>NC_138079.1:16652500-17307500 GCF_964212035.1 Myotis nattereri | reverse complement strand
AAGCCTATGCTTCCCTTATTTTATTTTATTTTATGACCCTTTCTTTTATTCTATTTCCGCATTCTCCTATAATCTTCTTTCCGTTCCCTTCTCCTGTTTTGTTACAGCTCCTGGACTGGCTCTAGCAGAAGTGTGTGCTGTTTGATTCTGTTCCAATTAGTGACAGTTTCTCTACAACAAGGTGTTTAGGTCTTCAGTGCTCTATCTATCATCTATCTATCTATCTATCTATCTATCTATCTATCATCTATCTATCATCTCTCTATCCTACCTCACTCTTGCTATTGGAAATACTTTTTTCCCCTCCTTCAAGACCTTCCAATTTAAGGTTTGGTACCATTCTCAGAATGGGAGGTTGCCCTCAAACTGCCATTCAGATGATCCAGACTCTGAAATAACTTCCAGATAGGAGATTAAAAAAAAAAAAACACAAAAAACTTGACAGTTGGAGAAATCAGAGTGGGAGTTTCTTCCTTAAAAATACACTGACTGCAAAAAGATATGAAAAAGGAGCATTTGAGGATGAATTAGAATTTTTGCTCTGCAAATGAAACAGCTAAAATGAAATTTAGAGGTGAATTCAGAAGAATATATGCTACCCAAACAAGAAGTTGCATCTAGTCTCTTAACTGGTAACCCTCAATGAAGTAGTGATGTTCACAGAGTCTGCCCTCCAGGGGCCTCTCACTTTGGGACCAGGCTGTGTTCACCCCCCATAATTAGGGAACACCATCTTACACACCCCTTATATTTCTTCCTTTAAAGGAGACACATCTGAGGACTCCTGTATCCCACCCTCCACGACCCTCAAGTTACCAAAACTATACCTAACAACAGTTTGTTGAAATAGACAAAAGTGCCAACTTTCCATTTGCCTGTTCAGATGTCCAAGCTACCTTCCTAGGGAAATGTTAGTTTCAATTATATTTGAATAAAACTTAAGAGGAGGGAGGGGCATCTATGAGTTGTACGTTCATTTCCACATTTCAGTTCCTTTAAATGCTAAATAATAATAATGATACTTAGTCAGTCCTGTTTCCCTAGACTGTCAGCAAGCATACCTGAGACATAAGTTGCACTATTCCAGAGAAGTATGAATATATGATAATATCTCTCAAAGAGTTACTTTTCAAATTCCTTTAATGAATGCAATCACCCACCTCCTCTTTTCTCCACTCCCCATTCTGTCACTGAAGTAATTAATTCTTTCATGGAAATAAATTCTTGCCCCTAAATGCGTTGAAAAATATTGCCACAGCCTGCTAGGTTCCAGGCACATTGGTACAGAATTATTCACACCCTCAACCTCCCAAACTCCAGGTGGTGCATGAAGTCCTGGCTGACAGAGAAATGACCTGGGCTTGACTAAGATGGAAAATGCACAAAGCTTTTCAACTCAGCTGCTAAGTGAGCAAACACATGTCATTCCACCTTGGAGGGCAATGCTGCTTGATCGGGAAATATGTGTAGCTCACCTCACCTATGACCAATCAGAAGGCAAAGCTGAATGCTTCAATCATTGGTGCAACCATGAGGAAATGGGCAGAAACTTGACCACCAACGTCAGCATTGGTTTGCCATCACAATAGGGTCTGTAGATAGAAAACTATCAGGTTTTGAAGGAGATTTTGGAAGGCAAAGAAAATATAGTCAAAAACAGTACAATTTCAGTATTATCCACACCATGCAATAATCTTAAATGAACATTTAGTAGAAGTTTCTAGTTGTGAAGGGCTTATCTGTAAATGAGGAGTTACAGATTTCTTCTGAAGTCTATGACCAAGATAAAACTGAGTAACTAACCAAGGTTTGAGCCACAAAAGCTGGGTTGCTCAGCCCACCTTTGATCATCTACTGTATTGATCTTCCAGAGGTACTGTAACAAAGTATCACAACCTAGGTTGTACTTTGGAAATTCATTGTCTTATCATTCTAGAGCAGGGGTCCTCAAACTACGGCCCACGGGCCACATGCAAATACAAATATTGTATTTGTTCCCGTTTTGTTTTTTTACTTCAAAATAAGATATGTGCAGTGTGCATAGGAATTTGTTCATAGTTTTTTTTAAAACTATAGTCCGGCCCTCCAATAGTCTGAGGGACAGTGAACTGGCCCCCTGTTTAAAAAGTTTGAGGACCCCTGTTCTAGAGGCTGGAAGTCCAGGGTCAAGGTGTTGGCAGGACTGGTTCCTTCTGGATTCTATAAGAAAGAATCTGTCTCATACCTCTTGCCTAACTTCTACTGTGTTCTGATAGTCTTAATCTTTGGTGGTGTTGGCTTGTAGAAACATTGCCCTGATCTCTGACTTAATTTTCACATGGGGTGGTTCTCCCTGTGTGTCTGTCCCTATGACCAAATTGCTCTTTTTTATAAGGACACCAGTCTTATAGGCTTCAGGCTTAATGACCTCAGCTTACTAATTACATCTGCAAAGACTCGTTCCAAACAAGGTCACATTCTGAAGTATCGGGGTTAGGGTTTCAACATATGAATTTGGAAGGAACACAGTTGAACTCCTAACATCTGTTCTAGGGATGGATGCAAAGATCCAAGAAAGAAGACAGTGATGCAAATCAGGAGTGAAACCTACTAAACAGCTGGCCACTGAGTGAAGACACTGTTGAAACTGAGACATGCAAATGTGTAGCCATGTGAAGTTTGTCAGACCTTAACTTTGTCTTAAAACCAATGAGCTTAAAATATTCCATTTTAGAATTCAGCTTCACTTCATCTGAAGATGAAAATACATTCAAAATAATGTGCAAATCTCCCTCCACTTACTTCCACCATAATCCTGCTTAGGTCAATATGGTTGGGCATTTTAGACAAAAGATTCAAGAGTGTCAACATAGCACTGGCCACATGCTCTTTACTCAGGACTGAGGCAGTAAGAAAGAGCTTACACTGAGGCTTTTGTGTACAGTTTTTCCTTTCTTCGTGTGCACAAAGTACAGGTCTAACAGGAGCAAAATCCTTAGATCTAAAACACGATCAAAATATAATTTTGAATTCCAAATAGCATATGTAGATATGTCCTCCTCTTAATCCCTCTACTGCGTTGAGTGTGGGCTGGATTTAGTGACTCACTTCCAAGGACAGGAGAAAATGGCAACTTTGCAGTGTGGAAACTTGGTAAGCATGACCTTAACCAAGTGATCAAGTGAACGTCACCAGTGAAAAGTCACATGGACATCATGTGACCCCTGTTCCTTTGTGATGAGAAGGGCATTTCCTCTCTGTGGTGTTCTGCCCCCAAACCCCTAACCTTGTCTAATCATGAGGAAACATCAGACAAACCCCAAAAATTGAGGAACGTTCTATAAAATATCTGACCAATACTCTCAAAACTATCAAGCTAATGAAAAACAAAACAAGACTGAGAAACTATCAGAGAACAGAGACCAAGGAGACAGGGGTGCTAAATGCCACATGGGATCCTGGATGAGATCCTGGAATAGAAAGGGGATATTAGGAAAGGCTGGGGAAAGCTAAATACAGTCTGGAGTACAGCTATCAGGAGTGCAGCAATGTTGGTTATTCTGTTTTGACAAAAGTGCCACAGTAATGTAAGATGATAATATGAGGGCAAGTTGAAGCCAGGGGAGGAATATATGGGACTCTCTATACAGTCTTTGTAAGTTTTCTGCAAACCTAAAATTATTCCCAAATAAAAAGTTTGTTATGAAAGTATACATATATAGACATATGTCATTATGAAGCAGAACACCAAGCTTTATTTCCTACAATATTCACGAAGCCCAAATATAAACCATATTTAAAATCCTGTATATAACACAGTCTGAAGTATCATACTTCAAATTTGAAGGGAAAGAAAACAAAATGTTCCTACTTATTTACCTTTTGATGACTTAAAAGTTTTCCTGTGTTCCAGAATGTTAAAGGGTCATAAACCATGTCATGTAGGATTATTCATGACACAAAACATACTGAAACGAAACCCCCTGCTCATAAAACCAAAGCTCTTATCCTCAAGATAATTCAAAATATACCTCCTATGCCAGGTCAACATTACACATCCTGAACCAAACAAAAATATCCTGGTGGGCTTTAAGTGTAGTTTTCGGTCCCAAACCATGAGACAATCTCAATTAAATAGCTTATCATTCAAGTTAGCTTTGGGAGGAAGGAACCACATTTGAGTTTGCATGTGTGTTATGTGGTGTGTGTGTGTGTGTGTGTGTGTGTGTGTGTGTGTGTGTGTGTGTGATTTGTTTTGTTTTTAATCTCTGGTACATGATTTTCTCACAGTTATTCAGAATTCAAAGTTTGGGTAGTTTAGATATAGTAGAACATTTTGTTTACACATATATAAAGAACACTAAATAAAAAGAATTCATTTTAAGGTTCATGGACTTTTAATAAGAACTAAAGCAGACATCCACTGTAGAGTTGATGTGTCATAAACTAATCTAGTGTCATGCTCAGACCAGAGGGAAAATAGTTTTTATGTTGAAGGAATACAGAGAAGAAAAAAAGCTTCTGAGGGAAATTTACCGTATGGCCTGTACCATGCAACAAACTTTGAAAACATTCTAAGCTAATTTCCATGGTCACTTTAGCCTCTCCTAGTTCCACACTCCAGTTGCATATTTGGGACCTTGGAGTTGGTTCCCTCAACCCAGACCATCTATGCCTTTAACAAAGTAGAAAGAAAACCTTTTCTACACCTTCCCCAACATTAGACAGGTACCTGAAAAGGGCATTTCTGACCCAGACCACAAATAATGTAAGTTATGGTTCTAGATGTTACACCATCTTCTCCTTCCCAATTTGTAGCACACATTTCAAATTACCTGGAATATTGTCCATGTTTCTCTCTTTAAAATATTTGGAGAGCAAATATCTGAAAGCAAGATTCTGTTGCCCAGCCCCTCACTCACAGAATGTCTCCAGAGGAACTTCCCCACGTGCTCCTACATTTTTATCCATGTTTCCAGGTTCAGTTTTCATTGCCTTCTGTTTCTCCCCTCCAAGCACTCAACAAACAGTTGTTTATTGAACACCTAATATGTTTCAGATTCTGCCAACATATAAATGCCACCAAATCAAGAACTGTCTACTTCGTATTTTCATAGAATTGTGTTTCTTTTCAAAATTCCCTAAAAATAGTAGGAAGAATAATGCAGAATAATGTCCCCTTCTTACCCATACATGTCCATGTGTTAATCCTTAGAATCTGTAAATATTTTAGATTCCATGGTAAGGGAGAATTACTTTTGCAGGTGAACGTAGGATGCTAATCAGCTGATCTCACGGATTTACTGCTGTTGTAGTCATGTAATGTCATTTCAATGAAATTAGGATGAATGGGGAGTTGCATAGATACATTCAGTCAAAATTCTTGAAATAGAATGAAAATATTAAAAATAATCATAATAACAATAACTCAAATAGTCGTAACTTGAACAGAGACACAGAAGCGTGGAACAGACTGACAGATCTCAGAGGGAAGGTGAGGTGGGGGTGGGGAAGAGATTAACCAAGGAATTTATATGCATATATGCATAGCCCATAGACACAGACAATCGTGTGGTAAAGGCCTGGGCTGGGGCGAGGGGGGAGGGGGAGGAAGGGGGGGGGGTAATAGTGACATCTGTAATGCTCCCAACAATCAAAATGAATTTTAAAAATAATAAAATAATTAGGTACTGAATAATACTTGCTTCAAATTCATTAAAAAGAGATTTATAAATTTTCACTCACTAATTGCCCTTGTAGAATTTTCTTCTAATAGTCAAATTCCTGAAAGAATCAATGTGCATTGAAAAAAGAAACACATGCATTACATTTGTCTCATTTGTAACAACAGAAACCAAAAATAGAGTCTAGATAGCCAGTTGTATGGAGGTTGTTAAAAAAAATTCTATTTTCAAACCAATACTTTTAAGAGTATCATGTGTCCATTAAATATAGTGCATATTAATTTTTTTCATATTTTCTGCTTTATAAACATAAGTAACATTTATAACACTCGGTTTTAAAAAGTCACAGTAAATTATAAGTACAACATAACTATTCTAAAAAAATATGTACTGAAAAAATTCTAGAAGGAAAGAAACCAAAATTACAGTGTGACTAATATATGAAAAGCTTCTGGTACCATTTAACATTTAACAGAAACAATCATTGGAAAATTGTTACAAAATTAATGCTCATCAATTGCATAAGTGAAGAAAGTGACCCTTTCTTTCTTTCTACCCTCACAAGTACAAGAAGTAGAGGGGATATATTTGGCCATGTGGTGTTATAAATATTATATTCTAACTTCTTGAATTCTTAATCAACATGTAAAGATGCAAATCATAGGCAGTTCACTGCTCTTTGGTATTCAGTTAACCTATTAATGTTGTGCAGAACCAAAATGCAAATTGAGGTCACTACTGGACAAGGTTCAAAATGTCCATGCCATTATTGTTTCTTAATCATGCAGTTAACCACCTAGGGCGACCAGTTTTCCAATGTCCCATTATCATTCCTTTGGGGAAATTATATGTTCTCCACTTTCACTCTTAAACAGCTTTTCAATAGAAGCAGAAATTCAACAACTTAAGCAAGTTGTCTTTGGCCATCTGTTTGCACAACTAAATAAAATCTTTTTGTTTAACAATTGTTAATAACTTCCAAGTTATTGAAAAACTTTCAAGCATTATTTAATATTAGTGCAACATGCTCATCATTGTATTTAAAAATTAGAAAAATAAATGACTCCCCACCCAGTAATTAATACTTATTTATTTCCCCAAAACGGAAACAAAGGAAAAAGCTAGTCAACTTTTCAGGAGACTCAAATTACATCTCTAGAATTAATAAGGTAGTTATTACGAGTTAATTGAATATCAGTTAATTATACAAAGGAGTATTTACTGAGACTTTTCAGAGTGTGAGGATTAAATTCAGCAAGCAGCTTGCTATTCAACCTGTGTGGTGTTTTGCTTCCACCTCCAGTAACTACTTATGATTCAGTTACTCAAGTCAGTGAATACATACCTATTTAGTGCTTGCTGTATACCATGTACACACCAGAAATCCAGAGGAACACAGACAGGGATGAGTGTCCTGCCTGGATGAGCATGACTCTCCACCATCCTCTGAATTCCCCACTTGCATTCCGGTCTCACATGAACCAATGCTCACACACTGCTTCATGACAGAGCCTCTGTCACCTGTTATTGGCCCGTGACCCTGGACAGAACAGAAACATGTTTGTGAACCTAGCACCGGGGAAACATCTCTGAGTTCTTTGGGAAGCTTTTGCTCCTGAAAGGACTAACATTAAACACTAGTTCAGCTTTGGGCTGCAGGATGCCATGGTCACCCAATTTAGGGCTACCCACTGAGAGCAAAGCAAAAAGTGACTAGAATATGGCCAGCTTCCAAGATCGCCAGTTGTTTTCCCCATTCTTCTGTTAGGTCAGCAAGAAAGTCCTATATCTTCTTCTAAAATAATCATCTTTTTCTCTCTCCAAGGAATTGGGTTGTGCCTAATCAATTCCTCATCTACCATATGTCAACTAGATTGGAATATTAAACTCAAATTGAGAGCAAAGTAAGAAGAAAAAATCATATAAAACTAACAGGCAAGTATAGGAAAACTAGAGACCCGGTGCATGAAATTTGTGCATGGGTAGGGTCCCTAGGCCTGGCTGGCAATCAGGGCTGATCTGTGGGGCAACCAGCAAGGTGATAGGGGGGGGGGGGGAAGGGGGGGCCTGCTGGCACCCACCTTGGCTGGCCTGGGGCCTGTGGGTTGGGGGCAGCTCCTGCATTAAGCGTCTGCCCCCTAGTAGTCAGTGCACATCATAGCGACTGGTTGTTCCACTAGTCATTCCGCCATTCGATCAATTTGCATATTAGGTTTTTATTATATAGGATGCACACTAAAATGTCTAACTTTGTGTTTATCAAATGAGATGGAAAGGTTTCAACTTAGAGATCAAACTTGTTTTTATGTTCTGCAGGCTCTATGGTCTCTTACTCTGCCTATGAAGATGATGGGAATGATGTGAGGATGCTGGTTGGCATCACTGCCACTCCAAGTAAAGAATGCACCTCAGAATAACACCAGTGGAGCCCAGATTTAAAGAGACACAGTCCTAATAGTAACATTTGCACTCTGGCTTCATCACAGGGAACAAGTCAAAGAGAATGCAAGCAAGACAGAAGTCACAGCCTTTTATAACCTAGTCTTGAAAGCGGCAACCCACCCCTTTTGCTATATATTACTCATTTGGAGCAAGTCACTAAATCCCGTGAACACTCTACATGAGGGGATTGCACAAGGGCGTGACACCAGGAGACAGGAATCATTGAGAGCCAATTCAGATGCTGCTTACATAGAACAAAGAAGCACACTGAGCTCTGAGCTCACATGCAATGAATGCTCTTGGAGGAGAAGGGCCACTTCCTCCATCATAATTGAGCAAGAGAGGAAAGAATGGGTGTAGGTGGAAGTCGATTGTTATCATTGGTGGTGACAAGTGGCAGGATTAGGTCTGATGGCATTTTTAAAAAAAAATTTCATGTAGAGTGAGGCAAAGTCATCTGCTGAAGGAGAAGATATGGAGGCTTGGGGGCAAAGGGAAGGTATGAAAAAGCAACCTTAGCTAATGCCAATGGGATGTTTAAAATAACTTAAAAGTAAAAAACTAGTCAGCTCAATTGTGTGATTTTCTTCACCAACTTTCAGCTGCCAAGGTACTAGCTCAGAGAAAGTAGCAAGAGATATATGCCAACTCTAGGGTAGAAAAATACTTTTCATCCATGTGTAATGCAGCCAAGAAATAATAGTCTGAGTTACACTCATTTATATTTCTCTCCATCTGATTCTTCAAACCCACCCTGCTCAGCAGGTATCTTTCTGCCAAGCAGGGCAACAAATTAAATAGCCTGGTGTGTGCAGTTTTGATACTGCTCTCTTGGGCCTGTAGTGCATGTTAATTCCCTGCTTTTATTCTCTCTACACCCCTCTATAGCTGCTCAGTGGGCAAAAACTGTCTAGGACTTCAAAGGAGATCTGTAACATGGAAAAGACCCAGGGGCCCTGTCTGCACATCACAGATAAATATTGATGACAATGACGTTCAAAGTACTGTTAGATCTTTAATTCTAAAAATTAAAGACCGTTTAAATCTAGCTAACATTTCTGATAGGAAACATATATCACTCATGAAATAATAGATGCTGGTACACTTTTAAGATACCCAGAATTTGGTTGGTTAGTGAGTTGCTTGGTTGGTTGGTTGGGTTTCAATTCATAGAAAAGACAAGCCACATAAATGTATCAAAACAGCACCCCTCCCCGCCAAATGCATATTTGCATTAGTCAGCTTGAGCTGCTGCAACAAAATACCATAGACTGGGTGGCTTAAGCAACAGATATTAATTTCTCAAAGTTCTGGAGGCTAGAAGTCCCAGATCAGGGTGCCACCATGGCCAGATTCTGATAAAAATTCTTGTTCCTGGTTTGGGAAGAGAGAGAAAGAAACCTCTGGTATCTCCTCTTAAAAGGGCACTAATCCTACTGGATCAGGTCCCCACTCTTACGACCTCATTTAACCTTAATTACTTCCTTACTCCAAATATAATCACATTGGGAATCTGGTATTCAATGTATAAATTGGGGTGGCAGGGGCACAAACATTCAGTCCTTAACAACATTCCTTCTGGCATGGCCAATTCATCTCATTGCGTCTAGGAATTCCCTAGTTTTAGCACTGAATATGCTAAATCCTGGAAATCTCTCAGTCCTGGTTGTGCTAATTTATCTTCTAACCCTCTCAGGAGTGGTCCAGGAGCAAGGCTGCTCCTGAGAGAATTCCTAGGGCTGATCTGGTGGTAACTTCTCCTGACTCTCAGCATAGCCAGAGCCACAGCTCTTTCCTGAAAACATGGGTCCTTTATGAGAGCTGACTGTACTGCCTAGGAAGACACAATCTCCCAGCCTATTAGTGTTTTCACTTCAGAGGAAATCAAATCCATCTAAAAGGATTTATTGGATGTGTATTATTTGTACAGTACAATACTAGACATGGCTGGGGACACTGAAGTATAAAAGCATATTCCTGTCCTCAAGGAATTTATTTGTGAATAGAAAAAAAAAATCTGTGAGATAGAAAGGTCAAACAGTAATAAAACTGACAGGACAAGCATTAAAAAAATCACCAGGCAGAATATGATTCATTGCAAACATGCTCTTGGGAAAATAGTCCCTTTTAGAATCAGGAAGTTTTGGGGGTTTTTGTTTGTTGTCTTTACAAAGTAAAGGTAGCATTTTTAATGACCTGCTCCCATTGGTTGAACAAAGCAAAGCAGAGCAATGGGTGTTACTCTAGACAAGTTTCCAAGTTTGATCGTTGTGAACACGGGCTTTCAAGCAAGACACACTGAATCCCAATGTCATCGCTGCTGTGTCCTACTGATTGGGAAACTTGTAAAAATGTTCTTTTCCTCGGTTGAAAAATCAGAATAACCTACCTCTATCTTAGAGCTGGTGAGAGAATTCCATGCAATGAGATTCATAATCACTTAACACATTACCTAGCATGTGTCAAGTGCTTGATAAATAATTGCTATTATAATTTGTGTGATTGTTAATATGATGATGACATATATTATTTCCTCTTCTCTCCGCATTTCACAATTGCTCTAATCTGAATGAAAACTCTGGTGCAATTCAAACTTTATATTAAGTCACAAATACTGCTGAGTTGGCCTGTGAATTTCAAAGGAGCAGGGGAGTTTTGCATGTTCTTGTCTGAATGCATTTTCATTTAGAATGCTCTTCATGTTGAAATTGCCAAATTAAGGTCATGTGTAATGCAAAAATTAGTATGACCATCAATGCATTTAAATTAATCCTACGTTTACAAACTCGTCTTACCCCTGTTGATATTGCATTAGTTCTCTATTGCTGCATAACAAATTACCGCTGAACTGTACTAACTTAAAACAACACACATTTATTACCTCATACCTTGTGTGGGCCAGGGATCCAGGCATGGCTTCACTGCATCCACTCACTTCAGGGTCTCTCATGGGCTGCAATCAAGTGTGGGCTGAGCTGTGGCCATCCTATGGCTCAAAAGGGAGGGGGAGGGGGCATGAGGATCTGCTTCCAAGCTCATATAATTGGTTTCAGGATCCGGTTCCTCACAGACAGTTGAACTTAGGATCTCAGTTCCTCACTGCTGTTGGCTGGAAACCATGCTCAGTTCCTTGTCCTGTTGGCCTCTCCATCATGGAGGAACCGGATTCTGAAGGCAATTACATGAGCTTAGAAGCAGATCATCTGAGCAGCCTGCCTACCACAGCTGTGTCTTCGAGGCTCCCTGTCATGACTGCAATGAAGCTGAAGAACACAAATAACAGTAACAGGCTGATGCTACTAAATGCAGTCACAGAAACAGCCCGCAGGGCCAACGCCTCCCTCTGGAGGTGGCTGCCCCATTGATTTCTAGTATTTGTCAGAAATAGACCACTTTGCTGTTTCCTACAACAAAACATTTTCTGCTTCTTTAAAATGGTACTTTGAAAATTCTAGTATAATTTCAGTAAAATTGAGTTTGCCTGAACTGAGTCTTAATAATTTGAGGAGTATCACAATTGGTTTTAAAAGAACATGATCAACAGAACAGCCACCTAAGAAACTGCTGGAAACTTGCCCCAAGTGAAAGAAAGCGAATAAATCAGGCAGAATGTTTGGGGCCAAGTGACTTAACCTCTGACCCTGTTTCCTTTCAGAACAGTAAGTGCTATACCAGATAATCTCTCAGGTTCCTACTGGCTCCAAAATGGCCCCAAAATTTTACAATTAACTCTTAGCCAAATGCTGATGGGTGCTAAGGAGTCTTTCCCAAAATCCAGGAACTGACCGCCAAAGGAGATACAGTCTTGGGGAGTGGGGGGAACAATAGAGGGTGATTTGCAATTCAGAGTTTTCAAAAGCTTCATCTGCCAAGCAGAGCTGAGTTTGGTCCCTCATTTTGCCACCCAAGAAGCTAATGAAAATTATCAAAGCTTTTCAGGGGTTGAATGAGCATCTGGCAACAACAGTGCCACATCAAACACTGAGAAATACTCTAGTGGGGAGGGGGCAGGCAAAAGGGTTGGTAGATATTTCCAAAGGCAACTGGCCCTGTCTCTCACAAGAAGACTTGCAGACTGGTGTTAACCAGTAGTGGGCGCTCTATGAATACTCATTGAACGAATGAAACTTTCCTGTGGGCTGGACATGAGGTCTGTTATCTTTCAGGGTGCGCACTCACAAATAAGCAAGTATACCAGGCGCAACTACCCTTTGGCATGCGTCGGTGTCCATGGACTCACTAAACTGAGAAACACCAAGCAAACCTACAAGAGAAAGAGCTGTCTTCTCCGAGTGGCCTGGTGAGGCTGGAATCGAACACAGGAGGTGAGGCTAATAGGAAATTTAATGAGATTGGGTACACGCTCTAGAATAGGGACAGTGGCATCCTTTGGGGCCCTTAGCCCTTGAGCCTTCTTGGCTAACCTCACTTTCCCTAGACAGTGCTTACATGGGTAAGCCCAGGCTGCCTGGTGACTCTCCCTTTACTGAATCCTCCAAGTAGACAGAGCCTCCCTGCAGAGAGACAGTGGTAGCACAGCTAATGGAAGAACATTTTCACTGGGTTAGAGAGTCCTAAGAGCCATTTTGTCTTTTTAAACAATCCTTTGTGTAATATTACTTTCATCCCATATTAGCCAATTTCAGAGTTTAATTCTCATCTCTTTTCCCAAATTCTAGTGGAACAGGAAACAATAGTCCCCACATATTAAGAATAATACTGGCAATTTAGCGCCCACAGTGAATTGGACTTTGGAGCAAGTCTACATTCTTTCATGAGCCACAAAATCATAAAGCAGGAATCCAAGCACAGAGACCCTGTAATGTGGCCCTTCTATCCACTCTCAGAACATCTCATTGATAAATTGCTTCATTTGGCAGCAAATGTGGAAAGAGGATAAGCAGGTGAACTTCAGGCATAGAATGTTAAGTATAGTCAAGTGTCATGACTTGTGTGGCCACGTGAACAAATGATCCCATCGTTGTGCTTTGTCTTTAATGGGAAATACCTGAAAAGGGTAGAAATATATTTTCCTCTCCAATTTAACTAGACCTATATTATTACTTTTCTTAAATGCATATAAGCAATAACAGCTCATGTAAAGGGGATACTGTAATAAAATTGTATAATAGATCTTTTTTGTCCACAAAATTATGTAAAACTGTGTCTTATCCTTTTGTTGGGACCATTTGCAAGCCCAGGGGCAATTACACAGAGTGTACTGGAGTCACCAGCACACATCTCCTAATGGCAGCTTGGCCGAGAGCCAAGCTTTAAGTCAAGCCTCAGGGAATTCAAATTTAAAAGTCAGCTGCATTAGAGGTGGTGATTCAGGTTGGAGAAGAGATCATCTTTCGTGATTTATTACAGCCACTGAGGGCGTTTAGTCCATTTACAGGATGATCTAGTTGAGTTGCATCTTCCAGGGAGCAATGCTGCATAAAATGAGAAACGTCTGAACCAGGAGTTACCAGAAAGGAGAGACTTGATTAGAGCTTGAATTATGTGGACAGCATGTAGCTTTTCTTATAAATCGATTTGCAAACACCCCAGAATCTGCAAACATGAGCTACATTTTCAACCCCCGATATCTAACTTGTGACTGATGGGTCTGTTACTGCAAGAGTTTTTAAGTGACTGCAAAGTAATTATTTAGGATTAAGAATAAACATCTGATTTAAAATATTAATCTTACTGGTGCTTATAATCTAAGCTGTACTTGCTCTCAAAGAAAACTAAATTCCCCACCTCTCTGAAACCCAGGAGAATTTTCACAAAGACTTATGGTCTTAGGAATTCTCCCTGGTTTTCTCCAATGGAGGCCTCTGATGTCTTTTGTCAAATTAGAGATACATGAGTGAGACAGTAAATATGTTCTTTAATATTCAATTCAGATTTTGAAAAAATAAGAGCTATAGTTCTATTTAAAATAAAGCCACTTAGAAAAATATTATTTCTTCGTGAGTGTGCGGGGTGGGGGGGGGGAGGCTGGGAGTTAATGGGGGGGGGGATGAGGACACATTTGTAATACCTTAACTAATAATAATAATAAAAAAATAAAAATATTATTTCTGTAAAAAATAAATCTATACATGTATTTTTTTTTATCATGTATTTGGTAGAAAAAAAAAAAACACTATAAGCTTGAAGTTCATTTCCCACTAGTGTCTTCATTTTTGTGTTTTATTGCATTCCTCGGTGGTTTTGCAAGCAGCTATATCAAGAGTGTCCAAGAGGAATGTAAACAAGGCCTTTGCTGTGACTTGGGCTAATACACACGAATATGACAGAACAAAAATCTCCACGGAGCTATCCCATGCTGAATGTTCATGCTATATGCAAATCTCTGCCAAATTCCTTCTGGCAAACACATCAAGAAATGAAATCTACCTACCAGAAAGAAACCAGAAAGACACTTCTACCAACTTCATCCTTGTAATAAACATGTAATTACTATAGTTACAATCTTGTGCCTTTGTGTAACGGGACAACATTTTGCACATATTCAACCTGTGGGGGTTTTTTCCGGCTCTCTGGCCCCATAGCCCTTCCCCCCATTCAGCTATGGTTCTCCACTTTCACTGCCCCAAAAGAGGGGTAACTCAGGACACAAGGGTCGACTTCACTCATTTATTCATCCATTATTTTTTCAGCTAATATTTATTGAGCAGCATCCATGTGAAAACACTGTCTTAAGTGCCAACAATAATCTTTATGATAGGCCTTTACATTCCAGTGAGCAGTCAATGCACAAACTTTTAAAAAGGACTGGCTGGTAAAAACACCGTGGAGAACAATAAAGCCAGAAAATGGGATAAAGAAGGACAGAAGAGGCCAAAACAGACTGAAATCCTCAGCTTTTGAGTTTCAAAAGTCGGTGAACAAACCTAAAAAAACATAGAGCAATATTCAGGCAGAGGATATATATATATATATGTACATATATATATATATATTTTTTTTTCCCCGCAAGATGAGATGATGTTTGCTCAGGTGAGAAGGAAGAAAAGGAAGATTCAGAAGAGACGAGAACTTGAAACTGGTGGGTATCTGAAAAAGTGCATGAGGTCCTGCCCCCCTCTCCTTCCTATCCCCAAACCCACTTCCTGGAAGGGCCCAGATAGGTCCCAGGAAAGCAAGTGGATCCCATATTTGACTGATCAGTGTGCCAGCACAGTGAGAGGAACAGAAGAACAGGATGGCCACACAGATACGAGATAGGTCCAGGCAGCCAATCGGATTGAGAGCCAGCGGACCCAGAAGGAGTATGATCTGAATGAACCAATGACCAAAAAGCAGGCAGGAATGAGTGTCCCAGCAAAGGGCGATGTGGATTGATGATGGGGACAATCAGACCCCTCTGACTCCCACTGAGGAAGAAGCGAGGCTGACGATTGAGTTCAATCGCCAACAGCCAATTATTTAAACAATCAGGCCTATGCAATAAAATTTGGATTAAAAATCTGAAACCACAAAGCCAAGGAAGCTTCTGGATTGCAGGGGGTATGGTATTTGATCTTCCGTTCACATACAATAAAACCCAGTCACCTCTTTCTGACTTTCAAGGCCCTTTGTGATCTGGCCTCTGTCTGCTTATCAAACCATATAGATACCACACCCTCTTTCTCATTAAGTCCTTGCCTCGTGGCCTGCTTTCTGGCTTTCTGTTTATTAAATCCAGAATCTTTTCCTTGCCTTAGGGCTTTATACTTAATTCTCCCTTGGCTTGACATTTTCAACCCTGGTCTAAATAGGCCATTCTGAGCCATTATTCAGAATTTAGCTCGGAGACTCCTTCCTGGACCACCCAAACAGGGGTAGAGATCCACGGTCAAAGCAGGCTGTTCTAATTCTCTGAATTCCTTATCAGCACCTGGCACATTTCATGTGTATTTATCTGTTTATTGTCTGACTATGCCCACTAGAATGTTAGCTCCATGAGAAATGGGGCCTTGCCTGTCTCATCCATCATTCCATTCCCAGCGCCCATAACAGGGTCTGGCCCACTTGGCCAACTAATGAGCATTTGAAGATGAGTAGTTGAAGGAAACTTCTTCATCCAGGAGGTAAAGGACCAGGGCTTCACCATGGCTTGAGCAGATAACAACAGAGACCACAATTGCTCTCTGCTCATTCTGTGCTGTCGCATCTGACTGGTGATAGGGATTCATATCAGGAATGAAACTATTTGAAGGATTTGCCCCATGAAAAAGGCTGGTCATTAGAGCATCAGCAAACATGAACAACTTCTATAAAACCAAACGGGAGGGCCAGTATCAAACAAGGTTGTTGGCAGGTTTCCCTGTTCAGTGCAGGGCTTTTACTGCTGTTCCCATGAAAACCATTATTCTGCAAGGCAGTCGGCCTCCTGTCTCCTTGAGCACTAATTGCTCTGCTTGGTTAGGCAATTTAGGCAAACGCACCACTCTCAAACAACAAGGCATAGGGAATGGGAGAGAGGAGGTCTGGCATTTCAAAAGTACGATGCATTCTGATAAAAAGAAACCACAGAAAATTATCCCAAGGCAAGTGAATGCTTCTCTGTGGGAATGAATGCCGCAGCTGAGACCAGAAAAGGGCTCCAGCCTTCAGCCTCCATGTTCTCCAGGAGGCCCAGAGTCCTACAGCTCCTGTGGGAAATGGAGAATTATGGCATTTCTTGAATCTGGCATCTGAAATGGCAAAAGCTTTCCCCTAAACAGACAGACTTTGATTGCCATCCCCTGGGTCTGCTGGCTGTTTAAAAGCCAAGATTCAATTCTATGCATACTGATCCTCAAAAGTGTGGTTCCCAGCCCTAGCCGGTTTGGCTCAGTGGACAGAGTGTCAGCCTGGGGACTGAAGTGTCCTGGGTTTGATTCTGATCAAGGGCACATGCCAGGGTTGTGTTGTGGGCTCGATCCCCAGCAGGGGACGTGCAGGAGACAGCCGATCAATGATTCCCTCTCATCAATGATGTTTCTATCACTCTCTCTCTCTCCCTTCCTCTCTGAAATCATATATATATATATATATATATATATATATATATATATATATATGGTGTGGTTTCCATATAATTATGGCCAGCTAGTGCCAACAATGACCTCCGCATATTTTGTCTCTGCCCTAAATCAATTCATCTCACAAGGGGCATCTCAAATTTCCAAAGGGAAATCCATACACAGTGTGTAGTTAAAGCCCTTAAAATGTCCATAGCCTTTTATCCAGTCATTCTACAACCAGAAATTCACACTGAAAGAAGCAATAAGGAATGCAGATAAGGATTTATTTTCAGAAATGTTCAAAATCCTGTAACATTATGAACAAGTGAATGCCCATCAATAGGGAAATAGTAAAGAAAAATTATTAAATGTGCTATGAGGGAATGTTATGTAGTCGTTAAAAATTATTTTTATGGGAATCTTTTAAGAGCACACTTGTGCTTTAAAGAATGCCACCATCCTTTCTAAGGTTCAGAGAAATACCAGTTAATCCCAAAGAATGTCTGGATTCCCTCATATCTTTTCTCTTTCTTTTTCTTTTCTTTTTTGAAATCAGAGATGTTGACACACCATGGCATTAAAACCCAAAGAAGTTAGTTGGAGAGTAGTGTGATCCTTATGTAAATCTATATGCACGCCCACACACACACACACACACACACACACAACTCTCCTGTCCTTGGAAGAGAGGAAGTGTGGTAGAGTCAGACTTTTGAATGTTTCTTCCTGCCATCTGCTGAATCTACACTTTTAAGCTATTTTTTGAGCAGCTGCCAGACAGCTGTTTCAGCCTCCTGAGATAGGCAGAGTGTGAAGAAATGAAAAAAGAATAAAAACTCGACTCACCATCCAGAGTTATGCTAGTTAACTGTATGGAGACAATTATATTAATTTCCTTAGACAGAGGCCCACCCAGTTGGATAAATGTTTCAGTAAATCAGCTCGGTAGTTGGCCCTCTAGAGTCTATGGGTTTGGCTGACTTGAATTGCAGGCCCAGGAAAGGGGAGGGTGGGCTGGGTGTCAGGTAGGAGCCATGTGGATGGAGGATTAGCAGAAGCCTGGAGGATGAAGGATTTTGAGAGAGAGAGCAAAAATATCTCATCAATCTCCCCAAAAGCCACCAGAGAAACCTGTTGTTCAAGCAAAGCTAAATTTACTAGACTTCCTGGAGTAAAGGAGAACAATGCTTGACAGAGCTTAGCAAGTGTCTCAAAATGGGGATACCGGAGACACATATGTATGGAGTTTTGAAGCACGGGTGATTTTAAGATGAGTCTTGCAAGGTGGGGAACTGGTTGGGACTGGCAGAATTTATAGGCTAACCACTGTGGTTGGTGGGGGCAGTGAGGTGAGGGTTTTTTATTTTGTTTTGTTTTGTTTTGTTTTAATTCTCACCTGAGAATATTTTTTCTGTTGATTTCTAGAGCAAGTGGAAGGGAAGGAGGAGAGAGAGAAAGAGAGAAACATTGGCCTAAGAGAGACACATCAATTGGTTTTCTACCACACGTGCCCCGACCAGAGCTGGGGAACTTGAAACTGAGGTACATGCCCTTGATCAGAAATCGAACTGAGACCCTTCAGTCCAAGGGTTGATGCTCTAACCACTTAGCAAAACTGGCCAGGATGAGGTGAGGGATTTTGAAGAGAGCCCTGGAGAGCAAGCCACCTTGTGGTTCAGTCTTGTCTTCCAGAAGCAAGAGTTTCTGGAGCCGGTAGCTAAGAGCTCTGTTGCTGTGTTTTGTTTGTTTGTTTGTTTGTTTGTTTGTTTCATTGGATTGTTCTAGGTTGTTGTTTCATACAAAGACAGGAAGGTATATCTGACCCCAGGTAACACTGGGACAGGAAAATAGGTTTGATCTCAGTACTGCTTAGCAGAGACAGGGATTGAGAGTGGTTTCGGTCCATACAGGAATTTAATGCGATTCCTGGCTGTGTAATTGACCTCCTCTCCTATCTCTCTGGAAAGCTTTGGTAAAATCTACCTGCTCACTCATGCTCAGCAAAGCACTTCCTTCAATGGCTCCAAGAAAATGTGATGTCCTGTTCCCGGCTGGTGTGATTGTCAGAGGCTGCCTTTTTAACCCTTGCTTTTGTCAGGATGCACTGTGTCTTCCATCACCATATGCCCTGTGCCTAATACGATACTCAACATACACAGAAAATCAATGAGTAGAGAGGAAAACATATAAGGATGTGCTGAGCATTTACAAGTGATACCAAGAGTAAGAATGCAAAGATACTAATACTTGCTACCTTTCAACTAGTGAGAGAGGACTGAAGAGCTTACAATCATCATTGATCCCAGGCAGAAGTGAGGATGAAGAAAGGCAGTAAGGTAAGAACAAGCAGGGTTTGTCCCTGAAACATTAAGTCCATTCTCAACTAAGTGAAAAGGTTATGCTGCAAAAATAAGAATGCTTGGAGCATGAAGCTAGACCTAAAGGCTCTGGAAACCAGACATATGGATATAAACTGAGAGTTTTTGAATAGCAAGATAAGAGGAATTTCTTTTAAGAAAGCCTGTCTAGCTATTATTCAGCTTGGAACAGAGAGGAAAGAGGAAGAAGCCAATTAGAAGGCTGTTGCACAAGGTAAATAAATCTTGGATAAGGGCATTCACAAAGTTCATGGAAAAGGGAATCTAGATACCAGACATGAAACAGAGGCTCACAAGCTACAGCACTGGAAGCAGACCAAATAGGAGTTGTCAGACATAATGAGGAGTCTAAGAGAACTGCAAATTCCCAAGCCTCTTGAGTGGGAACATAATGATACCTTTGAGAATCAGGAACATGGCACACAATGGGAGAGAGGAAGGATACGCAGAGTTTGGGGCAGATTGGGTTTCTTCAAACACGGGGATATCTAAGTTATGCCTCCCGAAGGCAGTTGAAAATATGGTGTGATGCTCTGGGGAAATGACAGAAGAGAGATTAAAACAACCACAACATCTCAAGTGCATCCCACAGACCAGATATTGTGCTGCATGCTCACAAGTGAGATCTCTGTCAGCCTTGCGATGGCAGGAAGAGCAGGTGGACACAGTCCTTGCTGGGAGAAAAACTACATTCACACACATGCAAAGAGTGAAGGATGTGTGAAAGCACGTTTACCCTTCTCCTAAGAACATCTTCAGTCTCTGGACAATGGGCTCCCGTGGCCTCAGGATGTGTTCCTGGGGACCATCTCACTCCCCCTCTTTCTGCCCTTCTCATTTTACTTGAGACAGATGGTGTGCCCCAACATTTGCTCCAGACCAGACCTCTGGGACCCCTAATTCCATCTTGGAGTTGGGGTTCTCATCTGTCTCTCATAGGAGTAGATAGAAGTCTTCCAGACTCTTCAACGTGAAGCGGTGACAACATAAGCAAAAACCTTTCTCTGGCTAATTTCAAAGGATTCTTAGCATAATTTCATGCTTTAATATGATTTTGAAATACCCTCTTCTTCATAAAGGGCAAGGGGGAAGATGGGAGACAGTACAAAAGTCGAGACTAGGAAATTTGTTTTTCCATTAATGAAAACATTATTCCCTAAAATGACTTACTTTTTTACCAAGGCCTGTTGTTATTGTTATTGTTGTTGTTAATCCTCACTTGAGGATATTTTCCTATTGATTTTAGAGAGAGGGAAAGACAGACAGAAACATTGATGTGAGAGAAACGCATCGATTGGTTGCCTCCTGCAGGAGCCCCAACCAGGGCCTGGTCCGGGGAGGAACCTACAACGAAGGTGCATACCCTTGACCGGAATTAAACCCAGGACCCTTGGGTCCTCAAGCCAATGCTCTATCCACTGAGCCACACTGGTGAGGACCAAGGCCTTTCTTAAAGGTCTCAAATTTCATTCTAAAAAGAAAGCACGTGGTCAAGTTAGAGAGGGAGAAAGAGAGAAATTCGCAGGGCAAAGGAAGCAAAACTGGTCAGGAAAAGGCAATGTGCTGGAGGGGTAATTTAGCAGAAGTCCTGGGGAATAAAGCAGATGAAAAGCAGACCTGACAGTGAGAGAGATGGTGACTTTCATAAGAAGCGTGTCAGCAGAAACAGGTCGATTCAAATCACCCAAAAAGCCTCCCGTCTGAGCCTGTGGCTTCCTTGACCTAGCTTGCCCAACTTCTCATATGATCATACAGCAGATTCCCCAGATTTTATTGGCTAACTCAAGAAATCAGAATAACACTTTATGTGAGTAATAAAGCTGTGGGTTTGGTGGAACTTGTGATCATTCAAAAACCACATATTTTAACACATGCCCAGAAAATTCACTTTTAAGAAGCACTTGTGGCCAGTGTTCTGCTCTCTGTCACATGGTGGTTCCAGGCAGAGTTTCTTCATTGAGGAAACCTTGGTTTTTCGTCTTTTTTTTTTTTAATTAAATCTTTATTGTTCAGATTATTACAGTTGTTCCTCTTTTTTCCCCAAATAGCTCCCCTCCACCCGGTTCCCACCCCACCCTCTGCCCTTACCCCCCCACCCCCACTGTCCTCATCCATAGGTGTACAATTTTTTTTCCAGTCTCTTCCCACACCCCCCACACCCCTTTCCCCACCAAGAATTGTCAGTCCACTCCCTTTCTATGCCCCTGATTCTATTATATTCACCAGTTTATTCTGTTCATCAGATTATTTATTCACTTGATTTTTAGATTCACTTGTTGATAGATATGTATTTGTTGTTCATAATTTTTATCTTTACCTTTTTCTTCTTCCTCCTCTTCTTAAAGGATACCTTTCAGCATTTCATATAATCCTGGTTTGGTGGTGATGAACTCCTTTAGCTTTTTCTTATCTGTGAAGCTCTTTATCTGACCTTCAATTCTGAATGATAGCTTTCCTGGGTAAGTAATCTTGGTTGTAGGTTCTTGCTATTCATCACTTTGAATATTTCTTGCCACTCCCTTCTGGCCTGCATAGTTTCTATTGAGAAATCAGCTGAAAATCTTATGGGTACTCCCTTGTAGGTAACTAACTAAGGGAGTACCCATAAGATTGGTTTTTGTTCTTAAGGCCACCAACTGATTGGATGACTGTAGATATCAACCACGTCTCCAAAATACTTTAACAGCAACCTCTGGGTCAATGTTTGATTAAGTAGCTGCTACTATAGCCGAGCCAAATTGGACACATAAAACTGTCACAATGTGGTAATTCTACAGGTCCATAATAGCATTATAGTTTCAGTATCAGCAAAGACTATATCAGATGGGGGAGTATGTTACCAAGATCTGAATAGCATGGCTCCTGCTTTGCAAGTAAAGATCATCTAAGTATAGAGACTGACAGTCATGGAAAAGTGCATAAGTATACATGTGCTGTAATCACACAAGCCATAGAGAGACACCCTGTAGGTCTGAAACCCAATGCCAGTTGATGCATTAATTTTAATCCTTTTATATATTTTTATTGTCAAAAGTCTTCACCATTTTTTCAAGTAAACCATGCCACATTAATAAGAGGCATTAATTATCTTAGCTGAAAAAGTCTCAGATTATACAGACTTTAATTTTATGCAGATTCATTTTCTGTTGTCAAAGTATAAAATTATTTTTTAACTTGACAGCATTATATAAGTTAATTATGAATCAAATTCAGATTCATCAACTTATTGAATATGCTTCCCTAATGGTTTTACCATATAAAAGTGCTAAAATTAAGGAAATAAAAAAGAAATGAAGGATAAGGAAGTTGCTAGAATGATTAGAATAACTTTTCTTCTAGTTGCCATATTTCTTTTATATCCTAGTTTCACTTTTTTTTATTCCCTTATATCTGAAAAAAGAAATTTAGAAAAATAGAACTATCAAAATCAAATATCTTATTTTGAGCTTTCCAATGGTTAATCTTATATGTCAACTTGGCTAAGCTTTGGTGCCCAGTTGTTAGGTCAAACACCAGTCTAGATGTTGCTGTGAAGGTATTTATGGATGTGGTTAACTTTTACATCAACAAACTGAGTACAGAAGATTACTTTCCATAATATGATGACCCACATCCAATCAGTTGGAGGTTCCCAGTAGAGAGGAAGTAATTCTCAAGTCTGTGGCATAGAATTCTTGCCTACTTCTTAGCTACTGCCCTTCAGAATTCAGACTCAAGACAGTAGCATAAACTCTTACTCGAGTTTCCAGCCTACCTGTCTGTCCTACCAATATTAGATTTGCCAATCCCAGGAATCATGTAAGCCATTTTCAGTCAATTGATCAATCAATAGATAAGTAGATTCTAGATAGATAAATAAATATATATCTATGTACATGTATATATATGTGTATACATATATGTATACAGAAATATAGAGAGAGAGATATACTGATTCTCTGAACTAATACAAATCTTCTTCCTTAAATTGCTCACATTTTAGACAAGAAATACAACTATTGTAACAAAAAAGTCAGTTTATATACTTGTTTTTATCATAAATTGAATAATTTATTTCAGTGGTATGAGGTCCTTTAAGTTGTAACCTGAAAGATTTAAAATGTACTTATTTTACTTTCACTTTGTTCTGCCCCTTCAGGAACCCACATACCTGCTTATTCACAGACTGTGATTGGCAAGACTGAATACACTCTTTCTCCTTCCAAACACTGCTTTCTATTCCCCAAGGCTTGTGGGGTCTACATGGATGCCAGGTGTTCAACATGGAACCTGCATGCCTATGCCTGGAAGGATAAGAACTGGCCATGATGTGACTAGGAAACCCAAACAATGTGGGAACTTGGGGCTGGCCAGTGTGACTGCTAAGGGTCATTCTAATATGATGCTTTCTTTGTGTCTCCTCCCTTGGAGCCATTTGGTCATCTAACATTTACCTAATTAGCAGTCTGAGAATTGTGGTGGATAAGGAATGGACAAAAGCAAAGCACACATTTAATGATGTGACCATTGGTCTCTTATGAGACTGCTTTATTGATAAGGTTTTACTGAAATGAGTAAGATTTGTCCTGTTGCTAAGGCAACCTGCCTACAGGAATAACCAATCTATACATCATTCCGGCAAGTGGTCCTTGCAATTTAATAAAGGGAAAACTAAATGTAGCTATAGAACCACATCAGAGAGAACAAAGAAAACTGAAATACAAAAGGGAAAAAGATTATATGTGGCTGGTGGGTGTTGGGTTCAACATTAGAGTTAAACTGTTATCTTCCCAGAAGAAAGCCGAATCTATGAGAAATACAAAAGATATGTCTTACATGATCTTTCACTCCTTCCCTCCCCTCTCTGATCTCATTTCTTCCCACCTTCCTGGTGCTCTCCCTTCCAGCTTCATTGGAGTCCTTGCCATTCTTCAAACATGCTGTGCCAGCTCCAGCCTCGGCCCTACATTTGCTCTTTTGTTCTCCTAGGAAACTTTTCCTTTAGATATGCACATATCCTCCAGATCCTATCACAGACCCCTTCCCTGGCCACCATTCATAAAACAGCCTCTCCCCATCCCCACCACTGCCCTTCTCCATCACTTTAACCTCTCTTACTTTTTTCTGGAGCATTTATTACCATATAATATTAAGTATGCATTTCTTTCTTTATTCCCAGCCTCTACTGTTAGAACGGAAGCGCCTTCGGAACAGATGATGTGAGCTTGTTCACTGCCTGTCATCAGCACCTTGAACGGTACTTTGTTTCTTGTACAGAAAATTAATATTTGTTAGTAAATAAAGTTATGTTCCCCAAAACCCAGTTAGGGAGATAAAACTAAGACATAGTCCTTTCAATTAAATAGTTTTGGACAAAAAGACAAGAAAGCTGTTAACAAGGAATAAATCTGACAGGAAGAAAATGGAGTTACACAAGCCAGGTATCATCTGAGAATTTTGGACTCAACTGTCACACGCCATGTTTGGCCCTCCAAAGAAAAATATGCTTCGTTAAGAACCGAGGTTAAGGTCTGGAAATTTGGAAGCACAAACGATCCTACATCTGTGTGTGTGTGTGTGTGTGTGTGTGTGTGTGTGTGTGTGAGAGAGAGAGAGAGAGAGAGAGAGAGAGAGAGAGAGAGAGAGAGAGAGAGACTCACATCAGAAAATACCTTCCAGCACTTAGAGTATAATTCCAACAGGAATTGATTTGTTATTCAGTGAACAAAGAGAAAGTCAATATCTTCTTATTGCTAATAAAACCTTGAATAAGCTACTGATTTGGAACTGGGGACATATCCAAGTGAGGAACTGACAAGATTTTATTCTTAGATTCTAAAGAATATTAGGGGAGGGTTTTCAGAGGAGGTATCCCTGCTTTATTTCTTTTGTTGAGGCACCAACATGCTACTCTTTAAACATGGATGCCTGTGGCTTTGGAAGCCAACCAAATTAGATGGTTCTTATTGTGATAAATTACATTATTTGCATTTGTTAGTTGCTAACAATGGCAAATTGGCTATGTAAGCAGAAAATGGGTTTAGTCAAGGATAATCGGTAGCTCTCAGAATCTTCAGATGAGTCAGGAAATAGGTTTATAGGTTGGCAATGCAACCAAGCACAAAACCTAAGTTACACCATCCTGTGACCCGCAGGCTGCCGACATTGTCCCAAAGCAAGGCCCCCACACAGCAGCTCACACCTCTAAGGCCAGCTATGCTCTCCACCTCTGCTCCCTCAGTTGCCAGCACCCTAACCAAGCCAGCATGAACACCACGCGCACGGCCCCCACTTCATTTGGCTGTTCTTTCTAAGTCCAAGCCCAGCACCAGTGCGTCCCACTGTACAGTCTAGGGCACATCCCCATAGGCTGACTGCAAAGGATACCGCCATGCTGAGCCACTCTGATGCAAAGGGGAAAAGAAAAAAATCTGTAATGTCGATCCTGTCTTTAAAATGTTGTCCCTCGTTGATTCTGGAAGGTTTTATTTTTAAAATATTCTATTAAAATATTATTTATCGTGATTGCTGAGTTATTGTTGCTCCCTTAAATGTTCCCCCGGAGTTGAGTACCTTACGCTCCTCGCCTTGGTGCCAGTCCCAACATAGGAAGCTGGACTGAAAGGTGACGTGGAACACAGAGCAGTGGCCCTCAGAGACCCCACATTCTCCCCGTGAATGTGTCACCTTCTATGGCACAAAGGACTTTGTAGATTTGAACAAAAATCTTGGATGGGAAAGTTCTCCTGGATGATCCCGGTGGGCCTTATCTAACCATGAGATTGTTTAGGAAGGATGGCCGGAGGGTTAGAGTAGAGAGAAGATGTGACGATAGAAGCAGAGGACAGAGAGAGAGATTGGAAGATTCCATATGACTGGCTTTGAAGGCGGAGGATGGGGCCTCGAGGTAAGGAATATAGACAGTCTCTAAAACCTAAAAAGGAAAAAAAAAGCAAGGAAATGGATTAGAAATTCCAGAAGGACTGCAGCCTTGCCACCACTTTTGATTTTGAACCTAGAGAGAGAGCCTAATCTAAGAGCTGTAAGAGAATAAATTTGTATTCTTTCAGCTGCTGAGTTGGAGGTAATTTTTAAACAACAGCAATGGAAAACTAACACGGGATGTTCTCCAGACATCACAAGGCGCTCAAAATGCATGACGCATCTAACAGGATGACAGGTGCCCGACCCCTGAAAATTTTACATTTTTAACCTATTCTTTCACATTTTTACCCAAACTTCAACCCTGACATATGGCCGTGGTTCTTATAAGCGGGCCACAGGCAAATAGTAGCTGTCAGGTAAAAGGATAAATTCTCCACTTGGCGTCTAAGCATCGGTTTGCCAGGAGTCCGAGTCGCGTGTGTGCGGATCTGTTCCGTTTTCCTAGGTGGATTTGCAGAGGTTTTGTCTCTCCCGCATTCCAAACATTCAAGACCCAAACACGGAAGCCGAGCCTTGGTTTCCCCCCAAGAACAATGGCCACAACGGGGCAGAGTGGTTTTTCTCATGCTTTTTCTTTAAAGAAAAGAATGACTTTATACTATTATTAAAAATGGTTCTGGGAGAAACTAAGATGGCGGCATAGATAAACACCGGGAAATAGTCGCCTCCCACAGCAATTGAAAATTATCCCAAAGGACGGAGCAAACATCGTCCAGAAAAACAGGAAGGCTGGCTGAGTGTAATTTCTACAACTAGAAGAAAAGAAAAGCACGCTGAGAGCCAGAGGAGCTGCGGAGGCTGAGTGCAGAGGTACGGCGGCGGCTCGCGCGCGCGGAAAGGGGGTGGCACCTGAGGACGCGGCTGTCTTTTTGAATCACAAGCTCCCGACTGCTCTGAACTCCGGTTCTGGGAAGTCTCTGGGGACCCAGGACTCATACGGGGAGAGGCTGCTCTCTCAGGCGGCAGCGGGCGAACTTGAGGGCGGATTTCCCTCAGAGGTGCTTGCAGCCATTACCGGGACACTGAGACGCGCGACTCCGGGCGCAGAGAATCAGCCATTGCTTCTTTCTCCGGCCTTTTGACTCCCTGAGACCCCGCCCCACCCAGGCTGCGGCAGAGGCTTTTGCATGTGAATGCCCCGGCCCTTTGCAACCTGATAATTACCTAACTGCAGCCGGGCCAGCCAGACCCGGAACTTCCAAGAGAAGGCCCAAGGCCCCGCAGCGGCTTGCATTGCTTCACAGCTGAGCCTCTTTGTGGCCCGGCTGTGAGGCCTCAGGCAGGGGCTGAATTAGCACCTCCTTAGATCCAGGAGCCACTGTACCCAGTGGTCAGAGGGGGACCATTCTCCCACTTCAGACACAGCTGCTTCCCACAGCCAATTGGCCTGGAGGTCAATTCCTCCCAGTGATCCTACAACAACCAAGGCACCAAGAGTGCACCAAGAGTGTCCACCCCAGGTAACTGGGGAGGCTGAGCCACTGGGCCCTACAGGACACCTGGAGCGCAGGGCCACTCTATCAACACAGGGAAGCAGCCAAAATGCGGAGACAAAGAAACAGGTCACAATTGTCAGAAACGGAGGAGGACAGACGACTGGATATAGAGTTCAAGGCCACGTTTATAAGGTTTGTCAAGAATTTTATGGAAACCGCCGATAAATTTAATGAATCCCTCAAGGAGTATAGTGAGACCATGGAGGACATGAAAAAGGACCAACTAGAAATTAAGCATACACTGACTGAAATAAAGAATATTTTACAGAGATCCAACAGCAGACAAGAGGATCCCAAGAATCAAGTCAAAGATTTGAAATACAAAGAAACAAAAAATAGCCAACCGAAAAAGAAAAAAGAAAAGAGATTCAAAAAGTATGAAGATAGTGTAAGGAACCTCTGGGACAACTTCAAGCGTACCAACATCAGAATTATAGGGGTACCAGAAGGAGAGAGAGGGCAAGATATTGAAAACCTTTTTGAAGAAATAATGACAGAAAACTTCCCCCACCTGGTGAAAGAAATGGACCTACAAGTCCAAGAAGCGCAGAGAACCCCAAACAAAAGGAATCCAAAGAGGACCACACCAAGACACATCATAATTAAAATGCCAAGAGCAAAAGATAAGGAGAGAATCTTAAAAGCAGCAAGAGAAAGACAGTCAGTTACCTACAAGGGAGTACCCATCCGACTGTCAGCTGATTTCTCAACAGAAACCATGCAGGCCAGAAGAGAGTGGCAAGAAATATTCAAAGTGATGAATACCAAGAACCTACAACCAAGATTACTTTATCCAGCAAAGTTATCATTCAGAATTGAAGGTCAGATAAAGAGCTTCACAGATAAGGAAAAGCTAAAGGAGTTCATCACCACCAAACCAGCATTATATGAAATGCTGAAAGGTATTCTTTAAGAAGAGGAAGAAGAAAAAGGAACTCTTACCATTTGCCACAGCATGGATGGAACTGGAGAGCGGATAAATACCACAAGATCTCACTTATTTGTGGAATATAATGAACAACATAAACTGATGAACAAGGACTGATCCAGAGATGGAGAGGCTTTGATTGGACTGGCGGGCCTTGGAGGGAAGGTAGGGGAGGGTGGGGGCAAGGGGGAAGGATCAACCAAAGGACTTATATGCAAGCATATAGGACTAACCAATGGACACGGACAACGGGGGGGGGTGAGGGGATGAGCGGGGGGGTGGGGGGGGTAGAGGGTACACATATGTAATATCTTAATCAATAAAAAAAAAAAAAAATGGTTCTGCCCTGCTCTAATATAAGTCTCCTATTGGAATAATAACAATAAAACCTACTCTAACTGCTTGCCTTGTGCTTTGTTTTCCATGAAAAACTAAAGTATTGTAACATTATACAAGATAATTTCCCTGTTTCTTAGAAAACAATATGTGTTCTTCACCCCGGGATAAAGAAGAATCCACTGTGCTTTCAGCAATTAACTGAAGGTCATGTTGTGCCTGTAAGAGATAACTACGCTATCTAAGGATACCAGACTCTGCTCCAAAATTTGTTTGCGGGTCAGTCACTTGGAATTCATTTTGTCATGGCAACAGTATGATTGTTAACATGTAACAACCATTGTCGTCTCATTATAACAACACAGAGCAAGTTTTGTCTTTGTAGAAGTTGGTACATGAGATGAGTTCCCTCTCACTGAGGGCTGCCCTTTGTTCAGAAGGTCATTTGAAGAGCGCATGCCATGATGTGCTCTAAAGAAATAAACAGAATTGTATGACCAAGTGGGCTGAGCGAGGTGAATCCAGGATCAGGGCTATGGGAGGAAGTTTCTCTTAATGTCTAATGAGAGAGGATAGGAAAGGACAAATATCTTCTGGGGACAAATTTTCTATAAGTTTAATATCGTTTACCAATGCTTTTGGCATGGGTGAGTTACTGGGGCGGGAAGGGGGACCAGGATAGCAGGTATTATGTGCCCTTTGAAGCCTGGCCAAGGGCAGCAGCAGATCACGTGGCCATCACCACACTGCAGGGTGGCATTCTTTCATAGCCACGTTCAGTCAGGACAGAGGAGAGCCTCAGTTCTGGGCTCCGCATCCCACCTGAAATCTGCTTCTCATAGTTGAGACCTGAGCCCCAACCTCTTCCTTTGTTTTTATCATCTCAAGTAAAGGCGCTCATTGGGGGCTGGGGTAGTGGGTGGGGAGGAATAAACCTCAAACCTAGTGGTTTTACGAGAAAGACTGGTGAAGGTACACACACAGCACCTCCTCCCGACGTAACTCTGCACTGTCAGTGCTGGAGCACAGCTTCATAGAACACTACTCCAGGGGACAGAATGCTAATGGTGGCCCAGAGTTGTGCAAAGAAGAATGAAAAGAAATGAACATTGGAGGTGGATGGGAGGATGGGAAGAGATCAACCAAAGAATTTATATGCATATATGCATAACCCATGCATACAATAGGGTGGTGAAGGCCTGGGGCAGGTTATAAGGGATCAATGGGAGAAAAAAAGGGGACATATGTAATACTTTCAACAATAAAGATTTTTTTTAAAAATAAAAATTCTGAAAGTAAAAAAAAGAAATGAACATTTTATTTTCTCTTGAGGAAATGTGAGCATACTGTGTGTGAAAAGGACAAGTAAACAAAAACTTGAAAATTGTCCCATCCTCAGTCCCCAGTCAAGAAAATACTACAGGGCTGCAAGGCTCCCTGGGAGCTGGGCCGTCCCAGTCTCAGCCACCTGTGTTCTCATGGCCCCACACTGAGTCTAGAACAGCCCAACATGTCAGCAGTTCTTGTTAATACTACCTTTGAACCTTATCCTAAATGCATCCCCTGCTCTCCATCTCCACTATTACCACCAAATCCAAGTCACCATCCCCTGACACCTAGACCAGTGACTTCCAAACTTTTGGGTCACACATTCAATAAAATAGTTTGAGCGCACATCCTCCTATTACACATGTTGGCTTATTTATGAATAATATGTGGATTATGTTGTCCATATATTATGCGCGTTATAATATAGAAATAACGTTTTAAAGAAGATTTTAAATATATGTGAACATGAGCACATACACATGTGTACATATATGTGTATACAGTATATACATATATACATGCACACACACATCCCTAATGTCTTTTTCTCCATGCTAAGAGGTTACCCTGCATATTCTCTGGGCTGTGTGTACTCGTATTGGGGCCATTGGCCTCGCCTACCATAATTCCCTCCTGACTGATCTCCCTATTTCCACTCTTGTTTCCTATAATCCATTTTCCACAGAAAAATTAAATTAGGTCATGCCATTCTTCTGCTGAAATCTCTCTAATGCCTTTTCATTGTACTTAAAATTTCGATTTCTTCCCCTGCCCTGCACAGTTGTCCTTGACCCACTTAAACCCGTCCCACTCCTCTGAATCTCTCCCTCTTGAGCTTTGTGACAAGAAATTTCTTGTTATTCCTCTAACACGCCAGGTCCATTCCTAGCTTGGGGCCTTTGAGTCAACTCCTCAATGCTCTTTCCTAGGTCTTCACAAGCCTCACTCCTTCTGCTCACACAAACCTTGGGGAAGTGGCTCCTCCCTAAAGGGGCGCGCTCTAGGCCCCTCCAGTAAGGTGTTGACCTAGTCACTACATAACCCATCACCATGGGGGGATCCTCAGCCTGGCACTTGCCTGCCATGTGGTGTTCATGAGGGCGGGCATGTCCATATGTGTTTGCCCACTTGAGTATTGTCAAATTAGAGCAGAGAACATGTCTATTGCGTTGACCGTGGCTTTTGACTCAGAGCAAGCCTCCCCTGAATATTTGCTAAAACATGGGAATTAATGAAGTAATTCATTGATAGAAATTTGATGCAATCTTGATTTGAAGTCAGTTGAATCGAGCAGAGTAGAGTTTTATGAAGCTCATTTTTACTTAATTCCTTCTTGAAAACAATCTACGAGAGGAATAATGTAGGTGGCTTTGTAAAAATAGCCTGACAGAGGCTCAGATTTCTTTGAAATACCTACAAGCAAAGGAGTGTGAGGCTAACAAGAGAATCACAGATTTCCAAAAATAAAGATCCCTTTAAAAATAGGCAACCCGCCATGCTTTGTAAGGGAGCTCTAAAACCCCATTACTGAGCCTTTCTAGGAAACCTCAGTGATGTGTGTGTGTGTGTGTGCTATTCAACAATCTCTAATTGGCGGTGCTCTTAAGGGGCCTTAAACAAATAACAGGCCTTATCTGATTTGAACTCGATCCAAAAGTTGTCATTTGAAGGGGATAATGCTCTAGTGACAGATATCACATGGGGAAAGGAATGTTGAACTTGTCTCTGCTATTTCAACAAGATATTTAAGGGGGGGGGGTGGCTGGGGGTTAACTGATGTGCTTATTGGAAAAAATTAAGTTTTGAGAGAACTAGCCTCATAGAATCCAGATAAATTGTTAAAATCAATTGTCAAAGACATAAATATTCTGAGAGAGTCTAATGTCTGACTCTATGTCATTATTTTGCAGACAGAATTCCCATTCAAAAACATAAATTGTGCTTGGCATGGAGTAGAATTAGAATTGAATGTCATAATCAGCTGTAAGCAAAATTGTGTATTAGGAAGAGTTTGAGGTTCATGTTCCTAACCTAATTATTTCTCTCTCTCTCTCTCTCTCTCTCTCTCTCTCTCTCTCTCTCTCTCTCTCTCCTCATTCAATATTTTTTTAAAAATTAGCCCTGGCCAGTGTTGTTCAGTTGGTTGAGCATCGTAACCATGTACCAAGGGGTGACCAGTTTGATTCCATTCAAGGCAATGCCAAGGTTGCCGGCTCGATCCCTGGTGGGAAGTGTGTGGGAGGCAGCAGGTCAGTATTTTGCTCATGGATGTTTCTCATTCTCCAAAAAAAAAAAAAAAAATCAATTAGAAATATTTTTTGAAAAACCAGGAAAGTGTGTGAAATGATTTATTAACATTTTAATATGAACTTACATCAGTGCCCTAACACTTGCAAAATATTTTGTCTTTCTGGCAAAGGCATTTTGATATCGAACATGGAGTTAAAGATGTTATTTTGGAGTTAGAACCCTGACTCTTTCCTGAATTCACACCATTTGAGTAACCGTGTACTGGTCCTAAGGGTGGCATTTTGGAAGAACAGCTCTCCACATCCTCAAGAGAGTTTTGCCCTTGCCATCCAGTTGGATAGAACTATTAACAGAAACACAGACTCAAGAACTTCCACCCGTTGTCTGGAAACACAAACACACCCACACCCTCATCCACCTTCTTTTGACTAACAGTTCAGATAATGGTGCTGAATTCAGTATCAATTTCTTAATTATTCCTTCTGACTGTGCTTCAGTGAAAACAAAGACATTTTTATCCCCTTTGCTTTCCACATTTCCCTTCAAAAAAAGATTCTGTCAGAAACTATTATGACTTGTTATAAGGAAACCTAGTGTTTTGCAGCAAGCTAGGTGCTACTCAGAACACAGCCTCAGAAGAGCTTCTTGTTCAAGGAACTGGCATCTTAAAGAAGCAGCTGAGACAGAACTAGGTAGACCCAACTGAACAAAAAGATAGAGGAAAAGAACAGAATTTTGAAATAGATCCACAGCCTGCCTCTCACAATCTACAAACTCACCCCCCTGTCATTGTCCTCTGCTACTGTGCAGAACTGCTTGCAGGCAGAGGGTCTTCAGATTTGGGTTGTTTCAGGCCTAAAAATGAGCTCCCTAACTCTCCTGTCCCCTGCTATACCTTTAGCCAAGACTCTGCTTTTTATTTTTGTTTTTGTAACTCCGGCACTCACCCCCAACATCTGTCACAGTGTCAATGCCTGGTGAGGGTTGGACAAAGGAATGGAAGCTGATTGGTCCAGGCTGAACCAATTAGAGCCCTTCCCTTAAATTTTAGAATTTGAAACTACACACAATTGTTACTTGTTACACAGTACAGCTACAAGATGGACACCAATAGCTGCCAGAAGGTTTAGTGGTCTCCAGGTGAAAGAAGACAGTCTCAGTGAAATAGGCCAACACAGAGAGAGTAACAGAAATGAGAAAAGAAAGGAACAATCCTGGTGAGATTTGTGCCTCCTATCCAGTTGTGTCCACACCCTTGCTCTTCCTTTAGCCTCACAGGTCTTTTAGGATATCCCCTTTTTTGCCTAAGCTGTGACTGAGTTCCATTTCTATAATTTGCCATGAACAGGATTATAAATACTCTAGTGCAGGGGTCCTCAAACTTTTTAAACAGGGGGCCAGTTCACTGTCCCTCAGACCGTTGGAGGGCCGGACTATAGTTTAAAAAAAATATGAACAAATTCCTATGCACACTGCACATATCTTATTTTGAAGTAAAAAGACAAAATGGGAACAAATACAATATTTGTATTTGCATTTAGCCCGCGGGCCGTAGTTTGAGGACCCCTGCAGTCTAGTGTGTATTCTGTCTTCTCCACCGTATCATAAAGGTCTGGAGGATAAGAGGGTTGTTTCCAAATCCTCCATGATACATACTATGGCATTTGGTACACTAAAGGCATTCAGGCAACATATTGATGCTTTCCAAAATATGTGCTCAGGGTCTCTCAGTGTTATGTTGGAGCAAGACAGATGTAAGAAGCAATTAGATAGGCTTGGAGCTGGCAGTGTTGAACAACCAAACTGGGGTAAAGATTCCTGTAGTGGCCAGTTCATGGTAGCCACTTCCTCCAATGATCTCCACTTCCAGATTTTCATATCTTTTATAGTCCCTTCCTACATTGTACCAGGGTTGGTCTATGTGACAAGTAATGTACAGCAGAAGTGATGGGTTGGCTATCACTTCTAATATTCTTTAACAAAAGACTGCAACTTCCATTTAAGTACTCTCTGGCTCACTGGTCCACTTTCTGGGATATCACTGGCTCTGTGGAAAGCCAGTGTGGGGCCTGCTGGCATCACATAGGTGAGCTTGGACATGGATCCTTTCACCCCGTCACATCCTGAGATGACTACAGCCCTGGCCAATATCATAGCTACAACCTCCTGAGCATCCCTGAGCCAGAACCCCTAAGCTAAGCCACTCCCAGGTTTTTTACCCTCAGAAACTGTGAAATCATAAATGATTTTTATTGTAAACAGCTAGGTTTAGGGGTAATTAATACCTAATACAGCTTCCATGGTTTCAACAGTCCAGAGGGGTCCAAGATGATAATTCAGTATCTAAGGATTCCAGTTGTCAGGATTGACACAGGAAGCCAGAAAGTAAAAACAAAACAAAACACAACCAAATAGAGAGTTGAGTTGATGGGAGCCAGAGGTCTTGGAGATGAGTGCAAATGGAAAGAAATCCCACTGTCATTTTTGCTATGAGCCAAACAAGTTTTTTGAAACCAATAAATCGATAATACCAAAGTGATAAAGAGAACTCATCTCTCAGTGGCTCAAAATGGCCCTAGAAGGGCATGAGCAATCAGAATATAGAAAATGCTTCCCCTCACAATGAGAATGGTTTTCTCATTAAACTTTGTATTAAAGATGTGTGACTTAGTGCCTCCCAGAAACCATAGCAGAAAGTTACAACTTATGATCAGTGTGTCATTTACTGATAGGGCAGAAGATGTGGACCCTCAAGGCTACTCTTTGACATTTTTTCAGGAATTTACATTTTCTACCTCTCTAGCATTTGTCACCCTCCAAACCTCACCAATCCCATATATCCTTAGCACAGACACTTCACTCTCATTAATATATCAACACATTCCCTCTCGTGTTTTCCAGGCCTAGACACCCATTTCCTCTTTCTTGACTTCTTCAAACTTTACTCCTGTCTTAGACTCAGTTTAAGCCTCTTTCACCCGTGAGATTTTGGCCAAGTCCACGCTGGTCTTTAAGTCTCTGGCATTTAGAATGTGAACAACAGAATTTGATGCTTGGTTACATGTTGTATTGTTGACTTTTCCCCAAATGTTTTGCCTTCTCCCAAGACTGAAAGATACAGTTCTTTGGTAGTGTCAAGGTCCATATCCAATCACATGTCAAAATCACCATTGATGCCTTTTAAAAGGCTTCTTTAAAAATGCAGATTTCAAGTCCCCATGTCAGATTTATTAACTACAAATTTGGAAGAGTGAAATCCAGGAGAATATCAAGTTAACAAGCTCCCCAGATCAGTATGTTAAGCTAAACCTGCACAGTTCCATAGAATTATTCTGGGAACATCATTAAATGGTCAAGAATAATTTTGGATAAACTGAAATGACTCTTCTAATCTTTCCCATTGGTCTTACTTAGAAGTGATAGTAGATTCTACAGAAACAGGAACATAGATCTAATCAACTGGAGCTCATTGTGAAAAAAACAATTTGGTCATTCCTTGCATAGTTAGAATTAAATTCTTTACACATTCAGGGTAGAGGGATGGGTAGGTATGTGATAAAGCAAGTATAGTGAAATGTTAATTGTACAGTCTAGCTGATAGGTATATAGATGCTTACTTGAAAGTTTTTAAAATTTTCTGTTTAAAATTTCTCATAATAAAATGTTGAAAAAGTAAAAAATAAATTCCTACACATTCAGAACATCTGGCCTACCCAAATTTAGTCACACTGGATTAGATTTTTCCTTCCTTCTTTCCTTTATTATTCTCACACTTGATTATGATCACTAAAAAATATCTTAAAAGAAGGAGCATTGGTCATCAAGAGTATATCTCCTTGATATGAACTTAGTTAAATATTTAATGAAGAAAACATTTTAATCTTGCAAACCATCAACTTTGACATGAGCTATACCTGCTGCTTTTGATGCTTTATTATAACAGCCAATCTACATAAAATAATTCCATACTAAAGGAAAAAATTGTTTTAAGTATTTTGAGTTCAATGAAAGATGTGACACAGTAAAGAATATATGAATTATTCACGTTGTCCAATGCTATTTTAGCATCAGCATCCCCCAAAATAATAAGCTAAAACAACAGTAGATATATTTTAATAGACATTATATTTAATGTAAGTTTTATATTTAGATCTAAGACTGAATATTTTCTATTTCCAGAACAATAAGTATGTCAATGGGCTTAAAATAGACAGTCCAAGAATTCAAAAACTATCAAAATATAACTACTGTATGACATCTGATTAGCTTGGAGGCCCATTCAAAAAATGAGTAAAGCCCAGCTGGTGTTGCTCAGTGGCTGAGCATTGACCTATGAACCAGGAGGTCACGGTTTGATTCCCAGTCGGGGCATATGTTGGAGTTGTGGGCTCAGTCCCCAGTAGGGGAGTGTGCAGGAGGCAGCTGATCAATGATCATTGATATTTCTATCATTCCCTCTGTCTTCCTCTCTGAAATCAATAAAAAATATATTTTTAAAAAAACTAGTGAAGATGTGAAGGGATTCTCTGGAGACTTTAGCAAATTCTGTAGCCGTATCCTCTCTTGATTATATTAATGATTCGCTCATATTAACGACCATATTACGACAATAGTAAAGAATCAAATATGTACTCCCAACTAAAATATTAGTGGTTATATTTTAACTTCACAATATGGTTTTAACAGAACGTATATATGCTAACAAGTTTCTACTCTAAAATGAGTCTAACGCTAAATATTCACCAGTTGAGTGCTTTCCTTCCAACAAGTAAATTATACACGATTCCTCTCACAGACCTCTTACTTTCTTGCCTCCATATTTCTAGCCTTATTGTTTCCCCTCCCTAATACCTAGAAACCCTTGTTCTTCATCTCCACCAACACCTTTTGTACCCAGCCCAATGATTGCTCCCTGTGAAGCCTTCCAGACCATTCACAGCAAAGCCACTTCCACTCCTGCAGTTCATTGATACACATGCTCTACAATGCTTATTTGGCAATGAATGAGAATTTCTTTCTCTTGTATATTTTCTAATTCATCACTTAGTTAGTATTTGTCTTGTCGATTGTTTGGGAATCCTTTGAGAGAAGACTATCTTACATTTCTTTGTGAGCCCAACAAGGTCTTACAACTGGGAGAAAAATAATTTGCTGCTTGATCATTTGTTTATTTATGGGAAAAAGGATAGAAGAGAAAGAGACATAAAAATACAAGGTAATATGTATGGCTTACTGTCTGCCAGGTACTTAACTCTTCATGCTATGGTTTGTATATCATTTCATCTTCTCAGTATCCTATGAAATAGATTCCCTTATCATTCTCTTCCTTTTACAAAAGGAAACATGTTCTCTAAGGAAAATGTGCTTCCCAAGCATCACTAAACTCTCCCCCCTCCCACTCATCCCCAGGGTTGAGTTCAGCATTGCCCTGGGCTTCTGATGAATTCCCTGAGGTGCTGTCCTACCTGAAAATCTGGTTGAACTGAAAATGGTCTTATCAGCCTTGTTTCTGAGCCATGGGGCAAACACAAGCAGCTGGGGCCTACTTGTTCCCATTTAAAGATTTATGGTCAGAGGCAATAAAAATATCAGTGTTAACAATAGGTAGGCAAACAAAGTCAACTTGTAAGAGAATGAAATATAATATATATAATATTTCTGTATGAGACAAAACACGTCAAATTACTGAATCCAATTTCCAGAATAACCTCAGCTTTTTTAAAAAAGCAAACATTTATTTGATTGACAAATAATGTGTATTTTCTGTAGTAACTGATTTACAAATGAGAAACTCCAAAGCAATCACATCTTTTGTTCATCTGGTTTTGGGCCACAGCCTAAAAATTCACCCAAGGAGCTTAGACTATTCTAAAAAGCATAATAATGACCATTAACCATTTCCATCTTAAAAGCAGAGCTATTCAAGGCTTTAGAAGGCTGCATAAGAAAGTGAAGCTCAATTGTCGCCACAAACAAATGGTTACAAGAAGGGCCTCTAAAAAATAAACTGCTTTAAATGGACTGATCTCTCCAGTCCTCCTTTAGGGAATAACTAGGACATTCATAACTTATACAGAAATTAATTGTGAAACAATGCATCCAGGAATTTTCCTAGATTCACATAAAAAACTAACGTTAATAACAATAGCGTTCCCTTGTACAGCACCTGCCTCTGATCAGCCCAGTTAATTAAAGCTTACACAGTGGCTTTAGCCGGAGGCAACCCTTTGAATCATACTCCCTACCCTTGCCCTCTGTGCTCAAAGATGTTATGCTCCAGTTTTGTTTCCCTGATGAACTGAAGTGGTTGAACTGAAGAATACAAAGCACGCTCCTCACCCTGGCTTTTTCCCTTACAGCCGTCCTCCGATGATGAAAATGTAAGCACTCTCTCAGACTGGCTTAAAAGAAATTAAGAACCAATAAAAGCGCAGATTAACAGGAATATTTGTTGAAGTGACAATTTAGAGAGGGATCTTGGGAAATACTTTTAGAGCCAAAATTTTAGCTTATGCTTAAATAATACATTATGTTGTTGCAGTTTCATAATGGTTAAGTGGAGGGAGGGAGGGAGGGAGGGAAGGAGGGAGGGAGGAACAGTAAGGATTTCTGTTGACCTGAATTCTCAAACTTTGTTCTCATATGATTGTAGTCAACACTTCAGGGCAGCAGGCAACTGAAGCCAATTCTGTCTCTAATATTTAAGGAGAAAGTAAAAAAGATCATGTCTACAACAGAACCTAAGAACTTTAAAAAGAGGGTAGAAAGGGAGAGATAGATCAACCATATACCAAAGAGGAACCAAGTTAGAGATACTTGTATGGCAACAATGAGATTGGTATAATTTCCAGTCTTCCAGTTGAGAAGGCTAAACAATAACCATGGTAAATTGACCCCTGAAGGCATCACTATATCATCCCCCAGTACTGTGAACTGACTTAAATCAATTCAATTGCTCAGCTGCTACCAGGTTCTTTCAGCTAAAGTTAGGCAGTACTGAGGTAATCATTAGTGTTATTTTACAAACACTCAGATACCCTCGTCTGGGACACAAGGTAGTATTATGCTTCCTGGAACACACGTGGTGGGGTGAGTCATGTGATCAGTTCTAGCTGATGAATTGTGAGTTGATTAATCAGCAGGGTGCTACCTGCCAGGGCTCTTTCACGTATATGCCCGAAGCAGTGATGCTTCATCAACCTGGGTCATGACCATTCTCACAGCTTGAAAAAAATAACAAGTAGGGACTGACTCTAGATTTATATTCTTTATTCTGAGCATTCAGATAAAACAAAATAACACACAACACTTCTATAAAGTTTACCTAGCAAATATTTTCAATTACCTATAACAGAAATAAAGCCCAGAACGTTAAAAACTAGCCAAATCAGATGTAACACATTTCATTTGCTAAATGTCCTCTATTTAACCTCTAGGAGATGATCTCTGTGACTAACCACTCTGTACTATTTAACAAGCTTAGTGATCTATTTGTCTAGCCCACATAAGATCTGAAACTGCAGATTTGAAAGCGGGTATGGAGGGGGGATGGCTAAAAGAGGTCTAATTTTAGCAGAAAGAAGTGAGAGATCACACTGTGCTAGCATGAATGAGACAGAAAAACTCTCCTTAAAAACAGACCCCAGAATTTAGGAACAAAAAACCAGTAGCAGCCCGGGGCCATTTAGTGAAGGATCCACTGGACCTAGAAAGAGCGTCAGCAGAGGCTCTTGGCACAGAAATGCATTAGATCTCTTGGGTTTCTCAGAACAAGCCTGAGTTATCAGCATGGCATTCCATCTTACAAAATGCTCAATAAGCGGGAGAAGTGCGTTCCGGAGTTGTAAAGATAATTAAATGTGTGTTTTAACGCTTACCAGGGTAAGGTCCCTCAAGACTTCACTTAATGGGAAGCCCCTCATTCCCCAACTATGCCAAATAAATGATTAGAATATTATTAAATTAATTTTATGCTAATCAGTATACTAAGAAATCAGAACTCCTTTTACTCTTTTTTGTTTTTTTCCCTCAAGGGTTACAAAGATTGAGAAAACCTTAACACCAAAGGCAAGAACCTGCTCAATTCACCACGCCCTTGGTGGTACTGCCAACAGCCCACAGGAGATGATTTGAAAGAGTAGCATCACAGGCAGGATTTTCCTCATCCTAGAATTTGGAAAATTTACCTGGCAAGCTCTGTAAAAGAGGTCTGATCCTGCCTAAGGAATAGGAGAGAAACGTGTAATGATAAAGCATTTCACTCATCAGTTCGCATTATGAGGTCATTCAGAGAGTATTCAGGCCCTGGCTGGTATTCCTCAATGGTTAGAGCATCAGCCCAAGGACCAAAGGGTCGTGAGTTCAATTCCTGGGCAAGGGCGTGTACCTCAGCTGTAGTTCAATCCCTGGCCACGATCCCTGGCCCCAGTTGGGGCACGAGCAGGAGGCAATTAGTCCATCTTTCTCTCTCTCTCTCTCTCTCTCTCTCTCTCTCTCTCTCTCTCTCTCTCTTTTTCTCCCTCCCTTTCACTCTCTCTAAAAAAAATAATCAATGGAAAAAAATATCTTCTGGTGAGACTTTTTAAAAAAAAGATAGTATTCAGATATCAGAGTCAAGTTTTAAAAAGTCATTTTAAAAACTTCAGCCCTAGGAACAGCTTCCTTTTCTAAGTGAAAGTTAAGCCAATTTATGTGACCCTACAAGTTTGCAGATGACCTACGCCCTTTCAAAGGAGAATATGAAGTCATTTTTTTGGCACATACACATCTCCACCACCCCCAGCCCTGAGTGTCCTCAGCCAAGAATTAGATCCAGGAACTGATTTGATAACCATCTCTTTGCGTATCATAGACACTGGTGTCTTAGGTAAGTACTTAATATTCCCCCGGGGACTCTATTGGAATGAAGAAACTGGGTAACTACAGGGCACAGCAATAAAACAGAATGTTTCTCATCTCCAGGCTCCTGATATTTCTCCAGTAAACCCAGATGCTAGAAAAACACTGCTCCATGTTTCCAAACTTCAAACTCAGAGGAGAATAGGAGTGAAAATCAGATACGAACCTTGTGTGCAGAGGGGGATTTTCCTACAGTGCTTCTACTCGAGCTTGGACTCTTCACCATACTGTCATTCCCCGACATGCTGCTGTCAAGTCCCTTCTACAGCAATGGGTTTGACATGGCATGCAATATTGGGGATTCTTCTATGCAACCAAAAGCTCTGGTCACCAGGAATATGCCAGTGGATAAGCTCCACATCATCTTTGCCCTCAGAGAGCAGAGAAATTGAGCAAGGAAAGAGCAAATCACAATAAAATGTGAAATGTGCTCTGACAAGAGTAGTATGGGGTCCTGTGGGAGTTTATAGGAGGAGCTGTCCAGAAGGGTAAGTGGGAGATGGCCGCTGAAGGAGGCAGCTGGGCAGGACTTACAGGAAGGTGAAACTGCAGAGAACTAGTGATGAAAAAGTGGCTGGGTGTTGGCAGCAATGAAAGAGGTGAGTTCCCTTCAAGTTGATCCAAAGAGAAGGAGGAACTTTGAAGGGTTATCGGTGTGCAGTGTCATCAGCAGGGCTGCGTTGGGGAAGCTACCTCTGTCTGCAGCTTTTAATGGGTCTGGAAAGCCTTAAAAGAGGAGACTTATTAGAAGGTAGTGGACTCTCTCATAGAAGATCCTCATAGCATCAGAGTGATGGGGAAACACACCCTGGGTAATATGCTGACTTCTCCTGAATTCGGCTCCATGGTGAAGGGTCTGGTGTATATCTATTAGCCAGGAGTGTCAACCTGACATTCCTGCAGGTCAAACCTAGTGGTAACTGAATTTCCTTGGCCTGAGCAGTGATTATTTTAATAAACTTTGATGTATTTTTTAAAGTAAGACTTGTCTTCTCTACCACTCTCTATGGTAACTGTGGACATTTGAGTTTGTGAACCTCTGCGATAAAACAGGAAACTCTTTTTATATTTCATCCTTGAAATCATCATCCATTTGGGCATTTGATCCGTCATTTTATGAATGACCTTAGTGAGAGCCAGGCAGATATTTGGGGTTCAAAAAGTATTAGATATTATTGCTATCCCCATAGAGGGTTTACCTTTTGTGGAAAAAGAATAAAAAGATAACCAGCAACAGATTTGGATATACATTTTGCCAATAAAGTTATACATTGAAAAGAGGCTCAACATCTTATTCATTAGGGAAAAGCAAATGACAACCACAATGAAACACCACTTCACTCTGGCTAGAATGGCTGTCCGCAGAAAGGGGATAACAAGCATTGAGGAGGAAAATGTGCAAATGCTGGCACCCTCACACATTGCTGTGGGATGCAGCAAAGTGCAGCCCCTTTGCAAAACAATTTGGCTGCTGCTTGCAAAGTTGCACTTGAGATTACCATATGACTCAACGATTCCCTCTTAGGAAATTATCCAAGAGAAATAAAAACCTATGTCCATGTGATTGTTCATAGCAGTTTATCCGTAATAGCCAAAAGAGTGGAGCCAATCCAAATAGCCACTCACTGGTAAATGGACAAGCAATCCGTGAAATATGCATGCAGTGGAATACTGTTCTGCAAGTGACATATCAGTACATACCACAACATGGACAACCTTCAAAATACATGGTAAGGGAAAGGAGCAGTCAGGAAAGACCACATATGATATGATTCCATTTATATGCAAAGTCTAGAAAACGCACACCTGTAGCATAGAAAGATCATTGATTAGTTGCCTGGGGCCGGGGATAGGAACAGGGAGGGACTACAAATGGACACAGAACATGTTATGGAGATAACAGAAATGTTCTAAAATTGGATTGTGTTGATGGTCACAAAATTCTGCAAACTCACTAAAAATGATTTAATTATATACTTAAAATGAGTGAATTTCATAGAATATAAGTTATACCTCAATAAAGCTATATAAAATGATAATCACATATTATCAAACATGGTAAATGTCAAATCAATGGTTTAAAAATGGCCTTTAAACTCTTTTTTTGTTGTTGTTAATCCCCACCCAAGAATATTTTTCCATTGATTTTTAGAAAGTGGAAGGGAGGGGGAGAGACAGAGAGAGAAAGAAACATCCATGTGAGAGACACATCCATTGGTTGCCTCCCGTGCATGCCTGGAACGGGACCAGGGACCAAGCCTGCAACTGAGGTATGTGTCCTTGCCCAGAATCGAACCTGGGACCCATCAGTCCACAGGCTGACACTCTGTCCACTGAATTAAACCAGGGCTGGTCTTCAGACTTTTAATATCATATTATCATGCACCCCTCTCATTAAAAATACAAATGTTCATTTTTAATATACAAAGGATTTAGTTCTTTACAAATAATAAAATAAACTAATGTGTTAGTATGTTATATAAAGCATAAGATATACCCGAAAACAAAAAATATGCATAAATAGATATTTTAATATAAAACTATTGATTTGGTCACACAGTTTTTAAAATAAAGGAATCTAGGGGTTAGAATTAGTGAACAAAATGAATCCCAGAGTAATAAACATGTAATGTGGGGAGCTGCCAAAATAGACTGAGGGTTCTGTTATGGACAAGACCACCCATGCATAATAAACCCTTGGAATATTCATCAATTTGAAAATCATGTCCAAAGAGATGCTGTGTTTGCCTCTTGAACAATGGAACATCCATCAAAATAAGCCCAGCTGTTCGGAGGATGGCAAATACTCAGAACCATAGGGCTGCACACGTCATTAATAATGAATATCTAAGAGGAGAGTTTAAAAGAAGGGGACAGACGGAGAAACTGGAAGAAGGATTAATATGAAGAGGAAGCTTTCTACACAGTGTGAACTTTTTAAAAAATATATTTTTATTGATTTCAAAGAGGAAGGGAGAGGAAGAGAGAGAGATAGAAACATCAGTGATGAGAGAGAATCATTGATTGGCTGCTTCCTGCATGCCCCACATGGGGGATCAAGCCTGAAACCCCCAGCATGTGCCCTGACAGGGAATCGAACCGTGACCTCCTGGTTCATAGGTGGACGCTCAACCACTGAGCCATGCCAGCTGGGCTACACAATGTGAACTTTTGCTTCCAGGTGGGATGGATTTAGTCACATCACTCTGTCTAACAATCTCTTATGACCTAAGAGTTAATTCTAGGAAAGACTGTGCCAGGTTTATGGAGAGTTATGACAGCTATTCAATCTTTAAGTAAGTTCGCTACATCCATTGTGTTTATCCTTAAACTTTTTCCTTAGTGTTTAACATTGCAAAAATAATGATTTCTGTTGGCTTTGATGTTTACAATGTGATACTTGCTGCAAGTTACAAATAATAAATGAATATAACCAAGGCAGAGCTCTTACTAGTGAGTTGTGAGGAACCGATAAAGTTGGATAAGGAATTAAGGAGCCGATCCCAAAGAGCATTCATACAAAATTACGGAGTTTGGGCTTTTCCTAAGTAGCCATCATGGAGGCCACTAGATGTTTTTGAGCACAGAACAGTCTGAAGTGTGTGGCTTTTGGAGAAATTAAACAAGTGCCACACAGGATGGACAGCTGTGTGGAGAGATGAGAGGCAGTATTCTAAGTGATTAGAATTCTAACAATACACAGCCCAGCATAGGCTGGAGCTGAGAGCATAGACTAAGATGATGGCAATGAGAACAGCAGGAAGAGAACACCACAAGTGAGAATTTCTAGGTAGTGATGGTGATGTAGAGTTTATAAATCTTGGTGCCTAAAACTCTCCAACACCAGGCCAGAGGGCAAGTTCAACTGAAGTACACAAAGGTCATCTACAAGCTAATGCTCCCCCGGGTTTCTCTGGGCTAGATGTGTGGCTGGGACACTTTGGAGCAGGCCCGAGACCAGGACCTGCTCTATCTTTTTAAGTTTAAAATGTATCTACATTTCCTGTTCTGCTTCATTGCTTCTCAACAGCACTCTTAAAGAGGCAGAAGAAAGTATGGAAAGACCTGTCATCAATAATTTTTAAGTAGTAAATAAGAAAGGAGGACTTCCTCTCCATCCTCAAATATGAGTAATTTGATAATGAGGATTCAAGAAAAAATTAAAAGATCCATAGACCCTTTATCCAGTGACTTGGACATAAGTGTGTTGTGATTTACAATGATCTTCAGCCACTCTGGGAAAAACAAGATTATGTTATTTTGGGGATCCTGTTATCAACATATCTGTATGTGCATGGAGGCTATAGCCAAGGGACCAAAAGAGATACAATAATCCCTACATCTTGTAGAAAATTTTAAAAAGCTAATTGTCTTCCCATGTATTCCTATTTTCACTATAGAATCATTCTTGGGGAAATTTACTTGGAAGTCTGTCCTAATATTCCTTTTTTTTTTTTTTTTGCATACATAAAAACTCAAAGATTTGGATTTTGTTAGGTAACATAAAGTTAATGTTTCTATATTATCTGGTAATATAATTCAAATGTTTAAGATAAAATTATCTACCAGATTGATTCTTCCACCTTCCAACATCATTGTATTTTCAGGTTGGTTAATGATGGTCACTCAGTCAAATTTTAGAGCTTGGCCTCCTTGATCTGAGTAGGCATCGTTACCAAACTTTTAGCTTCCTATAGAGTCTATCCTAAAGATAACAATCATAAAAGTCACCTTCATCATTCACTTCTCTTAATGAAGTGTCTCTTTGTTGGTCTAAGAAACATTTTCCCACTTGGAAGGTCAACAGAAAAAACCACATCTTCTGGTTATTAATCAGATCATTATTTGGTCTCCCTAGTTTGGAATGGGTAAAGCAACCCTTTTTGATCAATGTAGAACCTTTATTGCTGCAAAAAGTTTTGAGCATTTGATACATGGCCAGATGAAGTCAATGCTTGTTTAACATTTTTTTATCTTAAAAAAATTCTTGGCATGCAAGCTTGTATATCATCATTATATAGAGGACTGTCCTGTTTTTTAAAAGATGCACCCTAAAGTACTTATGAGTCAAGGTTTATGATGTCTGCAATTTATTTTCAAAAGGCTTAAGAAGAGAGACAAATGGAAAGATCAATGGATGGATGCATGCATGAACAGATGGATGGATAGAATGAAATGGGTAAAGAGATGGAGAGATAGAGGGACAAGAGATGTTTAGAAAGATGGATAAATGGATGGAAAGATAGATGAAATTAGGGAAATGTTAACTATTTGTTGAATTTATCTGGATGATAGATAGGTGTTCATTGAACTATTCTTCCAACTCTTCTGTATCTTGCAACTTTTCATTACAAAAGTTGCAAGAAAAGTAATCTATTTAATCAAACAAAGACCTGCTTCTCAGTCCTGGAGTCTTTTCTTCCAAAAATCCCTATGCTTTCCCTCCTTTTCACCTACTGCTGCCCTATTCTTCTCTTCCCAGACAGCAGGGAAGAAAAAGCAGTTTCCAACCTTCTCAGTGGGAACTTTTGGAAAGCTTCTCTTTAAGGGGAAACAGAACTGGGCTATCTAAGATGAAACTTCTACTAATAATTAACCATGATTTTTATTAAAATGTAGACCCCCCTTTTGTATGTTACCATTTGGAATGTCCGTGATGCTCCTCCCTTACTCTTTAGTGCTGAGTCTAGGACTCAGCCAGCCTCTTTATAAGAAGGCACATGGGCACGTACACACACACACACACACACACACACACACACACACACACACATTCCCTTTCTCCCTCAACACTGAATCAAAGCCCAGCTGGCCCTATTAAAATTGGTGGGTGATGAAGCAAACCATGCAGGTACAATAACAGTGGACCTTTGGAAGGAATTGAGAATTCATTGATATCTCCCCAGGAAAAAGATAAAGTAAAATTGTGTCATTTTCACACACTCACATAATTAAATTCATATAAAATTAAAACCAAAATGAAATATTCCTCTTCCTGTTCAAAGTAGTTCCCTTAAGTAGTCCATGTACAACTGGCTGCTTCTTCAGCACATTAAGTGATTTAAAAGATTCATTTTAACACAAATCACAGTTTTGGTGATTATTATGTCAGCATTAAACATCTAACACACTGCCTCAGAAGGAAGCTGATGGTTGCTGGGCAGAGGGAAAGAACAGAATCATCTTGTTTGCAAAAGGCAGTACAATGGGACCATTCCTTGAGTCAGCTTGCAGCATGCATGTGTGTCTTTAACTCATGAAATATTGAGAGCACCCTTTTCAGGAAGTGAGAGTCTGAATTTGAGAGACATATAATCTCATTGAGAATGACAACTGCCACGTTCCTAAACCACAGGTATGCATTTTCATAATTTGCAATAATCAGCCACATGCATGCCAAAGCAGTCTCCACCAAACTAACAGCAGCAGACCCGTCTTCTGTCCCACAGCCTTTCCTACTAAACCCAGATCCATAATCAAATGCTAAGAAAATAGATGCCCTAAACCCTGTAACAACAATATGAATGCAAAGGATAAGGAAGTAAAGTTCACCCCCAGCAGATATGTGTAAATCAAGTTTGCATATGGAAATTGAGGTGGCTTTGCTTCCTTGCACAACAATATGGTCAAACAAAAGTTAACAGCCCAGGCCCTGTGGCTCACTCAGTTGGTTGGGCATCATCCCTGCAGGGAAGTGTTGCTGCTTTGATGGCCAATGTTTCTCTCTCTCCCCCTCTCACCTTCTTCTCTCTCTAAAAATCAGTAATATATACTAGTATATAAATTTTTTTTAAGTTAACAAGCTCTTTGACCCTGAGTTCCACTAGCAGATAGGAGACCATCAATGGCATGCTAGTCTCAGACCTGGCCCAAAGAGGAGGTGGAGATGAAGTAAGAGGATAAAGGAACCAAGGGTTTAGAGCAGGAGTGAGCAAAGTCTTGCTGGAAAGGGTCAGATAGTATATTTTTAGGCTTGATGGGCCATTTGGTTGCAGTTGCAACTACCCAGCTCTGCCTTTGCAATATAAAAGCAGCCACAGGCGATCTGTAAGTAAAGGGGCATGACCATGTCAGGATAAAACTGTATTTATAGACAGGCAATGAAACTTAAATGCTAGGTAATTTTTTACATGTCACAAAATAGTATTCACTTTTAACCATTTATAAATATGTAAACCATTGTCTGCTCATCAGCTGTGCAATATCAGGCAACAGGCCAGACCTGGCCCCAGGAACATAGTTTGCAGACTTCTGATGCACACAGCATTAAATTTCAAACTCAAGCAGCATCAAAATCACCTGGAGGATTAAAAAAAAACACTGATCCTGAGCCCCACCCCAGAGTTCCTGATTCCTAAAACAAAAACTACTCAAAGTTCTAATATGCATTTAAAACCAATTTATTTTAAAGGGATTTGTGGCTATTGTCTGCCTTTCATATGGTGGTGGCCCTGTATTGGAGTGCTTGGATATTGAGAAAAAAGTAAATATGCTTTCCAGTACCTCATATTGTTTGGTCCAGGTTAGAGCTGTTTCCTTAGTCCAAGGAAAGATTTCATTAAAAACAGATTGCACTGTGTAAACATAAATGCACAGCGTTTCCTTCAGAATGTATTCACTCTGACACAGAAGCATGAAATAGCATATTCATAGTGCTCTGCACAAACACACATGAGCGTTCAGTCAAACACACCAGCGGATGAGGCACCCGTTATCAATCGTAAGAGTGGTAAAATTCCAGGTTGAGGATATTAACTCTTTCCCTCCATCTGAGTAGCACTTTCTTAGCTGGGAGTAAATCATAAAGGAGTGAATTAGAAAGAGGTTAACCTGAAAGAGTTCATTTCCCTCCAGGCCCTGTCAGTCCTTAAAACTGCAGAACTCTTTGGAATTAAAAATACTTCATCTAATAGGAGACCAGACACCACAATGGACTACACAAGCAGCCAGGCTTTCCGCATGAGCTAATGTAATGTTCTCGGGGACTTGATTTCACGAGGAGGGTGTGTAACATTTCTAAGGAACCACCCCAGTTCTGATTGTGTCACACCAGTATGTGTACTGTTCTCCTGTGGCAATGGCAAGCTCAAGTGTTGCTTGTCACCACTCAGCTCCTAATCCTTCACTTCTATTCCAGAGCTGTTTAGTAGAAACTCTCTTATCTTTCCACTTACAAGCTTCTCAAAGAAACATGATCAGAGCAAACATGACTTCAATGAAGGTGGTTATGTTTTGGGGTTTTGAGGGTTGTCGGAGGTTTTCTGGCAGTTTCTTATGTCTAAACTGTCTTGCTCTCTGTTGGGTGTCACTCAAGATCTTCCAGGGATGTGGTCGTTTTGTTTCAGAAGTCACATAGATGATGGGTGTAGCTTGGTCTCTAATTCAATCTCCAGTGGAAATTATCCCCTCTGTGGATCTCCAAAGAGATGGGCTGAAGTCTCTGCATTAGTCCAATTCATCAGTTTATTCTTAGGAAATATTCAACCTAGCAAGCAGGCGTCTTTAACGCCTTTATTACTGAATAATATGCAAAACACTGCCCTGTTAAACATTTTATCTTAGGCTACCTCAGACCTGTAATTAATCTATGACCTCTATTACAATCCTTTAGATACATTTTGCACGTTCATGCAACTGAATAAACATTCAGTGTATGCTAATATAGGGTCAACTTAATAGACTGCCGCCCATCAGCCATCTGTGCCGTATTGCCATCATTCTTCCTGACATGTAGGAATTACAACTCAACCAGGGGTTCCAGAAATGAATCTAAGAGGTTAATTTTTCATATGTTACTGCCTATAAATTTTATAGAAAAGGAAATTGTGGCCTAGAAAATTTAACTAACTTTCACAATTGAACAATAGTTGCAAGAATTATAACCCAGTTCACACTCTCACTCTGCTTATTTGATCAAATTGAAGAACCATATTGAATATTCAGCCAGATTTCATGTAGGTAGGGGATGTGAGAGAGTGGGGAGTAAATTCTAGTCCTGGGGAGAGAGGGAATATAGATAGATATAGATAGATAGAGATAGAGATAGAGATAGAGATAGAGATAGAGATAGGGATAGAGATAGAGATAGAGATAGAGGTAGAGGTAGAGGTAGAGATAGAGATAGAGATAGGTAGATATAGATAGATATAGATAGATATTATTATAAATAGTATAAAAAAAATTATAAAAGTTAAAGGATGGTAAAAATTATGCCTATCTCAAAGAATGCAGAAAGATGAAACAAAATTACATTCTATATGAAAATAAGGCCAAAGTGTTTTCCAAAGGGAGAAAAAAGAACTAAGAACAAGAAATTAGTCATATGCTGGTTATATTTATACAACGATATTTAGACTTTTAAAAAAATCCAACCCCATTTTTGTTTTTATTGCAAAACAATATGTGTCCCAGAGTATGTACTCAATAAATTTTTGTTGAATTGAATTTAAGTTACTTTAGTTTGGCAAGATTATTTTTCACAGTGCTCTGAGGAGAAAAAATCATTAAATGGATTTTTAGCCAGCCTTTCATAAATGTCTTCACAGTGCGGCCCCAGTTGATGTTTTTCTTTTGCAAGATTATGTTTTGCTTTTTATCTGTTGTAACTCCCTTCTCTGCTCTTGTACTAAAACTGAAAGTAAGAGAGATCTGCTTGGTTCCTATTGTCAAATTTCAAAGATTTCAGCAAACACGTTAACTGTCTTGAAGCCAAACAGTGTCTTCAAGGAGCCAGCAGAACCCTGACTTTTATTTGCATAATATTTCTGTTGCTGTTCCATTTAAGCACTTGACACAGAGAAGAACAGAACTTTTGCTTGGACTTCAATTCCATGTTTGCATTTATTTGGAGTTTACAAATGCTTTGTACATTGTTATAAACAAGAGAAATCTTTGGAGAACTTTAGTACTTTAATTGAACAAATCATTGCAATAACATCTTTCACTGCTGAGTAGATATAAAGATCCATTTAAGATCCTAACAACCTTGAAATTTTTTTAAATGCGGTGTTAAATGCCCTTGAAAAGTTTACGTCAGTAAGTCAAACTTCATGAACTCACCACTTTTCCAAATAAAGGACTGTTGTCTCCAAAGGCTTAGACTATGTCTCTGAACTCCTTCTCACCCACCTTTCACAAAATTATAACTAACCTACACTATTTCACCTTTGGAAGAGCTTTTCTTCAGCTTTCTTCTTTAGACCTGTCATGTGATCAGTGTGGGGGGAGAGTAGCTGAAGTGATAACTGTCCCTTTTAGGGCAATTTTCCATTTAGTTAAATGCATAGCACTTGTTACCTCTGCCACACACACAATGTGCATAATAATTAAAGTTTAAAATGGGTAGGAGAGGCCATCTGATCCCACCTTCTAAATTTACTGACAAGAAAATTGTGGCCCAGAGAGATTAAAATTCTCTCCTGAGAGGAAGGAAAGAGCCAGAATTAGAAATGAAATTTAATGACTCCCAGATGATTCTTTCCTCCACTATAGCATCATATTGTGCTTCTGCATTGTCATTTAACTTTTTGTTCACCTATGTCTCATTTTGCCTACAAGGTTGTCTTTAGTTCCAAAACTATCCAATGAGCATCATCTCTGTTCTAGGTGTCATCCTAGATGTTGCAAGTAAAAGATAAGTGACACCTACCCTTCCCCCATGAATCTGATGCTTTTGTGGAGACCCAAAATGTTGAAGAAAATCAAGAATCAATACTGATGTTAGTTCATGTGTTTATTTGCCAAATACGTATAATCTCCTTTTCAAATATGTGTTATTTTTACTTCTTTTTCCTGTCGCAGGCATTGTTCTAGGTACAACAGTGAATAAAAATAATAAAATTCTTGCTCTGTAGAGATAACATTCAATTGAGAGGAGAAGCAAAAAAATTAACAAGCATATGCCAGTTGATGAAAAGTGCTATATAGACAAACAAAGGGTAAGGGGGACAAAAATGATGAGGGCACTGTTACAGCTGGGCCAGAAAAGCCTTTCTGATAAGGTGACCTTGACCTTTGAACCAAGACTCGAAGTAAATGAAACCAACCCAACTATTCAGCTCATTTCCAGTGGGCCTGTCAGAAGTGCTGAGAATTGGGAATGAAAAGATGTGAGAATAAGTGCTCTAGGAAATTAGATTCCTTTGGCTTTATTCTAGGTTTAGTCTTTTGAAATTATTACTGAGATGAAATTCACATAACATAGAATTAACTATGTTAATGTGTACAATTGAGTGGTATTTGTACATTCACAATGTTGTGCAACCACCACTTATACCTAGTTCTAAAAAATCATCACCATCCCAAAAGAAACCCCACACCCAGTAGCAGTCACCCCATTCCCACCTCCCACAACATCACCACTGGTAACCACTGACTTGCCTTTTGTTTCAATGGATTTATCTACTCTGAATATTTCATATAAATGAAATCAAACAATATGTGAAATCTTTTGTGTTGGATTTCTTTCACTTTCAAAGTTCATTAACATTGTGGCAAATAGCAGTACTTCATTCTTTTCATGGTTGAATAATATTCTATTGTTTGTAAAAACCTCAGTTTATTGATTCATTCATTGATCAACATTGACCCATTTCCACCTTTTGTGAATAAATGTTCCTATGGATATTTATACAATTGCTTGAGGACCTGTTTCAAACTTAATTTTTCTTAATCCCCTTCTAAATCTGTTCACAAGTCATATTTGAAACTTTGAAAAATGTTTCAAATGACCCCACAGTGATAAAGAGTCAAACTTATTTAAGCCCTTAAATGATGCCTGGCACATCAAAAGCCCTCAACAAATGGTAGTTGTTATTATCAATAATAATTAAAAGAACACTATAATAGCACACAGCTAAATGCAAACTTCATCGAGCATTGGTCCAATCCGGAGGGCAGGACTGAGCAGAGGACCAGATCCTTACGAGGAACCAAGCATTTCACAGCCTGCCCTAAACTCTTCATCTCAGAACACTTCCCAGTGGCTGGAGAAAATGGCTGGAATTGTTCCCAGCATTCATGTCTTTTATCTGCCATGCTATAAAATATTCACTAGTCCTCAGATTTGACAGTGGACTTGCTCTGGGTTTTGCCCTGAAGTTACACAAACCTTGTTGTGAAAAGCAAATGGAAAGAGATTGTTGGTTTCTGATTATGCACTTGGCATTAAACGAATCTCTAATTTATTTATTTAACATACAACTGCTGACATCACTGCCTGAAGCAATGTCAAGCAGGTCTGATCCCAGCTTGTTTGCCACCCAAAGTCAACACTATTTCAATGAATTGTGACAATAAAAATTTCATTTTTATCTGGAGCCAAATATTTGATCCTTGGTGATCATTCACAGTGTTAGGGTTTTAGAGATACACTGACCTAGAGCTTAGGAGAAATTGAGATATTCCTCTTCTTTCTGTGACTTGTTCTGTGACTTCTGAGAGCACACTCCCTGCATCATTCTACTTCCCCATTACATTAAGGTTATTTTATCTGACCCTATGTACCTCACCAAAGGTTGTAAGACTTATCCTATATTTATGTTTACTTAATCTGATCAATTCCATCCAAGTGGCTATGAGTTGTACAAGAAACTGCTTAATGAAGGCCATATGTAGATTTCTAATGTCAATATGTCTTTTTTTTATTTCAGCTAAAGCTTTCCTCGTGTATTATAATATTAATCATGTAGGCGAGAGAGAATTGTGACAACTGGACTAACTCTGCAATTTGCCGAGCCAATGCCAGTTCAATATTAAGGGCCAGTTGTAAGAAATACATGTCTTCCTCAAGTAAATAAAACCATTCTTTTCACAATCACCCAGAACTTTGTTCATATACTTTCACTTAGGGCTCCTCAACTTACAGAAACAAATTCTAGCCATTTGTAGTCGCTGTATGGCTGTCCACCTTCTCAATACCTCAGTCTGCAGACAAAGGAAGGTTTCATAGAACTCACCCCAAACATTAAAACAGAAAGATAGCCACAAGGGTCCTTCACTATCTCAGAGCTCAGTGACCCAACTGAGGGATCATCACAGTTTAGGCCAAAGTCCAAACCAAACAAATACCATTATAAGCAAAATTTCTCTATAAGAAAAATATTTCCAAACCTTGACACCTCGTTGCCATTGACTCAGTAAACTATGCCATGCAGACAACCAGGAGGCCTCTGAGACACTGAGTCTGTGAAGCCCCAACCTCCCCCTTCCAACCAGAGGTCTTTCAGAGCAAAGATGTGTACCTCTGGTGCCTGTTAATTAATGTTATAATGCTGAATGCATATGGAAATGAGTAGGTGACATGTTAGTTGCTGAGAAAATATGTGCAATAACACCCGCCCCCCTTCCTAGAACTTGAAAATTCAAGGAACAGGCAGCCGTCAGCATTGCCAAGAGACTATCAGAAATATTTCAACCCTTTATTTGAAAATATTGAATAGATTGTTCTAAGGGAAAAGACCAATCATTTTGTAAGAAGTAGCCATTTTCGTTTATTTCAAACCTATCCCACTGTCCGTGTGATTGTCCAAACTATAAATTGTTTCAGGGAAAATACTGTCTTAGTCATTTATATAACTGCACCAGCTAGCACAGCATCTTGTTCTATATTCATTTCTAAAACTGTTCTGTTATTGTTAAACTAAATCTTTAAGGGGCTAATCTTGAAATAAGTAAGTTAAAGTAATTACCTCCTGCCCTAGCCAGTTTGGCTCAGTGGATAGAGAGTTGACCTGTGGACTGAGGGGTCCTGGTTTCGATTCTGGTCAAGGGCATGTACCTTGGTTGTGGGCACATCCCCAGTGAAGGGTGTGCAGGAGGCAGCTGATCGATGTTTCTCTCTCACTGATGTTTCTAACTCTCTATCCCTCTCCCTTCCTCTCTGTAAAAGAAAATCAATAAAAATTTTTTAAAAAGTAATTACCTCCTGACTAAGAATTTTGCACAGAAGCAACCACAGTCCCACTGAATCTTGTTGAAGGCACTCTTTCCCATCTGGAGTAAGTGGAATGGAGAGGGCCTGGGAGATTTGGGCCACTTTCATTTAGAAAGGCCAAAAGTTGTTTTTCAAGTTCAGTTTCCATGTTGTGCAAATTCAGAGACATGATGTCCTGTATTTGGCTTCTCAATGGAATTGAGGTTTCTCAATGTAATTGCAGTGCTCTCCCTTGAAATAAATATAATCACATTTCCCTAACTGCAAGAGATCTGCTTGGAATCTTTCTAGGCTAGGATTTGTGAAGCAGAGGATGTTGCCTACAGACATACTTTCAGATACCAACTCACCGTTTCAGCCACTCTCAGGTTAGTATATCTGACTGACCTAAGGTAGCCCAGTCCCTCTGGACCTACTGAGAATGGGTAAGGCCTACAGAGAAAAAGCATAGGCTGGACCCACACCAGCAATCCCAAGAAGGGAAGGAGAAATGGGGGAGTGCCTTTGAAAGTGTGCTGCTGAAGGAAGGAAGGAAGGAAGGAAGGAAGGAAGGAAGGAAGGAAGGAAGGAAGGGAGGGAGGAAGAGAGGGAGGGAGGGAGGGAGGGAGGAAGGAAGGGAGGAAGAGAGGGAGGGAGGGAGGGAGGGAGGGAGGAAGAGGACTGTTAATAGATCTGGTGCTCATTGAACTGTCATAAATAAGGCAAGGTGGGCTATACTTACTTAAAATTTCTGAGAAGGGTTTATTGACACATGGATGACATGGCATGGGTATAGGGACATTTGCTTTAACAATGTTTGACCTGCTCGGCTGGTGGGGCTCAGTGGTTGAGCATCAACCTATGAACCAGGTCATGATTCTATTCCCAGTCTGGGCACATGCCCAGGTTGTGGGCTCAATCCCCAGTGGCAGGCGTGCAGGAGGCAGTCAATCAATGATTCTCTCTCATCATTGATGTTTCTATCTCTCTCTCTCTCTCTCCTTCCCTTCCTCTCTGAAATCAATAAAAAATATATTTTTCTTTAAAAAACAACATCTGACCAAAATTGACAGTTCCCAAAGAGGTCAATGATTAAATAAATTATACCAGGTGTTCCTTAAAAGCATGAGACAACTCAACCTGCCTTCGGTATGGTGTGATCCCTAAGTTATTTTGTTAAGTGAAGAAAACTGTGATGCATTTCAACCTGCACAGTATCAACCCAAGGTTCCGAGGGTGCGCGCATCTCAGTCAAGAAAGAAAAGATTATATTGTCTCTTCTATGACTCCCTACAATCCCATGGCTCTTCTGCCCCACTCTCCAGTCCAGCAAGGACAGAGGGCTGTGACAATCATTCTGTAGTGCTCTCAGACCAGCTCTCTGCATGAGTCTGGGCTACTTCTCCAGTGTGGGAAGCCCTCTACATAGAATTTCTACATGGGAGGAGCCCACAAAGAGTATGTTTCTCCAGGGAACAGTTTACTCCAGGTAAATACCCTAGAGCAGTAATAAGAAAAGAGGACTCCTCAGCAAGAAGAGCTGGCTGCAACAATCCAGTGTTGTAAGACTCAACAGAGAAAAAGTAGGTTTCATAATAGGAATTTTCTTGGGTTTCTGCTCATGAGTTTTCATTAGCCTGACCTTCACCCCCAGATAAGAGGGGTGTACTAATGCATTCACAGATTGTACTGTTTGATCTTCACAAAATATACTTACGATATTTTACTGGTTTAAAAAAAAGAAAGCATTTCTTTAGAAGAAAAAGCTAATTTTTACTGTTGGAAATGTGCATGGGTATGGCTACCAGAGTGCTTCAGTTCTTAAGTGTTTATGATTTTAACTTGGAATGTCTACTTATGAAGGATTTTTCCTCCAGTTATGAGTGATCCAAGATAACAAATATATTTTTCTCAATAGCTAGAAAATGTATACTAAAAACAACTTTGGAAGGTCTAATCTTGCTTCCATTCTTAGTGCTCTTCTAGTTTTATGGAAAATATGCAAACTCTTTCTTTCAGAAATTACCATGAGTATAGCAATAATTCTTATTCTCCGCCCTTTCAGGAAATGTCACTCTTGGGCTGCACTGAATGTCATTCAACCCTTCACAGGACCACTGACACTTGGTGGTTATTGTCCATTCCTTCAACCTGTTTGTTTTCCACTCCCTATATGCACCTACATTCACATGCAAATGTACTTACAGAGACATGCTCTCCACCAGCTGCCACCTGTTTTTCCACTTATATACTTAAAATAACCTAAAGGTTGAGTCTAAATCTGCAATACCTCAGTGCAATTTTTCTTTGCTCTTCCTATCTTTAATAAATATGGTGCATTAACCATGCCCTTATCTGAATCCATTATCTATAAATAATAGCCCCTCCCAAACCATATTAGTACGTCTCCAGTAATGTTACCCTTTTAGAGGTCTGATTAACTAGACAAACAACACCTGGAACTCCAGCCATATGTCCAGCACACACATACAAATAACCTTTTGTTTTAAGTTATGATTTTTTTTTCAGTTAAAACAGTGAATATATCAACCTTTCATGACCAAAGCATAATTCCTCAAGGCAATAATTGAGTAGCATCTCTCTTGTTCTGTAAGTCAGACTTTTGAAAAACCTAGCCTCTTAAACACAGATATGAAAGTAGAAATAAATTAGGCAATAGTGTGGAAAAATCCAGACTAGCAAATCAGAAAGTATGCCGAACATTGTATTCACTTACCAGCTGCTTGCTGAGCGAGCACCAAACATGTTCATGCCCAGTACTCATTGCTTTCCCCTTGCACTAAGTCAGACAAGAGGAAAAATTACTTTTAAATAAAATGGCAGTGTAACCAAAAACAAGTACGATTTTAGGGCAGATTTAAAACTAAAATGCTATCCATAAATCCATGGATAATTAGGATATTAGAAAATAGCATTATAAAAACATATGGATGCTGTAAAGCATCCATTTAAATTGAGATTTCTATAAAGTAAAAAAAAAAAAGAAAGAAAGAAAAAGAAAAAACGTGAACAACTCTTAGCAAAGGCCTGGCACTATAAACCCACTCATCCCCACAAGAACCCCCATTTTACAGATGAGGCTGAGGGTAAGTCAGGATTATCAACAATTAGAGTCAGAATTCAAACCCAGCGAGTGAAACCCCAGGATCTATTATTAATCACAACATACAACATCTGCTTTCAGAGCAGGGGAAATGTCTTTTCTTTTCACCTGACAGTGTGTTTTTTTGTAAGGACTTTGAAATGTTAAAATAAGGCATGTGGTGCCTTCCTAAAAACACATCTGGCCTCCTGTCCAAGACTTTATATTTTACATGCAGGCCAGCTTCCCTCCTCTGGTGCATAAGCACACGAGCTGACTAATTATCATCAGGCAAAGACGTCAGCCATCCCTGCAATGGGACTGTAGCATCTCCACTTCCCAAAGTATCTCTCCCATTCACCAATGACACTGCCTAACATGGCACTCCCAGAACACTTGTGGAAATAGCCACATGTTCACAGTGTAAGGTAAATGTGTCTTCAAACTGATTTCTCCCATCCCAATTATTCCACAGCAAAGGGCACCAGAATGATGGGATGTTGTGGTGGTGGTGGTGAATCCTAGGTGGTCGTTTGATCACCCCCTCTTTATCCCACTGCTAAGGGAGGGATTCCCACCCCAGTGTTATGGGAATGGCACCCAGCACTGGACAGATGAGATCAACAACAGTATCTTAGTCACACATACCCACAGCCGAAGGGAGGACACTGCTCCTTGCAGGGCCACACGGGAGTTGAACTTGAAAGCAGAGGGCACAGCAGAGGCTGTGGGAGGTAAGCTTTGTAGCAGCAGGAGGAGGAGGTGGTCCCCATGGGAGGATGTGATGGGCTTGTTTGAACAGATCCGTGGGCTGGCAGGGAACTGAAGCTGCTACTCAGAGATGAGCAGGACCAATGCCTGGTCCTCATGAGAAGATGGTAGAGCAGAGAGGGAGGGAAGCATGCTGTTAGGCCATTCAAGACTCCCCTCCCATTTTCCCCTAGATGTTGAGGCAGCACAGAGTATTGGGCCCAGTTTACTTCATTGTCCCAGATTCAGCTGAGCTCCCCTCCCCCCTCCCAGATGTTGCCATCTGTGCTCTGGAACCAGTGTCACCTTCTACCTGTGCTTTGCATCCTATCTGCCTGTCCAAATGCCCAAATAATCAATTCTCTTTTATCTCCTTGGTATTCACCTAATCCTTCCCAATTGATTCCTTTACATTAATGTACAGGCTTGGTCAAATCTTTCCCATCTAAACAAACAAACAAACAAACCAAAAATTTCCTTTTCTATCTTGACTCTCAGTCCTATTGCTCTTCTCCACTCAAACCCAGACTTTCAGAAGAGTTTCTAGAAAACGAGGCTCAATCTCCTCACATCCAACTCCTTCCTTGGGTTCCTATAATCTGGTTCCAGCCTCTATCCCTCTAATCTGACAACCCCTATTAAAGTTCCCAGTGCCCCAAGGTTGCATTTTTTGTTATTTTATTTGACATCTTAGCAACTTTTGTTATACTTTCCATTCTCTTTTCCTGAAAATCTGTTCCTAGTACTCTGTTGTCCAATGTTCTCCCAGCTTCCCTCCTTCACTTGTGTACAACTTCCCAATCTTTGCAGGCTCAGGATCCTTCCTCTAATCATCAAATAAAAGGCTCAGTGCAGGGTGCACTTCTCATTTCATTATCTCCTTGGTCCCCGCATAGGTGATATCAATCAGCTCATGGTGTCAATTACCTTCTAAAGGATTTAGACTTACATTTCTGGTCCAGCTCTATCCTCTGAGATCCATGTGGCTACTCAGTCTATTAACTTCTATGTCTATAGAACACCTCAGATGGAATATATCAACATATAAAGTCTTGACCTTCCCTCTCAATCCTGATTATTTTTCTCACTCCCAGGGAGAGGGGTAGTGACAAGAAAGGTTGGGAAACATTAGGGTATGATGTTTGATGGAGGGTTGAGAGAGAGAAAGTTTCTCTCAGTTTCTGACTCATAAAAATGAATGGGTAACCTTACCATTCACTTGCTATTCTTACAGACAATGGGGCACGGTGGTGGGGAGGGAGATAAGCAAAGTATGGGTACGTTTCAGGTAGATTATATTTGTTCTTCCTGAACAAATATATAATAAGAGTTCTGCAAAGTCAGAAAGAACAGTACACTTAAAGGGTATTTATGAACTGCACATTAAAGTTGCTTGTAGTTTTCATAGTTCTGGTTCAGTATAAGCAGTTTTGCCTCAGTGTGAAGGTGATGGAAGGGAGAAAAGAAGGCAAAAGGAAGGAAGGGAGATTATCACTTTAAAATGTAATTAACTGACAAAAAAAAAAAATAGAAGACTTGATGGGAAAGACAAAATGTCCAGGAAACAGAATAAGGAAGGAAGGAAATAAAAGACAAAAACATTGCAATAAAGCTCCACTAACATCAGAAATGTATGCAGCTATTTTCTGAGGGACTCCAGTTAGTTTGTCTCCTAGTTATATTATTTGGGGTTTTGTACTTTCACTATTTTGTGTGTGTGTGTGTTTTATTCTGAAAAGGTAGAATCTGCTCTGAATATCAGAGCAAGTTCAGCTCCTGCACACACACACACACACACACACACACACACACACACACCACCCCCTGGGGAATTTGCATACTAGTCAGACTTGGTGTGCTGCCGGGGGTGGTTCCGGCCCAGAGGCAGCTCTATTCTTAGCCCTGCGCCAGGCAGAGTAGCTGAAAGCTGTTCACTGCTGCTCCAGGACCTTCTCCTCGGCAATTTTAATGGGGTTCACCTGTCAGATCATATCACCCAACCCTGCGTAACAGGCTCTTCTGATCAGACATGCCATCCCCTTCTCTTCACGGCAAATCTCAAAACAGAGCTTCCTGTCAGGAACGTGCCGACACGTAGTCTTTCCCTTCCATGAAGAGGATTGCTGTCCTTTTAAGGGTGGAGGGTTTGGGTTTCCATTTTCCTTCCCCATTCTTTTGATTATCAAAAGTGTATTAGAAGTCGATATATTTCCCCCAAGCTTACTCTCTTAAATCCTGGCCGATACAAGCAAAGGCATATGTGAAGAAAGCAAATATGTTTATCTCTAATTCTAAATTTGTGCAGGTAGCTCCATCATTTTGTCCTTTGACCATTTACCTCAGTTAAAACAAAGGAAATGATACATTATATCAGGCCAATTAATTTATAAGTGAATGCTATTAAAGGTGAAATTCCCTGGTCTCAGGAGGAAACTCGGGGGAAACAAACACACAAACAAAAAAAACACCTTTAACGAAAAATGAGGAACAAAGGTGACATTTGGATCTTGGGAAAATCTGAAGATCAAGTGCAGAGGAGATGGAGGTATATGATATTGTTATTTAATTTTTTTCTATTTCAATGTGTACAGTTAAACGCAGTATTCTTTTTCAAGATCATAGGTCTTTTTCAAAAAGATATTCGCTCTAGGAGTTGGCTGAAATATGTATGTGAATGGAAGTGTACAGCTTCAGAATGCAAATGGCTCTTAAAATGAAGACTGAGAAAACCTGGAGAAATGTATGGGACCAATGGTTCCTGGACTTGGAGATTTCATACACTAATAAAATTTCTATCATTAAAAAGACATGAAGCATATAAGCTCATGATAAGGAATAGCTTTTTAAAAAATCAAATGTATACCTTAATCAAAAGCTTCCTATATTGCCCTTTTTACATTCCCATTAGCAGAAGGTAAAAAAAAAAAAAAAAAAGACATCCTGTCCAAACAGCAATCTCTGGCCTAAATATTTAAAATATTAAGTACTTAAGTACTTGTCAGACCAAAATTCAAGCAAATTTTGCCTCCTTTTACAAGGATGCATATAAAAGTTCATCTGACTAATCCCACAACTATTATTTGATATATATTCTTTTATATTTTTTTTTTATTGATTTCAGAGAGGAAGGGAGAGGGAGAGAGAAATAGAAACATCAATGAAGAGAGCGAATCATTGCCCTGACCAGTTTGGCTCAGTGGATAGAGCGTCGGCCTGTGGACTGAAGGGTCCCAGGTTCAATTCCGGTCAAGGGCATGTACCTTGGTTGTGTGCACATCCCCAGTAGGGAGTGTGCAGGAGGCAGCTGATCAATGTTTCTCTCTCATCAATATTTCTAACTCTCTATCCCTCTCCTTCTCCCTTCCTCTCTGTAAAAAATCAATAAATTTTAAAAGAGAGAATCATTGATTTACTGCCTCCTGCACGCCCCCCTCGAGCCCACATCCCAGGCATGTCCCTTGACTGGAATCACACCCGGACTCTTTAGTCTGCAGGCCAACACTCTATCCATTAAGCCAAACTGGCTAGGGCTGATATATTCTTAAAATGACCTTCCAAGCATCTAGTTTTCAATATTGTGCCAATTAGTTTAAAATAAAGCTCAAAATAACTGCACTGTTACACTCAAAAAGCAAAATTGAAATCAAAAGAATGAAGATTAACCCCATCAATACTGAGACAGGATATTGGATAACACCAAAATAGTAAATTGTACAAATAGATTTTCCCCCTCATAAATGAAATGAAATTGCTGTGCCCTGTAGGTATAAGGAACAACAAAAAATAGGTGTACCAGAACCATATCTGACAGTGGACCTGTTTTGATGAAGACGTTGTTTCAATATTCCTCGATATTTCATTTAATGAAAATTAAGGCTCAGGATGCTTTGTGAAAACAAACTTTGTGTAGTTGCTGGCACCTAATAATTTACCCAACTTAGGCAGCTGACGAATGTCTAGCCCCTGTTGTCCACTAGACCTGGGTCTGGAGACTCTCCAAGAATGGTGAATGGCACGCCTGCATCGTGACCATGTATGACCTCTACCTTACTGGCTAGGGACAACCGAAGATGTCTTCTCTTAGGGCTGACCCCAGGTAGGGCTATCCTGGGATTCATGGTGCGTCCCAATCCTTAGAGATCTGGGTCCATCCCCATCATGCAGAGCCAGTGTCAGCTACTGGACAGCACCTTCAAGGTGGAAAGACAAAGCTAGCAATGAACAAGCTCATTCCGATTCCTGTTAATTCCCCCTCGTGGTATGCTCACAAGCACTTCACAGGTGTTAGACCCTGAGACCCCTTTATTCTTCATAGAGATGTATACCTGTGAGTTAGTAGGTCAAATGTGGTGGGTTCCCAAATGATGCTGACTTGCCTGTTAAACACAGCCTATGTATTGCCTTCCCTTCATTTTAAATCATTCATGAGGAGGGCACAATCTAGGTTAAACCAAAATTAACTTGAATGCCCAACACTGTTTGAACCTATCACCCACGCATATGACATTCTCTGTTGAATATACAATTTCAAATTACATCCGTTTTTCTCAGGTGTGGTAAAATTAAATGTCATGAGCCATGGTTAGGTTAAAATTCTGATTTAAGTATTTTGGTGACCACATTTATGTACTCTTGTTTGAACACAATTCTAATAGTTATAAAAGAAAAAGTATATATAGCTCAGATTTTAATTCTCCTATACCCAACTCAATAATTCTAAGTGTAAGTAAACTGAGAAAAATGTCTTAGTTTCATTCATCCTTAAACAGTAATTTACAGTAATAAATGTTAATCCAGGAGGCTGATTTGATTGTTGTAATCACCAAAATGTCTAGTGAATTTTTTTAATTAAAAGAAGTGAATGAAAAGACAGTAGATATATCACACTTTACTTACACCAAGCACATTTACTTGCAAAAAGTGCATGCTATTCAATGTTAGTAACTGTATAAATGTCCTCCATGGTTCACTGAATCTGTTGTCTTCCCACCACCAACCCACCAACACACCCCCAAGCTATTTTATATATGCTGGGACACACTGGTAATAATCTGGACAGTCCTCTGCTGTTTTTCATATCTAAAACAGTTGCTTGGTGGTTTTGTGTTTACATATTTTTTATATGCTGTGCTTTCAAGCATTAAGAGGTCAAATTTATTTCACTATAGAAACAAGAACCAAAAGTTTCAAAAGGTGATCATTGTCATGAATTGAACCCCACAGGTATATCTGCCTAATAATGTTTCACTTCTTCTTTCCCCAGTATTACCCCCTGGCAACATCTTAGGTATGGTAAGACTGCAGGTCACTCCAAAATTGGAATTTTTGTTCCCCTTTATTTAACCATGTGTAACGTAATGCATAAGAACAATTTCAGATTCATCCTCATCTACTGTATTGCTGAGGTCCCTTTGGGAATAAGTTTCTGTATAGTGGCCCTTCTCAAATTCTATAGAAAATTCCCTATGTTCAAGTATGAAAACTTCCCATGTTAGACTATAAATTGTTTGAATTTATCACTGGGCAATTATTGCCTAGTCCTACTCTCCCCCCAAAACCTGACATTTAACTGATTCAAGCATGAGCAACCTTTACAGTGGCTAGGTGTAAGTTCATTTTTAAATGCTTTATATTCAAGATTTGGTTTCTAAATTCCAATTAGAAAAAAAAAATTACTACCAAGATCTAAGTGACAATTCCTTCTTTTCTTACATTAAAGAATCGATGTGGCTGAGACCGGTTTGGCTCAGTGGATAGAGCGTCGGCCTGCGGACTGAAGGGTCCCAGGTTCGGTTCCGGTCGGGGTCATGTGCCTGGGTTGCGGCATGTCCCCAGTGGGAGATGTGCGGGAGGCGGCTGATCGATGTTTCTCTCTCATCGATGTTTCTGACTCTGTCTCTCTCCCTTCCTCTCTGTAAAAAATCAATAAAATATATTTAAAAAAAAAAAAAAAGAATCGATGTGCCAGCCTGGCCCCTCCATCAGCCACTGCTTATGCCGATTCTCCTACCCTTTCCCCATCTACAGAACCTATGAAACCTGAGCAAACTGAGCAGTTTGGGGGATAAATCAGGGTTCAGAGGTGATTATCTGTTAGAACATACGTATCCGTCATAATATAAAATTGCTACCAGATATACACACAAACAACTCAATATTTCAAAAGTTGAAAGGAGTCTTTCCTAAGAGGTCATAGAGCCTTTGCCCTCTTGTAGATAAAGCAGGGAAGTCTGGAGGTTAGAAGTGGCTTAAACACCATACAGGAGTGGCAAAGCCTGGACAGGAACCTGGTCACCATAAAGGCCAGCTCTGTGCTTGCTCCCACACTGCTGCTTCTCACTGCCTGCTCACCACTCGGGGCCCCTTTCCAGGCTCTATCATGAATGAATATGATGAATAAAGGGATACAACACCACTTACATACATACGATGTTTCTGTAAGGTCTTAGGACTCTTTTCTTCCCAACCTTCAAGATCAAATCTATTGTCACTTGCTTATTTTATTCAAAATATTGCTTTTGAAGTAAATTAATCACATCCATACTTCTATAGGGTGCCTACCACTAGACATAGAATCTTTTCAGTTTATCCTCTTCCAAGATAACATACTGATACTGATGCAACTAATTTTTTAAACAAGTAATGTTCACAAAAATCTGAGGAGACCATCTTATACTTCTATGCAAATATATTCCAGAAAATGCCGGATACATTGCTCTGTGCTCCCCTGAGGTTACCGAGGAGGAAGGGGTGGCAAAGAAAACAAATTGTCATCATTACTTCTTTTTAATTGTTTAACTTTATTACTGTTGCACCATTTATACAATTACATATAATTTCAATGCATCCATTGTACATTTTTTTGTTATTTTTTTTTAAATTTTTTCCCATTTTTCCAATGAGTGGTGTATTGGTGTCTGTGACACAGGATGGAGGAGAAACTGGAACTGCAATGAACGCAGACGTTTTTATTTTATTTTATTTTTTTCATTTCCACTGACCAATAAACAGAACTACAGGTGCACCCAACCACGGACATGCATTAACTCGTCATGAGAAATCTAGGGAGGCTAAGTTGGATGAGAGAATGTGTGTTACTCCCAAAAATACCTGGGGAGGAGGCATGGAGTCTTGGCATGGAGATACATGTGGACAGGCTCAGTGGGCTGTCTGAAAGGTGGCATTCATCCACAGACATTTAAAAAATATCAAAAGAAGAAAGGCAGCAAATTAAAAAAAAAAAAAAAAGGAAACACAGAAAATACTGCTTTCATAAAGATCTGATTGCCTTTGGAAGGGCCCTGCGGGCAGAATCAAACGCACGCTCCCTACTCCCCTTGAGAATTCGGTACCCATCTGAGTTAGCGGCGGACTGCTTTCAGACACTGACCTCGAAACGCCAGGACTGGTTGGTAGAGTTGACTGAAGGTATATTAGATATTTCCCCACAAAAATACTATTTGGATTCTCCCCATCCCCCCTCCCTCCTTTGATGGGACATCTTTTTCTTTTCATTTCTTTTTTTTTTTTTTCCTTGGGCAATACATATCATGACTTCCAATTTGAAACAAGTTAGTATAGGAGAGAGACAGAGAGACAGACAGAGAGAGAGAAACAGGTTGTCTAAGCTGTGATCTCTTTTCCCATAGGCTGTCCTTGTTACTCCTTCGCCGCCACGGTTTGATCGGAATTCATGGCCGGGGCCTCGGCAGGTTTGACCTCGTCTGCGGGGGCTGCTGCGGGGGCTGCGGGGGCCTGGGCCTTGGGCGTGGAGCTGGGTGCTTCCGTGGCTGCTGGGGTCTCCTTGGACGATGGGGCAGCCTCAGTGCTGCTGGGTTTTGAGTCTGAAGCTGGGGCCCCGTCACTTTTCGTTTCCTGCGAGGCAGGAGCCGCGGGAGCCTCAGTCTTTGCGGGGTCCCCTCCCTCCTTGCTCTTGTCATCCACCTTGGTGGCGGTCGCGGGCTCCGCAGGGGCCTCGGCCTCGGGGGCCTTGGGGGCATCGCCTGCGGCGGGGCCCGAGGTGGCCGCCTGCTCCGCCTCCTTCGGGGGCTCCGGCTTCCCCTCGGCTGCTCCCTCCGTCTGCTCAGGCTCTGCCTTCGGAGCATCCGCCTTGGCCGCGTCTGTGTCTTTCTCGGCTTCCTTGTCTTCGGGCTTGTTGGCAGCCTCCTGGGCATCCTTCTCCGCCTTCTCCTCCTTGCCCTCCTTCACCCCGGCGGTCTCCGCCGCCGCCTGGGTCTCATTCTCCTTCGGGGTCCCCTCCTCTTCCGTCCCCGCTCCTTCGGCCTTCTTGTCTTTGTCCTTGGCCTTCTCATCATTCACGTTGTACCCCTTCTTCTTCTTGCTCAGCTTGCCTCCCATCTTGGAGTTCTGGAACACAACACAAAACAGAACAGAAGGGTGTTACTTGTGGCTCTAGTCTGTGTATCAGGCTGAGTATCTGTGCCCCGACCTGCCCCCCTCCCCCTTCAGAGGTCGAAACCCTAACCCTCAATGTGACGGCATTCGGAGCTGGGGCCTTTGGTAGGTGACTAGGCCAGGGAGGTGGGGCCCTCATGAAGGGGAGGAGTGTTGGCACAGAAGACACCCCCAGGGCTCCATGCCCATCCCCACGTGAGGACGCGGAGGAGCCAGCCATCTACAATCAGGAAGCAGAGTCTGCCCACACCTTGATCTTGGGACTTCCCAGCCTCCAGAACTGTGAGAAATAAATTCCTATTGTTCAAAAGCCACTCGGTATATGGTGATTTGTTACAGCAGCCAGAACGGACAAAGAAGCTTTTCAAGTATGAAAACTAAAGGCTTCACTTTACAAAGAGTCCAGAACACTACAGAACAGTACACTTTCAAATGATTGGCATGGTGGAGTTTTTACATGTATTTTGCTAAAATTATAAATAAAACAGTGAATGGTAAAAAATAAATAAATAATAAAAAATAATAATAATAAAGAGCTCAGTTACAGAGTGTCTAGTCACAGCAAGTTGAGGAAATAAGCTGGTGTCAAAGATTCAGTGATTAAAGACGAAGCCTGTCAGTGATAAAGACGTGGAGCAGTATTTGTTTCTTATCTGTCCCCCATGGCCAACTCAAATACCCAATACTGGACATATGTACAAAATAGCATTAGCAGCCACTTCAGACCATAGCATAGCCAGTAAAAGACTTAGTAGTTTTAAAATGCTTTCCAGAGAAAGGGTACATTTCAACAAAGCAAAGTTCAAAAATTTCAAGAAAATAATCTCAAACTACAAACTTCTTTCGAACGCCATTATTCACGTATATCTATCTATATATATAAAAGCCTAAGCAACCGAATGATCAGTCAACATGACCACCAGGGAGCAGGTGCTCAAAGCAGGAGCTGCCCACTGGTGGTCAGTGCACTCCCTTAGCTAACCTCCCGTGGTCCCTCCCCCTGGCCAGCCACCACCACCTACCCCCGCATTGGCCCAGATCGCTGGCCAGGCCGAGAAGGACCCCACCCATGCACAAATTCATGCACTGGGCCTCTAGTGTTCATATAAGCACACACATCTTCAAAGAACAAAGTCAAGCAGGATTTGGTCTAGCTCATTAACTAGGACCAGCTAAAGGAAAACTATCCCTCAAGAAACAAAAAGTATAGTGTTCCCAGTTACATTTAGGTTGTTAGTTGTGTCCGATTTGTATTCATTGTTTTTCAAAGTGTTTTTTGGATTAAAAGAAATAGTCCCATAGCAATATAAAAGCGTCCTTCATTACCAATGTTCTGATTAGGGTTCAAACTAGATACAGAAGTTGAATGCTCATTAACAGCCTTGTTCACTCAAAGGTAAGTCTCCAACTTCTTAGATATATAGTGCAATATCCTCTTTCATCCCCACAAATAAGTGAGAGAGAGAGAGAGAGAGAGAGAGAGAGAGAGAGAGAGCGCTTTGACCTGGGCCCTGTCTGATTTGGTTCCAGGTCAGGGTCTCCTCCTGACAAAATTATAAAGTACTCTTTGACCAGTCGTTTTTAAAAAACCATCATTCATTTAAAAGAGGAAATTTGCTGTTTATTCATTATACTCCTTGAAATGATAATTCATGACAGTTAAATGACCTACATTTATTCTAAGGGTCAGGTGTTGGGTAGGAGAGTGCTAACTGAAGAATTCTGACTTCAGTCAAGATTTGTCTCCCCAGTCTATATGCTAATTTCCTGTCTGGAGAGACTTCAATAGTTGGGGGAGGGGGAAAAAACAATAAACCAAAAGATGTCTAAAATACTAGTTTCTATTCCCAAGAAAGACCTTTATTATGGTATCAAAGAATTTCTCTTACATATCTTTTTTTAAAAAAAGGAGTGATTTTTGGTTATAACTGAGATATGCAGTGTGCTCTATTTGACTTAATCTTTAGCTATTTCTCCCTCAGAAGTGGGAAAATCAGATGTAAAAACAATACAATTAAATCTACCTTTATCGTATATGCAATCACAAAAGCAATAAATCAAAATATAAAGAGATAAAATAAACTAGATCAGTATTTTAAATTAGTTAGAACTCTTTTATTGAATTCTTAGTTAGCCCATATGCACAAATGGTGTTACGTCAAAATAATTTCAGCTCTTATATGTCACAATACCTAAGAAATAGAAACCCTGGAAGGCCTGCCTTTAGGATGGCCTACCAATTCCATAATAGAAACCCATGCACCAACTTGGAGATCAGAGAATAGCAGACAAAGTGTACATTGTGAATGTAACAGGATCACGGCGTTATGACACACACAGCATGAAATTCTATATAGCTATCCCAGAGGCTGAAAGTCATGCTGGTTTACAAACCTAAAATCTGTGTTACTAAAATTGGTTTTCTGAAACACGGTTAGGGCCATTTTCTATTCTTTGTTTTAAGCCCATCTGTGATTCCTTTCTGGGTAGGAAATGATTGTATATAATCCAGTTGTAAGTAAGAAAGTGTGTTTCCATTCCTGTTTGCTTTTCAAACACAAAGTTAACCAACACTTCTACCTTTTGCTAGTTTGTGTGTGTGTGTGTGTGTGTGTGTGTGTGTGTGTGTGTGTGTGTGTGTGTATGTTAGTTATAGTGAGGTATTGGGAGGTGGGGTGGGGTGGGGCTTATAGAATTTCACCAGAACCCTGGAAAGGCAAGATAGCTGGTTATTTCTCAAGACATTATGGGTGAAAACCTTGCCTACACCCAAAGGTAAATTAAAATTGTAATTTCAAATTTATTAACTGCGTCATGGATTTAGGCACAATCCTAATCCTAAACACAATCATTTTATTTAATCTTCTCAACAGTACCATAAGATAGTAAATATCCCATCAGCATCCTCCTTTTACCCAAATGGAAATTCTAGCTAATTTCATGGAGCAGTTCAAGCAAAAGGCTGAGTCCAACAAAATTAGGTGAGGCAGAAAGGCACCGTCTTGGAGGTCAAAGGGAACTCCACTAAGAAGCTTGCAAATGGGCAGAGTTCTCATCTCAGGAATGTTACCCACTCTGGGTCACAGGATTGGTACCGACCTGGGGTGACTCAGAACTCAAGATATTGACAAGATAATGATAAAATTCAGAACTTCAGGTACTCTCTATCCCTAAACATTTCATCACCCATTTGCCAGTGCAGCTTTGTATCATGATCCTTGAACAATTACAGAGCATGATGGGCACATTTTAATTATTGTTCTCTTTTTATGACTTCTCATTTTGAAAGAAATCAGTTGGTGTAGAAAGTTGGAACTTCTACATTAAAAAAAAAAGTAGCTGGGGGGAAAAAAAAGACACAGCAACTAGTAATCCACCCTGGAAATCTTTTAAACCTAAATCTGAGCGACAGGGAAACAACAATCTTTCGTTTCTCCACATTTTGGTCATTCTCTAGCCACTGAGTGGTCCAGCACAAACACCCAGACCCATGTTGATGCACTGAGTTCTGTGTTGATACAATAACTAAAGTAGGACATATCCTCATTTCTACAGAGCTATTGGGATGTGACATTTTAGAAGATTTTTCGAGGAGTTTATAAGTTGGAAGAGAGCTTCAGGCCAGTGATAGGTTTTAAATGCCAACAGCTTAGCTTTGGGAATATCAACACAAGGTCATGGTGACTTTCAAGCACAGTAAGAACAAAGATTCATTACCCTCATATAAAGGGGAGAGAGAGAGCTTCTCATTTTGAATAAAGTCTCCCCGCCTATTGCTTCTTCTGAAAATCTACTTCTCCTCTAGATACAATCTTTTATTTTATTTTATTTGCTTATAGAAACTGAAGCCATAGTCTATCCCACAAGCTTATTTTACACTCACAGAGGCACACAAGAGTGACATTATCCAGCAGTGTAGGACTGACACTTTGACCCCATCCTGCACCAAAGCTCAAGCAACTGTATTATGAATGAGGAAGCCCACCCGAATAATCTCCCTTTCTCCGGTGCTAAGAAGGAGCCCAATTTGGCAGACGCCAGTTGCTCTGGTGAGTGGAGCCACTGAGCTGAATTGGTCCTAAGCAGTCTCTTTAAAGGACAGACAGTTCTGCCCCTCCCAGGGACGGAGGTTCTCAAATCCTATGACTGCTACCAAGTGAAAACACATGGCTCACTCAGCCCCGCTGCCTTTGGTTTCAGTCAAGAAAACTGCCAGTATTTTAAGTTATAGGAAGGCACAGCCCTACATACCCAGATAGTGTCTAATCAATATAGAAGTTCTTTTTATGGCTTTTGAATGAAGTGTGAGGTTTCTGGAAGCTATCATTTACTGTTTCCTTTCTTTAGCCCCTGACATATAACTTACTAAATAGTCTAGTTGAGTGTAGGTGAGAGAGAAGAGCGGGACACATTGGATCAAAAGGAGTTTGAGTAGGAGAAACAATGAAAGCACTGTCATCACCAATTTTAAGATTTCAGTCCTTTGAGGCAGGGCTAAGTAGTAGCATGCCATCAGGCATCCCAGAGATCTGGGTCATCAGGATGGCTTTAAAGAGCCACTCTGCCTCTTGGTAGCAAGCAAAACTATTGGTAACTAACAGCTCACATACAGAATTTTAAATGTTTTGATATGTAAGCAATCACCACTTGTAATGTTAAATCTTCATTTTGATAGCACTTTGTTGGTTATATCCGTTAGTGTTACCCAAGTCTTTGGATGGAAAACGCAAACCCCAGCTATAGCATTTTCCCCCTTCAGAAAAATGCAGCATTACATAATGACAGTTTGCAGGCATTAACTATTCCAAAACCACGAGGGCTTATACTCACTGTATTCTGCCTACAATTATTATGTACTCCACGACACCTCTCCATTCTACTACAGTCAGTAAGCAACAACAAGATTTTGTGACAACGAAAATTATTGGTGTGCATTAACTGGTGTATAAAACAAAACAAGAAAATGACTGATACAGAATTTCTCCTATGATCCCATAATTACCATGTGTATGGCTTCACGTGCTATTTTTATGTGTTCTGCCTCTCACTAATAATTTCTAGGTACTTACTATGCAGGACAGTTTGAATTACACCAAGATCCCATCCATTGCCAAATTTCCACTTAGGAAATACAAACCCGGATTTATTAACTATTTCAACTAGAAACAAGAGAATAGAGTTCTTAAGGATGATATCAAACAGATGATAATAAAGATCACTGCAAGTTTATAGAAAAACCCAACATGAATATGCAACAGTGTGCGTGTCAGAGACTAGAGTGTTATTTCTGGGTTGACTGTTGCTTCATGATGCGATCAAGACAAGAAATAGTGTCCTTTTGCTTCTGTTTCCATATTACAATCAGAAGAAAACATACCTCCTCACAAGGATGCTGAGAATGAATCAATGTTTCTTGAAAGTTAAATATGTGGTTGCACCATATTAACTGTACCTTGAAAAAGCAATTGTTACTGCCAATTCAGGGCTGCAAAGCTTCATGGATTTATATACAAGGCCATCTATATTGACCTTTTAAGGATAACATACAGAGTTAAAACTGACTCCTGAGTTACATCTACAGGCAAACTCAACACAAACAAAGTGGGTTTATTAATTACTCAGGCCAAAAGAACCCAAGTTATTGATCAAACCTAGTAAAAGCACATGTTGCGATAAGACAAAGAGAAAGGATCTTTTTCTTTTTCTTTTTTTACCTTAAGGAAAGAATTTACGCAGACTCTTTTCACAAAGAAAAAATAAACAAATTCAAGAAATATTTTCAATAAGAATGGAGGAAAAATTAAAACATTTGGTTATGTCCAACAGTTTCTATTTTCAACAAATGGCTGGCTTTTCTTCTTTTAAATGGTCAAGACTTTTATTCTAAAGGAGGAAAATGAAATAAAGATAATGTAGCCTGTCTGTATTTTTGGTATTCCTACAGGGATGTGTTCAGTCACAATGATTTGCTGTCAAGTTTCATCAATGCCTGGTGATCATTTTCATTGTTCTCAGCATCTGATTCCATCAAAGCTTCTATTCAGCAATTGTAACATCACCAACATTTAGATGAGAATGTCCTTTGGGGAGAGAATTGTCAATCCTGAGTTTCTGAGGCACACCTATTAAATACCATGAGTAAAATTGTAGAGAAAACATTCTCAAGCTAATTTATTCCCTTGTCACAATAAAAATGTTCACTCAGCACTGAAAAAAAAAGTACTTTAAAAATGTGTAAGCTATATTTTAAAAAGAGGGCACATACTCTCACACTTCTATAACCCAATTTTCCCAAAAAAGTTTCAGTAAGTTGACTTGGATATTCAAGGTCAGAAAGCCCTCTAATTCAATAGAAGATTAATCACAAGTGACCCCTCCATTTCTCTCCTTCAGGAAAGCCCAGGATAGCACTATAGAAACACTGTCAGAGTGTCTTTGGGGATCTCTCATCAAAATCTAACATGCAGAGTAGCCCCAAGAACTTCAGATGTTCACAAATTATTCTAGAAAAATAGACTTGATCTTAGTGGGAAAAGAACCTTTTTGAAGTGGGTACTAAATGTAAGCAATGACAGAGGATATAAGTAAGCAAAAAAACTTACTCCCGTTTAGCAGGAGGGATAAGACGTACAGAGACCATTAAAATGAGTTAGTTAAGTGTCATAATAGAGTGAAAAACAAAAGTTTTCCCAGAAGAGATGGTCTTTTGTTGGATTCCTGGGATGTGGAAAAAGTTTTATAGAGAAGGTGGACTTTGAGATGGTCAGAATATCAACAGTGCTTATACCCGCAGTACTTATTCGGCCTAGGACTGTCTTACTATTTAGTCTTTATATTTTTGACCCATTAACAGTCTCATCAATCCTACAAGGAAGGGATTATCACTATCTCCACTTTAACATGAGGAAACTAAGGCATGTTGGAGATACATAATTTACCCAAGACCATGCAACTAGTTGCCTGGAGATGTGGGGTGAACCAGGGCACTCTGGCTCTTGAGTGAGGTCTGTTAACCATCATGGCAAAGTGCCTTAACAATGGCTAAGCTATCTACAGATGAAGATGGGGAAGTGGAAAGTGTTTATGTCAGAGTGAACCAACAGGAAGGGTCTAATCAGGATTATAAGAACATCCTGTTTACATTTAGGAGACAGGTGAGGGCACACTGACCTGGAGGAAGAAATGATGGAGGATCCATCTATAAAGTTTGCCTCGTAGAATGCATTAAGGTGGTAGAAAGCAGAAAAACAGCTCTTAAAGGAGTTAAAGGGAAAAAAGATGTCTCAGAAATCAAGAGAGAATTTTAGAAGCATCTTGAAGAAGTTATATGCTGCTGCCATAAGGTTAAGAAAGATGAAAACAGAAATTGTGCAATTTGATCTTGTGATGAGTTGTCCACTACGGACCCTCTAGTGACGCAGGTGGAGGGGTGAAGACATATGCCTCCCTTTGAGAAGGCTCAAAGAGCATACAAAGAGCCAGAAAAGAGATCCACATAAAAGATTGACATAAATGATTGTAGGCAAAGTGAAGGCAAGAGTCGAGGTTCTGGAAGGCTCAGAAAGTACACCAAAATTAAGCTTGGTAAAGAAGGACATACATTTACTATACAGATGGTGGGAGGAGGAGAAAGGAGCAATGTAAATTCCAAATCTACCCGTTATCCCCAGACTCCATGTCGGCATCACTCTCTTTCAAGTGAATGTGCTCATATCTGAATTATTCCAAACCAAAGCCTCGCTATAGTAAATGTTAGATCATGTGTCTTTGAAATAGTCCTTTATCTTTTAGTACTTTATGTCTTTATTTGTCCAGTTGTTTATCGTCTCAGTTTCTTTCATATTACACTTAGGATCTCTCAAAGTACTGGGAGGAAAAATACAGACATTTCATAAACTGAAATGTTTGAGGATTACCATAGTGACCCAGAGTGAACCTGGAGAGGTCTTCTTGTGAAACAATTTGATGTGCAAAAGTAAAGCAAATAGGCTCATCACATTACAAAGGATTTAAGAGACAAGGGAATGCACAGGTACTAGCCATGGCAGCTAAGTCTAAATAGAAAAGGAGCCATACTTCTTAAGAACTCCTTTACTCTCCTTGTTCCTTTCCTTATTATGCAATCTCGGGTAGTCTTAGACAAGCCATCCAGCTCGGGTTGTTTATCTATATCTTCATTGCTTAACCCTCGTATATTCTGTTGTATTGTACTGGGAGTTTTAGCAGTAAAATAAACCTAGCCTCACTTGAACATTGACCAAAAGCCTTTCTTCAGATTTATTCAACAAACATCTGATGACCTCAGAACAAGGATTTTGTTTTATGGTTATTAATGAACAATGGGCTCTTGATAAACACTGCAGACTCTGGAACATGCAATTTCCAAATTATAAACTTGTAAGAGTCAATACAACCAGGACTGTAAACTAAGTTATGTAAACTCAGCTTTCAGTTAGCAGTAGAAATAAGCAGGCTAAATTATAACTGAAATTTCCATTCCATTGCATGAGACATGGCCGAGTTCCAGGGATCATCATGACGGCCAAGTCTATGGCATGGGACCCATCACATAAAGATGAGACGGCAGACATTGCTATAGTCATATTGACAAGATATTTTCCCTTAAAGTTATTATGTGCATATTGTAGACATCAATTTTTCAAAGTCTGTCTCCTGATTGGTTCTTCAGGCTTTAACCATAAAACTCTGAACTGATGCTGCTGCTTTAAATCCGGCATGTAACAGTTAAGCTTGTCTTTGAATATAAAAGGAGACTGAATGCAGACCTGATGTAGAGGGGAGGTTTACCCCATTTAAAACATCCTGCCACATGAATCAAACACTATCAGAAACATGTACTAACATGTATTATTCATTCTCATCAATACTCTAATATGCTTTTAGAGTCTTCCGTGCATTCACATCATTATTTATTTGTACTTAACGGGTAGTCCTTTCAAAAGCCCTAGCTGCAGCATTCTAACATATGACTTTGTGTGAATCATCTGCTCTTTTAGTCAATAAAGTGAGCAGGTGAACCACAACCAGCCCAGGAAATGCAAGTTGCCAAGATCACCTCCTAACCTTCCTCTCTTCCACAGACCCAGGAAACTAATGTCTTATCACCACAACTAATTTAGAACTCTTAAGACAGAATTAAAATAAAGTACAGGGGAAAAACTTCTAGCAATTGAGATACTTTTGCTGCTTATACTAATGGACTAGACAGACCATCATGGGACTGGAGCCATAACAGACCTGCACAGTGTAGCCCATCCAACAAAAAACTGGCCAAGGAGAAGGGAGGGGCCACCTAAACCCAGAATAACTGCCCCTTACTCATGATGTGACCTGGAGGGGTCAGTCATATTCTCTCATTTGTCAATATTTTGATGCTTCTGAGGAGCTGGTTAATAGTGCAGATCAGGGGTCTCCTTCTAGAGATGAGTGAGTCTAGAGCAGGTCCCCAAGAATCTATTTCTTAACAAGTTGACCAGGTAAAGCTGAGGGCTGTGGCCCAGGAGCCACTCTGAGAAATGCAGACACATGGAGTTTTCAGTGACACTGAGTCAGTTGATGCTTTCGTATTATCTGTAACAACTGCAGCATGAAAAACACTTCAAAACCAATTTGTTACTGGTGGTGCCAACCCTGAAAACAAGCATGGGAGCCGCTGGCTGTGTGGGGCCTGGAGGAAACAGTGAGCAGAACCCCAATGGAACCTTACCAACTAATGCACCATTTAGTCTGAGTTCTCGGCTACCAGAATCACAAACACGTTAGAATTACCTGGACTTATTCTTCCTCCCAGACTCCCCAAAAGCAACTGCCCCCACTACCTCTCTCCCACCCTCCTCACCTCTCCCCCCACCCAGCCCTCTCACTAGTGCCATTATTTAGCCAAGGAATGGGAATCATACAAGCAGCCTGCATAGAAGAGCAAGTCTCCTGACCAAAGAGCAATTCCACCAGCTGCCGAGAAGCCCCCATGCCTGCATCAGCTCTCAGGCGACCTCCTTACTCCAGCAACTTCGGCCACTGGTGGGGAAACACAGTATAGTGGCTATTCACCTCTATAAACTCCCTTTTTACATAATGAGGGGCTTCAATTGTTCAAGATTTACAGCCGGCCCTGTGAGACAATACTGTTTTCAAAAGCATCCATTTTATGTAATTAGAGTTCACATTTCAGAAAACAGGTTTTTCTCTTTCAATTCAAATGGAACTTTGATGGCTTGCCAATGAGTTTTGAGCCCTGATCTCATATACTCTGTGGGAGAAGGCATATGGGCAGTGGGGCCAGCAGGCCAAGTTCAGCTATGTGAACTTGGTCAGGGAAGTGAGCCTCGGCAATTCACCTTCACTTATAAAAGAAAAAGGAGTGGAAAGAGTTTAATAGCATTAAGTGGAGTATTTTCAGGAAAGGAGTTCAGCTCATGACATAGTATTCGGTAAATTTTCATTGACCTTTCTTTACCTAAAATCATTTTTTCTCAGTCCTATTAATATGTAATAGAGAGTAAATCTGAATTTTAAGATTAAGTAAACATATGGGTGGAACAAATTACTGTATTCAAACGGGCAAACAAATGGAAATTGATTCAATTATATTCAAAATAATACTTACCCTATATATCAAAATCCTAGATTAGGTTAAAAATTATAATACCCAGCTCTAGGCAGTTTTGCTCAGTGGATAGAGCATCAGCCTTGCGAACTGAAGGGTCCTGGGTTCAATTCTAGTCAAGGGCACATGCTCAGGTTATGGGCTCAATCCCCAGTAGCGGGCATAGAGGAGGCAGCCGATAAATGATTCTCTCTCATCATTTATGATTCTTTCTCTCTCTCCCTCTCCCTTCCTCTCTGAAATCAATAAAAATATATTTTAAAAAAAATTAAAAAATAAAAAAGTATAATATCCATTATATAATCTGTAGATTTTAAAGGGAAGTAAATGTTACTAAATGAGCAAGCTCTTATAATAGTATGAACAGAGGGCGAAGATGAATGATAATCAGAAACACCAAATGCTGAGTGACGTCAGCATACATGAAAAAACATTACATAAAAAAATCAAAAGGGAGAACATGCCTTTAAAGCAACCTTTTGGGAAAGAGACTCTTTTCCAAACTCTATTTCCATCTTATTTGCTTAGGTAAATTGCGAGGTTGTGGTGAAAGACCGTGCACAATAATACTCTGTTTTGCCCACTCCATCTGTTTGAAGCTCAATCATAGTTTTAAAATTAAAAGACCAATAGACCTTTTCCCTAAGAATATTTTATTTTTTATCTATAGCTATTTAAACAGTGTGTTCAGACATGAAGTAAAGAATTACCAGCCAGCCTTCCTCAGTTTTAGCATAAAATTCAGGTGAGAAGTCAGTCACATCTCTATTTTTCCCATAGGCTTAGAAAAAGCAAGTCAAGAAAACCACAATCCATGAGCACTTTTCTTGGAATCAGGGAACCAGCCACTAGGGAGTGTGGCATTGCATTCCAAGCCACACCAATATCACCTTGGTACTACAGTCTGGTGACAAAGTGCTAAATGCCATCCCTACATGTGGAACTTAAAACAGGGTACCCATTTAAGGCCCCAACAGCATCCCTCTCAGGGTACTCAGCCACTCAATGCCTCACCTGAATTACTCTCCTTAGAAAAAGAACTAATACCATTCATTGGCCATGCTTTTGTGAATTTGAATCTTTAAATAATATCTGTTAAACTTGGACTTGAATCCCACCATAGCCATTACTAGGTGCTTATGTTAATCAAACCACTTTGAACTCCCCGGTGGTTCCTTATTTCATTTGTATATAAATGGCTATAATTGTATTGCTTTGGTCTATAATTTTTAGTCTTCATACAAATCTGCAGTAATAATGTATATATTTAACTAGATTGTATTGAGCACTCAAATTCACTCATGCATTTATTTCAGAAAGGCCACAAATGTCCAGGCACTGTGTTAGACCCAGGGCGCCCAATGTAAAACAAGGTTGACTCTGACTTACCCACAGACCGTTCAGGTTTAAAGTGCAGGAAAACAATACCTCTTAATCATGTCAAAAATAACAGCAAATACTGGCCAGTAGGCTAAATTCTGATAAAGTGGCTTAAACTATTTTAACAAGTACACTACAACAGAAACTCAATTTATTTTGTAAGAGTTAGAGCAGAAAACACATAGGTAGGGGCCCAAATCTTTCCTAATGAGGCCTTTTGGGTTCTCCTTGTTGTCCTCAAATGCTTTATACACCTTCTGAGATGAGGACCAAGAGTGGAGCTGCTAAGAGCGGGGTGCTGAATGGCAAGGGTAGAAAGTCATGCTAATACCAGATAAATAAGGAAGAAATGGAACCTCACATGTCAATAATAGACACCTCAAGATTCGCTCAATCAGGTACAAGTTCCCTCTGCTTAGTAGATCAAGGATCCTATCCTATGCACTCAAACATGTGGGTGCCTGCAGCTCACTGTATATAAATGTACTCTGATATGTAGGACATTGCCAAATGGAATGTACCAGTGACAGCGTGAGTTTTGCATAATCCTGGAGTTGTGACAGACACATGAGAAGAGGTGCATTGTCTTAATAAGAAAGGCGAAGGCAAATACATCGCCCATGTAAAACATAAGGTGGAAGTGAAAGATGTGTTTAATATGACAAACTTCACCTGACTTATCCAACCTCAGGAGAGCTTCTGAGGGTTCCACTCATTCCCGCCACCAACCTTGCCCTCCCACAACTTCCTGTTACAAATTACACTTCCTGGTTGACACTAGGCATCAGTGTGGGGCAAGAGATTTCAAAACACACAGCAGCCTCAGACTGGCCAAGATACCACAGGTTCCATATGACTCTTAGATGTAAGGCGAGAATAGAATACAAGCGTGGAAGGCTATGACTCATGAGTCTCTTTTACTGGTAATGGGAAAAAAACCCTAGTGAACTTATTTTAGTATTGAGTGAGTAAATTGATTTACTATGTCGTTCCCACCAGTCCTAATACAGATTAAGTGGACGCAAAGGGAAAAAGCATCTTTGTTAGAACAGCATCCCCTAGCTTTTATGACTGTACACCTGTCCCTCACATCTCTGGACCTACAAGGATTTTCTACAAAACAAAGGAATTGAGCTATTTCATCTCGAAAATCCCATGAGTCTAAAACACTAATACACACCAACATAGAAAATTGCATGTCCCAAACTATTTACATATGTGCAACAATAGGTTCAAATAAATAGATGTCACTAGTCAGAACAAACCAAAGCTGTCCCTTAAGTCAGTTGGAAGGTTAAAAAGCAGCAGTGGGTAGCTTAAAATTACAGAAAACCACCCATGAAAGAGGGCGCATTTATTAAGATAAAGATTAGTGTCAGAACATGTTACTTCCTTTGATGTCAAGGTGTTATCTAATGAAATGAGGGAATCCAACATAGTGCCTTAAGTTGTATTCTTTCCATTTTTATGTTGGGTCTCTTACTAATTTAAGCCTAAAATGTCTTAGGGAGCACTGCCAAGCACAGTGGATAGTAAATATTCTTTATTCTAAATCACATGATTCAGTTTGTGGTAACTTGAACATGGGATCTGCAATTCATATTGAATTAAAATCTGAGAAATAAATATAGTTACCTAAAACTCTCATTGAGTTTATTACATCCTGAAGATCCATGGCAAATGGAACGTTTTATCAACTGATCTCGCTTTCCTTATGCACACAATTTATTCCGTTTATAACGTAGCTTTGAAAGGAGACCATCTTAAAATCCGAACCATCCCCTCAGTCAGGCAAAAGTGACTCTTTTTACTTGGGAATTGGTGAAACTTGACTGTCGTAGATGGCTATCATAGATTCACAGGGTTCCCCAAACCCAGCCAGATCTTCTCAGCTCCCCCAGTCAATCTAACTTCAAAAGACCTTTTGCAGAAGCAGAAGTATTTTATTTCCTGTAAGTCATGAGGAGAGCTAAAGGTCAAACAGATAAACGCCACTCAGCAGCAGGGAGAGGTCCATTCGCTAAAGGTGCATCCTGTGCTATGGCAGCCTCCCCGGGAGGGAAAGGGCGCTTCTAAATGAACACAAAGGGGGAATTACAATTAGTTTAGCAAAAAGTTTGCTTTTTCCATGCAAATGAGAGCTGCCAAAATGAAGACAGAACCTGCTTATGATTCTTCCACAAATTAATTATGCTCATTTATCATCGCCTGCACTTATTTGCACACAAGGTGCTGAAGTCCTCCTAGTTTGTTCTTTTATGAGAAAAAAGCTTTTGCCCCCAAAACTCCAATCTAGTCCCTATTCCCCAAAACTCAACTACAGTACAAATGCAGATTTGCAATTTGAACATATTAGGAAACCTGAAACATGCAAATTCTACTTAGCATGCTTCTCTAAGTTTGCTATATGTATCTACATACCACAAATAATAAACACCAGATAGTCACTAATGTTGAAGGGTTTTTCTGTTCCATAAAGCCTCCTGAATGTGCTATGTCTTATCACTGGTGAGTAAGATGCATGAAAATTCTCTGATAATTCGAGCAGCCAAGCTTTCTCTGAGCCACAGGCTCCAGTCTGTAAACCCGACAGATGTGGGTATTCATAGTGATCAAAGCAAACCTCACAGCTCAGCTTGGAAATCAAGGCTCGCTGTGATTTCGGGCTGGTGTGAAAGATATGGATTATGTTGAGACATTTGGGAGAATCTTGGTAACTCAGAATTCCATCCAGACTACACAGGAGAAAATAAAATAGAAATGGGGAATCAACGTTCATACTTTGCCACTGTTCTCCAGGAAGTGTCCTTACACTCATAAAAAAATTATTATACAAATAAGTCAATGTTAAAAACAATATTAGCCTGAAAAAGAAAAATGGACTGTTTTCACCATTTTGTCAGATGATTTTCTTGCAGGATTAAAAGCAGAAATTCGAGAATTTAGCTTTCTTTTGGGCCAGGGGGTCAGCAAACTGGGCCACCAGTTTTTGAAAACAAAGCCTAATTGGGACCCAGCCAGGCCCATCATTTACATAATGCAGCTGCTTTCATGCCAGAGTTGAGCAGTTGTGACAGAAATTGTCTGGCTGGCAAAGCCTACCGTCGTTTCCACCTGGCCCTTCAAGGAAGGTTGCTGACCCCGTCTAGAACCTTAGATGAACATACTTAGCCAGCGACTCATTTCCTACTGTCGGATGACTGTCTGATTCAAATATAAACGATGCTGAAAAGATTAGTCAGGCTCTTTTTGGTTTGCAGCAATATCATCAGTAAAAAAGAACGTCACATGGGGATGTTTTAAGATTAGGAACAAGATAGTTTTTTTTTTAAATTCTTATCACCTACTCTGTGTATTCTGACTGCCTGAGAGCAAAGAGACTTGGGCTGTTGTAGCATCAACACAGCACTTACCACGACAAAAACTCTAATCTCTCAGGAGACATGATGCCGTAGCACAAAGTCCAGACCAGACCCAAAAAATGTTGCTCGGGTTCCAAGCCAGCGTTCCATCCCTTTCTGCTGCATGGCAAAGAGTGAGTTACCTACCCGTGGAGTGTGGTGTTTTTTTTTCATAAGCATAAAATGGGGATGATAATAACTTTACATGAGACAGAATTTATAGCAACTGAATAAGATAATGAAGACTACTTCAATGCTCCTCTTGAGCCAAGGGTGTGCTCTTGTGGCGCCCTTCAGATTAGATGGCGTCTGACCTTCTCTGAAGTTAAAATGCTCATCTTTGTGACACTTTCATAATATCAACAACAGGCCAATGGTGAAAGGGAAGCGAAAGAAAACACAGCTGCTCCTTCCCTGTAACTATCCCCAGACCTGTCTTTCTCATTTTCAAGCCCAATCTCAGCTCACTCTTCTGCCCATGGCTTCCTCCAAAGGTTCCTGGGGCATCACCCTCAGGTCCACAACAATTCAGTCACCTTGTTTTTCCTAAGAGATACACCCACTTGCACAGTTTTAAGAGCCTTGTAAGATGCTGAACATCCCTTTGTCTGATGTCAGCAGCTTACTTATAGTCATGTCCTAAGCTTCAGACTTCTACAGCGTGAAATACCACTGCCCCAACATGGACATCCCTTGGGTACTTCAAATTCATGATTTTCCCACGTGGGCTCACTGCTGCCTTTCCCACCTACCTAAATCTATTTTTTTCCTGTATTACCATCCAAGAGACAAGAATCACCAACCCCCCACCCGCACCCCGATTGCCTAGGCAGGAATATGAGGGTCTTTTGCGGACCAACCTGCACAACAACCACCACCACCACCACCACCACCACCACCACCACCACCATTTTCTCATCCAATTGCTTATGTCCTTTTCCCACTTAAAATCTGTTCAAAACTCCACTGCTAGGTGCTGGCAAATATGATCTAATGTGTTGTATGTGCTTCTAAAGCAGCTATTCTCAACCTGTGGGTTGCGACCCCTTTGGCGGTCGAACGACCCTTCACAGGGGTCGCCTAAGACCACCCTGCATATCAGATATTTACATTACGATTCATAACAGTAGCAACATTACAGTTATGAAGTAGCAACGAAAATAATTTTATGGTTGGGTCACAACATGAGGAACTGTATTTAAAGGGCCAGAAGGTTGAGAACCACTGTTCTAAAGGAAGACAGCTTGGAGCTCCAGCAGCCATTTGAACCAGAAGGACAGACATCAATACTGAGAATGGAAAGATAGGAGCCTGGTTCCTTGACAACACCACAGAACTGCCACATCAGCCCTGGAGCCCATTCCTGGGATGCTATGTAAAAGAGAATTACACTTCTCTCTCATGTAAGCCTTTACATTTTGGATGTTTTGTTCTATCTACACAGCAACAATACTATCAGAGAGTAAATTTCTCAAAACCACTCCTCAAGCACCAAAAATTTCAAATATCTCAACACATCTGTCAATAAGCCATTCTTATGAATTCCCCCAGCTCCATGACCATCTCTCAAACACATACATTTCTCAATTATTAGTGTTCAGACTATGAGAGTACTTAAAAATACCAAGTCTGTTCAGTGATTTTTCCACATAAGATATTATTGATGCTGTAAAAAATAAATAGTAACAAAGATTTAAGTTGATTTTTAATACTGACTGTAAAGTCAATGCAGCTAATCTCACAAAACAATAAACAAGTTAATCAAAGAACGCACTTTCTATAAAGCCCAACAGTTTTATAAAGAACAAAGTGACTTTTTATAGTCAAGGAGAACACAGTCAAATTAAAATAGGTATATTTTAGTATAGGTGGGCAAAACAGCTCTAGCAAGAGCCATAGCAATTAAAAACAAAACAGACCCTAAAAACACGTTTGAATGAGAAGCCTTAGGGATGGCCAAGAAAAAAGACTTGGATTAAGCTGTGGGCTGAAGAAAAATGAATGAGGTAGGAAGCACAAAGCAAGCAAAGATATAGAAATGTTAGTATATGAAAAGGAGCCATTCATAGAGAACATGACAGGGTCTAAATCTGGGGTGGGGAACATCTGGCCCCCGGGCCCTATAAGGCCCTCGATATCATTTGGCCTGGCCCTGCCAAGGATTAGGGGTGAGTTAATTGCCTATTTGACCAAATATAGTAGGCTAATTTTTAAGTTGATAATTTTGTATGGACCGTGAATGATGCTCCAAATGGCCCTTGGCAGAAAAATGGTTCCCCACCCCGGGTCTAAACTGTAGTTTAAAGAGGGAGGGAGACTGTGTATAACAAGTGATTTTATGCCGGGTTAAAAAAATGTCTGATGCGAAAGTGCCTCAACACTGATAGAATGAGAAGAAAGGTCTGTGGAAGTAGTAACTTAATCTGGCTATTCAAATTCTGAGTCAGATAATCACATCCTCCAGACTGTTGCTAGTCCCAGCGGAAGGTCCTGAACAAGGCGATAGCTAGGGCTGGCTGCTGCAGGGATGCACAAGAGGAGCATGTGGCTTCTCACCTTGGACCAAATTTTTTTCTGAGTTAAGAACGAGGCTTGGGGAAGGCTGACATGTACTGCACCCCATCCAGGCCTGCCCTGCCCATTCAGAGGTGAAGGACTGCAAGGCCAGCAACAGGAGTGGTTCCTGGCACAGGCCCAACAGGCCTGGGGCAATGGTCTCTGCACTCACAAGGACCTTGGAAAGTCTAAAAGTTTGGGATCTTCTAAATAAAACAGTGCTTCCAAAATACAAAAAGAAAACCTCCAGATTTTAATTAGCAGTGTTGCAATAGACTGCATGTTTGCAAACCACCCCCTTCCCAATTTATATGTTGAAACCTAATCCCCAATGTGATGGTATTTGGAAACAGTGCCTTTGCAAGGTGTTAGGTCATGAGGGCAGAGCCTTGGTGAATGGGATTAGTGCTCAAATAAAATAAAACAGGCCCCAGAGAACTCCCTGCCCTTTTCACCACCACTGACATTACAGCCATACTCAGTCCTCCAGGAACCAGAGAGGCCTCACCAGACACCCGAGCTGCTGATGTCTTGATCCTGGACTTCTCAGCCTCCGAAGCTCAGTAACATTAATATTTATTGTGTAAGCCACCCACTGTATGGTATTTTGTTAAAACAGCATGAACGGACTAAGGCAGTGATGGCGAACCTTTTGAACTCAGCATGTCAGCATTTTGAAAAACCCTAACTTAACTCTGGTGCCATGTCACATATAGAAATTTTTTGATATTTGCAACCAGAGTATAACAAAGACTTATATTTTTGATATTTATTTTATATATTTAAATGCCATTTAACAAAGAAAAATCAACCAAAAAAAAATGAGTTCGCATGTCACCTCTGACACGCGTGTCATAGGTTCGCCATCACTGGACTAAGGTATGTGTCTATAGTAGTAGTTATGCCAATGAGCTTCTACAGCTCAACACCTACAGATTTGTAGTTATGCAAGTTATCTTTAACTTGTGATTTCAGTGTTTTAATGTTTAACATGATGACAAGTAAGGCCTCCATAATTGAGAGACGCCAGAGTCATGGAATGGTGGTATGTGAATAGGAAAAAGTAACCAAGGAGATAGAACAAGAGCAACATATAAAAGTGCTTTAAAACCTATAACAAAGCGCAATTGCAATGTGACATGTACTTTTATTAATGTTTTTATCAACATCATGGTGTTAAGAGCTATCCAGCCCCCATAAACATGCTTGGCTTAGAATGCCGTGCTATACTACGGACTGAAAACTAGTCACACCCTACAGTGGACACATTGCCTCCTTCTTCGCAGTCTGAAAGAACACTGCTCTGTCTGAACTTGGTCAGCAGCTGAACTTGGTTTTATTAGTCCTCAAGTTTATGCAATGAGAATGTTCAGTTGTAGAATAAACATCGAACTGCCCTTATGGTGATGATTACCAAACACCACCATACCCCCAGAGTCATGCCAACTCGAGCTGAAGCAGATCTTTTTTATTGGTTTTGCTGAAGTGTCCTCCCATTTAAATTTACACATCAGAGTCAATCACAGAATTAATGCCACATATGCACCAACATTCAGAAATAATTTTTAGTTGCAAAATCCTCAACCAGCACACACAGCAACACTTTATGAAGAGAAAAAAAAAACACACAATCTTTTATTTTAAAGTATGACACAATTGTTTTCACATCAAATCAGCATATTCAGTTCACAATGGAGGCTGCCCTAACACGTACACTTATTGGTCACTTTCTCCAGGTAATAGACACCGGACGTGAACTTGGTCCTTTCATTGCAACAGTTTACAAACAGCAGCTCAATGTAAGTTTGTGCCAGAGAGATGGCTGCAGTTAGAGCTGAGGCGAGAATTCAGAGAATATGACTACAAGCAACCATATAAACTATATTTACTAGAATAGTATGAAACTATCTGTTCATGATCCCACAGCTGGAGTATTTGAGTGTTTAGACTGAAATCATCATAAGCAACAAAGACAGAGGAAGCCTCATGACCCTGGGGCAGCTGACCAGTAAATGCCTAAGAGCTCATGGTGGCCCAGATGCGGAGATTTCTCTGCTCACTGGTTCCCCTTTTCCAGGAAACAGTGGGGCGCCCCTAAAAGACTATGCTTGACATTTTCCAAATCCTCTGCAATACATTTATCCCCCAATTCCCATAGTACAAAGCCCACCAAGTCTTTTGAGTTAAATCTGAAACATCTGAATTACCAAATTCATCTACTTCACTCCTGCCACTGTCTTATACTAAAAGGGATCCAATTTCTTAAGTTTGGGGGTTGGTCCATCAAAGGCAGACTTCGTGCTGGCCCAGGAACTTTATATGGGCCACATCAAAGTAGATTCCCAACCACTGGTGCTGTTTGAAACAGCATTCGTGTTAAGAATTACAGCTTCGGATCCATTTCAAAAGCCTGAAAGTATATGGCACACACATCCATTGGGCAGTCTGGTATTCAACTGATTTCTACTGTAGTTGAAAGAACACATGGGAACATTTATGCTTTCCTATCCCCTAACCTAAATGAAAACATCACAGTAACATAACATAGCTGTACATGTGAAGTCAGGAGCTATATCCTTTACCACCTATCTCATGGAAGGGTGGAGGCAGTATGCTACAGGTGTTCCAGAATGTTCTTTCTCCCTTTACACACATGATCCACTTTCTCATACTTCCATATTAAAAAAGGTGCAAATTTATGGGGATGGGAAGGTTTATAAAAACATCACTTATTTAAAGATACAGCCTCCTCTCCCAGCCACCCGCTCCCCCACCCCCACATTATTTCTTTCTGAAGGAAAAATGTGCTTGCCTTTCGTTTAAGTAAGTTGTTTTTCCTAAAGTTCCAGTCCACAGGATATTAATAAGCTGAGCAAATATGTACTATTACAAATAATGTTAGTCATTTTTTGCTATTTATAGATTTATAGGTTTTTAAACATCTTACTGATAGTCATAGAGACATAATAAATACTTATAATCTCTAAATTGCCCTTAAATTAAATTAGAAGTCCTGACTTGAGCATCTATTAAGAGACAAAGTTATCGCACTATAATTGTCAATGTCATAAAATTGTCCAAACCCATAGGATGTACAAGACCAAGCGTGAGTCCCAATGTAAACTATGGACTTGGGCGATTATGTGTCAATGTGGGTTCCCACTCTGGTGGGGGATGTTTGGGGCGGGGGGCGGGGGGCAGGGAAGCTGTGCACCTGTGGGGCAGACAGAGGGTGTATGGGAAATCACTATCTTCTGGTCAGTTTTGCTGTGCACCCAAAACTACTTTTTGAAATCTATTAAAGAAAGAGAGAGAACACCACAGAATCATTTTCACCCCCATACATTGTAGATGGGTGTATACTCAAGTTTCTCCTCTCTTGCTTTTCTGTTAGCTGAGTAATCAATCACATTTAAAAGAAAAGAAAGAAGCTACAATTACACTGTGGCTGGTAGTAATCACTGAAACGATGAATGGCGCCTCAAAGGATGCCTCCTTACTCTTCGGGAGCAGCATAGTGAGGTAGCGCCTTACTGCGATGTCAGTCCTTTCTGTCACTCCAGAAACCATGGAGTGTGAGCGATGAGGGAGGCCTTTTCGTCCAAGTAACCAACCACTTAAAAAGCAGCACACCTCAAATTTTGTGAGGAAATCACAGTATGGTTCAATATCTCTGTCAAGAGTCCCCTGATTTAATATTTTTAAAAAGCTTAAGTTTGAATCTCAGAAAACCCCACCTTTGCATGCTGTCTCCATGTAGTAGTTTTGCAGCCTTGCCTGTCCCCAAATCCATCAGCTCCTGGTGGGTCAGTGGGTTAGAAGCCTTTGTTTTGTTTTGGTGAATGACCCACAGCCTGACACCCACCCAGTGGGGTCCAAGGGACAGGAGAAGAAGGCGTCTGGGAGCCCGTGGCCCTCGGGAGCTCACAGGAAGAGTGATCGCTGTGCACGCTGGCTCTGCTCCAGTTCGGGAACTGATCCTATGAAAGCTTCAGAGTCTCCTTCATTTCCAACAAACGCAGCTAATGCATGGCACTTATTTTTAAAAAGTCAAGGAAAAGTTACCTTAATTGGAAGCAATAAAGTAAGCTTTTTTATTAACTGGGAACAATTCAAACAAGTTAAGAGCATGGACTGTGGACCAAGAAGGGCTGTGTCACACTGGTTACGTGACCTGTTACTTATTTCTCTGTGCCAAAGCTTCCTCATTTGCACGATGGGGTAACAACTGTACCTACCGCATCAGCTTGCTGCATCTCAGAATGTTAATCTTTGTAAAGCTCAAGAACCCTGCTTAGTACAGGGTAAGCCTGTGTTCAGTAAACTAAATGGTGGGGTTTTTATAATTTATAATTAAAAGAGATTACAAAATGCTGTGAAATGTCATTTTAAAAATAAATCTTTGCATAGTTTCACCTTCCCTGTAATGATGGTTTTATGTTTTCAACTTAGTTCAAAATAACAACCACCCAGGCTTTTTATTTAGTAGAGTCTTTGAAAACACATGTCTCTTTCCCCCCACCCCCCACCCCCATGCTTGTGTCCAAGACCTGACACTGAGAGCCACCATCAGGCGGTCAGTGTGTTGGCAGTGGGACTGCTGTAGCACTGGAATGGAAAACATGTCTCTTAACAGTTCCAACTACAGGACTATAGATTGAAAAAGAAAAGGCAAAGACCACCACCCTACAGGGGTGGCATTTCCAAAGACCTGACAACTGGCGGTGGTTACCAGTAAAGAGGACTTTGAATAAGAACAAATTCACTGATTGGGGAGAAATCCGGGCTAGAAGAGTTTTGCTGGACTATTTGAAGCTTGTGTTTTCAACCACAAGAGGACATTATCAGATGCAGATATGCCACACATGTAAATTCCTAACTGGGTACCACTAGGATCAGCCTGATGTTGCAAGGCCCTGGGGAGATCATGGAAGCTGTAACTAAGATCAATAACTTGGGCTGTCTCAACACATCTTGCAAGAAGGACACTGCAGCCCAGACCCCAGGGGGAGTTCAGGGTCAATATTATCATCAAATATACAGCCTTCTGTTACCAGTACAGTAGTCCCCACTTATCCACGGTTTCACTTACCCACAGGCAATAGTGGTCTGAAAGTATTAAATGGAAAACTTCAGAAATAAACAATTCATAAGCTAGAAACTGTGGGCCATTCTGAGTAGCATAATAAAATCTCACTGTCCAGCTCAGCCCTACCCAAGACGTGAATCATCCCTTTGACCAGCATCTCCCCCACCCATTAGTCACTCAGTAGCCCTCAGGTTATCAGGTCAACCATCTGAGTATCGCAGTGCTTGCGTTCACGTAACCTTTACTTTACTTAATAATAGCCCGAAGCACAGTGTAGTGATGCTGGCTGGCACTTCGGATCTGCCAAAGAGAAGCCATAAAGTACTTCCTTAATGTGAAAAGGTATAGGTACTCTCTGAAGTTTCAGGCATCTTTTAGGGGTCTTGGAACATATCCCCTGAGAATGGGGAAGAAGGTGGGGATGACTACTGCACTAATGTTGACCTATTTTACTTGGGCCCTGACTTTGGTGACTTCAAAAAATAGCTGACAAAGAAAAAACAAAGTGAATGAGGGGACTTTTCATATATACCATGCCTTCTTTCAGAAAGAGCTAAATACGGTGTGTGCTATTTAATCAAGTTTGATTGATTATTCAGGGAGGGATAAAGATTTATGTAGCTTTACTCCCCAACTCATTTATGTGTTATATTGAATGAGCCAGCTAAAGTGGTTTCTTAGAGGGCTAAAAGGAGCAAACATTAAATCAATACTCATTTTCTAGGCACTTACTAGGAGCTGGGCAGTCTTCAATTGAGTGGAAAGATACTTAAAAGCTTACAAAAGATAATCACATTTGAATAGGAAGCAGGAGATTAATAGCTTACCCTCAAAAAGAAATTTACACATATTCTTTGAAAGTCATTGCCATATTTATATTTAAATACAATCCATAATGAGTCCTATTTAAATAGTCATAGCATTCTACACTTCAGATATTGACCAGGAATTATGAACAGTTCATGGTGCTGGGCAGTAGGATGACAAATTGAAGATGGTATAATGCAGGAAGAACAGGTGGCAGCAGATGAAGAAGAAAAGATGGGTCAAGTTCAGGCACTACAATGGCGGTGGCTACACTTTGGTACATTTAGGTGAGACTATTTGGGGGCCAGGCAAGCATTTTTACTCCAGGCTTCAGCGGTTTCTATAGAAACCCTGACCTTAGAGTATCAAATGCTCAACACAGACTATTAAAGGTTTCTGCACACGGTTCTAAGGCTTGACATTAGTCTCCATTAACACTTAACTACATGTTTCATCAAATAAACATCAAATTAGTTCCAAGATAAACATCGGTAGGTGTGAGTTGAAAGGGAGAGCAGGGAGGCTCCAGCTTCTTCGGTTTCTTTGAAGTTTTATTTTGGTTTCAATAAAAACTCAGCTAGCCAGCTATGGAAAGTGAGTGGGTTGAAAATAGTGACCACTTTTACTGGACAAGGGACTGAGATGCTGGGGAGATCCGAACGAGCCTGGAATGACTACGGGGAGAAAGTCCAGTGCTGTTCTGAAAAAAGAGGGCAATTTAAATGGAGAAGAAATAGAAAGGCACCTGGGCAATAGGATAGGTATAGCTCACAAAAACATTTCAAGTTCCAAACCAAAGAAAGTGTCTGTGGAAGTGTCAACACCCCAAGGAAAATGTGACAGTTAAAGACAAGAATCCCCAAATAAGCGCCTACATAATTAAATAGCCCCCCGGACACATCATGGTCTGTACCACTTTGGTGACACTATACTAGTAAGTAGCCTGACTTTAGAAAGCAGCACCAGGGAACATGTAAGGTCCAGGGAACAGGATCCTCATGTACACCCCTCACTTCCAGAGCTCCACGCCTGGAATGCCTGTAAGTCCATTCAACCACAGGCTGAGGCAGTCTTCCTTCTTCAAAATAAAAACCATACAAGTCACTAGTGTTAAGAACAGATGTTTTGTCTGTGTTCTCATGCCAACAGCAGTCAGGATGAGCTCGAGGAGGGTTCTTGATGTCTCTGTCAGACAGCCTGACATCTGTCTTCCTTACACCTCCATGAAGAATTCTTGGTTGTTTACCACAGCCTGGGCTGGAAGATTCCACTAACAAACTTTCAAGATATACAGAAAAATTCCAGCTTTTGAAAATTTCAGGGGAATTACACAGCAACACAAGCAGCTCCTTTGATACACAGAATTGCGCTGTATTACCATCAAGACTGCCTACTGAGAATTTTTTCGTAAGATATGGATCAAATTAAAAGTGTGTATTACTCACCACGCTTGAACTGCTCAACTTCTAGATATTGGGATCTATGAGAATTTGATAGAAATATTTAATGCCTATTATTAAAAATTTCTGTTTTTATAAACATTGAATGAAAACTAAACTCTGAGGACATGCTCTCAATCATGAATTCCATATTCTCAACAGTGTCATGTACATAAAACTAAATAATAGCCCATTGAACTTCGAATATCTCACATTGCTTAGTCAAGTCAAAGAGGTGGCTCTGACAGCAAAATAGAGAAAGAACGGGGGTAATGACCGATCCAAGTAGTTAATTTAATGACTATCTGCTGGCTAATACCTCTATCCCACGTTATCTACAGACTAACACTTGTCTCACTGTAATTACGGGTGTACTTGTTCGCTTTCACTGACCATAAGCTCCTTAAAAGGAAAGAAAACAGGTCTTGACATCCATCTCCCAGCTCATTCAATAAACAAACATTAATTGTGTAATATCCTAATGTGGCTTGTATTTCCCCACATTGCATTTCACAGGGAAGAAAACCCCCACATTGTTTGCTCACTTGAACTGCTTTTAAAAAGCTGAGTCCTAGAAATATGCCTGCAAAAGCCACTGATCTTTAAATAAAGAATGAATTCATCGCAAAAGCAATACTTGTACCTTTTAACTATATAAAGTAATTATTTAGCTATGACTTCAAATGAATAAGTGTACATCACGAGTGTCCAACCCAATGATGAATTTATAGAGCAGACGTAATGCCAGAATCTAAATATCTACACCAATCATGCCTTGGGCTTCCTTATTGCTGCCACAACAACTTTTCTGATTATATCTTCCAATTTCGAAACCAAAATAATACCTTCGCCCTAGCAAGTCACACCAGAGGGTTTAAAAATAATAATAAAGGAAACTATCCTCTAGTAAATTGCTTGGAAATACACATCAAAAAGCATATCAGTCATCCAGTTATTCATTTGTGTCATAAATGGCTGCTCAACCATCGATACCATGTCATTCCGGCTAATTACATATTCCAAGGACACAATCTACCACCTGAGCCAAGGCTTCAAAACAAAACATGAAGTTTGGTATGTGAGAGATCAGCGGTCAGTATGACAAGTTAGGGAGGCTGAATAGTACATAAAATAAATTGCCAAGAGCTATCCATCACTGTCCTTTCTATTCTACTTAAATCACACTGACTGGACCCCACGGAGTAGATGACCCACCCCTGTTCTGATGGCCAGCTCCTTTAGATCCTATGGAAGTGTCATTTTATATGTTGGGGGAGGGGCATCAGGGGAAGGAGGAGGAGCTAAAGGAGTCACAGCTGCAGACAATGCCATCCATAAACTGATTTCATTTTAAAATGAGATCACTTTAGGTACTGATTTAACAATAAAAATAGCAAGTGTTTATGGTACATATGATATGAGATTGTCTTATACCCCAACACAGCTCACAGATGTAGACAATAAAGACCCTGCAACCACCTCAACTATAACTAGTTTTTTTTTTGTTTTGTTTTGTTTTTTAAATATATTTTATTGATTTTTCACAGAGAGGAAGGGAGAGAGATAGAGAGCTAGAAACATCGATGAGAGAGAAACATCGATCAGCTGCCTCCTGCACATCCCCCACTGGGGATATGCCCGCAACCCACGTACATGCCCTTGACCGGAATCGAACCCGGGACCTTTCAGTCCGCAGGCCGACGCTCTATCCACTGAGCCAAACCGGTTTTGGCTATAACTAGTTTTAATATGTAAAAAAATGCCTACTAAAATAAAACTTTTACAAATAAAGCATCAATATCTAGAAATGTTTTAGAATGAATCAATTATATTGTCAAATTAGATTTGCTTACTGAAACTTTGTGTTATTATTTAACTACAGGTTATTTTATTTTATTTTTTTAAAAATACTTTTTATTGATTTCTTACAGAGAGGAAGGGAGAGAGATAGAGAGTTAGAAACATCAATGAGATAGAAACATCAATCAGCTGCCTCCTACACACCCCCCACTGGGGATGTGCCTGCAACCAAGGTACATGCCCTTGACTGGAATCGAACCCGGGACCCTTCAGTCCGCAGGCCGATGCTCTATCCACTGAGCCAAACCGGTTAGGGCAACTACAGGTTATTTTAGAAGCCAATTTCACATTATAGTAAAAAAACTACATTTTTAAAAATTTAATAAGAATTCCGTCAATAAGAACTGGCTTTAGAAAACTAGACACTGATCTGTGAAGGCCAGTAATGTCAACGGTGAGACAATGAAAGTTGAATACTGACCATCAAGAAGTACATGAGCCCTAGCCTGCTTGGCTCAGTGGGTAGAGCATCGGCCTGCGGACCAAAGGGTCCCAGGTTCAATTCCGGTCAAGGGCACGTACCTTGGTTGCAGGCTCCTCTCCAGCCTGGGCCCTGGTCAGGGCTCATGCAGGAGGCAACCAATCAACATGTCTCTCTCACATCAACGTTTCTATCTGTCTTTCCCTCTCTCTTCCACACTCCCTAAAAATCCATGGAAAAATATCCTCAGGTGAGGATTAACAACAACAAATAAAAGTACATGAAAACATGGGGACAAGATGGGGGAGGGGGCGTGGATCACAAATGTTGTTTTAGTTGTGTTCCTCCCCACCCAAAAACACTGCAATGTTTGTAAAAGGTTTATTACAAGCTGGTTCCTGGATATGAAAATAAAGGACAGCACTCGGTCACATGCATTATTTGTAGAGCAAGATGCCAAGGGTCACTATGGAAAACATGTCGTTCTGTACCTTCTTCCCAATACCGGACCACAGGTTCTGTCTGGGAAACTAACATCCAAAGATGAACAAAGCCAGGTCCTGGCCTGCAGGAACTCACAATTTAGAGTAAGTGCCACAGCACAGAACCAGGACTGGATCCCTATTTATTTGGTTAGGTTTGTAACTGACTAATGCATACATTAGATTTCAAACCACATGCTCATCTGGGGGCGGAACACTCCTGACTTCACAAATGCTGTCATAAAACGCACTGGTCTGCAGAGGACCCATGGTGTTCAATGACTTGGAAGAGGGCTGAGGAATGTTAGGACAATGCACCCAGCTTTCATTCCTTGTGGCTTACTTCTGAAAAGATTCCACAGTGCAATACTATTTGTTTCCCACAAATAATATACAATTCATTCTTCCTTTGAGACTCTACCTTGGGAGGAAGCTTAGATGCATGAACCATTAGTACTAATTACTCATAATGTCTCCGGGATTTAGAACAATTACTACTAAGGTTATGGCCTGGAAACAGAATAATTACACTAATTGGAATTCATCAGCTATCCATCTTCATAGTAAGCACAACTGATGAGGTGAAATTTACTATCCATAAATGGAAAGCATCTAAACTTCCAAAGGTGATTTTCAAAAGACATGAGCCCTCCATGAATATAATGTACTGTAGGCAACCTTTGACACTGAACAAATGTGGAGAGCTTCGTATGTATCAGAACTGTTACAAAGCACTGTCATGGTCAACAAAACTAACAAATCTCTGCCTCCTGAGTCTTTTTATCTAGAGACGTTAAATAATCACATCAGTTTTGATAAATGCAAGGACAAAAAAAAAATGGCAAGTGCTATGAGAGGTGTGGGGACAGTCAGGAAAGGGATCTCTGAGAAAGTGACATTTAAGCTGTGGAGTACTTGGACAGTGGAAAAAAGAATATTCCAGGCAGAACGAATAGTAGGAAAGACCTTAGAGCATTGTGCAGGTGGAGAAGAGAAGGTGGGTGAGAATGAAAGGGGGTGCAAGAGGGAAACAGGAGGTGAACATGCAGATCAGTGAAGGATTTTATTATTTTATTCTAAGGGTAACAGAACGTCATTATATAAAGCAGTGGTTCTCAACTTTCCTAATGCCGCGACCCTTTAATACAGTTCCTCATGTTGTGGTGACCCCCAATTTCATTGTTACAAATTGAACATAATTAAAGCATAGTGATTAATCACAAAAACAATATGTAATTATATATGTGTTTTCCAATGGTCTTAGGCGACCCCTGTGAAAGGGTCATTTGACCCCCAAAGGGGTCATGACCCACAGGTTGAGAACCGCTGAAATAAAGTCTTAGGCACAGGAATGTCAGGCTTAGATTTAGGTGAGTATTGGGCAGTAATCAAGGACAGGAATAGAGGCTTTGGCAAGATTCATGGCTTAAAGTAGTGGATGAAGGGGAGCAAAGTCCACCACCCCAAAGTGCCTCTTTAGGGTACTGGTTATTTTATGCTGGTTAATTTTAAGAAACAGTAGGTCTGGGAGAAGCTCTAAAAGTCAAGTAAAAGTTATCCTTTATAAAAGGGCCTTTTTGCAGAAATCTCCATTTGTAAGGGTGTTTCCCTCATTGTATCAGGAAGGTATCTAAATCCCTAGAAACTGTTATCAATCAAAAAGGCATAGACTTAAATCTGAATAACAATTTTGCCCTTGTAACTGGTACTTTTTCTGGTAACTTCCCATAACTCATCTCTGTACCCAGCATCTTCTTTTGACTTAGTTGAAGGTAGTATACCTTTTATTAAAATTGAATTTTAATCTGTCTCAACTTGATTAGACGAGCCAGAAGAACGTTGAAAGGTGTAGGAAAAATTTTCCTCCCCAACAAGGGAAATGGACATATGTGTGAAATAATTATAAAGTAGATTTGATATACCTTTGTTACCAGGAAGAACCCTTCTTTCTGGAATAAATGGAAGAAAGTGCTAGTAACCAAGACAGTGAGCACTGAAAGTAGAACGTGGGCATTGGCTTGAAAATAAAGGCCATATAAATTAAAGAGCAAAAATAAGATATTCTACAGTAACTCACATGTTTCATGCAGAAAATTTGACGGTGAAAATTTTTATGAAAGATATTGAACAGTATCAACTTGCCATTATTTTTAGGGCCAGTGGTTTATCTGGTCTAGTAAAATTGAATTGTTACATTTAATTAGACTGTGGAATAATGAAGCAATATTTTTATTGTCATAGTTAACACAATGTAACACAATCTGAAATTTGAAACAGAAAGCAGTAATTGCATCATTTGAGAGGGCACCCTTGAAAGTTGTAAATTGCTTTTTTTTAAAGGGCCTCTCAAAAGAGTTTAGTGTGGACATACCCACATCCACATTTGTTGAGAATGCCCCTCAAAGAATCCCTTAAGTATCACTATTTGTTTTATTGCCTGGAAAGACCCCAAAATTTATTAGCCTTGACTTTTATGTCATCCAAGACTCCTGGCACATGTGATTCCTGAAACACCTTCCTTCCCAATAGTGTCCCGCTGTATAGAAACCTAGACCTCCACCCATTCCTCCCACATGTGCTTCTGTGAAAGCGTCAGTCTTCTAATGTCTTCAAGTCTCCATCCAGTAATACTTGCCCCCTAGTAACATTCTGTATGGCGAATCCCTACCAATAAGCATGGATGCTAGAATAGAATTTTAAACAGGCCTGCACATGTGGTCAATTCTTCCATTATTGGATGGGACATTTTAAAGTGGGCTTTCTCAGAATAACTCTGTTTACTCAACACTAGCTGGTTTTTTACTCTGGATGTACTAAGTCAATCCCTCTCTCTTCCTTTATGCACTCTCTTCTAAAATTCAGCCATATAAAAAAAACCTAATGAAAAAGCTTTTAGGCAGAGGAAAAGCATAATATACTACATAGCACTAGAGTGAAAAACAGGCTTCACTATGTTAGTGCCTATTGATTGGCGGTGGCTGCCTAAAGCACTGTATTGAGAAGGACCCTCAGGCTTCCTCCATGTACCCAAGTCCATCATGAGTACAACAGAGGGCATGATGCCTGCACACACGCTTTACACCTCTGGGGGACACTGGAGCCACAGAAACATGGCTTTGAATCCCACGCCAGGCTCTAGCTCTTCTAGCAATGTGAACCTTAGCGAAATTAACCTCTCCGCCTCTAATGTGTCAGATGGGGTCACCTATGCTTGCCCCACCTGGATTCATGAGCATTAACCCAGGGACTCAAGGTTTGGGATTTCCCCCACTTCCTTCATGAAGCAGCACTTTGCCCAGAAGCTTGAAATTGTTCTTCTGTGTAAAATACCTTCCGTGGCATAAAACATAAATTGTGATGAGCTGAGTGGTATCTCCCCAAAATTCCTTTGTGGAAGCCCTAAATTCCAGCATCTCAACATGTGCCTGTATTTGGAGAGATGGCCTCAGAAGAGATGATTAAGTTAAAATGAGGCCATGAGGGGAAACCTTTCATCCAAGAGCATGGTGTCCTTATAAAAAAGAGATTAGGACACACTGGAAGAGACACCAGGGATGTGAGTGCACAGATGAAAGATCGTGAGAACAGAGCAAGTCGTAGGCCATCTGCAAGCCAATGAAATCACACTGTCAACACGTTGATTTGGGGTTTCTAGCCTCCATAACGGTGAGAAGATCACTTTCTGTCAAGTAGGCCACCCTGGCGGGGGTATCTGTAATGGCAGCACCGACAGACTGCCAGGGGAGCAAAGCACCAGTGTCTTCCACCAACTCTACTACTGCATATGCATCCGGACCCTCTCCTGTCCATTCGCTTCCTCCTCTTGCCCGGCTACATTCTTTTCACCCTGGGAACACAGGAAGGGAGCCCTGGGGCTCAGAAACAAGAGGTAACGTGGACTGCTGACCTAGAATAATGTAGTTTTGCTTCCTGTATTGTACTTACCAGAAACCCTGCCCACACAAGGGGAATACAGACACTCCTGGGAACAGAAAGGAATGGTGTTCCCCTCTCTCCATCCAAACACAGGGCTGCAAAATTACCATGCTGAACTTCCCTCAAGCATGGCCATTTCCTCCTTTTCAGGGTTTTTTTTAAAAAACCTCAGTATTGAATAAGAAATTCTGTTGCTCACAGGTGCCCCTCCCTCTCTCAAGGCTGAACTGTTTAATTAGGTAGGGAGGTAGTTAAATGTGTTATCAGAATCCCATTTAAATGGAAATATGTCCTGGCCAATTAAACCTCACACTAACCAGTGCATGCATATTAGTGCTCTAAAACATTTGTTCTAGCAGTTAGATATTTTCTCTACCAGGTAAACTATGCAAACAATTGCCAACGTGTCAGGGCCTGCTGGTTTGCCACGCGGCGTGCTGCTCATGTTAAACACCCTAAGAGTTTGGGTGTCATCTTGCCTTTTAGATAAATCTCCTCCAGTTCACACCCTCTTCCAACAGGATCATGCCCAGCTCAAATTTAGTTTGAGTTTTTTCACTCCCCTGGGAAACAGCAGTAACATTTCTTGCAGTCTGACATCATCCTGGACTTCTTTGCCCTTTAGCTGAAATTCTTGGCTCCCACTACAGAAGTGATAAAGGATCCTCCTTTGGTCATCCGCCCAGCCAAGGGGGATCAATACAAGAATGAGACCCGCAAGTAGTGTCTCTTGGTCTAAAGAAGGCAAGTGAAAGGGGTAAGTAAGCATGAGTGCATTTGTCCTGATTTGCCAACTGTTCCCTCTAACCACCATTTCTCCCCTGAATGTTCTAATGTTTGTTGCTGGGAGCAAGGATACAGTAATTTAAAAAAAAAAAAGTGTTAGTATTGACAACATTAAAATTTAAAGTACAAAAAAAGTGATATTTTTTAAGTAGGAAGGGCTAATTAACATTGTTATTTGGATGAGAGGAAGAGATGTGAAGACTGCTGAAAATTCATTTTTTTTGTTGAATTCATTTTTTATTACATTCTCTACATTCAGAGTTAGTAGCCAATTAAACATAGTATCTTAGAAATATTACAATGCTTTTCCCACTTAGAGTGCATTGCATTGAAAACTACAACTCTTACCTTAGTGAAATCTTGTGCTGTAATTCCATTGTATAGTTAACTCCTCTCTGCATTGTGGCCAGTTGCAGTCTCCTAAGACAACCACCTACCCAGGAAACCTTAGTACAGCTGAAATCAACGCTAAACTCTCTGGATGGTGGAAACAAAACCAGTTTGAATAGAAAGGGTAGAGGTGAAGAAGGTGAAGACGGTGAGCTACTAATGTTTGTCTCTTACACCAATGAAACCTTCAGTGAGACTTCATTAGTCAACCAGAGGACTGGATTTGGGAGAAGAGTAACATTCAGATGTGAGTCACATGAAGAAACACACACCTGGGAAACCATTATCCATCTTGTCTTGACAACCTTTTCGAGAACATTGGGACAAACACTTGTTGCTATTTGTCTGAAAATCAACACTGAAATTTCTGGAACCTGGTTTCTGAAGTCCAGTTGGGTGAGGTCTCAACAAAAGATCTCCAGGACTACTGAGGAAATGCTCTTGCCACAATAAACCTCCTGTCAACAGGGTGGTATCCACCAAGGTTGGGTTACCACAAGACGACCCAGGAGCTACTTGTAACTTCCAATTGTTAACTAAGATCCTTGCTTTTTTTCTCCAGAAAATGAGTCATTCAGAAAAGATTCCAGAACACCTTGTTTAACCAAAACAATGTATCTGGTAAATAAATACCCTAGCAGTCACATAACCTTACTCTACCTTCTTACCTTCTTGATGAAATGCAGAAAAAAGGGAGAAAATCACTTCAAATCTCCCCACCTGGAAATCACTGATTTCTCCAGATTTTCCTTTTCCCGATCATCTTAAATATGCCCAAGGCTAATATAGGAGCTCTTTATCCTCTGTTGAAACAGCTGAGAACATTTTGTAAAGGTCAAAGACAGCAAATATTCCTACAGCCCCTACTGTTTCCAAGATAAGCTCAGAAAAGCTTAAGACAGTGTTCTGTGAAGACCCAACAATTCTAAGGAGAACTTTTTCTATATATCCTGAAGAAATAGGAGTGTTCTGACAGTTACTAAATGGTTGCTATTGTTTTCCCTTTTAATATACTACTTCCACAATTAGATTTTGTTACTATTTGATTTGGCTATTACATTAACCTAGGTAGTAATGGTGTTTTGAATGGCTGTCAATGGGTAAATGATGTGAGTCTTTTCAAAATCACTTTGCAAGCAATTCAGGAAACTTGTAATGTAGAAAGCTCAACCAGGAAAAACTATTCTCTAGCATCTATTCTTCAGAGACTTAAAAAAGAGGTTTTAGCCAAAACCGGTTTGGCTCAGTGGATAGAGCATCGGCCTGCGGACTGAAGGGTCCCAGGTTCGATTCTGGTCAAGGGCATGTACCTGGGTTGCAGGCACATCCCCAGTAGGAGATGTGCAGGAGGCAGCTGATCGATGCTTCTCTCTCATAGATGTTTCTAACTCTCTATCTCTCTCCCTTCCTCTCTGTAAAAAATCAATAAAATATATTAAAAAAAAAAAGAGGTTTTAATTTGAACTTATTTTAGGAATACATCTTTTTCTGAACCTGCAAAATTATAACTTAAAACATTATAAAAACTGTGAGGTTATCAAATTCATCAAATCTTATTCTCTTTTGAGTCGTCTAATGATGATATTTAAAAATATGAATTAAACTTGTGTCGTATCTAAACTTCACTATCAGTTTCACCAAATACAAATGTAAACACTTAACACTGCTAACATCAGTTTCAAACATCTAAACAATAATTTGCAAAATGTTTTAACATGTACCTCAGTTCCATGTTTTAATGACTACTTCAGAAACTTAGAGCCCTTTAAATCCTCTAAATCAGCCCAAATACTATAAATGATCATTCCAAAGAAAAAAAGATTAAATCTCCTGTATTATGCAGCTTTCAAACCAAGAAGCCAGATAACACTGGTAATCAGCATAAAAGCTCGTGTCCACCCATCACCTCCCACAGCGCAGCATGCTGGATTTCCCAAGAGTTCCCCGGAGCATTTCTAGGGCCCAAAGTTTGATGATCCCACTTGCTCTGTAGTCCCCTAGTTAGTCTAAAACCAACTGGCTTATTTTCAAACATGTAACCTCCATCCACAGCTCCCAACCTTGGACCACTATTACCTTTAAGTGGAAAACAAGAGATACGGCACGAAGATTTCATTGTATGAGCCAAGTTATTTAATACATGCCATGAATTCTTTGGCATATGAAGGAAGTCATGGGCCTATTCTGTAAGCAGCAAAGGTCAGTTGAGAAGAAAGATGGTGCATAGATAAAGCGCAGGTGGGCACTGGAGACAAGGGGCACAGCGATGTATCAAAAAGTAGTTCTTTCTGCGGGGGAGGGGGCTGCAGCAGAGAGAGACACATAGGCTTAAATTTGGACTTTCAAAAAAGTGGGAGGAATGCTTTTTTTATGTTGCAGACAGTGAGTAAGAGGTTGACTCAAATTGAAAGGGAGGGACAGTAGGAGCGAGGCTTTATTGGGAAATAACCTGGGGGTCCACTCAGCCACTAAGCAGCTCACGGGACCTTGAGTAAGCCACTAACTCTCCTAAGGGCCTTTTAAGTTCCAAAATAAGTGTTTTAGTCATGAGTTTTCAAACCTTTTGTTATGATGACATGAATATTTACAAAGGACTTCTGTTGCAGTTAGGATCGTATTGAAAACAGCCACCGAGTTTCTGCAAATGAATCCTGCACGCACGGAGGCAGAATGAAAACCAGTGAACCAACTTAGGGCTTGGTTTATTTCTAATCAGGCAACTCGACTACATAGCTGGGAGAGGGTTGACTGGTATCCGATTGGTATCTCAAAGTTAGAATTACAGGTATTTGAGTGGTTGCCTCCACCTATGAGGTGTGATGGGAAAAGTGAAGGGAGTCAGGCAAATGCACGACATTCACCCACAGTCTTTATTAGGAGCAGTCATCATCATCAGACTCAAAAAGGTCTGACTTAAGGATATTAGCCCGTGTTCACTGTGACAAGAGCACATCTAATCTATAAGTGACTTAATGTATCTACTGATCAAATATTTACTCCGCCCTGCATCTTTTCTATAATACATAATTATTCATTGAAGAACTTAGCACAACTCTCTGTAAATAACATTGAAGATGTTAATACATTAGCACGCTGTCCATATTACATAAGGTAAAATGGCCAAGGCTTATGGGAGCCCAATATAGCATTGTGGAGAGGAATGGGGCCATCAGACAAAGATTTGAATTCTATCTCTTTCTATTAGCTCTAGAATATTATGAACATTATTTAACCCTTATGGATGAAAAAAAAGGGGCCACATACTAATCCTGGTAAGCTCAGGGGTGGCCTGCATGGGATAAAATTCAATGAGAGCATATGACACACAATAAACAGCCAACAAATGTTCAATTTCATCCCTTAACTTCTCCAGATTTAAAAACAAACAAAAAAAAAAACCCCTCATCGATAGAGGAAGTTTTAAAAAAGATACAACCACCATGTCCAAAACCGATTTCTACAGTGAACACCTGACAGATAAGTAAAATGTCATTTCCCGCCCAAATCCATAAGATTCAAAACATGTTTAAACAAACTATTAAAAATGATTTAATCAAAATAAGAATGACTTCACCTTCCCTCAACAGCATAAGCCAGTGTCCAGAAGGCCAAAAACAAGCCTCGTGGACAGGATCCCTGAGTTAAATGCCTGGAAGGCTGGAACTTACTGGAGGAGGATGGATCAGCCCCAAATATCTGAAATTCCAAAGAAACAGGTTTGTTTGTCTTTAAGAGGCCATAGTGACCAAAGTCTCCATGCAGATATTTACGTGCAAAGATTTTGTCAACAGGTGACAACATCATTACATGCCGACCTAATACAGTTTCGCTCCTAGAATGGAGATAGTGGGGATGTGGGAAAGTGGAAGGGTATATACCATGTGCATCCTTAGAATTTTAAATATATAAATTGGTTTATATCAATCTTAATACTAATGACTACGACACTCCTTTCAAATGCCAATTAATGCACCTTGAATCAAGACACAACAAAAACCAGTACTTTGAGGAATTCCCTAACATCATCCAGTGAGCCTTTCTCTGAGCTCTCTCAACTTCCAAGGACTTTCACTTCTTTTCTTTCTTCATTTTAATGCCAATTCAGTGTGGAGGCTAGGGTTGTATTAACCTACCCACTTTGAAACTAGGACAAGTGTCCTGGCCATATATTCAAGGTATCATAGGACTTGACTATGCGGCCAGGATTATCCTCAACCTCAGACTTTAATGTCCTACCATCTACTCTTTTCAAGGCATCACCATGGCCTGTCTGGCAACAGGACCTCAGAAACAACCCTATGAACAGCTACAGAGGTGGAGGATGAAGCAAAGTAAGCTGGGCTTCTCCCCACTTTGTGGTGAATGTGCTAAATAAGATGCACTGAATAGGTGTGAGGCACTGAACTAAAGTGTTTGAGGATTTCACTTAATCCTTAACAACAGCTCCATATTGTAAACCTTGTTTTACAGGTGGGGATTGAGGCACAGAGAAGCTAAGCAATTGGCCAAAATTCACACAAACAGAAAATGGCTGAGACAAGATACTTAACCCAATGAATCTGGCTCCAGAGTACAACTCCACACACTTCACTCTCCAGCCCATGCTTTCTAGATATCATACTCCCTTCAGGGGAAATACACCTTTCAGAGAGACATCCAAAAAACAAACAAATGAATCCTTCCTCATCCAAAATGAACAATCACCACAACAAAATCAATTCAACAAAGTTCAAACAATGTTTAAGTGTTAATGTGGAAACACTGTGTAAACGCTTTGCTTCCCCACTGAACACCATTTTCCTATATTATCTAGAAGTGTTTCCTTATGCCCTGTGTCCCTGTGGTGCTAGCAGATGGTTTCTATTTCTCAATATCTAAAGCTTTCAGGAATTTATTCCTAGACTACGAAGCCTGCTCAATCACAACCTCCCCTCACTGATGGACTTGACTTGGCAAGAAATCTCTGCTTTCCCTGTGTTTGTTCAAAAAAAAAAAAAAAAATCGAATGCCTTTGGAAAGCCTGGTTTTTTAATGTCATTTAAATCCTTAGGGTTCAGAAGAAAAACACCCTATGAGACTCTCTCAGCATCCTACTTCACCCCATTTCTGATCCCCAGAGGAAAAAAAGAATGCTGTTTAATCAGTCATTTTTGGGCTTGTGTCTCCTGAAAATTACAACTTAACCATATCCTGGTAAGAATTTGGCTCTATGGTTGTATTTTACTCTTGATAAAGTTCACTGGACAAGTTTTCTCACGTGACACTTACCTAGGTCTGGCTTATCAGCTGTGGAGGAAATGGCATTTAACAGAATGGCATTTCCTTTGGCAGGCAGGGAATTTCCGTGGTTTTAAGACTATCTCTATATTTTCTCAAAAGAACTCAAATGCCATCTCTTGAGTTAATAAGCAGCCATGGGGAATTCAATGGGAGTGGTCATCCTGTCTCCATTCAACCCACTTTCAGCAAACTCCCATGCATTGTCTCAGAATTTCAAATATGTACATCCATAAGGCCAGAAATTCTGGATTAGGAAATATTAGCAATCTATGAGAATGAGATATCCTATTTCTGACTGAATGCACCCATAGCCCTCAGGTCTTGATTAATCAGCATGAAACAGAAACACAGCTCACTATACAGAAATTAGTGAGCGATGTCAATCACACGAAGTATATTGAAATGTAGACTGAGAAGTCCAGGGGCACCTAAGAGCCAGCTATTGTATTTATGCACTTTTCACACATATATGTGTGGTCCTTAGTACAGCCTGAAAATAGGGATTATTATCCTAGTTTTAAAACAGAAGAAAGTAAAATCCAGAGAGGCTTGAAGTATTTTGCCCAAAGTGGCCCAGCCAGTACTTAGAGATTTTTTTAAAACCAAGTTGCTTTCCACTATTCCCTAGGAAAACTAACTAAGTAAATACATGAATAAATAACTATTTCCCCAAACACATCAAGAGTGTACTCTTTTTTAACATCCTGACTATTCGCAACTTCAAAGTCATTTATTGATATTGATCCACAATCATTAAGCCAGGGAGTAAAGTTCATGTTGCATTAGGTTACCTCAAGTCTTAAGAGACAATAAATTATAAAGATTCAGTAAGTTGAGAAAACATGATAAAATGAAGAAGACTCCACATCATCTCCCTGTGTCTATACGTGTAAGTTGTTTTACCTGGTTTCCAGGTTACCAGCTAAGACTATCATTAAGAAGATGCTAATCTTCTGGTAAAGGAGGTGCAACAATGAGAAGATAAAAACTACACATAAGAAAAACAAAAGCCTAAGCAAACCAAAGCACGTCTTGCAACGAAATCTGACACCAAAGGCAAATGCTTTTTAGCAAATAATAACTGACAGGCCTTTTGGGGACATTTTCCAAACAAAAATGTACAAGAGATCACAAAAATAAGACAAAACAATTTTTATAAATCCTTTATTTAGAAGGCATTGTTTATTACAGTTTTTAAAATTCAGTAGGGTTTAATATGAGTTTTTAAGCCTCTAAATGAACATCTTCATTTTAAATGTTCAATGAAACCCATTTGTCTTAGGGGTACGCTGGTAGAAATTGGAAATGAGCGTGTTAGTAGACGAGCTAGTCTTGCTCCCTTTTACATACATATTTAAAAAGAAAATTATTTTCCAAAGATATATATGAAGCACTATAAAATAATATTCTAAACCAACTGTTTTAATTTTATATCATTAATAAGATTTTTTTATTATATATATATATATATATATATATATATATATATATATATATATCTGGCACCTTAATTGCTTTAAAAATGGTTTTGGGGTTTGCAATTTTTATAAAACTACAATGAAAATCAAAGACATCTATTTTACAGGGATCAAGTCTCACCTAAATGTAAGTTTTTCATACTCCACTTATTTTGACCACAGAAGGAAAATAGTTTTAAATTGTTCTTAATGTGAATTAAACACACACACACACACACACACACACACACACACACACACACACGAAACAGGGAGCTGAATCCCCTTGAGCTGAGCTCGTCCATTGGACCGTTTCATTTGAGTGATCTGGGGAGAGAACGGGCTCTCTTCCACGGGCCACAATGAAAGCATGAGCACTAGTTAAAGAGAAAAATGCCACTGTTCACATAGTCACTATTGGTGAATTTTTGTCAAAAGGCCCAATTAGCTCCTTTCTCCACCTGCCAAGGCTTGGCAAAAATCAAGCTAGCTACAAAGTAAGACAACTGATCTTTTTAAAAAATTCTATTTTAAAATTATTTTGCTCAAAAAACTAAGACTCATTGAACTTGGGTTTTATTGGTATATACTTGCTATTGAATTTGGTCTATATTTCAACTCACCTCTCCCTTAAAAACACAACCAACAGGAAAGAATAAAATAAGAGAGAAAATGTACAGATGGCCATCTAAATCATAATCAATCATTCAATACTAAGGAATAGAGCGGGTACCAGGTAGCTAAACTACCAAATATAGGCTCTTTTACATAAGGTCCAAGTTTTTATTAGAAGGAACAAAAGAGGTGATTTCCATTTTCCTGCCACGTGTTGTCTCATCAGGGTGTGCTGAAGTATGAAATTCCTATAAGTATATTTATCTGCAAAAATATGCTTAGCACTATTTTATTATACACAATGTCTCCTTTTGGATGGTAAACAAAGTAGCCCAAAGAGAAATCTAAAATGTCATAACCTGGATAATTCATATTGGAGAGAAAATCAGCCAAAGGTATATGTATTATGGCTTCTGTTAAATATTGCCAGAGGAGGAGGAGGAGGAGGAGGAGGAGGAGGAGGAGGAGGAGGAGAGGAAGGAAGGAAGGAAGGAAGGAAGGAAGGAAGGAAGGAAGGAAGGAAGGGAGGAAGGAAAAGAAAGAAAGAAAGAAAGAAAGAAAGAAAGAAAGAAAGAAAGAAAGAAAGAAAGAAAGAAGAAAGAACTCCCTTCTTCCTCCCCAAGAGTGGATTTCCATCTCTGAGGGGTTTGCCTTTGGGGATTCCTACGGAAACAATGAGGTAGGAAGCAAGAGAAAAATAAAAGGGTTAGGATCCTGACAACCATCTTCTCTGCTCTGGGTTTTGTAGGCCATCTTGTGCCTATAAAAGCCAGGATGTCTCAGTTTTTCCCAACTAGGAAGACCAATGTCCCTTAATCAAACGACCAGCAGCAAAAAAAAAAAAAAAAAAAAATATGTCAGACAATTAACTGATGCAAATTCAGAGTGACCATTGCTGCAGTGCTATGTTATAGGGAAAGAACAATGGTCGGTACTAGAAAGTAAAATAATAGCGTTCTATTTTTAAAAACTTTAATCCACACATTTGCTCTCATTATAAAAGCTAATCTTATTTTTGGTCATTTTAAATCACTAAGAAAGAAGAGAGATAGCCTGATAAAGAAACCTACACACGGAGGTAGGGGTGGAGGGGAGACTGTCATTTTTACCCAAGGGTTTCATGCAACATTTAGGGCAAACGCCTTTGTTCCTCCACCTCGTAAGGGAGTGGGTGGGTGGGTGATGGAGAGATCAGACGCGGCTGCCCGGGCCCTCCACACCCAGCTCTCCCGCGCATGCGCGAGGCCAAGACAAAGGAATAGGTAATTACAGTCCGGATTCATTCATTTTGCCCGCAGCACTGGGGATCTGTTGGCCCCGGCTGTAATCCCGAGGGAAAGGGGCTGAGGGTGTTGGTCCACACCCCTGTGGTAGGAAGACCACCTCCACCCTGCCAGTGTTTGATTGTAACCTGCCGCGTACGTGCTACTGGCCTCGCGGGAGACCGAGGTGTGTCAACCCCGTTCAAGACACTAAAAATGCGCCCATGTGCGCTGTGCTCATTTCAGCAGGATGGAAAGTACACACGCAAGGGCTGTCCACGGAGTCCGTCTCAAGGCGGAAACCTCTCTGGGGAAGCAGCTCAGGAGCCGAGCCAAGCATTCGATGAATATTCATGAAAAGAATGCGGTTGGTTGGTAGCCGCACGTAGTGGGTGCCCGATCCAGGGATCCAGGGATTCTGCAATTTACATTTTTCGCGGGTGGGGGGTGGGGGTGGGGATGGAACAGGAACCGGGCGTCGGGTTTCAGGGTTCGTGCTTGAGGCAAAACCTGCTAAACCCCAAATCTGTGCTCACAGAGGGGCTGGGCCCCTTAGGGGCCAAGCTCGGTCAGGTTCAAGCTCACACCCTCCGGGCCGGGCCGCGAGTGAAGGCACCCGGTGCTTTCTCTGAACCGAAGACTCCAAAAAATTAAATGCTCAGAGGGGCCCACGGGTTAGCGGGAAAGCCATTCAGCCCCGTCCGAGCCTGGGGCTTTGATCCACTCAGATGTACTTCTGGAGGCACGTTGTCCTGTGACCCTCGCATTTCTTGGCCGCTCGGAGCCAAGACTCAGGAGTCCCACTGGCCAAGGAAACCCATTTGATAAAACCCAAAGCCACCTCCTTCCTCCGATCAGACCAGATTCCCCATGTTCGCTCCCCGCTCTCTCCCGCCCAACCCCACCCCCACCCTCCATCTTTCACTGCTGCGCCCCTCGCACCAGGCGCTTTCTTCCCGCGGTGGAAGGTTCCGATGACAGAGACGCTCCCTTCAGCCCCACAAAACCGGCTCTTTGGGACTCCGTGCGCTCAAAGGGTTTCGTTCATCCGGCATTTTTTTCAATTAGCAGCTTCTCTCCCGCTACCCACCATCCCCAGCCCCAACTCCATTTATCAGGCTCGCCATCTCCCTCCCACCCCCCACCCCCCATCCCCTCCACCAAGCGAGTGGCTGAAGCCTCACCTGGGAGGGGGGCGGCGGGGGTGCACCCCAGATCCCCGAAGTGCGATGGAGCCCTCGTGGAGGGACCCCGTGCCCGTGGAGGGATCCCGAACCCGGCCCTGCCCGTCCACCACCCACCCACCCACCCCAGCTGCAGCGCGGAGCGGGGAGGACGGCCCGGGGAGCCGGGCGTGGTGCCATAGGGGAAACGGAGACCCCGGGGTTGCCGGCACCTTGGGTCTTCGGTGGCGGTGGCGACGGGGCCAGGGCCACCCGGACGCGCCTCCTTACCGGCTCTGGGTGCCTGTGCCGCCCCTGGGTGAACGCGGTGCCGCCGAGGGGCCCGGGTTGCTGGCGTCGTCCGGCCGGGTGGCTGGCCGCTGGCGGAGGCTCTCTCTCCCGCTGGACGGCGGAGTCCGAAGCGAGGAGCCAGTTGGAGCGCTGCCGCCGCCGCCGTCGCCGCTGCCGCTACTGCCGCCGCCGCTGCAGCCACTGCATTTCTTGCGCTCGCGCTCCCCCTCCCCTTCCTGCCCAGCGCCCTCCCCCGCCTGTCCGCCAGCCCAGCCTCCCTCTCCGGCTACCCCGCCCGCCTCCCTCCCCCTTCCCCTCCGGCTCCGTGCCCCGCCCGCCTCCCCTCAACTCCCCTCCACTTCTGTGCGCTCCCGAAGTCCCCTCCCCTCACCCTAGCCCCTAATCCATCCCATCCCGGTGGTCCCCCCTTTCCCCCCCTCTCCATCCCTGTACCCCTCCTGCTTCTCTGGATCTGCCTTCTATCCGGGTCTCCCACTCCCTCCCCACCACTCTCCATTCTGGGGCCCACCGCCCGGTGCCTCCCCTCCCCCGCTGCGCTGGGCTGCCCGTGGGTGGGTCTCGGTCTCTCTCTCTCTCTCTCTCTCTCTCTCTCTCTCTCTCTCTCTCTCTCTCTCTCCTCTCTCGGCTGGCTAGAAGTGCTCCGGCTATCGCTCAGACTTAAGGGGCTGCCTGGAGGTGATGAATAATGCCCCTGCCACCTGCTACCCAGCTCAGCACCCCATTCCCGCCAGCTGGCCACATCGGGCTGAGATTCTGACAGCCTGGCAGACAGTGAGGTTGGGGGTGACCTGGAGGCTTCCCCTCAGCCCTTAAGGACAGATGTCCGCGAGGTGGAGGGTGGCCCCCATCGCTGGCACTTCTGGGAGGCGCCCAGCAGACCGGGCGCCCTGGGTGGGCGGCTCCCGCGCGCGCACTTGGTTGAGCCAGGACGGCTGCCGCCTCAGACCAGCGCCGCGGCCAAGGTCCAGCTGGCGGGGCGGGCTTCGTCGCCCTGCGAGGATGCTCTCTAGACTTGAGAGAGAAGGGAAAGAAAAGGCCCCGAGGAAAGGAACCTTCGGGATTTTGTGTGTCTGTGCGTCTGTGATTTAATGGAGGCAACCAGTTCTCGGGAAGACTGGGTGAGCCCAGGCAACGCGCGCAGGAGCGCACAAGTCAAAGCCGGGCCAACTAAGGCGTGTCCGGGAGTCCTGGGGACTGCCACCTGGTTAACACCAACCAGGGCACAAAACAGCCCCCCGGGTGGGGAGAGATGCTCACCTTGCTTATCTGTTGGCAAGAAGCAAATACAAAAGATAACATAACGTGATACGGCTTACAACGGTGGCTCTTTCATTAGCCAATTTCACCTTCCCGCAACACGCGTGCGAACCTTTGGAACTTTCATTTGCGGCATTTTGGCGCCCCCTGGCCGTGTTTGGATTGCCCTCGTGCTCGCCTGTATCCCAGCAAAGAAAAGGACTGAGTTGCAGGTTTCCCTCCCAGGTGGATCTGCCCTCCTGACCTGGGCCTCCATTCCATCAGGGGAAAGGTTGTCCTCCAAAATCGGGACGACAAAACGCATATTGAGGGGGACCGACGCCAAAGGCAAGTGCATCCGCATTCAACCTGGAAGAGGTAAGCCTATTTTTGATTAACCCGAAAAAACCTTACCTGAACTTAACTGCATTTCAGTGGGGTGGCCATGTCAACCCAGTTCTATGCCAGAGGTTTTGTGGTGGAAATACCCAACGGAGCAGGTATTTACAGCTTACATGAGGCTGCACCAAATGAGACAAACGCATGCGAGCTGGAAATGTTCACATTTTAACCAAAGGGCGATATGGGCAAAGTAGGGATTTTGTTGGTTTGTTTTTTTATTCTTTCTTCTTTTTGCCATTTAAATGAATAGCAAATAAATATCATACAAGAACAGGAAAGCAACTCGCAACTAGGGTTGCCTCCAAGCTATTTACTTGAATATAAATACTTATTCAATAATTTAATATGTTCAATATGTGTCCCTCATTCCAACACACCATCTATGAAGCTAGATGCAGGGTTTCTCAACTTCTTGCTTTGGGCTGATCATTTTCTGTTGTTGGGTGCACTGTAAGGTGTGTAACATCATTGCTGTCCTACCCACTAGTTACCAGTAACACACACCACCACCACCACATACGTTCCACAGTTATGACAATCAGAAATGTCTCCTGACATTGCTACATGTCCCCTGGGAGGCAAAAATCACCCCAAGTCGAAAAATACTGGGCTATAAAATTTTAAACCATTGTGAGCAAGTCTCTAGGTTTTCACCCTGTCCAATTAGGTGAGCATTTGCAATTTTATACTCAAGGCATTTATTGAGTATATTTGTTAGGGTATCAGAGTAGTTAGTTATTTCATTTAGCATTCCATTTTTAGCCCTGTGATCTTACAGGCATGAAAATCTTCTTAAAATTAGTAAATATATATATAGTCTTATTGTGTTTGTATTATAAGCCGCCAGATGTCATGTTCTGTTTTCTCTTTTACCAATTTTTCAAAGAAAAAAAGACAACATAAAAATTAATGTTTGGTGTACCTTCAGTGCTTCTGGCTAAATTTTCATGACAGGGAAAACAAGCCTTTCAAGGGTGTGATTGGAATACAGATCATGGGTTTCCATTGAAATGAGAGGCAAAAGCTTACACCAGTGAGACTGGGGTCTCCTCAATTTTGTCTTCCATCAGATTTAGCTGTTCTCTTAAAATATTTTAAGGCATTCTGCTTTAATTAAATAATGATGAAACTGGCTGACAATACTATTAGCTTAAAGAATGGAACCTTTTCCAGAACTCATAAACATGTATCAAATGGTAGCCAAAATGTTTCATTGCAGTACAGTACTATATAAAGTCCAATTTGGTGATATTTTTAGTTGTTCATCTAAGATCTTTTGAAACACACACCTAAGGAATTAATGACTAAGCATTTGAAGCTCTGCAGTCTAGAAAATTGTTAATATTAACTATTGTGGATGTCACTGGCTACTGAGATTATGAACCTGGGAGCATATATTAAAGATGCAAATTCTAATAAATTAAATTACCTTTCAACATTACATCATGAAAATAAAAATTGTTTTACTCTCCAAATGAAATAAATATATTTTAATAAACAAAGCTGGACTTTCTGGGTTGTGAAGTGAATTCCATTGTCATTTTCAATTACCTACATAATTGGTTTCGGTGAATCCTAACCTGCACTATGAAAATATTTATCAAAAGGATACATTACTCAGTGACTACTGATTTTCGCTAAAGTATTCGCCATAGAATTACTTGCAATATAATGGACTTATCATCACCTAAGCTACTAGTCAGTTTAGCAAAACTTTGGTGTGTGTTCGCCTTTTCAAATAGTCCCTGTTATGTGTCAATGGAGAGTCCACAATAATCCTTTAGAGCTCATCTCACCTCCAAAACTCACCCACAACTCCCCTTTCCTATCTTCCATATCACCCACCGACGCCTGGCATCCTCCTCAGTTCCCCATACTTTCCTCCTAAATAGTAAAAAGAGGATTAATGACCCAATAAAAGATGCAGAGCAACATGAATGAAGCAAAAGCCTCGTGACAGCATCGTCACCCCAGTGTTACCACCGCCGCCTTTGCTGGGCATCGTCCTGGCTGGCTCCTGTTTAAGGCCACAGAATTAGCTGGAACACCCTGAGACCCATGCAGAGAATTTAATAAATGTAGCTCTACTGGTAAGTGTTGGCTAGAGGACTGAATTGTCTTGAGTTTGCTCACAAGATCTCATCTACAAATTGAAACCTCAATCAAGGCCAGATAGCCGGCATTATAGTATGAAAATGTACAGCTTTTCCCCACTAAATATATTTATAATTTTTAACCAAAGACAAATATTGAAATCTGTATAGTCTTTATTTCATCTTTCTCCCTTCTTACAACCACCTCCCCCTGCTCCCTCCATTATTACAGCCTCACCATTCACATAGCCCGGAGAAAAGACTTTCTCAGGTTCAGTCAGCAGTCCCCAAGCAGGGCAGTGGTAATATCTGGAGGCATTTGGAAGGAAGGGAGCATAAGAGAGCAAAGTAACACTGGCCTCTGATGGATAAAGATCAGGATTGCTACGCAACATCCTACAGTGCACACAGAGCAGCCCCTCATCAGGCAATTATCCAGTCCAAAATGTCAAAAGGAGTGTGAGAAACCTTCGTTTCAAAGCCCATGCTGTGGGGAAACGCCTGGTTTTTGTGCAGTGCTGCCAGGGGAATTGCCTCTCGCTGTGGTTCTTCAGCAGGCAGCTGGTTGGGAGGCACAGAGATGAGCAGAGTTCTCCTCTGGGCAGGGGCCTGCTCCGTGCCCTGAGCCCTGTACTGACCACCTTCCTGGACTGGAGCCCAAATCCAGGCAGTCACTGCAGAGCAGTGCCAAAGATTAACACCGGGGATTGTGGATTCCACTCTCTGTTACTACCCGCTGAGCCACTGGAGGAAACAGATGAACTTGGGTTCCCTGGTTCACGTCCCTCTTTATGTTCTGTGAAAGGATAGCAGGGAACCTGAGAAGACGTGTGTTTACTGTGAAGCGTTGGCCTTGAAATGGCAGGAGCAACCCGGCCTTGGCACGAACACTCGGAACATTTTTGCCCAGGATACAAGGCGGCTGAAAAGCAACCTTCGACTCTGCCTGAAGAGTTCGCATTCCCAACTCCATTCTCCCTGTCATCGACCTCCATTTCCAAAGCGCTCTCTCTACTCTCCAGCGCCTTCTATTCAGAAAACGCACAAAACCGGTGACAGACGGATGTTTCCTCACCAGCCAGCAGGGCTCTTTCCAGGCAGTGCCTACCTGTTCCTACAGACACAGGGCCTGGGATTAGAGTGAGGGAGCTCAGTGTTGGGAAAACAGTGCTTAATACTTTGGCTGCCCTCCCCCCGTCATCACCCACTAAACCCTTCAAAGAACAAGTTACTTTACAGTGGCTAAAGAATTTTGTAGAGCAATTGTTCACGTGGCTCTCGTCCTGAATACATGAGATTGTAGAGGCTCCGGTGCTCGATGGCACTATCTCGTCCCATTCCTTGTTACTACCCTATTCTTCTCTCAGATCAGCCCCTGCTGGTAATGAAAATGGTTTAAACTTAACTCCAATGCAGGGAATGGTGCCCAAAATAAATTGGTAAATGCACGAGCAAGTTGCCAAACAGAATGCAGAGGATGCATAATTTTTGCTGTGAATTAGTGAGGGGTGCTGTTTTCCCGATGACTCCAAGTGCAAATGCTGTCCAACATCTGCTTAGCTCTGCTCTGTGGATAGACTCCCAAAGACTCGCAGATGCCAGAACCCAACTGCACCAGGAGCCTCCTCAGGTAAGCTCAGCTCAATGTCAGAAAGAAGGACTTCTCTACAAACCAAAAAAAAGTAAGACAATGAGAAAGGAGAGAGCCAGGCTTAAAGTGTACTAAGGGAAAAGCTGGCATAAACAGTTGAGGATATCTAAACAAACAAAACCAAAAGAGAAAAGCAGCTACTGTGTCAGCAGTTTGTGGGGTAACCCAATGCCATCTATGAAAATGAGGCAGCCTGTCACCGTGATGGACCATGGTATTTGACACAACAAGAAAATCACAGTTCTTGTTCCTGTTCCTGAAGGACTTGGAACAAAATAAAAAATAATAATAAAGCAATTTCATTGCAATTAAAATATTTGATCAAAATCAAACAACAAAGAAAGATGTCAGAAACAACTTTTTAGGTGCCTAAAGCAAGTTGGTGAACAGGTGGTATGAAGTTGTTTCATTGTGCTCTACACCAACACACAGGGGAATGTTTGCAGGATTTTAGCCCCATCTGTCGCTCTCACTGAGAACTGGAGTCATGTCAGAGGTGGGGTGGAGGCTGCTCAGCTCTCCAGCATCATGAACGAGTGCTTTTGCAATGACCATTCGTTACTCTGAGAAGAATGTATAATTTTATGCGTTGTTCAGGAGACCTGTTCCGGGCTGAGAAATCACTGTTTAGGGATTGCCTCCTCATCAGCTTTCTCTGCACTCAGTATTTGAACTCTACACTTCTGTTTCTTGCATTTTTCTGCTTCTTCGCCTTTAAATGAGTGGATGGAGAATGTGGCCCTAGCCCTGGCACCCTTTTGGCTGTTGGCCCAGATCGCTGAGGCATCCCACTCTCATCCATTTCTAATGCAAAAGTCCTCCCCACTCTTGATGGCAACAGCAGGGAGATGTTAGCCTATGATTAGCACCTACGGTACCAGCCATACGTTAACTTACTCTTTGCACTGATGGGCCAGTGGTCAACACAAAGTTCTGGTCTCTATACAACATTAGTTTTTGTCTTTCTCGGTCTATCTGAATGATCTAATACACAGCATTGCTGCTGAATCAAAGTCACTTAAGCATTTTATCTTCTACTGAAGGCCAATTAACTTCCTTTCTGTTTTTTTGACTTCCAATCACGCTGCTGTGACAGCTTTAAACACATAGTTCTCATCTTTTAAAATATTTCCTCAGTTGAAGTTTCTAGCAATGGGACCCATCAATCATTGCTATGCTGATTTTTATGGTTTCTGTCCTCCACTGAGATTTTAAAATTCTGTATAACCAAAAAAATTTAACGAAACCTGTTTCCCCAGCAACACCACCCGTACATGTCACATAAATGTTTAGGTGCAAAATGGCTTTAAGCTGCGTATATTTAATTACCGACAAGAATTGACTTTGTTTCTCCAATCTTGCTTCACTGTTTGGGTTCCGCCTGGGAAAACTGATTCCATTCTTACAGATTAGTTCTCTTTGACATCTGTTGAACTCCACTGGACTATGACCAGGGGAGATAGAACATCTTAGTGGCTGAGTTGACAAGCTTGGTTTTTAGGTAGTAATGGTTTCAAATCCTAATTATGCTTCCACTTTCTAGCTTTTTTTATTTTGAACATAATCCTTCCTGATTTTTAGCCTTAGTCTTTTTCATGTGGAAAATGGGGAAATTCCAACCTCACTGCATTGCTCTGAAGATTCTGTAAGAAAATGTATTTAAAGCTCTTAGCCAATTCATAAAACACATTCAGCAAATGTGTCCTATGAACCTGATTGTCGGGCGCCACCAGTAGGACCACTAAGGAAGAGATAAAATAAGAATTGAGTACTGTATCAGGGATTGCAGGAGGGCACAGCTCGTTATAATCAAACACCTGAATAATACAGCTACGTTTGCCCAAGGAATTTAGCTCCAAGCTTCCTGGCAGCCAAAACAAAAGATGAAAATATTGTGGACTATTAATTTATCTAATAAAAGCAAACATTTTTGTGTGTCAGGAGGGAGAAATCTTCCTACCAGTCAGCTTTAAGAGGAATGTGTTGCTAGATTCCTTTATGTAAAGGGTACTGAATTTCATAAAGGACAATTTTCAATGATTATTTTTACTGCAACTGACTTCAAGTACTGTGTTGACAGAAAAATAATAAGAAATATTTGTATTTTAAGGTCTTCTTCTTCTCCCTCTCTTCCTCCTCCTCCCCTTCCTCCTCCTCATCCTCCTAAACTTAACTTGTGTTTTGGCCCAAGTAAAGGGTTCCCCCATTTGTGTCTAAAGGGGTGCCATGGGAGTCTGGCAGTGGACACCCCACATCTTGTTGGCAGCTGCTTAAAATCAGCTGGAGGGCCTGCAGAAGGGAAGCCCCTGGGGCGGGAATCAAAGGAGCCATAAGTGGTTCCTGGGGAACAAACGGGGAGGGGGAGGGAGGTGAAAGGCATGAGGTCCTGCTGTGCACAGCTCCCTCTAGGGAGGAGTGAGGGGCTTGCTGTAGCGCCAGGTCTGGGAGAGAAGCAGACACAAACCTTTCGCCAAAAGCTGAGAGAAATAGGCTTGAACTCAAGGATAAATGTAACAAGCAGAACGTTTAAAAATACTACCCACTGCATAAATCTATTTTCATACTATATTTTTAAAGCTGTTATCTGATCATCTCAAAGGTAGTGATACTTTTTTTAAAAAAAGAAATTTAAAACTAAGGTTAAACATAGAGCCCCTGCCTTCAAAACTATGCAATCTAATGAGACACTTACAACTTAGAAAGGGCCAAGTAGTGACTAGTTCAGGTTTTGCAAGCCATGTGACTTCTGTAGGGCACTAGGCAACTCTGCCATTATCTGAAGAAAGCGGCCATAGATCATGTGAAAACCAATGGACATGGCTGTGTTCCAATAAAGCTTTATTTACAAAAAAAACAAACAAACACGTGGCAGGTCAGCTTTGACACAGAGCTACTGTTTGCCCACTGCTGGTCTAGATTAATAACAATTTCCTCCTGCTAAAATCACCAATCCCTATCTTTTCTTCTCACTAAGCTAAACTCTATACCTTCTTTCAAATCTTCAAATCCATTCAGATTTATTTATCCCTTCAAAACATTTATGACTGACACAAAAGGTGATGAAAATTTTGTATTTAATCCCGATTTCCTTTAAAAGAAGCTTATGCTTTCTTCTGAGCTTTATTTTATTTAAATCTCGTAATTTCACACTTTTTATCCCATAATTGAAAGCTAGCTTGAAATATTTGTCAGTCTGGTCTGGAATTACCTTTTTGTAAAGAAGCAAAATAGGGGCGGGGGGGTGGGGTGTGCAAGTGAAGTCAGCCAACCAGAAGAGAATAAGCCACAACACATCTTAGAGGGAAATAAAATATTACTCATAATAAATAGCAGACTTGGTGCGGACATTTTTCTGAAAGGAGTAGTTTTAAATATTATACACTAAAAAGCTTTTCCTTCATGATACAGGATATCGGGTGAACTCTGGGTAAATACATAGACACAGCTCTGTTTCCATTTATCTTAGACTCTTTCCTGGAGATTGTGGTTTATAATTTTGAATCTGAGCTTAATTCCTCCTCTATTATTCAATGTTGAGGACTGTTCAGAGGTTAAGTCTACTTCAAATCTAAAATGCAGTTGAAACAATAGTTTGAGACTCTAGTTTAATCACTGACATTTAGAGCAGGAAGAAACCACATGACCCAGGAATGCACAGCCAACACCACCTCCTGCGTCCAGGGTGGACATCACTAATCAATCAATATCATTCAATCACAGCATTTTTTGTAGCCAACAAATTCTTTGTAATATTATATACCCAAGATACCTCTGCCAATTAGATATCCCCCAGGATATCTTATGTGATATGGAATTGTCATTTCCAGTGCAGTCCAATCCTCCTTTTACAAACTCGGAAATCATAGGCTAAAGAATCTTCCCAAGTGCTAAGCACAATTCTCATCAATTTAATGCCCTTTCTACCTCTATTTTCCGAATACCAGATTACCCATAGACCATCATGGGGTGGGTGTCACCATTATTGCAAAATGAATTCATATGCAAACTAAACATGCATATGGAGCACCATATAAATGCCAGAAACTATTTCTGAGTGCCAGGGACTCAGCAATCAACGAAGCAGATGAGGTGCTTGTGGGCACGGGGGATAAAAATAAAACTTTTGAGAAGTTTTATTGTGACGGGAAGCAAAGAAAGAATTTGGGAATAATGAAAATTTTTGTTGTTGTTTTTTAAATAAAAGCCGTTGGTACAAGTATCTATGTCTAATGGAATGGGCAAGGGCGAGGAAGTCTTTGGGAATGTAGGAGAAAGAGGGGGGATCATTACAGATGCAAAGTCCTTGAGCCCTTGAAATGGCAAGAGGTGTTTCCGTCCACTCAACAGGAGAGAGAGGGGCTGACCTCTATAGGAGCAGGGATAGTTCACTCACATGTAGCCCACAGGGAAGATGGGCACACAGGTAGGGAGGATATTAGGTTAACAGGTTATGAAGGTGAACCACATTTCCAAATTTTAACTTACATACACGGTCCTTCTGTTATAAAGCATAAGCTCCAGGAGGCTTGGGATTCTTGTCCACTTTGTTCACTATTATAAGCTAGAACAGTGTTTGGTACATATTAGGCCAGTGATGGCGAACCTTTTGAGCTCGGCGTGTCAGCATTTTGAAAAACCCTAACTTAGCTCTGGTGCCGTGTCACATATAGAAATTTTTTGATATTTGCAACCATAGTAAAACAAAGACTTATATTTTTGATATTTATTTTATATATTTAAATGCCATTTAACAAAGAAAAATCAACCAAAAAAATGAGTTCACGTGTCACCTCTGACACACGTGTCATAGGTTCGTCATCACTGTATTAGGCACTCAAAAAGTATTTATTGAAAAAAAAGCATTGTAGAGCAGTGGTTCTCAACCTTTGGGTCGCGACCCCTTTGGGGGTCAAATGACCCTTTCACAGGGGTCACCTAAGACCATCGGAAAACACATATATAATTACATATTGTTTTTGTGATTAATCACTATGCTTTAATTATGTTCAATTTGTAACAATGAAAATACATCCTGCATATCAGATATTTCCATGACTATTCATAACAGTAGCAAAATTACAGTTATGAAGTAGCAACGAAAATAATTTTATGGTTGGGGGTCACCACAACATGAGGAACTGTATTAAAGGGTCGCAGCATTAGGAAGGTTGAGAACCACTGCTGTAGAGCAACTAGTTTTGCCAAGTCTGATTTTCCAAATAACCACTAGGTGGCAGGCTCGTTCAAGAAAAGTGTCACCTAGCTAGTAGTGAGATAAACGAGAAATCCTGAGAAGGGACTTTTTAGTAAAGAGCCTTATAAACTAGAAACAAATGAATTAAAGCGTTGGGATATGTATGTATTTACTTGTCTTGTGACAGACAAGACTTTATGCAACCATGAGAAAGAAAAAAAAATGCAAAGACTGGCTAGGTATCCATGCTTCTTATGATGTGAAATTATTTCCTCTTAAAATTATGTCCCCTTGCCGAAACTGGTTTGGCTCAGTGGATAGAGCGTCGGCCTGCGGACTGAAAGGTCCCAGGTTCGATTCCGGTCAAGGGCATGTACCTGGGTTGCGGGCACATCCCCAGTGGGAGATGTGCAGGAGGCAGCTGATCGATGTATCTCTCTCATCGATGTTTCTAACTCTCTATCTCTCTCCCTTCCTCTCTGTAAAAAATCAATAAAATATATTTTAAAAAAAAATTATGTCCCCTTAAAACAATAACTTTTACTGCTTCAAGCTATTTCTCACATGTGGTGAGTTTCAGAGTCACAAGAGGAATGTAAAATGCTAAAGAAGCCCCAACGTGAAATGGGATCCCCTTTGAGGCCACCTGAACTTGGACTTCCTTTGTATAAGTAACATTAGAGTGGCCCTTTCGTAAGGCAATCTCTCTCGGTGCTATTTCTCATCAGATAATATATTTTTCGTTTGTTCCTTCGTTAATCCTCATCCAAGGATATTTTTCCCAATGATTTTTAGAGAGACTTGAAGAAAGCGGGCTGGGGGGGGGGGGTCACACCAATGAGAGACACATCAACTGGTTGCCCTTCTGGGGCTGGGGATCAAACCTGCAACCAGGTACATGCCCTTGACTGGGAATCAAACTCTGGACCCTTTGGTGTGTGGGCAGACACTCTAACCACTGAGTACACAGGCCAGGGCAAGATAATATCTTAATGTTTTCTTTTTCCTTTTTCAATTACACCCTGGGATTTAAAAAAAAAAATGCTGTGAAGGTTAAATCTTTCTCTCTTTTTTTTTTAAAGTGGCATACAAAGTTTGAATTTAACATTTCTGCATAATTAAACCCTTGACACCTTGCTTTGTTTTGTTTTGCTGGTTTTGCTTTGTTTATGGTAGATTGCATTTTCCAAAACTTTGCTGCCCTCCCTGGTGGAGGACTGTACTTCCCCACCCACTGATACCAAGCTGGCTGCCCAATTTGAGATGATGCTCCCTGGCTCATTGAGGTCAGAAGTGACCATGTGACTTGCTTTGCCCATGAACTGAAGGGAGACATGACATGCATCCCTTATGAACAGAAGTTTTAAGAACCAGCTCATGGTTCGCCATCTCTCCTATTCCTTCACCTGAGACTACCAATTTCCACCCAAGGGCTGCTCTCTCTTCTAGGTACTCGGTTGTGCAGCCCATGATGGGCAGGTCATGTGGGTGAGAAATAAGTGTGTTGCCATTAGTCTCTGATATCTGGGGGCTCTTTTTTATTGCAGCATAACTTACTTAGTCTAGGGTGACTGACATATCTTATGTGGTGGTTGTAAAAATAAGTGAACTAAAGCCTATAAAATACTTAGCCCTATGGGTGGCATAGATTACACAACAATTTATTAATGTCCTTGATCATTATTGCATCACTCATTTTATCTCCCATATTCATGATGAAACATATTTAGTCTTTATCTAATTTGTATTACAAGGTGTTGACATCATTAAAAGGTTCAAAATGAGATTTAGAGTCCAATAAAGAGGCTGCAGTAGCTTCTACATGGAAAGCTCTGGAAAGTGCAGGTGGTCAAGTGCCATCATTGGAACACATACTCATGAATATTTATTGAACAATTAGTGTTAATTTCCCTAGTGCCAGTACTCAGCTTTTGCAGCCTCTGTTATTCTGAAGGTACGACTTTCTTTAACTGTTAAATACAACCAATAAAAAGAAATGACTTAACCTAAACTTTTCTAACTTTTCTATGCCAATTCCATGAAATAATCTACCACTTCTAATAGTGAGTTCTTGGCGTCAAGGAAAAGAAAGTACGCTCCCCTCTCGTCCTGGGGCAGATTAACAAAGCCAAGCTTCTTTGATACCAAAATAGCATTATTTTTACATCCCTTGATGTTTCTGCAGGAATGCATTAGAATGTCCCAAAGAATACAAATTTCCTTTCAAACTGATGACAACTCAGTGTTCTTTATACAGTTTTGAATATTTGCCAGTTACCAACTAACTTCCTGAGTGACATCGATTCTGACCCACAGTTCCTGCCGATTCTTTCAACCCAGATCAGTTGTCACCAATTCCACCCCATCAGACAATTCACAACACTATTCCTTCGATTGGCCCCTTTAATGAAAAAAAAAAAAATAGTTTTAAACTGTAATTCTTCCCCAGGAAGGTTTGAAAGCATTTTCCCTGCAAAACCTTCAGAGGTCTAGGACTTAAAGGTAGGAGATACTCAAAGGCAGAGGGCAGTGCAAGGGATTGGTAGAAGATTTCTATATTTAGAATGAATGTACCTCCAGATTTACCCCCCACCATTCAATAGAGGCCACCACTTCCATGCTCTCGGGCCCCACCCTTGGCTGGAAATGTGCCTTAGAGAAACTGACTCCAGGCAGCACCAGTCTAATTGTTCCTGATGAGCACCGAGAGGAGACACAGGCCTGAAGATAAGGGAACTCACTGGAAGTCGGCCTGAAGATGGTAGATTCCCAGCCCATTTCTATGAACCTGATGCCAGATGGCCTTGGCCAGGAAGAGAGCCCCCAGCAAGAGTGGAGGCTTCTCTGGAGAAATGGGTCCCTAATGAAAAGGCCAGTTGGCCCCCCAGTCAACATTTTAATTGGGCACTTACTGTGAAGCCCACTTGTCCCCAGCTCCACCCTCACACAGAGAGCTTGTAAATTGCTTTCAAGTGGTTAAGTCTTAATTATAAAAGGACAACCAGGGATTGTCAGGTATTTAAGAAAACTTACAACATGAATTAAAGGAGATTAGTAGGAAGGACTCCAGAGCAAACAGAAGTGGTGCAGGACCAGGTTTTGTTTGGGGTTTTTTTAGTGTGTGTGTGTGGGGGGGGGGGGGCGGGGGGGGGTTGGGGGTGGGGGGAGTGGTAGGGAATGTAGTCAATTGCCGGGAGCTGGTCCATGCTTGCGGTTTCAAGGGACCTGGCATATATGGCATACTGTTCTTAATATGTTTGCTCACCTTCTTGGCACTATGTGTTTTAACCAAGGTCTCTGAGAAAGGTTGTTTCCCCAGGTAGGGATTTTCCCCTGAAGTTAGGGAGGGAATAAAACCTCTTAACTAAGTGCCAGGTTGCCGGGAGCCGGTCCATGCTTGCTGTTTCAAGGGACCTGGCATATATGGCATACTGTTCTTAATATGTTTGCTCACCTTCTTGGCACTATGTGTTTTAACCAAGGTCTCTGAGAAAGGTTGTTTCCCCAGGTAGGGATTTTCCCCTGAAGTTAGGGAGGGAATAAAACCTCTTAACTAAGTGCCAGGCGGGTAATTAATCGCTTTAACTATGAACAATCATGCTTAAGCTACATAATCTTTACTCCCTGGAATGGAGATAAGAAACGCCCTAACCTTTGAAATAGAGATTGATAGGATTGAATCAACTGGTATAAATACAGATGTAACAAGACAGCAAGACGAGAGAGAGACAGAACCTAGGCACAGAACCTACACAGAACGTTCTCTAGAGACAGAAGAACTTTGCTGGAGAGAACATGGCAAAAGATCCTAGACAGAAACTGGCCTCAGAACCTAGAGAGAGAACCTAGCGAGAGAACATGGCAAAAGATCCTGGACTGAACCTGACTACAGAAATTGGCAAGAGAACCTGACTAGAACCTGGTGACTGAACCTGGCTGGAGAACCTGGACAGAACCTGGCTGGAGAACCTAGCGAGGGAACATGGCTACAGAACCTGGCTGGAGAACCTGGAGAACCTAGCAAGAGAACATGGACACAGAACCTGGCTGGAGATCCTAAGCAGAACCTCTCTGGAGATTGAGACCAGAACTTGGCTGGAGATCCTGGCTAGGCTGCTGATCAACTGAACGCTGTCTCCGTGTCACTCCTGGACCCGCTGGGGTTGGACCCCGGCATCTGGCGCCCAAACAGGGACCCCTAGGTAAGCGCCCCGCACTCGGGACGGATAGGACTCCACCGTAGGAAGAGGGTGGATAGTCTTTGCCCCACAATCGGGACGGATCGAACTCCACCGTAGGAAGAGGGTGGATAGTCTTCGCCAACTCCGTCCACACCTTTGGGAACCCCTGGAACAGGATTCCCATAGGTAAGCCCCCCCCTCCATTGAGAACCCCCATATTCAGGACGGATAGGACTCCACCAGGGTGCTACAGACCCCCCTATAAAGAATAAGTAGGGTAAGAAGGTGGATAGTACAGAACTTAGATTGAGAAGATGTGCCATACTGAGTCCAAAGAAAGAAGACTCTGTATTGATCTTTAGATTAAGAAGATGTGCCATACTGAGTCTAAAGAAATAAGACTCTGTATTGATCTTTTAACACATATGCTTGCTAGCAGAGGAATTAAGGTTACTCCCAGTCAGACAGAACGTTTTATACAAGAAATATGTCCATGCTTTTCTGAGGAAGGAAAGGTAAATGTAATGGCATGGGAGAAGGTAGGCCCAAGGAGCCTTATCCTTAACCCCACTGCAGCCTTTCCACCCTGGGAAAGTGCAGGATTGGCAAGCTCTCCCTGGGGTGATAGATCAGGACTCAGGTAATAGCGGAAAGCGTCAATCCTATTCTTAAAATGGATACAAGAGAGCATTTCAGGTTTTTCTTTATAATGCCTGCTTTTAAAAAATAAAAAAGGGGGAATTTTCATCCCGAATGTGGAAACCCTGGACCTGCTGGGGTTGGACCCCGGCACCAGGTGGGTAATTAATCACTTTAACTACGAACAATCATGCTTAAGCTACATAATCCTTACTCCCTGGAATGGAGATAAGAAACACCCTAACCTTTGAAATAGAGATTGATAGGATTGGAATCAACTGGTATAAATACAGATGTAAGAAGACAGAACAGAGAAAGACAGAAATTGGCACAGAACCTACACAGAACGTTCTCTAGAGACAGAAGAACTTTGCTGGAGAGAACATGACAAAAGATCCTGGACAGAAACTGGCCTCAGAACCTAGAGACAGAACCTAGTGAGAGAACATGGCAAAAGATCCTGGACTGAACCTGACTACAGAAATTGGCAAGAGAACCTGACTAGAACCTGGTGACTGAACCTGGCTGGAGAACCTGGACAGAAATTGGCTGGAGAACCTAAGCAGAACTTCGCTGGAGATCCAGACCAGAACTTGGCTGGAGATCCTGGCTAGAGATCCTGGCTAGGCTGCTGATCAACTGAACGCTGTCTCCGTGTCATTCCTTCTTCGCCGACTCCGTCTACGCCTTTGGGGACCCCTGGACCTGCTGGGGCTGGACCCCGGCAGTCAATTATATTGCAATAACTATATATGGTGTCAGATGGGTACTAGACTTACAAGGTTGATCACTTTGTAATTATATAAATGTCTAATCATTATGTTCTACATCTGAAATTAATATAATATTGTAAATTGAAAAATAAATTTTGTAAAAAGACACAACCATATAAAAATAGAATAATAATAAATATGAAAGTTTCATCTATGGCTGGTTTGGCTCAGTGGATGGGGCATCAGCCTGTGGACTAAGGGGTCCTGGTTTGATTCTGGCCAAGGGCACATGCCTGGGTTGTGGACTCGGTCCCCAGTGGGGGGCATGCAAGAGGCAGCCAGTTGATTCTCTCTCATCATTGATATTTCTGTTTCTCCCTCTCCCTTCCTCTCTGGAATCAATAAAAAGATATTTTAAAAAAAAGTTTCAATAGTAGTTAAAGGCAGTAATTGACAATAGCTCACCAGGCAATTTGACTAATTGCCAAAAGACTATTTCCAGAGTCAGAGCAGATTGCTCACTGCAGCCCCAAGATTATAAGGGTGAGGTGAGATCTGCCTGAGTTTCCTTGGAAGAATAGATTTGTCAATTTGAATGAGGGGAGGGCAGTCCAAAGACTCTTTAGAGCAGCGGTTCTCAACCTGTGGGTTGCGACCCCTTTGGGGGTCGAACGACCCTTTCACAGGGGTCACCAAAGACCATCGGAAAACACATATATAATTACATATTGTTTTTGTGATTAATCACTATGCTTTAATTATGTTCAATTTGTAACAATGAAGTTGGGGGTCACCACAACATGAAGAACTGTATTAAAGGGTCACGGCATTAGGAAGGTTGAGAACCACTGCTTTAAAGGCATAAAGAAGGTGTGCTGGGGGGGAGGGGACAGTGACCAACTGTTTAGACTAAAGTCTAACTGTACACGTCCAGTTGGGGTCCTGCAGGAGACATGCAACCATCAGACCAGGAGAGTCCAGTGAACACCAGGCTGCAAAGGGCGAGGAAGCCTGGATAAAAAGCCTGGACTTTTTTATTTGCTATAGACAGTGGTCCCCAAGAGATGCATGTGCATCACCAAGGGGCACTAGATGGGAGGCAACAAGAACGAATGGAGTCTTCTCTTTGTCAGCATTAAATACAGAAACTGACACCTATGTTCTCACTCAGCCTGCCTGTCAGAAGGCCAATGAGTGGTGTGGGTCTTCACTGCCCATTTATTGTCATGTTTTGCAGCACAGAGGGCTCGTGTTTTAACTTGATTAACCCTCCAAAAATGGACACATGGCTAAAAAAGATTCCTGGAACGAAATGGCATATTGAATATACTACAAATAAAACAAGCACCAACAAGCAACAAGAAAATCAGAGCACCCACACTGACACTTCACCCAGAGGTCAAAGCAACAGTAATTGAGTCACCACTGACAATAAGCTGGCCAAAACGTTTTAAATGACCAGGAAGATGCATTGTCCTAAGGGTTTGCACCCACCATTATTAAAGAGCAACCACTCCCTAAATCAGTGGTTCTCAACCTTGGGTGCACATTAGAATCACCTGGGAATCTTTTTAAAGTCCTGATTTCTGGGCCTCATCCTCCGGAAATTCTGTTTCTTTGTTATGGGGTGGGGCCACAACATTAGTCACAAAGAAACAGAATTTCCGGAGGATAAGGCCCAGAAATCAGGATTTTTAAAAAGATTACCAGGTGATTCTAATGTGCAGCCAAGGTTGAGAACCACTGCCCTAAATGCAAAACATGCCTTTAAATGGCAGCTAATGGCGGGATTGGGCATCATGACTAATTAGACATCTCACAATAATTTCTCTTTCAGTTCAAACTCATCTTTTAAATTTTTCCGTAGTCATGTCTCTTATCATGTACATACGTTGAGTATGTTGGTATTTGTGTATTATTTATATAACATGTTAATTTTTTCCCCTTTCATTGTGTGTAGGACAAAAAGAGCTTTGAGGCCACTGCTGTAGACAATGGGAATTTCATAAGGTTTGGGAACTGTGGAACGTGTACTCAAAATTCTTCTGGAGGGAAAAGGCATAATTAATCATATGGGGCTGGACTCCATGAATATTTACAGCAACACAGGCATGAAGCAATAATGAGCTAGATGAGATTAGTCTATGAGCCCTTGAATTGAAAGGATGGGATGAATTTGAGAAATACTACAAAGGATCAAGAAAAGAGGCTGAGTGGCTGGTGTAATAGAGGGCATTTGTCCTTACACTTTCTGCTAAATAGGAATATCAACAGCATGAAGCAGAATAGTTAGCACAAGCTTGTGAGTATGTTGTTCCTTGTTCGCCCCTGGGTGGGATATATAATTCTGCTCAGAACCCTATTTTCAGGGTCACACAGGGTTATGTACCCAGGAGCACTTTCTTGATGCTCTTATTAAATTATTAATAACCTCCCTATTTAATCCCTCCCTATTTTTAAGGTGCTTTCGCACTAATTGGATGTTTAAGGTATTCTATCTATATAAAAGCCTAAGTGACTGTTCGACTGACCAGTAGCTATGATGTGCACTGACCACCAGGGGGCAGACGCTCAATGCACAGGCATGGAAACATGGAACAGACTGATGAATCTCAGAGGGAAGTGGAGATGGGGGAGGGCAGGAAGAGATTAACCAAAGGTTTTATATGCATACTAGAGGCCCGGTGCACGGATTCATGCACTGGTGGGGTCCTCTGGCCTGGCCTGTGAAGGTTGGGTTGAAACTGGCAGTCTGACATCCCCCAAGGGGTCCCGGATTGTGAGAGGGCGCAGGCCAGGCCGAGGGACCCCCCACTGGTGCACAAATCTGTGCACCGGGCCTCTAGTAAAGCGTAAACAATAGTTAACACTTTTGTGGCTCTTAACATGCTCCTGGTGCCATGCTAAGAACTTTACACACATTACCTCCTTAATCCTCACTGAAAAATCCTATGAGTTGGTATCATTATTAGACCTATTACACAGATGAGAAAATTGAGGCCCAGAGAGGATAAATAACTTGCCCAAAAGTAATTGGCAAAGATGGGTTCCAACCCAGGGAGGCTAGCTCTAAACCACACACTAACTACTATGATAGTATAATTAGTGTAATTGCTCTAAACACCTTCACATGACTCACATTACCTTTTGAGTTATCAAACCATTCAATTCTATAAATTTCCCAGGCTTCTGCTCCCAAATTTGTGAATTAGAAAAAAAAAAAAAGCCAATTTATTTTTGGTTGATTAGTAGAGAAAGAGAAGCCTTCCAATCCAGACACAGCCCATAAATTGACATGGCAAAATGAAAAGAAAGGACAAGTGTGTGTGTGTGTGTGTGTGTGTGTGTGTGTAAAACACATTTATTCCTGGGAAGAAATGTGTTTTAATTATCTTTTGTATTAAATTGTTCTTTCTTTTATGAACTGAGGGTGATAGGTGGTGGCAGTTTTATTATTAATGAACTTAAGTTCAGTGTCATTACATGAACTTCATTTATTATCAATTTTTAATTCCCCATTAAAAACTTTATTAGAGGCTTGTTTGTAAGATCTAAAAATCTGGGAGTTGCAAATCGACCGAACGGCAAAATGACTGGTTGCTATGACGTGTACTGACCACCAGAGGGCAGATGCTCAATGCAGGAGCTGCCCCCAGCCCACAGGCCCCAGGCCAGCCAAGACGGGTGCCAGCAGGGGGTGTCCCTGATCACCCCACTGATCACAGATCAGCCCTGATTGCCAGCCAGGCCTAGGGGCCCTACCCATGCATGAATTTTGTGCACCGGGCCTCTAGTAGTTTTATAATTACTTTAGAGAAATCTTGAGCACACCCCCTAATCTGGGCCCCAAACAAGACAATCCTTACTGGGATCCCTGGAGCTGGCCACCCTGCCATCTCCTGGAAGCCACGAAGTGAGGAAGTGAGGCCAGGACCTTCACCTCTACCCCAGTTATGGACCAGGATGAGAGAGAGCATGCAGGGCAGTTGGAGGTCCTGGTCTTCGCTGAATCAGTTGGGGATAAAGTCACTGGCAGGACATCCTTATGCAAAGAAGTAAGGAAGTGGCCTTTAACTGGGAACCTGCTGTTTCCTCCCCACCCACTTGTCACAAGCCCTCTGGCACCCAATGGATATCAGACTCTCACCAACAGAATTCATATCCCTGTCCTGCTTTAAAAGGTTCTAGATCATAATAAGCTCAGTTTTAGAGCTTGGCTATAGTCATGGGTTCAGCACTTTAGTTTTCTAGATACATGTAGCAAGTTACCAATCGCAGTTCAATAGCCCTTGTGGTAACTTTCTCCTGTGCCCCTTTTATTACATCTGCTTTCTCTCTCCCGTTTCCTAAAACAAGGAGAGGGGATGTGTAGAAAATTTCATGAGAACAGTCGGAGGATTATATATATATACACACAATTTGGTCATGTGTTGAAATGAACGATAGTTGGAAGCATAATACAGACCCACTTTAGAAAACAATGAGTTTGTTAAAATGCTTTCTTAAGATGTCTGTGAAAACGGTACAACACATCAAATTTTCCACTAGGGGGCACTGCGGTCAAAGCACAAAGAATGGATGCAAAACCTTTACTCAACCGTGGGTAAACTCGGGTTGTTTGTTTCATTAATATTGTCAAAAATGAATTGTTTTCACAAAATGAAAGGCCACTATTTTCACTTTTGGCTGAAGGGGAAAAAAATCAATTTTCTGGCAGCAGAAGCTAAAAAGTAGCTGACTCTTGGCATCCAGAATTGGCCCTACTCTAAGGTCAATATACATGTGTTCAGGAAACCTGAACCAGCTGGAGATCGTGAACCAAGCAGGTCAGGCCAGAGATAACGCCTGGGTCTTGTAAATGTCACACTGATGAAAATGTCCTCCCTCCCACCTAACTCCTCCCCACCCTCCTCCCAACCCCTGCTGGTAGTCATAGACAAGAAAATTTAGGTGACTCACAGAAGCTTTAGAATAAAATTTAGGAGGGGAGGGCCTTGAATTTGATAATGCATCTGATATCACCCGCTGACTCCGGCTCGGTGAGGGCCTAATCTCCGGAGAGCCGAGGTCCTGTGCCGCAGAGGGTGGAGAGGAGCCTCATTGCCACAGCAGCAAACACAGAGGCATCAAAATGGGGGAGAGTGTGAGCAGCTAGAAACATATGTTCTATGCATTTTTTAAAACCATTTGATTTTGTATTAAAGTAAGTCCATTTCTTAAGAGCACTTATTTGTTAAACTGAAAATAAATGTCTTGGGCTGAGAGTCGAAGAACAACTGAGGGTTAGGAGAGGGTATGGTGAGGACCCAGGAAAGAAGCTAAGGCGCACACAGCACCGTTCAGGTCCCTAGAACTCCTGCCTGCCCTGTGAGACCTCCACCAAGTAGCCTTACCACACAGAGAAGTTGCCAGAGCCTGGGTCTCCCTGGCAAAGTGAAGATTGTTTTTTTAGTTGGTCAGCATTGTGGGTTGCATCCCCCACAAAACATAATGAAGTCCCAACCCCCTTATATGTGAAATGTGACCTTATTTGGAAAGGTCTTCCCAGATGAATCAAGGTGAGGTCATTAGGGTGGGCCCTAATCCAATAGGACTACATAAAAAATAGGAAGTCTTGACATCAAGATGGAGACAATGAGGTGTGACCACAAAGGCAGAAATTGGGGTCATGCATCTACAAGCCAAGGGACACCAAGGATTGTGGACAGCCAAATGGCTGGGGAGAGAGGGGACTGGATCCTCCCTCAGAGCCTGCAGAAGAAGCCAGCCCTGCTCACACCTGGATTCCAGACTTCCAGCCTCCAGAACTGTGAGAAAAATCAATCATTTTCTGTTGTTTTAAGCCACCAAGTGTGTGGTACTTTGTTATTGCATCCCTAGGAAACTCATTGTTATGACCAAATTCAGAAACAGTAAGATGGAATTCTGGGAATGGCGATGAAGAAATACTTAACTAAGCACAAGGTTTTAAAGAATTTTTTGTTGTTGTTGTTGTTTTCCCTTCTCTCCCTTGCTTTCTGTCTACCCAATACCAATATTCCAATATTTTAAATATGAAATATTATTTTGATTTATCTTTAAAATGCACAGCTCTTAATGATTTCTAGAAATATGGTCATTGTTTTCCCAAGTCCCCTCAAATACCCAAAAACTTTACAGTCCAATTGGCATTTTTTTTCCTAATTGGAAATTTTAAAGCTCTTTGCTCCCTTGAGTTGCTCAAAGTATTAAATATAAATGTTCCTTATTCTTCATGACATCTGAAAGAAATTTTTTTAAATAGAACAGTTTTTTTAAACCTCAGAAAATATAGAGCCAAGTTAATCATATTGCCCGAGACACACAGCCTTTCAGTGGATGAATAGGTTCTGGAAGACAGATCTCCCAATTTCTCCTATAGTGTGTCTTTTAAACATCACCCAACTGTATTTCATTCTTAATTATCCACCTATAAGAGAAGAGTGAATAAATCCTCCAAAATTATGGTCCATTAACAGTTGCCTATTGAATATCTTTTCTATATTTTGAATAGAAATGCCTCTGACACTCTTGGAATTAATAAACCTCAAAGTAAATGGTACAAATTGTCATGTTCTAATTTCCCAATCTCCACAGGAATTTGTCTTCCCTTCCTTCCCATTCCATTCTGAGAAAGTCCCTCCACCCCTTGGGGTGATAGGAAAGATCAGGCCCAAGCCGAGCTAAATCTTCTCCCACCTTTCCTGGCTCCAAATGTCCTGGGACAAGAAGATCAGGAGTTTTCTGACTCCAAGTGCCAAGGTCATTCAGGAGGCCTCAGAGAGCCCTCAGTCTGATTCCCTCTGCCATCACCATTGTGCCTTTCAAAGAGGAGTGTCATCTGAAAGGTCTCCCATGGTTAGACAAAATCCCTGCTCTTTCTGTGACTCAGGAGAATTGACATAGCCTGAAATTTCCAAAAGAAACAACAATTTTTTTCCCCAAAGAAAATCATGGAAGCACAGAAACACAGCTGAGTTTGTCCCACAGCTCACAGGGTTTGTCCCATTCCTCATCAGAGCATAGACACCAAGTTCAGATGATAAAGACCACCTGAGGCCTCCTGGTGTCCCAGCTCTGAGTCGCTGCCATGTGAAAGTCCTCCCACCCCCATACCAAGCCAGTTTCCTAGACCATTCTCCCCCTGGGATCAAATTCGTTATTGGCCTAAGCCCCGTTCTTCAGTTGAGTGGTCCATGATGAGATCCTTCACCTATAGCTTGTGGTGGGCAATAGGGGGTGTTTAGCCTCACGGTGATCTTTATAATGCAAGAATTATTCAAATATACCTATAGAATAAATATGACATTCATACAAGATGAATGACATGGTCATCATAGCCTAAGTAGACGGCAGTGAAAAGAAGCCATCTGACCAAGAATGAGGGGTCCCAGGCTAGTGCTACAAAAGGACAAAGATATGGTGTTGAAGGAGAAAGGGACATGGCAGGGTGGAGGCTGGGGGGTGGGGTATGGAGACAGGGAGGTTGTCATTAGAAAGTGGGACAGGCATGCAGTGGAGATGCACGTCCGAGTTAAAGAAGGCAGGGATCTCTGGTGGGGACCAGGTTGCGAAGTTCCAAAGATCATTGACATTTCCCCAAGTGATAGTGGGATTTGGGAATGAAAGCAAGTCAGCCAAACACTCCAGCATTAGCAACTATGGAGTTGTGCCAGAAATGTGCCAATCACTTTATATGGATCTTCTCATAACATCCTCACAGCAGCCGTACCCTATAGGAAGTACTATATTTGCATTTTATAGAAGAGCTAACAACACTAAAAACGTTCAGTAACTTGGCCAAAGTCACACAAACTAGTAAGTACAAAGCAGGAATTAGTATCCAAGCCATCAGATATTGTAGCCAGGGTCTTAACACTATATATGCACATATGCACACACACACACACACTTACACACACACACACACACACTTACACACATACACTCCTGTATTAATTGCATCGGAGAGGTGAGAGGAAGCAGCCACCAGCAGATCCCGTGGAGGTCAGCAAGGAGGAAAGGATGAGGAGAGGAATCACAAAATGTCAAGGACTCAACAGAGAGGGGATATTTTCCAAAAGGAAGAGTAGTAGATTGCAAGCAATCATGGGACATTGGTCAAATGCTGAATCCCCAGGTGATGAAACACAGAAAAGGGGGAAACCAGGATACTCTGGAGAGAGCCAGACTTCAGGAGAGGGAGGTCCTTCGAAGACTCTGAGGACACAGAGGGATTACCCACCATGGAACAAGGACCCCAGGCAGCCCAGTGAAAAGGGTTGCCATGGGGGCAGAAGAGAGAGGCCAGGAGTCCTCAGAAAAGACCCATGGAGCAGCAGGTGCATGAGTACAGGGGGAGCCATTACCGGAGGGGCCAGGACTGAGTGATCCCTGGAGATGACAGAACGCCAGGCAGGATGAGACTCGCCAGCCTCTGGGAGCCCCACAAGTCCCGGCTTGTCCCCTGTCCTCTGAGCCTCCGGGACACCAGGGCCTGTGGTCATCTGGTGGCCGCCCGGGTGGGGTGAGAGGAGGAAGGAGCCACAGATAGGGTGAGAGGAGGAAGGAGCTGGGTTTCACCCAGCTGGCAGCTGGGAGCTGCCAATCCTCGCAGGAGAATTAGCTGGGCTAGGAGGCTTACCCTGACGTGACAGCGGGAAGGTAAGTAATCTGCCCAACAGACATTCCTTTTTCCACTGGGAACCTGAAACAGAACGGTTTACTCTAAGCATGTACTTCTGCTTGCCTGGAAGGGGTGGTGATTATCACGATTAAGAGCCTACAACTGCAGCCCCATATATCAGCCCCAGATACAATGAAAATACGTGGCAGATGGGTGGCTGATCTCAGGTCACTGGTTTCAGTCTATTTTTCTAATCTTCCAGTCAGATTTCTATTTGGAAACTATCTCAACCAGCTACTAACTGTATATGAGGCTTCCCCTATTGTCTCATACTCTTGCCATTTCTGACCCCTGGCAGCCTGGAACATGTTGAAATGATGTATGTTCTTAAGGTTCTAGGAAAACACTAAAAAAAAGTCTCCTTAGAAAATGAGTTTGAACTAAATGTCATTCCTGCTTCCGTTTAGCTCAATGGCTCTGCAAGCAGAGAACAGCCTGACACAAGAGCCAGGATCATTTGTCTTGGCCTCTGCTTCCTTTTCCCTTTTTTATTATGGAAAGTTTCAAACATACACACCCAGCTTCCACGAGTATCAACTCATTTTGGCCACTATGTTCAATAGAAAATGTTCCTTAAAAAAATAAGTAAAAATTCATTAAAATGCTGCGCCAAATTTGGAGCACATTCCCCACTCCCTCCATATTTCCTCTTGCATTAGAATCCTGAGTGACATAGCTCTCCATACAAATTTTAAACAATCTGTTTTTGCAAACTCTTCCCAGAGCCCAAATTTCAATTCAATTTCAGGTTATAAGAATTAGGCACCTCCTTAAAAAGGAATTTACCTCATCATAACTTCTTATTCTGAATGTGACTCTAAAACAAAACTGGTTATTCTTACCGAGCTCACATTTTACTTGTTGGGGATTTTAACCACATTCAGTAAATTCCAGTAAGAAGCTTAAGAAATTTCCCAGCTAAAGAAACACTGGTGGTGGCAGGATTGGGGGTGGGGATCAGGCATGTTTCAGACTATTTAAAGAAAAAGAATCTGTGGGAAGTTTGCCATTTTGAGGTGAGTCAATGGTGACTGTTATAGGACTGAGAACTGTCCACTATTTTCCAATCAGGAGGAGGCGACCGACCTATCAGTTGGGAGTTTCTCAAAGGTGGCTGGGATTCCCTTCCTTTATCCCCGTCTTCCTTTTTGTGGTGTTTGTTTGCTTGGTTTTTTGTTTGTTTGTTTGTTTGTTTTTAGAGAGCATGACCTTGTTAAGAAAAAGAGAATTTGTATCATCAGTAATAGCCATCACACAGTCACTCTCCAATAGCTTCTGTTTTCGGTCAGCAGGTGAAAGTGAGAAGAACACATATGAACACTAGATACCAATTCTAGCTCGAGATCCAGCCATGTTATTTATTCCCAGAGTCATTTGAAACCTCTCATTGTGGGATTTGGTGGACTCAAAGGACTGCCCCAAAATACTGACCACATATATCATAGCAAGGAAGAGGTTTGGCATGAAATAGAGCGGGGCTTAAAATCTTGGCTGAAACATCTCCCCTTCCATGTGGGTTTCTCCCTGGGACAAAATGCTCAAGGCAGATATGTCTCTAAATGCAGTCCCATGGAGGTGATGGGGGATCCATAGCTTACACACACACAGAGGCACATGCACACGCACCATACACAAATAGAAATGAGGAGACCCATCCCTTGGAACATGAGCACTCTGGCAAGTCCCTCTCCATTAACTAAACATCCTAGAATGGAAGATTTTTCCTCAAGGACTCCAGAGGTGACTTGCATCCACCTGGGACAACTTTTCTTGTTCTTGGCCATCTGCTCACGTGCAAGGGACAAGAACACCCTTGGGAGAGTTAGTGGCCTGGTTTTGTCTGCACTCCATCCGGGATGGACAAGTACTTGGATTTGGTGAACTCACAGGACTGCCCCAAAATGCTGGCCACATACGTCACAGCAAACAAGAGGCCTGACATGAAACAGATCAGGACCTGAGAAAAAGGAGATTTACATCATCAGGATTAGCCAATACCAAGGTTGGAGTTTGGGGGCCTTGTTTCTTCAGCTCTGATGTAAGAGGAGGAGGCGAGCCAGCTGATGGCTGAAAGTCTGAAGGCAGCTCTAACCCTATGGTAAACCATGAACGCATGCAGGGGCTTGGCCTCTGCCGTGTCAAACCTGAGCTCCACGCTTCTCAGCTGTGTGGCTGTGGGAACACCACTTCATTCCTTCTATCAACTAGACAGAGGAATACCTGTGTCACAGGTTAGGATTGGATCCCTTAAATATGTATAAAGCGCTTGACTATGGAATATGTCATAGTGCTAGAACCTCCCTTTCTAAAATACTATGATTTCAAACATGAAGGAATCTGGGAAGTTTGCCTTTCTGGAACACAACTAGGTCATTCAGTCCAAAATACTTCCCAGTCTAACTTATTACTCATCGGAGGGCAAAAATTACACAAATCTGGGTCAGTCCTACTGGAAAATACCCATGAGATAAAAGTGTTGCATAGCCCCTGTCTTACGTGAGATAGTTTACTTTTTTTTCCCCTTAGTTGTTCCAAATCACTTGGAAATCAAAGAAACGGTATACATTAAACCAAGCTGGAAAAGTGAAGCCTCCACAGAGTTTATATTGTTAATTAAATTAAGGTTTCTAGCAGATCAAGGACAAATTACTGAGTTCAGAAAAATATTTCCTTTGATCTCAAGATTTTTTACTTCAAAGACTAGTCAGCGGGACCTTGCAGACGGCTGTCAGGGGGCCCACCCCTCCCTACAATGAGGGGCTCATGGTGAAAGAACTTTCCAGGGTCTGCTTCAGAGCTGTGTGAACACCCGCAGTGGTTGGCCCTGCCCAGGCCAGACTGGGCATGAGGTGTCTTAGGAGAAAATACATGGCTCAGGAGATGTGGGTTTGAGGCTTGGGGGCAGCCACGTACCCACATGCCATGACCTCCGGACTTGACTTCAGCCTTCATGTCTTTCCATGTGAAATGGAGGCACAATACCTCACCTACTTCTCTCATGGGTTTGACATACTAATAATGTTGGGTCTTTGGTATGCCAAATACTGGGGAGAAAAATAAGGAATAAAACCCCTGTAGGATCCTATGGCAGGTTCTTTTTTCTCCCAGGAATGGTTTTTCCTCCATTGTGTCTCTAGTGCTTTTAGTAACCAGCGCTCAGTAATTCTTTGCTGAATGAGTGAAGGGATAAATGAAGAGTGTGGTGAGGAATGGACTTCCCTCTTGATTCACCCCATTCATTCAGTCATTGCAACCCTGCCTCTACTTAGACTTAGGATGTAGTAAAAAAGAAGTACCAGGGGTGGGGGTAGCAGAAGACAATGAAGAGGGTCAGGGACAGTAGCTAGGAAGGAAGGAGGGTGGCTCTGGGGATGGAAGGGGATTTCCTGCAACACCTGAAAACAGGAGCCTGTGCTGCCCCAGCTTGCGTACCTTCATGGGACAAGACATTTTCAGTATTATCCCCTTAAGTTCATGTTTGCTTCTGACTGAATGGATCAAACATTCATGTATCATCAACTATGCATACACCTGGAAAGTCAAATACTGTACTCATCAGTGAAGTACAATGTCAAGTTGGCCTTAATTCCTAGTCCCAAAGAGAGCTGGGGAGACTTGAGAAACCCAGACATTGGCTCCATGATGACATCATAATGAGTAAACTTTAAGAATACGCACTGCAGCCTTTCACAGATGTTTTCCAAGTCTCCCTATCTCTCTGAGCTTCTCATTTCCATAAAACCTCTGGACACACTTTATCAGAATCAGAGAAAATGGGCAGATACTGGAAGGCTAGGCTTTGCTGTAAGCTCTGGTCTGGGCCTGGGTGGACTCCCCCATGGGTGTCTCCATAGGTATTTCAACATCAGCATTCCCAGGACTTAGATTGTTCTTCCTCTGATGATGGGACTGTTTCCAAATCCATAAGTGCTGTGAATCAGCCCTTGAGGGAGGAGTGATTCAATTGACTAGCATGGCTGGGGCTTCAGACGAAACACCCAGTCAAAGATACGGCAGCTGTTTAGATGTTTGAGGTTGTAAGTCACACGAAACTCAACCTAAAATGGCCTTAAACATAAGCATGTGTATTCATTTCACATAAGAAGTCTAGAGACAGGTGGTTCCGGGGCTATGCAATTCTCTTGGTTCTAGAATGACAGTATGGTGCAGTGATGAGGGGCCCAGCCTCTGCCATTGGTTCCCCGGGTTCAGCTCCCAGCTTTGGTGCTTTTCGGCTGTGTGACTCACATTACTTAACTTCCCTGAGCCTCAGTTCACTCCTCTGTGAAACTGGAGATAACAATAGCACTTTCCTCCCTGGGGCCTTGTGAGCATTAAATTAATTAGCATAATGTAGACTGCTTAGCCTATATATGCGTTAGTTCTTATCTTTGTTTATTAATATCACCCTCTCATTGTCATGAGAGTTCCCAAGGCAACAAGTTTCACACTGCACATGACAGTATGAGGGCAGGAAGGAAAGTACGGGAGGGGGACAGGACAGAGGGTGAGAATGACACAAACTCCTCTCGAGCATCTCCCTTCTTTTGCAAGGAGAAAAATCTTCCCAGATGCCTCTGCCTCTTTACACTGGAGCCTGCGGATCAGGATGGGGCCACATTAGACAATACTTGGCAAAGAGGACTGGAAGTATCATGGTTTAGAGTCTTTGTGCTATCTAACATGGTAGCCACTGGCCACAGGAAGAGATTTAGAGTTCAATTAAAATTAGCCCTGGCTGGGTGCTCAGTTGGCTGCAGATTCAATTCCTGGTCAGGGCACATACCTACGTTGTGGATTCAATCCCCAGTCAGAACATGTACAGGAGGCAACAGATCAATGTTTCTTTCTCACATCAATGTTCCTCTTTCTTTCTCTCTCTCAAATCAATGAACATATCCTTGGGGTGGATCAATAAAGAAGTAAGATTAATTAAAATTCAGTTACTCAGTCACACAAGCCACATTTCGAGGGCTCCATAGCCACATGGAGCTGGTGGTCTCCATAACAGACAGTGCAGTTATAGACCTTTGCCATCCTCACAGAAAGTTCAGTGAACAGCACTGCCATCAGAGTTCATGCATGAGGGACCCACCTTCCCTGAGCACGTTTCCTCCAGGTGCCTGAACAAAATTAGGGCTCTGTTCCCAAGGAAGAGGTGGCAGTTGGGCTGGTAATCAGCAAGGAAGGAGGAGCAGGAAGAAGGACCATCATAGATGCTAGTGAGACCAGCGTAGTGGGTGTGAATGTGGTACTCAGGGAGAGACTCGGAGAAGTTAAAGAGATCACATTAGACTTCAAGTTCACCATGCTGGCTTCTCTGCCCACTAGGCCCCCTTACACACAGGACTCTGGGTATCTGACTGTGGTGGAAATTGGAATTATCAGGAAGGATGTTTTTAAGACCCCCATCTGAATAACTTCAGTGCCTACATCCTGGACACCAACCTAACGTTACAGCAAGGCTCTGCAAACCACCACACAGATGTTGGCTATTTTTATGACTGTCATGTAGTAAAGAGCATTTTCCACTTCGCATAGTCACCATGAGGCATAACATGATAGAGCAGAGCCCTCCTGAAAGTCCTGCCAATCTACCGCAGAGCCCTGCACCGAGGTTGTCGCAGGCTTACCCAGGGGCCTTAGGGACCAGTCAAAGTCCTCTGAACTCCTCTCAGTGTTAGAGAAGGTGTCGGTTGACTGCGGCAAGAATGCAGCTGGAGTCATACTAATAACGATTGTGCATTTATGCTGAACTATATGCCAGGTACTTGCCTAAGGTCAGGAAATGGCAGTGTGGGATTCACGCCCAGATATTTCACTGCCAGTGCCAGGCACCCTGCCATATTTTCTCCCCAGAACTCTAGAGGACAGAGCTCTTTGGGAATCAGTCAGAGCAGTGGTTCTCAAATTCCAGAGAGCATCAGAATCATCCCGGAAGCCGCTTAAAACCCAGATCTCTGGGCCAGCAATGTGCTCAGCAGATTCTGCCTCTCAGCAAGGGAGAGCTGAGTGTGTGCATCTCGTCACAACTCCATGTTCAAGAACATCCCGTTGGTAACTTGAAATCAGTCCCGGTGGGAGAATTTAAACCTCAGGAACCAGCAAACTCTGGAGACTCGGCAGTTCAACCTTCACCAGCACACCACTGACTAGGCCCCATCCACAAATTCTCTGATTTGGAAAACTGGGATGGGGCCTGAGAATTTCCATTTTTAATATGTCCCCAGGTGTTGCTGAGTCTGCTGGTCCAGGGGCCACACTGGAGAACCACTTAGAAAATCATTTCAGAGAGCCCCGAAATGGATAACAGATTCTTGTCCAGGCATAAGCCATCATTGGCAAGAATGGCGGTGGTCTCATTGAGGAATGTTGCCTGTAGATGACTCTATATCAAATCGATACTAATAAGGGCTAATATTTATAGTGTAGACTATAGCCGGCTGCTGTCCTAGTCACCTCATGCATTAGCTCATCCAATCCTCCCAATAACCCTAGCCATCAGGTTTTATTATTATAGCTGAGACAGAAGCACGGAGCAGTCACATGCCTCGTCCAAGGTTGTTCAGGGAACAGGTGGTGTCACTGAGATGTGAACCCGGGCAGTCTGGCTCCAGAGCCCAGGAGTTTAACTGCCACACCGCAAATCACAGATGAAACCTGACTGTAGTTCTGCCAAATATAAATCTAGTAACAGTTCCCTCAAAAAAAGAAAACTTCAAAGAACATACTCAGAAAAGGGAATTCGAATTTGTTCCTCCCAACTAGACTTTCCTGACTTAAAAGAAAATGAAGAAGTTTTCATTCTTCCCCTTATCCTCCCTCCAACATCCTGAATGTGCTGGACCACACTACCAGCTGATGAGAAAGTCATTCTCCTGGGTCAGGGGTCAGTGCACTTTTTCTGTACCGGACCAGACAGTAAGCAAATGCTTTAGGCTTTGCAGGTCATACAGTCTCTGTTGCAACTACTCAACTCTGCAGTTGTTTGAAAGCAGCTGTACAGGGTATGTAAGAATGAGTGTAGCTATGACCCAGGAAAGCTTTGTTTACAAAAACAGGCAATGGGCCCTATTCGGCTGTGATGACCTCTCCTAGATTCATCTTGTTTCAAATTAACAAGCAGGAACTCTGCCTTCATTAAGTTCCGGCAGAATTTTAGCAAAAACAAACACACACAACTATAAAAACACCATGTACAAACATAGAGCATTGGTTACAGACAGAAACCTGCAGATAATAGCATTCTCTGTGTCCAGTCTCTCACCAAGCCTTCTTCCAAGGATGAGAGGAGGGTGGTGTTGATGTGTGGGTGCTGATGGTCATGGATGTGGAGGTTCGTGGGATTAAACATGAGTGTCCAGGAGAGAGAGTTAACAGCTACAGATGTCCAAGAGCAGACAAGAGGGCAGAGGTGGGAGTAATTAAACTTCCCTCCTTGTAACCCAGAAGTGGCCCGAGGTGCCAGTGAAGGTACCACCCTCCTCCCTAGGAGAAGATGCCAACAAGATGAGAAGGGAGCTCTGGTTTCTAGAAGCCTGACTCCATCCTCATCCATGTCTGAAAGAGGCATAAAGATTAATACCACCTGGAAGAGAATGGGAGACCTGTAGTTCATGTCCAGCTCTTAGGCACTCCGATTTTGTTAGGGCTCAGGAAAGAACATTAGGCATGAATCACAGCACCAAGGAGATCAGAGTGGTGCCAAACCTTCCTCCCGGGGCACCTTCCTAAACCCGCACTTCAATTTGCACCCTAGTGCAAAATGCTACTTTTATCAGAAGGGGGGGTGGGGGAGGGGACGTTGGGGAACAACTGAAAATGCCTTTCAAAAATCTGTTGTCTTCAGCTCCAGGAAGTTTCTAAGGACATGAAATTTCCACTTCAGATCTGAACCCTGGGTATCCAGGTGAGGTTTCTTTCTACCACTGAGCCTTCCACTCTACTAGTATGCTTCTGAAAAAATCAATGTCTTGCCCTAGCCAGTTTGGCTCAGTGGATAGAGTGTCAGGCTGCAGACCAAAGGGTCGTGGGTTTGATTCCCATCAAGGGCACATACCTCAGTTGGATGTGTTTCTCTCACATCACTATTTCTCTCTGTCTTTCCCTCTCTCTTCCACTCTCTCTAAAAATCAATGGGTGAGGATTTTTTTTAAAAGTTGATGTGTTTGTGGTTGCTGCCAAGAAATTTGAGTTCATTTGTAGCATTTTTATCCTAAGAAAATTTATTTCCATATGTAGTTGAGATGAAAACTATATGGCATCCATTAAAAAATAGTGCTTTATAATAACGCTATTTGAAGTTACAGTTGTGTTTCTGCCCTTAGCGTGTCTTATCTTAAGCCATGTGCTGTTGTGAATTAAAAGGAAGGGATTTCAAACCAAATGGTTCCTCTGAATAGCATTAACCCTGTCAAGAATACTTTGTGACAAAAGCTAAAGGTTGTGCTGTTGCCTTTTAAGCACAACCAAGTTAAACATCCGAACTATTCCTGCTGTCTCTTAAATATTAGGATGTAACACATTTGGGATATTTGTTGACATTTGTTATACTTTTGATGAACAATTAGCCTGCAAGACTATTAACAGGAAATTCCATTCATGAGATAAGCAGCTGTTCGTGCAAACCTTCAGCCAGATCATGGGACCAAAAATCTTCTTTATGCAACTAATGTTTGTTGAATAGTCAGCATTCCTTAGGTATCCAAAAGGAAATGCTTTGAAAATAACTTTTATGGCTAATTTTGACTCCTGTGCTCATAAGGAAAAAATAAGTCTTAAGACTCATTTGGACTCTTGTAGTTTGTGATTATTTAATAGTGTCCCTAATCACCGTATACATTTCAAATAGCAGGTACCAAGAAATGACTGACCCTAGTAATTTCCAACCTGTAATACAGAATCATACAGCCAGTCTTAGCAACCCTAACACCACAGCATATCATGGTGTGTTCTTACTTCATTCTTGAAGCAAAGGCTTAGAGTGCCTACCATTATATGGAACATTCTCTTATTCAAAAATATACAACTCTTCCATTTTTTTTTTACTACAGTTATTAAAACAATGTAATATTCCCATTGCAACATTTATTTAGGATCTACTAAATAAATGCTAGGAATGCAGCTTCAAAATAATGAGAGGCAAATGACTGGTAAGTAACTAGTTAGATTCCAATGCCATAAGAGAAATGATGGCCATTCTGTGAAAGTACTAGAAAGGCAATACATTCTCCACTGGGAGAAGGGTTTGATCAAAGATTCACTCCCTAGCCATCAGTCACCAAATTCTAAATACCATTGTCACCCCCCTCTTCCTCTTTCTCTCCAACTGTCTCATCTCCCCCTCCTCTCTACCCGACACGGACAAAAAAGGAAATCTAAAAGGGCCTGGCATTTATTTTAAAGTCAAAGCAAAAGACTATAATTGTGTCCCCATCAGTAAAATATTTCTGAGCAGGCGTTCCCAGTGTGTGTGCATTTATTTAAAAATTATACACATGTCCTACTCTGGACTAGCATGTTAATTATCAGTAAAGTTTTTCAGATTAAAGACCACATCTGCCTCAAATTTTCTTCTAATATTTTCTTGCATTTTTTGGGGGGGGGAGGGGTACAAGTCTCCCCTGCAACTTGTGAGAACAGTACTCAAAACAGCCACCAGAACAAACTTTCTGAAAAGATATCACATCATAATTATGATCCAGTCTAAAGTTCTGCAATTTATGGTCTGTAGCTTTTACTTAAGTGTGTATGTGCGTGCGCGTGCGCGTGCGTGTGTGTGTGTGTGTGTGTGTGTGTGTGTGTGTGTGTGTGTTAAATAAACAAAGGTCCCTTCTGGATTTCTTTTCTTGCCCATTAGAGCCTCAGATATGGCTGTAAGGATAAACAGGTACCTGCTCAGATAAACAAACCCCACACTCTCCCATCGTCACCCTCAGCTTCATCCCCTCCTAGCCAGCTCCCTGCTCCAATCCTGCTGAACTTTTGGCAGCAAAGGAGTTAAGATAGACAAGAGGCTGCCTGCTCCTGGGGGTTCATGACCACCAGATGCCAACTGATTTTCTAGTTGAGAACACCCCTGAGGTTTAGTTGGCCAGAAGTCCAAACTACAACTTTTCAGGAGGGTTATGGAGTGTCCCTTTTAGTAAAGGTGGCCGAAAAGTACAAACTTCCAATTATAAGTAAGTCCTAGAGACGTATGGACAGCATGGTAATACAGTTAATAATACTGTATTGTACATTTGAAAGTTGTTAAGACAGTTGATCTTAAAAATCCTCATCATAAGAAAAAAATTGTAATTATGTGGTGATGGATGTTAACTAAATTTATTGTGGTGATCATTTTGCAATATATATGTATATCAAGTGGTTCACCTAAAAACAATACAATGTTGTATATCAATTATATCTCCATTTGAAAAATAAATATTGGAAACAGCCTAAATGCCCATCAACAGATGAGTGGATTAGAAAACTGTGGTACATCTACACAATGGAATACTACGCTGCTATAAAAAAGAAGAAATTCTTACCATTTGCAGCAGCATGGATGGAACTAGAGAGCATTATGCTAAGTGAAATAAGCCAGGAAGTGAAAGAAAAACACCACATGATCTCACTCATTTATGGATAATAAAGAATATTATAACCTGATGAACAAAAAGATAGATACAGAGGCAGAGAGCATCGAACAGACTGTCAAATTACAATGGGAAGGCTGGGAGTGTTGGGGCGGGGGGGAGGTAAGAGATCAACCGAAGGACTTGTATGCATGCATATAAGCATAACCAATGGACACAACACACTCGGGGGTGGGGTGAGGGCATGTGCCGAGGGTAGGGGAGGCCGAGGGAAGGTCAATGGGGGGAAAAAAAGGAGACATATGTACTACTATCTGTAATACTTTAAACAATAAAATAAAATAAAATAAAATAAAATAAAATAAAATAAAATAAAAAGAAACGGCAAAAAAAAAAAAAAAAAAGAAGAAGAAATAAGAAATAGCCCGAGATGGTTAGGCTCAGTGGATAGAGTGTAGGCCTGTGGACTGAAGGGTCCCAGGTTCAATTCTTGTCAAAGGCACATTCTCCATTCCCAGTAGGGGGAGTGCAGGCTCCATCCCCAGTAGGGGCAGTGCAGGAAGCAGCCGATCAATGATTCTCTCTCATCATTGATGTTTCTATCTCCCTCTCCCTCTCCCTTCCTCTCTGAAATCAATAAAAATATTTTTTAAACATATGAAAAATAAAAATTAATAATTTTAATATTAATAAAAATAAGAGTCCCTTTTAAAGCATTTTAAAATCTTAACAGGTGAGGTGAGTCCCATTACATGACAGAAAATGAGCCCATGTATGTTTTGGCTCCAACTGCTGTAACGATTAACTATATAAATCTAAAATGTATCCCACTATGCACCCAAGACCTTCCCCATTCCACATTATTCATGTCATTTCCATCAGTTTCTCTCTCCCTGTATAGGCTAGCCCTTCATTCAGCAACAGATAGTGTCACCCTGAGGCTACTCATTCTGGAAAGGGGGAAGAGGGGAATTCCCTTTCATCCCCTGAGACCCTCCCCAAAGTCACCTCCTCCTGTGACAAGGTTCAAACACTTGTAGACAAGGTAAGTTACATCTTTTCCTAAATTTTCACAGAATGTGTACAAATCTGTATTACTTAAATGCCAACATTCAATCTGTTTTCATGAGTATCAGGGTGAGAAAACTCATCATTGCCCTGACCAGGTGGCTCAGTTGGTTGGAGCATCATCCCATACACCAAAGGACTGTGGGTTTGGTTCCCAGTCCAGGCACATACCTAGGTTTTGGATTCCATCCCTGGTCAGAGCATATATGGAGGCGGCCTCTCTCGTATTGATATTAGGGTCAAAGGTGAAGCCCTGAGGGTGTAATTTTGAAGCAAACTACAGAAAGAGAGTTCAACTGCTCTGCTCATTTAATGAAAGAGAATTGGGTGGATGAAGTGAGTGAGGTAGGGGAGAGCAGAAAAATGAGGCAGATAAGGAGAGAAGGAAAGGAAAAGAAGAAAGAATAGAAAGGAGTTCAGCAAAGGAGTAGAGGGATGGAATTAGAGTTGGCGGAAATGCCCAAGAAACATTTGAAGAACAGGGGGTCTAGTATTCAATTTTAAAGTGATCACTCTATGGCTGTACAATATAACCGTCCTTGTCATCAAATCGCCAACAGAAATCTACTGCATACAGCTGCATCATGTGTGCTGTATTTTAATGCAAGGAGCAAATTTTCTGAAAATGGAAGGCTTATGTCCTATGTTTGAGTTGACGCCAAGGAAAAGATAAAGAAAAGTTGAAAGACCTAGTGAAGGATAAGAAGGCAGTAGAAGCTGAAAGCTGAAAGCAGATGTGACTGGGAGGGTGCCATAGGAATGTACAGGAGTTTGGACAACAGCATTGAACTTCCAACTGTCTGGTGGACAAGGGATTTGAGCAGATCTGACCTAGATCTAAGAAGTGCATGGCGGGTAGCCCAGCTGATACGTGGCTTACTCAAATACGTGACTCTGTTGTATCTGAAATCTTTGAGATCCTAAACTATGAACTCTTCCAGGACAGTAAAGTATTTGTTTTCTCCTAGCAGAGCCACGTGCCTGCTTAAGTAATAGCTGATGAAAGATTAGTGCATCACTTTATAAACTTTAACTAATTGATAAGTACTGAGATGTCATTTATCATAGTTGGTGGTCTAAGATTCTGGGATTGCTAGCTTAAGCTATTTTTTATTTAAAGGCTCTCTGGGGTTTATTTATGTATTATTTGTAATAATAAAAGCATAATATGCTAATTAGATCAGACATCCTTCCAGACCAAGCTGCAGTGGCTGGGGGCTGCTGCGGTGGTGGGAGTCAAGCCCCTTGCATGAATTTCGTGCATCAGGCCTCTAATATAATAATAATATACTTATATTATTATACTTTGGAGGTGATTTTAAAATTCTGTATTGTTTGATGGTATCAAGCAGTGTGTCAACCTCTTGAAGTCAACATCTTTCTTCAGTGTTGTAATGAATACCATGAAGAGGTTCCGGTCACAAGAACCTACCAGGGGCCAGAAGATGACTAGTCCTAGAGGGACTGCTGTGGGTTGAATTGTGCCCTCCCCGCAATTTGTATTTTGAAGTCCTAATACTGAGTACTTCAAAATATGTTTGTTTTGGAGATACAGATGTGTTCGCACCCAGAGGAAAGACCAGGTGAAGAGACAGTGAAAAGGTGGCCTTCTACTAGCCAAGGAGAGACACTTCAGAAGAAAGCAAACCTGCCAACCTCTTGATCTTGGAGTTCCAGCCTCTAGAACTGTGAGAAAATTAATATTCTGTTGTTTAACACCCAGCCTGTGGTCATTTGTTTTGGCAGTTCTAGAAAGTAAAGATAGGGACCATATTTTCCAAACTAAATATTAGGACACATGACCTTACAAGTGATTTATAGAAGCAATCGACTGAAATACCTTATATTTGAAACCCAGCCATATGTAACCCATAGTTTTACTTCCAAATAGGACTTGACTTAATCCTAGAAAAATACTTTTATTCAATTCTTTTAAAAAAAAAAATCTTAGAAAGGGGGTTCTATTACCACCACGGGAAATGTACCAAATCTCAATTTTGAAAGTGAGGTTTTGCTATCATGCATTATTTTGGCACCATTTAAAAACCAAATCAAATGTAATTTAGAGAGAGTTAAGGGCAGAAATCCATGGACATTTTTCCCTTAACGTGTGCTAGTAAGTGTAGTCTAAATTACTGTAAGCACACGCATTCTATTTTTAGAAGAAAGGAAATGGAAGAACCCTGAGTACCTTCAGGAGGACAAATCCTACAAGAGGAACAGCACAGGCCAGCATCGGCAGCCTCTTAGGCCAACCGGCTACATAATTAGAAAACACCCGGGGGGTTAGGGGTGGCAGAAAGTGGGAAGGAGTTTAAACTAAATATTCTTTAAGATCTAAATCAAGGAATGAATTGGACTCCCGCCATGGTTGTTGGTACAGTGCATATTAAACACAATGTCTGTTTTCTCCCTTAGAGCAAGAATAGAAAGGCAAAGCTTTTATTTATTAATATGATCTAACAAAAATGCTAACTTCTATATGTTTAAAAGCCCACTGGGGATCCCAAGAACATAACAAAGCATATGGAATCCTCATCAAATGGAAGCCAGGTGTGATTTTTTTTTTTTTTTTTGCCTTTACCAGAAAACTTCAGACTCACAGACCTCATAAGTCTGCATTTCTGTTCTTTCCACAAGTTAGAGAAATGCAGATAAGTAAAAAGGAAAAGTAAATTATGAATATTTCTGGAAGGCATACAATTATTTGACTTCTGGGGTGAGATGACAAAATGGACCCAAATTATAAAATTGATCAATTTACAAAAGCCAATGAAGAAAATGAAGATGCATAGCTAGAAAAAAAATAAATTGTATCAACTCTCCTTAAACAAATGAGGAGGAAAAACTCATATTGAAAAGTGTTACCCATTTCCTCAAAAAATTATAAAGAGAACTCCCAATTGACCCCTCTTCTAGGAATATATCCCAAGAAACCAGAAACACTAGTGAGAAAGGACCTATGCACCCCTATGTTAATAGCAGCACAATTCACCATAGCTAAGATTTGGAAACAACCTAAGTGCCCATCAGCAGATGAGTGCATTAAAAAGCTGCGATACATCTACACAATGGAATACTATGCTGCTGTAAAAAAGAAAGAACTCTTACCATTCACAGCCATATGGATGGACTTGGAGAGCATTATGCTAAGTAAAATAAGCCAGTCAGAGAAAGATAAATATCACATGATCTCACTCATATGTGGAATATAGTGAACAACATAAACTGATGAAAAACAGATCCAGAGACAGAGAAGCATTGAACAGCCTGTCGAACTTCAGTGAGAAGACAGGGTAGCACATGGGGGAGGGTAAGAGGTCAACCAAAGGACTTGTATTCACGCATACAAGCCTAACCAATGGGCACAGACACTAGGGGGGTGAGGTTATGTGCAGGAGGGGGTGGGGGTGGCTGGGGAGAGGTCAATGAGGGGAAAAGGAGATTACTATATGTAATACTATATGTAATACTTTAAACAATAAAAAGAGAAGAACACAAGCTCTTATTTCTGAAGAAAACATTGAACAATGTTGAAAGTTTGTAAATGACCAACTATGGAGAAGCGTATTTTAAAAACACAAATAAATAGTGATTTTCCCCAACAAAAATAGAAAAAGAAAAGTGTTACCCAGAGAAACTTGTGTGTTTCCAAAGATGGGAAGGTAGCTCCAAGCCTCATATGCCCAGGAGCAGTATCAAAACCAAAAAGATGAGTGGGGAAAATGTGGGGAGAAAAGTCTCCCTAATGTCTCCCAGCCCCAGGGCACAGGGAGGCAGCCCAGGAGACATGAGAAGTTTCACCCTCTCTGCTCCCCGACTCCCCTGCCAGGACTATTCAGAGAAAAGAGGATGTGCATGAGGGCCCAGAGATGATTGTCTCCATTTACAAATGGGTTTCCAAGGGTGAAAGCCAAAACAGAAAATACGTAACACAAAACTACTGAGATTTTGGGGGCCTGAGGCATGAAACTGCCTCATTTAAAATCCTCAAATTCTCTTCAAGATTAAAACTGCCATCACAATAGTGGGGTATAGAAGACCCTCCACTACTTATTAGTTGTGTGACCTTGGCCAGGTTACTAAATGTCTCTTAGCTTCCGTTTTCTTATCTGTAAAATTAAAGTTATTATAATAGCTAAATGCAGATGAGTGCATTAAGGATAAAATAAGTTAATATATATGAAGCACACAGAAAAGTGCGGGGCACATAGTAAACACTATATTAGTGTTACCCATTACTATTATTACTGTAATTGCCACAGTCCATAAGCCTTCCTTTTCTTTTCTCCCTCTGGCTAGAATGGGTGTGGGAGGTATTCATTGTGGTCCAGGTATTACCTATGTTACTGCTGATTTAAAATAAAAAGATTCAATGCCTGGCCGAATGAAGTTCTCAATCTATTGTGGGAGGGGAAGGGCAAACGTATCAACAAATGAGCCTCCCAAGCTCCCTCAGTGCTTGCCCCAGTCTGTGCATGGCAGGGTACTCAAGCCCTGGGGGAAATTTATTTGAGAGATCCCTACAATTAACACCACCAGTCATCAACTCCATGAAGATACAGGGAATCCCTACTTCACTTTCAGTGGCCAATTGTGTTTCAGTCGTTTTTAAATAGTCTATGTTCTTGCCTGGCTGGACAAAAATCAACCTATGAACCAGGAGGTCACATTTCAATTCCCGGTCAGGGCACATGCCCAGATTTCGGGCTCCATCCCCAGTTGGGGCGGGGCGGGGGGGGGGGCGCGGGGGGGGGTTGCAAGAGGCAGCAAATCAATGATTGTCTCTCATCGTTGATGTTTCTATCTCTCGCTCCCTCTCCCTTCCTCTCTGAAATCAATAAAGATATATGTATTTTTTTTTTAAAGAACATTAACTTTTAACAAAAAAAAAGTCTATATTCTTCCAACTCTTCCTGTTCTGGTGTAGTGCACAAACATCACCACCCTGAGCCAGCCCCCTCTTATCATACCTCTTGCACAATTTGCTACATAAGCATGGCACATCAAAGCACAACAAAACTTCTCTCTTAAGCCCCTGCATTACATTCTGACTTGGCATGTACCCAGGTCCTGTCCTTCATTCCTCTGGAGTTAACATAGCACCCAGTGCATGTATATTCCACGTACTACATTCTTAATCTTCTTTTTATCCCTTCTCCATTCCTTTGATCCTTAAGAACAAAGAATGGAAAAACAGCTCAAAAACAGAGCCATGGTGTATGGCTGCACTAAATGTGCACCATTTTGTGAACAAGGACCCTAGAGTTGGTCAGTCTACAAGCTGAACAACCCTATGCAGCCCCTCTGCCAGCATGCATTCTAACAGAATATGCATGTAGCACATTGGGAAGCACAGCAGATAGAGTGCTCAGCTCCCTTTCGGAAGGTCAGGGAAAGCTGTATAAAACAAGTAGCTATTAACCATTCTTCCAAAAGTCTGGGGAGGGTGATGTAGGGAGCAGAAGCAGTATATGAAAAGGCACAGATGCATAAAACAGTGCAACATTCAGGCATTACAAGTAGGGAGCAGAAGCAGTATATGAAAAGGCACAGATGCATAAAACAGTGCAACATTCAGGCATTACAAGATTAGGAAGGACTGGGGAATATCTAGAGCAGAGGGACAATGGGAGGAACAGCGGGAGATGCAGCTGAAGATACAATCGTGTGAGGACTTGCTTGTTATGCCAATGAATTGAGAGTATAGGGGTGCCTGTGTACGTAGGTAGGGGTGGTCTTAGAATTAGGGGAATGGGGTACACATGATAAAATTTGTGCTTTAGAAAGATCACTGTATCTATAGGGTCAGCTAACCTGGGAGACCACTTGGAGCCTCTCATCATTATCAGAGAACTAAAGACGAGTATCAATACTGATTAATGCAGAGATTCCAGAAGCATTTAACAAACAGATTAGATAAGACATATTGACTAATTGGGATGGAGAGCAAGTTGAAGAAGAGTGATATAACTTTCAGAACCCTCGTTCTGGTGACTGGGTAGTACTTTTGGCCAGTGCTAACCGAGTAGGGGAAGAGCAGGCTTAAAAGGGTTGATATAGGTTCAAGTAGAAGAGCCCTTAAGACATGTAGATAAATAAATATATCAAGTCCCCAGTTGGTAATTTGGGTCTGAAGTTCAAGAGAAAGATTTGAGTTTCATTTCAAAGTCACGACAGAAGCTGACAGCACATGGAAGGGAGAAGTAGAGATCGCTAGTGCAGGGTATTATATGGGGACTTTGTTAAAAAAAAAAATAGACAAAACACAAGGTTGAGGAGGGTACTCTTTTTCTAATGGGACTTGAAAATATTAATGGATGCAAGAAGGAATAAGGCAAAAGGGAGCAATAGAAACATGAGAAGACGTAATAACTGGAACTAGATCGGGAAGGGCATTGATTAAGAGCACAGTGCAGGGTGTCATTTGAACAGAGACCTTTCTGAGACTCCAGTTTCATTGAGGTGTAAGTTGGAAAATGAGCTTTCACATCTGAGAACGCTATGTTCTCTAGGAAATAGGAAAGTAGTCATTCATTAATTGTCATTCTTTTCAATAACTATTTTCTGAACACCTACCAAGTACCCTTGCACCACAGAAGGCATTCTCCCTGTCCTCTTGGAGCTTAAAATCTGGTGTCGTGGAAGGCATTATTTTAAAAATCATATAAATAAATGTAAAATGGCAACTGTGATAGATGCTATGAAGATTTACATGGTACAATAAGAGTTTATAGTGAGAGGAATTGACCTGGTAAGGTATCACTGAAGCCTTCCTTGCTGAAGTAACACAATTAGGACATGTCCCTTGAGGAAGAGACATGACTCCAAACTACAAGTTGGAGTCAACTGGAGAAGAGACAGGAGGAGGGTCAGCATGTGCAAAACTCCAAGCCAAGATGAAAAATAGTTGCTGTGGATGGAGCAGAAAGAGTGAGGTAAAGTGTGGCGAAAGATGAAGCTGGAGACATAAGTAAGACCAGACCAGGTAGGACCTTGTAAGACATTGCAGGAAGGCACTTTTAAACTGAAAAGTATTAGGAAGATATTGAGGAATTTGAAGAGGGGCTGGAGATCACATGATCACATTTGTATTTCATCAAGTTGATTTTAGCTGCAAGCTCACTGAAGGGATTAGAGGAATCAGGAGAGGACAAGATAGACCCATTTCTGTAATCCTGGGAAGAAATTCTTACAGCTCATAAAAGGTGGTGGTGGTGGTGAAAATAGAGATGATTTCAAAGATTTTTATGAAGTGAAATTCAATAAGACAAGGTGAGAAGTGCATTGAGGTTGGCTCCTAGATTTCCAGTCTGCACACATTGGGTGAGTTGCTGAAGTGAAGTACATTGGAAGTAGACTGGGTTTGAGGAAGGATCAAGAGTTTTCTTCTAAATATATCAATTTTAATGTATCCTTGAGATATTCAAGAGTCAATATCAAGCATAATGCTAGACACATGAGCCTGGATCTCAAAGGAGAAGTCTGCACTGTAGATACAGAGTAGGCATCACTAGAGCAAGATTGTTTATGAAAATAATATAGAGGAAAGGACAGGGCCCAAGACAGACCCTTGAGGAACTCAAACATTCAGTGGTTAGGTAGAAGACAGTGAGACTGAAGAGAAAGAAGAAATGGCCAGAAATGTAAGAAAGATTAAAAACAAAACAAACAAAACAAAAAAACTAAGGCAGTTTCATGGCACAGAAAATGAGATGAGAAAGTTCCAGAAAGAGGAAATATCCAAGAATGTTACTAAGAAGAAAGATGAGAGTAGAAATGTCCTTTCAGTTGACATAATCCCATGGGGGTAATAAAGCCAGAAATCACACTGGGCAGGTTGAGGAATGAGTGGGAGGAGAAAATGGAGACAGTGAATATAAACTATGCTACCAAGAAATTTATCTTGAGTCATGGACTGAGACTAAAAGGGATAAAAATTGAGAAGGTGCCTTGAGGAGAGAGGGAGGACAGTTAAGGCAAGCAGCTGTGAGTTATTAAAGAGAGAACTGACCTAGAACAAGTGAAAAACTATAATGAACTGGGAAGACAGACTTCCCTTAATTTGTAGTGGCACCAGTTTGCCTGGGTGGGCAATTCTTTCTAGCTATCAAAGTCTGAACTGAGGAAATACCAAATTGTGGTTAAAGAAGAAAAAGAAGAGAGAGAAATAAACAACCAACGAGGAGACAATGAAGTAGAGAGGCTTGAGAGAATGAAGTTCAAACTGGCCATGGGACCCAGGCTCCACATGGAAGGAATTGTGGTTCCCAGGAGCCTGATAATTTAGCGGAAAATGAATGAGTCAAGGGATTAGGGACCTCAATAAAGATGAAAGACATATTTAGGGGAAATGCAGGGTTAAGAAAGCTGAGGCGGTAGGTGAAGCAGATGCTGTTGAAGGCCCCCGAATCTCTGTGGTCATCCTTATTTCTATGCCCCTACTCTGGCCAGACAGTTGCTTACTTTTGGCTCAGGGCCTTTTCAGGGCCAGAAATCCTGGGCAGTTTATGTCCCTAAGAAGCAGCCTCAGCCAATGACTGATGGAAATAGGCAGCTAACTCCCCAGCTCCCCAGGGTGAGCACTGGGAGGGATGTTCTGTTTCCTTCTCTGCCTTGTCTCAGCCCCACTCCCCACTCCCACCGACTGAGATTAGCTCCCAATAAACTACTTGTACTGGAATCTCTCCTCAGGGTCTGCTGCTTGTGAGACTCAAACCAAAATAGTAGGCAATTGCTGTTGAAGCTTTTAGAGGTGATGCTGGGGATACAAAGGGCACAGGATGTGCTAGTGAGAGGTCTGCTCAAATGCCACGGAGGTGAATGCTGTTGGTTCTGAGATCTTAGATAACCATGTTTGGGGTTACCTAGAGGGATGTCAAATTGACCTTAGATGTTTTAGATGGTGACTTAGACAAGACCATGAACCAAGTACCAATTTTCCATACTGTTGGAGAGAGAGTAGAAGGCTAGTAGATGACAGTGACCCACAGGGGTGTAGGGTAGATTAGGTGTATGGCATGACCTCAAAAAAAGAGGATTTTTAACCAAGGGAAGTGGAGTAATGTCTAGCCCCAGGAGAAGGGAGTGAGGACACGTATACTCTAAGAGGAAGAGCAGCCCCCACTGAAGAGAGCCTAATTGAAGGAAAGCAATGTCTCTATGAGAGAACAACAGATTCATCGGCAATGGGTTAAAGATACAGAGAAAGTCTTTACAGGAGGTTCCAGATGGTTTAGGATGGCGGTCAACAGATAGGGGATAAATCAAAGAGATGAAATACAGGAGGTATGGGTTAAGAGGAGGAATAGAGGTTGTCCATTTTGATCAGTGCCTTGGAGTGAACCTTCCCAATCCCCTTCTGAGGCAGGATCCCGGGGAGCTGGTGTCCACAGTCACACAACCGTGTATGGTGGGATTGAAGAAACTGAGCCAGGCAGTTGGGCCCTAGAGACCACTAGCCACCATTCAGTGCTGCCCCTGAGGTTCAGGGCTCCAAGGCCTCTCTCAAAAGCACAGGCAGGAATCTGTACTTATATCGTGCAATGCTTACACTTTAAGAAAATGGTGGTATGCAAAACATGATTATGTGGAAATATGCAAAATAATAAAACAATCAATTAATAATAACTACGCCTGTACTCTGGCACCACTGTCTTTCTTTCTTTTAAATCCAGGCTTCTGTTTTTACCACCCGTCTCTATCACAGTAAACAGAGCTAGCATCCAGAAGACTGACATTGAAAGAATTATTATCTGTTCAGAGTTCATTCCAAAAAGGAATCTGCTATATAGCAACTCCTGAATTGGGTTCAGTCTATGCTCTTTGATGCACTACAGATGTTACTGCAGAACAGCTAATCTAATAATCTCCTGCCCAGCAGGAAGCAAGACTCCTGGAAAGCTGGGCTGAGTCACGTGGCTCAGAGCCCCCTCAAGAATGAGAGCTCTCCCCCAGCGGCTGACAATGCTGCAGGTCCAAACCCTCAGTGTATCGCCTCCTATGGAAAGTGCCATGGCTCTTTCTCCGCTCAAGGTCACTGCCCTTCCCTGGATGCTACATCTGACAGGAGTGGGGAGAGGGGAAGTGTATATAAAGGCCAAGCCCTCTATCTCAAGACAAGTCAACTCTGAAGTGCCATCTCAGTTGCAGAACTCCTAGTGGGGTCGGCTGAAGCCTTTATTGGGACTGCATCACAACTAGACTTCCCTTAATCTTGCTTCCTTCCTCTCTCTTTTTTTATAGGTGCCAATCTCAAAAACACGCCCTAATAAACATCCTTCATTTAATCTCCATCGCAGAGTCTGAAAAGGTAAAACTCCAGGAATCAGATCTGACCATGCAACATTGGTTTATAGGAAATGTGCCATTTGCCAGGTATGGAACTGGGGAGGGGAAAGAGCTTATGCTAAGTCATATGGACTGGGAATTGAATCCTCACCTTATATTTCCTCAGGGGAAGTTTATAAAACTCTTTGACTACAGAACTATTTTGTGCTTGGTATTTCTCTTAGAGCTCAAGGTAGGATAACAACTCTGATTTGCACAGGTCTGGGGCAGGGTGGGTTCTGGGAGGGATGACTTTTAGGACTATAACTGGGACAGCTCTGCTCAAACCAGGGTATTGGTCAAGGTCAGTAACTTTGGGGATGCTTGGAATTGAGAAACAAGGTTTGTTGACCCCCTGGAGAGAGAGAGAATGGCTGGAATCTGCTACTCCCATCCCTGCTACCCCATTCACTGCCAATTACTGTGTATGGGCTGGGCTTTAGTCCAGCGTCCATAGACTAGGATGTGGTGGGCCCGTACTTGCCCTGTTGTGTAATACTGATGAGTTGATATAAGAAGGAAACCCATGCTTTTCTGCCAGAGAAACTGAAGCTTAAGAAATCTCTGACCTTCCCAAAGTTCCTAAAGAGGAATGCTAGAGCCAGAATCAATATTAAATCAGAAGCATCCCTTAATTCCCCAGTTAACTTCTATTATGATGACTGAAATATGTAGAAGAAAGCAAAAGACTAACTTAGGTAACAACTCTGTCTCAAACCACTCAGACCTCCATACCCTGACTGCTATACCCTGATTAGCTTTGGAAAGTGTCTCACTGTACACTGGCATGACTTGACAGGCTGAGCCCCAAGACTGATTGCACAGCAGTCCCCCACACTCGTGTACATTCCATGTTGTCAGGTCTGGAATATCAAGTTAGAATACATGTGCAGCCAGGGTGTCCCTAAATTGTAACTTGCATCCCCAACTAAGGACTTTTTAACTCCGTTGTAGATGTTGTGACTCTCAGGCCAGTGGGCGCCTGCATCTCTGGGTGTAGACACAAGCACACACTGACTCAGAGAACTTGGGCTCCATGGATGGCACGCAAAGCCCACGCTTCACATTCAGTACCCAAGACAAAGCCTTTCATCCACTGGCCTGAATAAATAAATATTTTCTGCAATCAATGTAGCCGCCTACTTTGTTCTTGGGCTTGTCGTGATGAACTTCATAGATGTTTATAAGATCAGTGGCTAGCTACTAAGAATAGATTTAAACAGGGGGAAGTGCAGACAGCTCAGAAAAGGAATGTTGGATTGGGGGATCCTGTTTTCTGTTTATCCACCAAAACGGGAATTCTTCAGTAGCTGAGAGGTGTCCCAGGGGCCCAGAGGAAACGCTTTGTGAAAAAAATGCCCCCAGATGAGTAATTATATCAGCAGCCTTATTTGTTGCAAGTATTCCATCATCTGCTTATGTTAACTTATCTAAACTGTGAGAAATTAACATTTAGGGCAACAACGGGTGCTCATGACTTTGAATAAGTCACATCTTACATACATTGACCATAGGCTGCTGGCAAGCAGCCATTAGCCAAAAGGACATAAACACCCATAAACTGAAAATAGTTCCCATTTTATTTCCACTCAGATGTGTAATACCCACAATTTCCATTGCTGTTTGTTAAAGTAATCTTACTCCCACAAGGTGCTTGTAAAGCCATAGAATTCCCCGGGTGTCAGGGTTAGTAATAAGTCCTTCGTTATAACTCATACATTCAAAAGAATAAGCCAACTTCAAATAAGGATTAGAAGAACATTTACCCAAAGAACAAAAATAAAGACAGACAAGCACCTCATAAATTAGTTTGCTAATCCGACAGTTATGCTTAATGGTTTCATTGACTCTATTCCTAATTCGTTGTAAGGTTTTGCTTAGTTCCCTGGTGAAATGGCAGCATGAAAGCATGGTTTTACCATAGGAGCCTCTGGGATATTTATTAAAAGGTGATACACGCATACACACACACAAACACACACGGTTATTATTCCTATTTTAACATAAAATAAGTTAGCATGAGTATCTTATGTGTTTCTTGTGAAACTGTTTTTTGGTTGGTATTTCAAAATACATTTTATTTCATATTGTTTTATGATGAGAAGATTAATACTGCCGATGTGGAAACATTTTCTACACTCGCCAACTTAAATCGTTTTAAAGTTCAAAAGTAAAGGGTGACATATTTTTCACTTTGCCTCCAGGTTTGACGAAAATTAAAAGCAGACTTTATAAGCAGATACCATGATTTCATAATGGGGACAAAAGCATTTACAATGCAAAGAACCCCCCTTGGGAGCTCTTGAACTTTCTGAAACAATGGTCTGGGTGGAATTCGGTTTTCTGCATGTCTAATGTTTAAAAACAGCTGGTTTTTGTTTTGGTGGGGGTTTTTCCCTAAAAGAATTTCATTCCCCCTAAAATTTTCTGACATTCATAATGGCTTTTGCCCATGCCATTTGGGAAATGCACTTCTGATTTCCCAATTTATTCATTTATAAATATCATAAATAAATGAGGTGGTAATGCCCATCATTACTACTACCTGGTAGAAAGATGATTCTAATTCTCATATCCTGCCATAAGGAACCATACCCTAAAATATTTCTCTTTATTATTGTCCAATAGAGCACTGAAAATGTTCAGGATAATTTCTTTTCAGATTAATGAGAATCACCTGTAATTTTAAATTACTTAACCATTTCTAAGGTGACATGTTTGGACAGGTATTAGGTGAGGTCCTATGGGCTAAAATGTATTTCTTCTTTCTGGTGACTGATTTTTTTCTGCATTTGCAGTCTCTAGATTAAAAGACTTCAAGAGCCCTAACAGGTTTTACTCAGTGGATAGAGCGTCGGCCTGTGGACTCAAGGGTCCCAGGTTTGATTCTGGTCAAGGACATGTACCTTGGTTGTGGGCACATCCCCAGTAGGGAGTGTGCAGGAGGCAGCTAATCGATGTTTCTCTCTCATTGATGTTTCTAACTCTCTATCCCTCTCCCTTCCTCTCTGTAAAAAATCAATAAAATATATTTAAAAAAATAAAAGACTTCAAAAAACCAACTGTCACAATGTTAATTCAAGGGTCAAAAAATTTCAAGGGTTCACCTTTGTGGTTCCTTAGTTTTGGGCTCTTGAAAATATAAGCTTTTTTTGTAACTAGATGTAATTCATAAGAGTAATACAATAAAACAACAAAATCTGCCTCCATCTGTGAGTTTGGGGAGTTAAGATAATTAAGGCAAAAAAAACTTGAAGTTCAGATTATAAAACAAGATAGCCTACATGCACATCATCACATTGGAAAATTTTTAATCTAATTAGGCAAATTAAAGAGAAATAAATTAAAGATAGTTATCTGTTTTGTTTTGTTTTTTGCTGCCTAGCAAATTATCTCAAACATAGTGTCATCCAGCCCTAGTCAGGTGGCTCAGTTGGTTAGAGCATCGTCCTGTAAACCAAAAGGCTGAGGGTTCGATTCCCTGTCAGGGCATATACCTAGGTTTCAAGTTTGATCCCTGATGAGGCATGTATGGGAGGCAACCAATTGATCTTTCTCACCTCTCTCTCTCTCTTTCTCTCTCTCTCTCTCTCCCCCTCCCTCCCTCCCTCCCTCCCTTCCTCCCTTCCTCCTCTCTCTAAAATCAACAAACATATCCTTGGGTGAGGATTAAAATTCCTCAACAATCCCAATTCTTTATTTAGCTCATAATTGTGTGGGTCAGTGACTTGGGTTGAACTCAACCCATGATCCTCCTGTGTTCTCAGCTACAGACACTCATTAATCTGTGATCAGCTGCTGGTTCTGAGGTCAGTTGGTGGGTGCTCTAGAGGCTGGCTCATTCCTGTTGGCCTCATGTACATGTCTCTCTCTGGAGAGAGAGAGAAAGAGAGAGAGGGAGAGAGAGAGAGAGAGAGATCGAGCAGAGAGATTGATTCTGCTGCATACCATTGATCAAAGCATGTCACTTCAGCCCAGGTTCAAGGGATGGAGAAATAGACTCCATCTCTTGATAGGTGGGGGGCCAAATGCAGGGAGGGACATTACAAGGGCATAAATGCAGGGAGGGACAGAATCAGTAGCCATTTTTATAATCCACCACAGTATCAAATTGCTTGTTTGAAAGCAAGAAGAAAAGCAGGGCTTAGAATGCTTAGAAGTGATGGCTAGAACCACTAAGTTTCCCTTGACTTTTGGCAAGTTGCCTCCCATACAGACCCAGGATCGAACCTGCAACCTGGGTATGTGCCCTAACCAAGAATGGAACCCGAAACCTCTCAGTGTACCGGATGATGCTCCAACCAACTGAGCCACACTGGCCAGGGCAGGTGGCAATTTTATTTTTATGAAAAGACTGAATGTGTACATTTTTACAGATAGAAAATATACCTCGGCTATGTTTCTCGGAAAAGTAAGTCTCCGGATTACGAAGTGTAAAGGCAGGTGGCAACAGATGACCTCAGATGCTGTCACTGCATCTGATTCCCAGCCTTAGAAATAGAAATAATAGAAATAGACATGATAGAAACAAATGCATGTAACTTAGAGAATTTAGAGAATGGAGGAAGGAGGCGAGCAGCTTTGAGTGGATGTGAGCATGAGTCCCAGGAGGGCAGACAGAGGTAAAGAGAAGGGAAGTCTGTTAGATATAAGCACCCATGGGCTGTCTTCACAGGAAGTCCAGCCTCACAATGGAGCCAGAGAACAGACGCCAGAAGAAAGTGGCTCCAGGAACAGAAGACTTTGATAAACACCCTAGATATCAGTGAGAAAATACCAGTTTGTTGGAGCTAAAAATAAGAAAATTGCATGACTTTCTGCATTCTTTGCCTAGAGTGAGATCCAGAGAAAAACAGACCCATTGGCCTGGGAGAGAGTTTTAGAAAGAGCATCTTAATGACATCCTTCTGGTATTGTTTTTCTTCAGACCTCTGATGCCCACTCCCATTCTCTCTTGGCAGCTCCCTGCAACAGTTGGCCGCTGTGACTTCTGAGAACTTGCTATGGATGTGAAATCCCTCCTCTTTAATTTAAGTCCGTGTCCACTAATTTGGTCCTTCACAAAAGTGATGAAAAACTGGCCCGCATTCCCCACATTAAAACCTTTCATTTATCTAAAGATAGTCATTAAGCCTCCCTCAGCCTGCTTTTCTTTGGGCCAAACAACCCCACATGCTTGAACTTTTCCTCATAAAACTAATTGTCATCCTTTACAACATGCTTTTGTGCCTCTGGTTTCTTCACATCAGTTTTAACAGCAGACACAAACAAGCCAAAAAAACACGTTTCCTAGCAAAATCGGACTAAGGAGGAGCATAAAGGAATCGGACACAAAGGAGAGGGATTTCCTAAACCATCCCTGTCTTACTTCTGGCATCTCAGCATCATGCTGCTTTTTCCACAGATCCACTGCATCTCTGAGGAATACTCATTTAGGAAACGGAGCCCGCCCCACCCAGGTCATGTTGCCGCTAAACTTGTACCTTGTCATAATCTCCGCAACAGCAAACAGTAATAGCTGCATCTAACTTTGTTGCCCTGTGCTAACCACTCTTAAGTGGTAGGTCTGTCATTATCCACATTTTACAGCAAAGGACACAGGCCTGGGGAGGTTTGAGAACTTGCCTGAGATGATCATGTTGCTCAGTGGTGAGGCCTGCATTGCCACCCAGCCGCTGGATCGCTGGGTCCCCGAGTTTGAGACATGTCCTCATGTCTATCTGTGGATTGTAGATAATGTTATCTCTTTTTATACCGACGGGCTGGATTCCTGTTCCTCAGCAAATACTTCTCTCAACAACACTCCTGACTTATCAAGGTCATTTACAAATGTATACTGGCTCTCAGTCTAGAGAATTAGCAACTTCTACCTAAGTAACAACTGCAGTTTAGGTCAGTATCTTGTCATTAGCTTCATTCCCAATGTGGAAGCTTAGAAGTTTGACCTTTAAATTATGGATGTTAAAAGCAATAAGAGCTAGCATTAGGCACTGTTGTTGGCATGTTGCATACCTTAACTCCTTTACCCCCCTCTACAGCACCAAGAGGTGGGTACTAGTGTTTCTTCCAATGTTACCAACAGAGGTACAGAGAGGGTCAATAATTTGCCCAAGGTCACTCAGCTGGAAGTTCAGCCCCACATCTTTACAAGTAGCTTGGATTTAAAAAATAAAAATTCTATGCATATCTTGTCACCAATTCGCTTTTCAACAAACAATCTCTAAACAGGAATGTTAGGAAAAAATTGGATCATGTACCAAATGTTACTATTTCTGCTAATGGTAATTTAGTTTTGAAACCTTTTGCTATTTGGAAAAAAATGTTTCTCCAAAATTATTGGGGTTTTATTGTTGCTGTTTCAGGAGACATATATGCGTAACTGCCAAGGGCATGACAAACATCAAAATCAGGATAATGATTACCTGGGGGGTGGAGGTTGGGGAGGGGACACAGGAAGCTTCAATCATATTTGTAATTTTTCTCTTAGGCTTGGTAATAGTTCTATGCTGCTGATTTTTATATTATTTTTATGTCTTTTTAAAATTTTATAATTTTTTAAAAGGTGGGAAAGAAAATTAAATATGAATAAATATAATACAGTAGGAAAAAACGCTGGTGGTCAGGGGCTCTGATTTCCAGACTTTATTCTGCAACAAGCCCATAGTTGAAATCAAGCAAGCTGCTATGTCCCTCTGTTTTTGTAAATAATGTTTTATTGGAACACACCAGTGCCCATTTGTTCACATATTGTGTACAATTGCTTTCATTCTACAAGGGCAGAGTTGAGCAGTTGCAACAAAGACTGTATGGCCTGTGGAGTCTAAAATATCTACTACCTGGGGCTTTACAGACAATGTTTGCAGACCCCTCCAGTAGAAAATCAGTCTCTTTCAGGTCTAAGATTTGATCATCCTAGGAGATGGAAGCATATCCAAGACCTTGCACCAAAGGTAGGAGATCATGGATACCAGTCTTCCACACACACAAACTGCTTTAAGTAGGCATGTATATACTGGTAAAATTGAAGAAACTTTAGGACTTTGAAATCACACAGCAAAACCCTTCACCATTGTTCTGGGAGAGTATGGACCACAGATATCTTCCCCTGAAAACACTACATTGAATTGAAGGAGAGAAAAGTCCATAGACACCAAGAATGAATTTCTAGCACCGTTAAGGTGGTGCATTTTGTGTGATTACTGTACCATTTATAAATGGTTATAAATGGGTTTTACAGGGTTGCTTTAGAATATGAGTTCTTGATCTTTGAATAAAACTTCTCCTTTGAGTAGTGAATTCATTCCTTTATTTGGAGCAGTTCACCCACGAAGGAGCAATGCATAATAGTGACCAGGAGCAGGAATTCAAGAGCCAGATAGCAAAGACTAGAATTCCGGCATACACCCTCTCTGCCTCTGCATCTTGGGCAGTTTACGTAATCTCTCTAAGCCTCTGTTTCCTCATCTATGAAATGGAACCATGCTAGTATGTACCTCACTTGGGTTCTTGTGAGGACTAAATTATAGAACTTATGGCACAGCACTTAGCATAACATTGAGTCAATAATAGCCATTATGAACCAGACATACTTAGGACACAATACAAATTCTGAAATGGATTTAAAAGCACAGCATCTAGTATTTATTTTCAGGACTAATGAAAGTTATGGGAGAAAAGTGGAAGCTAGATGGCAGTTTAAACGTATCTGTACTGAGTAGAACATATGAAGCAAGGTTTCCTCTGGGTTCCCATATGGCAGTGGCATCCAGGAGGCACAGAAAGCCATCATCAGTGACACCTGAAAGGGAGCCCATCATCTAAAAGTGCTTGGACAGGCCCTGACCATCCCATCAGAAGAAACACGGGTTCTCTTCCCACCCTCACAGTTTATCACAATATCATGACACTGACACACAGCCCATTTAGTAGTCACTGGAATGAAAACAAGCACTAACAGCTGACGTCACATAGGGTGTTTACAGTGCAACTTCGGGCAAGTTACACAGCGGCTTTAAGACTTTCATTTCCTCACTGGACATCACTGCCCAACAGACATAACATAAGAGCTATGTTCTATATTTTCTACTAGTCACATTAAAGTGGCCAGTTTGGCTCAGTGGATGGAGCGTCGGCCTGCGGACTGAAGGGTCCCAGGTTTGATTCTGGTCAAGGGCATGTACCTTGGTTGCGGGCACATCCCCAGTCGGGGGGGGGAGGGGGTGCAGGAGGCAGGTGATCAATGTTTCTCTTTCATCGATGTTTCTAACTCTCTATCCCTCTCCCTTCCTCTCTGTAAAAAACCAATAAAATATATTAAAGAAAAATAAATAAAATTAATTTTAATAATATAGTTTATTTAATCCAATATATCCAAATATTTCAACATGCAATCAATATAAAAATACACTAATGACAAACATTCATGTAATGATATACATTCTTTTTTTCATAGTAAGACTTCAACTTGGTATGTATTATACACTTACAGCACATCTCCATTGGAACTGCTTCAGGCCCAAAGGCACATGTGGCTAGCAGCTACCACATTGGACCATGTTGGTCTAGGATACACCTAGCTCTTAGAAAACCACTGATCCTAACACCAAACTTTAGGGATGAGCACAATGGCAAGGATGAAAGTTCTATGCCATTGGCCCATATACGAAGATTTAAACCATATTAATAAATGCTATTTCACATTTTATGTTGCCATATAATAAAAGGAGACCAGCTCAGAGACCAGGAGCTCATCTGTTAGAAGAGGCTCCCATAAAAAGTCCTCAGGGAGGCTGATATTAGATGAACAAGTGTGACTTTCAGCTGGAGAAACTGAGTTGATTCTCCTTAAAAATGGGTTATTAGGTTTTCTTTCTTTTCTTTCATAAACATTTTGTAATTTAGCAAACACCTATATAAGAATGCTCACAGCAGCTCTATTCATAATAGCCCCAAACCAGAAATGACCCAAATGTTTTTCAATGGGTGGAAGGTTAAACAAACTGTGGTATAACCACACCAAGGAATGCAACTCAGCAATGAAAAGGAACTCTTGAGACATGCAAAAAATGTAGAGAGATTTCAAGGGAAATAGAGAGTAATAAAAGTCCAAAAAATTTAAAAAGTCCATCTTCAAAGGTCATATATTGTATGATTCCATTTATACAACATATTCAAAATAACAAAATTACAGAGATGGAAAACAGATTAGAGATTGCCACAGGGTAGGAGTTGGTGAAGGAGAAGCTGGGTGTGGCGACAAAGGGATGGCATGAGAGAGTGCTGTGGTAATGGCACACTTTTGTATCCTGACTCTGATTGTGCTTACACAAATATATACACGTGATAAGAACACATAGACCTTTACACAGAACACACATGCAGATGAATGTTTGTAAAGCTGGTGAAAGCTGAATGAAGTTCTATGGATTGTACAAACATAAGTTTCCTGACTTTGCTAGTACACTGTGGCTGGGTAAGGGGGGGGAGGGGGCTGAGTCAAGAGTACATGGCATCTTCCTGTTCATTTTTTAATTTTTTGCAGTTGCTTATGAATTCATAATTACTCGATTATAGTAATTATGAATTACTTGATTTGTTGGTTTGTTTAAGAAATCATAAATAGCTGTATTCTATAAAATTTTTCCCATTTGCACTGTGGAGGAAAATTGTAGGGGACCAAGAGAAAGGTCTAGGCATGAGAAAATGATGAACTGGGCAATGGCAATAGGAATGGGGAGATGTGACGCAAGAGCTATTTGAAGTTAGGAGAGATCAGACTTATTTGGGCAGAACAGCACAGTAAGTGTTCAGACTGCTTGGGTTCAAATCCTATCTCTGCCATTTTTAGAGAAAGAGACTTAATCCTTCTGTACCTAATTTCCATTTCTGTAGAGTAGGAACAATAACAGTACCTGCTCCTAGAATTACTATGAAAGATCAATAGTTAATTCACAAAGTACTTAGAACAGTTCCTGACACATGATAAGTGCTCTAAATATATTGGCTATCATTATTATTATTGTTATTATTATTATTATTATTATTGAGTGTAATTATCTCAAAACTAGAAAAAAACACCATTGTTCCTTTAAAAAAAAGCGGGGAGGTGGGGCAGAGGGAACATAGAAAAGAAAAGATCTTTAAGAAAAGCAAGAACTGCTTGACAAAGCCAGGCCTTAACAGATAGCAACTCAAGAACCAGCTTTTCAGAAATCAAGTGTCGCAAATATTTATTTCTTTATCCAAAAATCAATGCCAGGAGAGAAATGATTGGTTTGATGAAAACCAAACCAATTCTGATCCCAGCTCCAGGAGTCCACTGCCTTCCGAACCCACCGAGTGTGTTTTATGGCCTCGATGAGTCAAGTTGTATTGGGCTCTTCACATGATGATGCAACATCTAAATTTTAAAACCACACTAAAGTCCTGGCAGGGAGAGGCAGTTGTGAAACCTACACAATGTGATCGTTTTCTGCTTTCCTTAAAGCTACAACTTCTAATCTGTTTCCTTTTAGGCATTCTATTCTTTCTTACTATAGGTTAAAGCATTGCCTTTTTATTTGTGTTTTCCTTTTCCTAATGGTAAACATTGGTAGAAACCATAGCTGAGCCTCAACACTTTAGCCTATTTCAGCGGTTCTCAACCTGTGGGTCGCGACCCCTTTGGGGGTCGAATGACCCTTTCACAGGCGTCGCCTCAGACCATCGGAAAACACATATATAATTACATATTGTTTTTGTGATTAATCACTATGCTTTAATTATGTTCAATTTGTAACAATGAAATTGGGGGTCACCACAACATGAGGAACTGTATTAAAGGGTCGCCGCATTAGGAAGGTTGAGAACCACTGGTAGTTCACACTAAACCCTGAAACTTGGCCCCAAGTCAAGCAGTTTGCATTTTTTTATCTGTGCACTTTCTGACCACAAGAGGGCTCCTTTCATTCCCAGTTGTAAAACCCAGCAGAATAGTCGGCAATTTGGAATTTACAAACATTTTACAAGGGAAAAAGAATTAAAAACCGAGTGCCCCCTCCTGCTCCCCCACCAAGTACCAAGATTCGAGTTTTGTAAAATGTGGAATTCATTGAAGAAGCTCTGTGATACGTACTTCAAAGCTCAGTTTCCTATTTTTGAGTCTGGCATTCTACCTGATGGAAACTAGCCAGCCACTCATAAAGCAAGTTCATGACTTCATTTCCCAGTTGGCGAATGAAGTAGGGCCAAGTGCCGTTCTTATTTTTGTTAGTTTTATTAGTAACATATAGAGCTCGGCATAATGCTGTGGTTCAATCAGAGCTCTGCAGTCCATGGTTCCTTCTTCATTATTTAAGATCATTGTCCCTAAGTAGACCCCCCCACTCCCTTGCTAATAAATTTCAGTCCATTGGTAAAAAGCAAATGTTTGGGAAGAAAGACTCATCTTCCCCCTGAGGTGAAACCCAACATGTTAGGAGAAGGGAGTTCAGAGTCCAGATTCCTGGAATGCTGGAAGTGGAAGCTCTTGACAAGCACAGAAGACTTTACAGCATATTCTTGTCTTCAGGTTTGTCCTCAAACCTGTCTAGGGTTGCCCTCACTCCACACATGCCACTCCTAAAATGAAGATCCCATTCCTCTAATATTTGACTACTGATGACAGCTACCAGAGCTAAAACACCATACCCCGCTATGCCAGCAGTTGCCATGGTTTATTGACTCATTGCCCAATTTGTGGAACTCTCTACATTCTATTAAAGTTTTGCAAAGTGCATGCAAATGAAACAAAGAATACCTATTTTTTTGCTAGGCATCAGTTCCCAAATTTGAAAGAGGTTTCCACTGAATTCCTAAAAATAACAACAACTAGAAAATACAATTCAGAACCAAATCAATGAATATCCTGCACTATTCTCCTTTTTAGCAGAGACCTAGGATTAACTATCCCTGTCCACACATCCACCTTCGCTGTGAGAAAGGTGCATCAACTGGCACCTTCTCTGCCTCTGGCCTAGCTCTGCCTCCTGAGTCCAAGAGACAGGATGAACCGTGGCTGGAGGTGCCCCCACCCTATGGGATATGCATTAAGGCAGTCAGATGAGCTTCTGGGAAACATGACCAAGATGTGCTTTGTGGAAGATGGTCTGATTAAAATGCATAGTTGCTACAAATAAAATCTGTGGCCGGTGCAAAGGACATCCAACAGGGAGTCCTGAGCTGCAGGTTTGGGCCCTCACTTGGCTGTGAGGCCTGACCTCCCTGCCATATACAAGTTCTTTGCTGTGAGAAACAAAGCAAATATATAAAATCGCTGTGGCCAGATACTTTCCAAAGCTTGTCTCAGCACTAACTTCAACCTAAGACTCAGTTTGTGATCTTCACAGCCCAGCAATTACTGGGGCATTTCTGGAAAAACAGCACCCTTAAGCCAAATCCTCTCCCCATGTGATTAAAAGGACTAGTTTGTGTGAAAGACTAATCTGAGAACCTCTGCTAGAATCGACAGGATGTCATTTTTTAAAGCATAAGCATATGACGAGCATAAATCCACCAGCTTTCCACCACCTCCGACCCTTGAGAGATGGGCCCGGAAATAACTGAATGCTGGTATTTGATATTTCCAAGGGAACGTTCAAATTCCCTGGTCAAGGTCAGTCCCACATAAATGAGAAAGGTTGGAGTTTGTTTCTCAGCTTGGCCTGACTTTCACGGGGATTCATAAGTATGTGTGTTCCTGGGTATGATGTGGACCTTCTTGAGCCTACTGTCTCCACCTTGAAATAAAAATCAGCAGCCCGTGGCAGGAATGCTGAACACTCTGGGAGCCACATCTTTATGTACAAAATTGAATCCCTGTGGGCCAGTTCTACAGCTGCAGGGAGTGCAGTGAGGATGCTGGGGACAGTCTGTCGCGTGTGGCTTTCACCACGGATGAGGCTTCTCCCCTCCCTGGCCTTGTCTGATGACAGAACCCTTCTTGGCGAGGCCTAGAACTTGTGTGGTGGGAAGCGAGTGCAGTTTGCACATCATTCACTTGATTCTGGATGGCTTTTCTCCCTTAAAGTCTACATCACTATTTTTTAAAAAAACAAAAACAAAACACTTTAGTGTGTGTGTGTGTGTGTGTGTGTGTGTGAAGTCTAAATCAGTTCCTTCACTTCTATATTGAACTTTCCTTGGCTTCCCAGGACCAAGGAGAAAAGGGTTGGATTTTTTTTGTTGTTGTTGTTTTAATTAGATCTGTATTGTTGAAAGTACAGTGGGGCCTTGACTTACGAGTGTCCTTACGAGTGTTGAGCCGTCTCTCGGCCGATTTTTTGCTTTGAGTTGCGAGCTAAAATTCGGGTTATGAGCCAGCTTCAGATACCCCACCACTAGTTGGCACAGCGAACGTCACAGTGAACGCCACAACATCAGCCCAGCATCACGTGTCTCACTCATTCACTTTTGATTTGACATACGAGTAATTTGAGTTATGAGCTCCGTCACGGAACGAATTAAACTCATAAGTCAAGGCCCCACTGTGTTACATGTCCCCTTTTTTCCTTCATTGACCCCTTCTAGCCCCCCCGCGCCCCCTTCCTTAGGCCTTCACCCACTCTGTCTGTGCCCATGGGTTATGCATATATGCATACACATTCTTTGGTTGATCACTTCCCACCTACCCATTCTCCTCCACCTTCCCTGAGGTTCTGCAAGCTGTTCTATGCTTCTCTGTCTCTAGATCTATTATGCTAACTGAAATAAGCCAGTCAAAGGAAGCCAAGTATCACATGATCTCACTCATATGTGGAATCTAATGAACAAAATAAGTTGATGAACAAAATTGATCCAAAACACCTTTCTTTTTTTCTTTTTGTCTGGTCCACCTCTGAGGAGCTGACCCAGGTTGGACTCAAAGGGAGAAGCAGGGACAGAGTGACACAGAGCAAAAGGGAAGGGCTGCTGGTGGGACCAGGCACAAGATGATGCATCCCTGTCCCAGCAACAGGGGCCCCATTGGACCCTTCAAATAACAGACTCTCAGCACTGGAATGTCCTCAAGGTCATCCAAGGGACCACATGACCTTTCTGAAGCAAGACCTCAACATTTTCTGAAAGGTATTTACATAAAGAAAGGAATAATTATTTCTTCCTGGGGTTCTCAACTTTGCAAAAGAAAGCCATTTTTGAGGGGTTCTGAAACAGGCACAGAAGGGTAAATGATTTGCCCAAGATGACAGAACGTCTGCTAGAAACTCAAGTGTTTTTAACTTTTCACATATTTTCTTTAATAAAAAAAAATATCTGCTTTCTTTGTAGTACTGTAGTTTGTCATGTTTATGAGATTTATTTTCTTATTGGATCAGAGTTCACTGGGGATGGGATAAAAGAGGCTTAGGGAATTTTAAAATCTCCACTTAAATAGTTAGGGTTATTAATTCTCATGAACAGAAATATTTATTTGAAAAGCTGATTCAGTATATTACAACCCTGTGAGTCAACATACCAAGGGCTGAGTCTGGAGAGGAAGGACGGGGAATTAGTAATGAAAAGGATGGGAAGGAGGAGGGGTGACAGTTGTTAAGCACCCGGTATTGTTAGAGGTTATTTCATTTAGTCCCAACCACAGGTAAATATTCTATCTCCATTCAACAGAGGCATGGACACATTAAGTACACTACTTTGAGTTTATACAGGTAAAAAGTGATAGATCCGGGACTGGAACCTTCCCCATGCCACATACCATGATGGAAAGAAAACTGGGCTTAGATATAGGGAGGGGTGAGGAATCCGGAGTGTGAAACCCAGCTCTGCTATTGGTTGATTGTATGGAGTTAGTACAGCCTTAGAACAAACTGCTTGATTCATCTGGGCCTCAGTTTCCTGAGACATTAAGGTCCTTAACTTCAGGCAAGATGTAAATCCACCACTCTTGATGAGAAATAACATTTTCCCTGCCTAATACGTTGTGTGTGTGAGTGTGTGTTTCAATTACAGTTCCTTTCAATCCTGCCCTCATATGTTTTAGCAGTTTCCAAACTGTATCTTCCCTCTGTGTCAGCTCTGGCAGGGGGAGTCCAGCGGGGCGCTGGGATCTGGCCGGGGACAAATTAAGATCCAATGGGGAGAAGTGTGCTTGGATGGCAATGGGCTTTATGCTCGGTTCAAGCACTGTCCATTAATTAATTAATTGAGGTGTAATCTAAAGACCGTGCAATGCATGCATCATCATGGTTCAATAGGGTTTGACCATTGCATACACACATGTAAACCACCCCCCAAATCAAGTCAGAAAAGCTTTTCAACACCCCAGTGAGTTCTCTTGTGCCCCTTGTGGTCAAGTCCACCCCTTCTTTACCCAAGAAGCAAACACTGCTCTGATTTCTGTCACCATGGATTAGTTTGACCTGATCTAGAATTTGACATATATGGAATCATATGCATGAATCCATTTTTATTGCTACAGGAACATCTATGGCTCCAGGAAGTAGATGGCACATAACTTTCCTCTTGACTGTGGAGTCAGGGGTGCAGAGTGTATTCAGTGGGACAGTAAGGACCAGAGGGGATGTCAATATTTGTTTCTTTCTAAGACGCATATAAATTCCTTAAAAACAAGATCTGGTTCTTCGACGCGGTCTACCAATACAGTGCTCACATTGCTTTTCAATTCATATTGATTTAATTAGGTGATACTTTTACATCCTCTGCATTCATTCATTCATTCATTCATTTATACATTTATTCATTCAACAGCCATTTATTATTATCCAACACTATGTTCCTGAGACTGTCTGGGGGTAGGGGGCAGGATCATTTACAAATAAGATGTAGAGTTTGTGTCCTCTGAGGATCACATTCTAGTTGGGGAGACAAACAATAGATGCCCCACAGTGCAATCATTTTCAGGGGCGGTGGATGCTGTGAAGAAATGAACCGGGTAATGGGGGAGAGAGTGGTCAGCTGCACACAGTGCCTGGTGAGTAGGTGATTTCGTGTCGAATTTACCCTGCTACCATTTGCAAGATGCAGGATTAATAGTGCTCTTTTGGCTGGAGCATGAACCAGAATTTGAGTCTTGGAGCCACATTTCATTACTCATCACTTTATTCATGGCCTACTATGTGCCAAGCACATAGGGTCAATACTGAGACAATATGAAAATAAATAAGGCTTGGATACCATTCTCAAATTTACTTTTTAGGAGTTGTTGATCTCTGGCAAATCTTTGCTTTTAACACATCGACATTGCTTTCTCCGATGTCATCGTGCATTGAAAAAAAGTAGCACATCTAATCCACATTTTGACAAGTTTTCATGAGTCATGCCTCAAGTCGCTTTGAATGGGGGTCACTGGACAGTTTTTAAAGAGGTGTAAGGAACCCACTCTGCTAGACAGACAAAAAGACTGCTTTTCTGGAAGTTTCAGGACTCGTGGGTCTCTAGGTCAGTTCCCTGACAGCAGAAGCTTGAGAATACACTGCACACTAGACGGCTTACTTCTGGGATTTTGACAGTTCCTCAAAAACACAGCATAACGCATCCCAGCTAATAAAATCAACACCCCCACCCCCAGCGCGCGCGCGTTCTCTCTCTCTCTCTCTCTCTCGCTCTCGCTCTCGCTCTCGCTCTCTCTCTCTCTAACACGGCAGCTACCAGGGGACAAAAGGGCTCAGATGTGTTCCACAGATGAATGTTTGATACCATGGGACAGGACAGAACAGGAACAATCAGCCCCTCTTTGGCCAAAACTTTCCCATTAGTGTGAATCAGGAATGCGCAGGCTCTGATTGCAGAATAAGTAAACAGGACATAATGGGTTTTCAATAAACGCAGGCCAGCCAGACTCCTAGTCTATTTGGAGAGGTTTATTTGACACGTAGAGCCAGCCGGGGGAATTGAGGACAGAAAGGTAAGTGGAGTTGAAGTTCACGAGTGAACACTGGTGCAGGGGAGGGCTGTGGCCACACCTGCCACGGCAAGCAGGTGAGACTGTTCGGACTGGGACGACCTGAGAATCTGTAACACCTTTGTCTGAAAGGCCCCAGTTTAATTGTCAGAATAATTAGAGGGGAAGGAGACTTAGAAAGGTTTTGGACTTCTTTTGTTTGGTTGGTTTTGTAAAGAAAGAGAAAAGAGCGGGGAGGGGAACCCACAACGCTGAGTGTAGTAAAGGGCCTAAAATCCCACACCTGGTTGAATCAGAACTTGACCCCAGATCATTTCTGAAGCCACTTTGTTCCTTCATTCCTCTCCCCTGTACACGGCCATAGGGCATAACCCCGTGGAAAGCATTTGGCTTCTAGAAATTTAAAATGATGGTTACGTTCTCATAGCCTGAAATTTCTTTGAATCATTTTGTTTCTGATTTTAACCAAAAAGAAATTAATGTATGTGTACATTAGAATGTATTGTAACTTAGACTTAAAATTGTCATGGACTTTTTAAAAGATGTGAAAGTCTGAGCCATCGAGAAAAAGAGAGAAGCTCTAGTCCCAGATGAATCTCAGAGCTCCGCTCCCTCCTCTAAAGCCTGGACTAGCTCCAGGACAGACTGACCCTGGGAGCCCTTGGTCAACCTTTCTGCTTCCTGGGTATTAACTCGCCACTAACAAGTTAATAAAATAATCAACAAAGGACTGATACATTTGGGATACAATCCAAACATTTTTCCCTCGGCACTCTGGAGTCCTGGGTCATGCTCCAGGAAGTGGAGCCTGAGACCAAGATCCAGGCCTGTGGTTCATCAGGGGAGTCCTCTTCAGCAAAAGCATGTCAGCTCACGCTGCTATAACAAAATGCCACAGACTTGGTGGCTTTAACAACAAACCATCCTTTTCTCACAGTTCTGGGGGCTGGAAGTCCAATGACTGAGGTGTTGGCAGGGTTGGCTTCTCCTGAGGCCTCTCTTCTTGGCTAGCAAATGGCCACCTTCTTGTTGCCTCTTCGAATGGTTGTCTCTTTGTGCACGAGTCCCCTGGCCACTCCTCTTCTTATAAGGACAACGATCAGATTGGATGAGGATCCATTCTAACCGCCTCATTTTAACTTAGTCACCTTTTTTTAAAGGCCCTATCTCTAACTACCGTCCCATGCTGAGGTACTGGGGGTTAGGGCTTTGATATGACTTTTGAGGGGACACGGTTCAGTCCATCACAGTGAGACAAGAGGGACAAGAAAGCAGAAGGAGAGGAGGCAGGATGTGGTCTCCAGGAACACCTAGTCTCAGCTTGGTCCATGGGGTGAGGGGGTTGTGGCACCATCAATCAAACCACAGAGTGGCCTCACCTTGAAGTAAGGAGGCTGGGTTGTCCCATCACCGTAGCTGTTAGTTCACTGGCCAGATCCCAGTGTGTATCTGGTGAGGAGAGGATGTTCGAGCACCTGCCCAGGCATCTCCAAGCAAGTCAGCTCCACACAAGGAGGGCCTGGACGAGGCACCAACATCATCCTTGACACAGGTCTTGCAGGAGTCCTTTGTTCATTACAGAAGCTTCATTACAGTCTCCTGTCTCCATGAGTTAAAGCCTCTCTCCCTCCCCCACCCCCCACCTCCCAGGTTCAACATGGAACTTGAGAGGGCTACAAGGGGAGAGCAATGAGAAGGCCCGATCTGTTCCTCCCCTCAGCGCCTGGCACCACCATCAGCCCAGTTGCCCAGGCCTGAATCCTTGACTTCCCGTCAACCACTAAGTCTATCAGCGCTATCTCTTTATTGGCTTTCAAATCCTTCTCTCCATTTTCATGGCCATTGTGCTAGCCTTAGTTGAAGAAACCATTTTTCCTCGTGCCAATTACTGAAGAGTTTCTTCTCAGATCTCCCTGCTTCTAATCTAAGCCCCATCCAATTCTCCCACAGTAGCCAAATCTGAGCATTTCACATCCCCACTCAATACCCTACGATGGTCTCCCTTCACTGTGGAAATAAAGTCAACTCTTGACTGTGCCTAAAGGGGCCTCCCCCAATACGGCTGCTGCCTCTTAATTCAAACCACCTCCCACCCCACCTGGTTCTTAACATTCCAATCACATTCAGCAGCGTCCTTTCTCAGCAGACTTTTTACCTTGCACTCTGCCAACACCTACCAACCCCACCAAGTAGATGTGGCTCATCTAACATTCTTTCTGGGCAGCCTTGCCTGACCTTTGCATTTAGGTGGTTACCTCTGCTACCTGCTCCTTCCCTCTGGCACCAACCACACTTAATTGCAATTGAGTTGTTTAACGGCATCTCCCTAACTAGACTATCAGCTTTCTGAAGACAGGGTATGAGTCTATCTATATCCTTAGTCATTGTTCCCCCAACTTTGCATCCCTGCCCTGCTACTTTGTAGTGGGTGACCTTAGGCAATTGTGACCTTTCTGGGTCTCAGTTTCCTTCTTTATAAAATACAAATAATATAAAACAACATTGCTCACAGTTCGCAAGATGAAATGATTGTGTGTGTGGCAGGTGGTACCTAGAATAGTGTGTGGTGCATAGCAAGCACACATATGGGTTGGCCGTCATTATTTCTATTTCTGGTAGACACAGTAGTCATAGCAGTAGTATTAGTACCTCTAGCTTCCAGCAGCGTGCTGGGAACATCAGATAAGAAAAACTGTCAGTGCTAGAAGTGGCCTGGCAGCCAGTTTCGATTAATATCACCTTCATTATTTCTCCTAATAGTTCCCCAGGTGGTGAAACCAGGAGCTGGAGTGATCCCAGTTTCAGTCTTATCTCTGACTTCACTGGCCTTCAAGGCAAATATCTAATGTTAGTTTATAGTTGGCACTAGCAGCTTACTTTAATATTAGATAAGGGCAAGAAAACAAAAATCAGAAGAGGTGATTAGGTTAAAACAAACCACGAGAGCTACACCTGAAGTTAATAATTTCACAGGGTAAAAATGCAGCATGGGAATATTGGCTAATTCTCATCAAATCCTTGCTCATCTAGCTGTTTTGTTAACTAAAGTGCAGCCAACAGGAAATTGAACCACATAACTGCATCTTTCCTGCAGCCCTGGGAGCTCATCCATAACCTCATCCTGCTCTAGCTGCCTTTGACCATTCTTCAACATCCGACCAACTCGGACCCACGGCTGGTCTTTGCTGACTCACCAGGCTGCTGGCTTCCCTGGAGGGCAACCTCATCCTCATCCTACTCTGGGCTCCTCTCCCCTCCTCTTCTCCTTCGCACAGCCCACCCTACTACACAGAGCTTACTGGGATGCTCTCTGCCAAGATGCCAACATCTGATTAAAACATCTTTCATATTGAACATGTCTGGGCCCATAAACTCACAACTAGAGCATTTTAGAGCTGAACACCAAGCCATCTCCTTTTCTTCCAAGCAAAGGCAGGAATAACCAGAACAAGAGCAACTTGTTAAATGCAATTCTATACACTTCACATTCTTCTCAGTGCTGTTTCTAAGAGTCTCATTTTTTTCCGTGCCTTCAGTCACCCTCTTTTCCACTATTTTTTTCTTATTTTATTCATTTACTTATTTTTAACTCAGGTCAGTGTGTCTGCTTGCATTCTGGCCTCATTTCCTGTTTCCTCACTAAGGTTATGATGCTATTTGAACACCTCGCCAGAATTCAGCGGAAAGGCATAAAGAAGAAGCAATCGGATCCATTACATATAACTGCCCACCCTGAGGACACTGTTCCGGAGAGTTGTGCCCTCCATGCACCCGATGCTCACAGACACAGGAACATGAGTCATCAATGAGACACTGTTGCCACCCGCCTTTCTTCCCCAAACCTCCCTAAAAAAAAAAAAGAGGAAGTGGCCTCTGACATCGGGACATATGAACAAGAGTTCCACACATGGCACAAAGCATGGGAACTTCTGCTATGGACTTCCGCACTGGTTATGGGATGCTGGTCTCATGTTTGGTTTTCAAACCTCAACCCTAAAGAAAAATGTCATTCGAAGTATGATTTGTAGGGAGTAATATAAAGGCTGATTCAGAAGGAAAAACAAAGGCCAAATAGTACTACTATTACATGACTACTATGATTTTTTAAAATAATTATAGTTTTTAAAAGAAAGATTCGGCAATTGAGATTTTTGAAAATGAAAAGAGCTGTAATTGCCTTTAAAGCACATAAAGCAATATTTTGGGGGGAAGGGGGGGAGATCAATTAGCCACACGGGTCAATAAAGCTGGAATGAGATGCAGTTAAGCTCGTTCAAAGAAAAGTCTGATTAACGATGACAAAAAGCTCTCTAATTATGAGGAAAGGAAAGAAGAGTCTTAGGGGAGTCTGACAAAAGAGCTTACGAAGTTGTTGTCCCTCAGATTGAAATAAGAAACCCAACAATTAGAGACGCTTAGGACAGAACAACATCATCCCTAATGGATAGCTCCATTCTCTAGTTAAAAGAATCCATGAACAGTGTTTAAATCTTTAGCCACGTTCTTTCCAGATTTCTTAGAATTATGTGAGCAAACATTCATGGTGAAACCAGCCCTCCACTCAATCCTCTCTGCATCGGACTCATCAAGGACCCTGGAGCTTTCCTTCTCCAAGATCTGCTCCCGGGAGGCCAAACAAGACATGCTAATAATCTGTCCAACACCCATAAAGTCATCCTGGAAAAATGGGATTTCAGGAAAACTGAAAATAGAAAGGACTAGAAATAATCTATGGTTAAAAACTGTTTAACAGATTTAACCAGCCAACTGATTCCTTTTATTCCACCAGCAATCTCAAATAATTCATTTCTGTCAGTTATTGAGGAAATATTAATGTTCAGAATGGACACACTGAATCCTGTGTATTTTTCTGGTCTCCTCTTCTGAGGTTAGAAGACACCCAGCTGATATTCACCACCTCCTAGCCAACAGCCATTCCCACAACCACATCTCCTGCTTCTGGGAACTGCCATTCTCACATCCTCCTTTGCCTAAGAAAAAGCAGATTTTTTTTTTCCTGAAACTGGCAGTAAACTGGCATTTGCTCTACTTGTGTTCTAAAGAAAAAGAAATAGGGTTTTACCCTGTCCAACCCTCCCCGCCCCGAAAAAAAAACTTTTTAAAGTAAGCAGTGTGGAGTGCCGGATCAGTCTCTCGTTTCAACAGTATTTGGACAGAACAGACCAAGGGATGCCCCTTCTTCCAGCCTCCGACCCCCCTCCAGCATCTTATCCAGTCACCACCTCCAAGACCAGCCAACACACCATTTTTTTTTCTACCTTAACTTCTTATTGCCGAACAACCATGAGCTCCCAAATCCATCAGAATTGTTCCACCAGGTAGAGGCTGCGGTCAATCGCCTGGCCAACCTGCGTCTGCGGCCCACACCTACCTCTCTCTGGGCTTCTGTTTCCACCTGACCGTGTGGCTCTGGAGGGCGTGGGCCCCTCTTCCGAGAGCTGGCGGAGAAGAAGCCGAGGGCGCTGAGCATCTTAAAGATGCAAAACCAGCGCGGTGGCCGCCTTCTCTCCCAGGACGTGCTGGAGCCCCCCAGGATGTCAGGGAGGCCGCCCTGGCCTTGGAGAGGAACCTGAACCAGGTCCTCTTGGAGCTGCAGGCCCTGGTTCTCCCCGCAGACCCTCCTCCCTGTGACTTCCTGCAGAACCACTTCCGGGGTGAGAGGTGAAAACCATCAAGAAGATGGGCCATGGGCCACACCTGCCTCACCTCCGCAGGCTGCGGGCCCCCAGCTGGGCTGGGGAGGATCTCTTCGAAAGGCTCACCCTCAAGCACAGCCAGGAGCCTTTGGGGCCCAGAGGCCTGAAAGGGGCCCCTCTGCATCCCCTGGTGTCTGGCATTTACCTGGCCCTCTCCCCCAAACCACTAGCCATTCTTCTAACCACCCTGGAGCCCTCTCCCATGCATTGGACCAAATGAAACAAAAAAGTCTTTTGCAGCAAATAAATAAATAACGTAAGCAGTTTGTGCCTTGGTTATAGGCTCCAAGCAATGAAAGGGATACCCAGGCATGAATTGGCCGTTCTCTGTGTCTCACAATTCTCACCAGGGAGGCAGACTCAGCAAACCAATTAACTAATTAAACCAATTAACCAAATGTGTAATTAACTTTGAGAACAGAGGTGTCAACAGAAGCACAACAAAGAAGTTACCCTCCCTCTGGAGTAGCCTGATGGCATTAAGCCCTTTATGTTTCTGTCTTAAAGGCATACCCACAAAGGGAAAATATTTTCTGGGCGCAGATCAGTGACCAAGCCATCCCATCATATAGACAGGATGAAATGAAGGCAAAGGCAATGTTTCCCACTCCAATTACAGCCCACAGTCTGAAAGTAAATATACCGGGATTTTGGAAGCCATCACCCACGAAAGCTGGCCAATTCAAGGTCATTTTTTTTTTTTCCTTCAAAACACACATGTCCATTATAAAGAGCAGGGAAATAGCTAAAATTTCCAAAACAGCCCCTATTCGAAGATGGTCAAGCAACTGGTTGTTGAAACAACTGATTCTAGGAGAAAAGGAACCAAGAAAGAGATGAGAAAGTGCTGTAGAGGTTTCGCCTGCACACAGAAAAGTAAGCAACCAAGAATTACATGCAAAACATCAAATAGATGATACAGAATATAGTCAAATACCTAATGACTGAGTGAGGCCGACTGAGACAGACCATCTCTGATACCATTTCAGAGAAACCCAAATGGTGGTGGAGAGGCCCACACAATCAGATCATTAACAGGGGGAGTGAAAGCCACAGCACTGGTAAATGTGAAGCTTATTAAGAGAATAAATATGTATGTGAAATCTCATACTGGATTTTCCTGTTCCTCTTTCATAAAAGATGCAGTTTTCGACGGTGACCTTGGGCAAGATCAAAGCTCACCTGTGCTAAGTCAGCACACACTTTCTAATCCTTAAGTAAAAAGATACACTTGTGAACAGTAACGCTCCGCCAAACTCACAGACCCTGCATATAATCAGGGACTTAAAAGCACAATTTATAACCAGGCAAGGTTTAGGAGTCGTGTTTCACTCCCTAAACCGAGGATCCTGTTCCCGCCCCAAGTGCAGAGCAAGCACTTGGTATTACTTCAGTTAACCTTTCTGGACCTCCATTTCCTCATCTGAAAAAATGAAGGGGTTTTGGAATGGAAACTCTCTATGATCCCTCTCATGATTCAAATAGATTGTTTTTCTTTTCCACCAATAAGGGGACCAGACTCTTTGACAGCAAATACTTCCGCTCCTAACATTTTAGATCAACCAGAACACTTCGAATTTGGTATGAAAAGCTTTTCTTAAGATAAAGAGATAGCATTTCCTCGAGAATAATTGCCAGTCTCCTTGAAACTTTAGCCAGGGAACTTATCAAATAAAGAAACCACCTCGTTCCAGACGGTGGGCTGAATCCCAGAAAGTCAAACCCAAGGCCTCACGGGAATTTAGAATTACAGAGTCGTTGGTCAAGTTGAGGGTAAAGAATGCTCATTTGTTTTTTCCAAGGTTCTCTAAGACCATAGGAGTTGGGGCTCCGTGTTCTTTAAATCATATAACTGAAGAAAACAAACTTCTGGAGAGACAGATATCATCTCTCCACCGCCACATAGTGACAAGCGAGGGACTGGTCCCCACTTAGTGTGCTCTTGTTTACCTCTGCCCAAGCCAGCTGCTGTCCACAGAGACTGAGCCTTGAGGTTGGATGGTGATAAGAGGCTGAATTCAATTCTAAGTAACGTGCTTCATATAAAATAGATTTCATTCTGTTTACCCATGTGCATATTAAGTGTATTAGGACTGACATGGCATAGATTTGTTAATAATTGCAACATTTGATAGACTGTTAATAATTACATGTAAAATATTCAAATGTTTTCTTTTTTATATATATTTTTATTGATTTCAGAGCAGAAGAGAGAGAAACATCAATGATGAGAGAGAATCATTTATCGGCTTCTTCCTTCACACTGCCTGGTGGGAATCGAGCCTGCAACCCAGGCATGTGCCCCAACCAACCATGAACCTAACGGTGACCCTCTGGTTCATGGGTGGACGCCCAACCACTGAGTCACATCAGCCAGGCTCAAATGTTTTCTTAATTCCATCGGATAAATTCTAAGGCAGTCAAGAAAAAGATTAAAAGTTAGTCAAAGACAACTAACATCTAAATGTATAAAAATATGCTTAGACCAGTCAGGTTGCTATACAAAATATCGCACAGCGGGTGGCTTCTAAGACAACAGAAACATTTCTCTCAGTGCTGGAGGCTGGGAAGTCCAAGACCAAGGCACCCACAGATTCAGTGTCTAGTGAGAAGCCAATTCTTGGTTCAAAGACTGCTGACCTCTCACTTTGTCTTCACACAGTGGAAGGGGAAAAGGAGCTCTCTGGGGTATCTTTCGTAAGGACATTAATCCCATTTATGATCTCAATCCTGATGATCTAATCACTTCCCCAAAGCCCCACCTCCTAATAAGATCACTTTGGGAGCTAAGATTTCAACATATGAATTTGGGGAGGATATGAGCATTCAATATATAACAAACATGTACAATTAAATCCTATTTCTCTTGGACTTGTATTAATTCCCTAAACAATGACTTATTGAATACTTGCTAAGTGCCTGCCTAGGTCTAGAAATGTGGATAGAATTGGGAATAAACAAGTCAGTCACAGTTTATATACTCAAGGGTGTTGTAAACTACAATTATAGAAAGATATTTATTTGGGTAATTCACATAGAGCTTAGTATTTAATGCCACAAGAATCTTGACTTTATTATACTCCATGAATTATTTGGGGATTATGTTTTTCTTTAAAAAATAATAATGAATGACAGGAAATACAGATAAATTTGGTAATGTATTCAAGCATGCTCTAGTGCACCCAATTTCTGGAAATCATTCATAGGACAAATGGCAAGTTGGATTTTAGGGTACTGAGCATTGAGGACATTGCAGCATATTAGGATCGATATTAAATATTTGTCGCTAGAAAAGAAAATAATGGTGATAGTTTTAAAGACCGTTCCATAGCTCTAATTTGCTTGTATTTTACTGACTTAAAAAAAATGTAAAATGGTTTATTTATGGAGGTCCCCAGATGATACTTTTTTCAACAGAGGGGATTTAGAGACAAAAAACTAGAAAGGGAACATTCAGAGGCTTTGCAAGCGGGGAGTCGCCAGGCTGGAATCCCATGTCTGAAACCGACCAGCCACACAAAGGTCAAACTGCTTCCTCAGGGCAGCCCCGAAGCTTGAGAAAATTCCCAGAATTCCTGGACAACAAAGCAAATTTTCCCAGAGGAGGCCACTGCTTGCCTTCTGCCTGCCCGGGCCCCTAACCATCCTCCTTTCCTCCCCTCCCCTACCCCTGAGCTGCCGCTTCCTTACCTGGGACATAATTTATTACATAAAGTAAGATGAGCATCTTACATTGTAATGAGAGGAGGCTGAAAGTTGTGGAATAAAGTGAATTCCCCGCCCCCACCCCCCCCACCCCCCCCCCACACACACCTCACTGTTTATTGATAAAATGCCCTTTTCACAAACTGACATTATGACACATGGTTATCACCCCTGGTAGCCTTTTTGGCAAGGACTATGGTTTACTCATCGTCCTCCCCCCAAGGCATAGATTTGGATAGATTTGCTATAAAAAAAAACAGAGCTGATAAATGTTCTCTTTAGACTCTGAAGACAGAGTTTAGGGATAAAACTAAAAGAGCTGGTTATTAAGTCATCACTAACAAGTTATGACAGGGACAATGAATAAAACGTACGAAGTGATGCAATCATTGTATTTTAGATTTTCAGACTAATTCAACTTTCTGAAAGCAAAGGTCTGTTTTCTCCTAAATGATGCGCAGCTCTCTTCCTGGGACCTGGCTCACTGTAGCTCGTGCTGCATTAGACTCCATCCCTATTGTCACAGAAACTTCAGGAGACGGTCTGTCTGCAGACAGTACTATAGTGTATTTGAGCATTCACTACAATACTGTTCCCTATGGTAACACACACACACACACACGTGCTGTTAGAGTGTTTCATAACTTAAGCTTTTGTTCCTAAATAGAAATAAATTTCTGGAAATTTATTTCCAGAAGTGAGGAGGTAACTCACTTCTGCACAAGATGCATTGCAGACACTGATTGGTTAAGCAGTTTCCTTGAAAAATAAGCCCTTTTATTCATAGGATTTGGGAACCAGTAAGTCAATGCATTGGCAAACAAAGCTTGAAAACATTTTCCTCCATCTAATCTCTTTTAAACAGGCCGGTTGATTTATGAATAGAGTAATCATAATGCAAACTCTGTTCAGGAAGGAACATATGTAAATGATTAGAAACTATTGGGGGTGTCTTCATGGTGTATTAACTCTGATGTATGATATAGTCATGGCAGCTACTAGACTGGGGAGCTATTTCTGCTTCAGAGTTGCTATTTGCATACTCAGCCAGCTTAATCAGTGGGGCTTAGGCATCTAGAAATGAAATATAATGCACAGTGAAAACCTGATCTCTTAGCAACATGCCCCCCACGTCCCCCGAGTGATGGGAGAGACAGTGAGCACCAGGAGCAGGGCCATAGTTCCTTCCACTGGCAAGGCTAGCTGTTAGGGAAATGCTTACTCACTTTCATTTTTCTTTAATTAGAAAAATTACAACCATTCTGTCAGTTTACAGAGCAAGAAAAGATTTTTGTAGCCAAAATACAAACTTCCCAGGGGGGCTAAAGGCTTTGTCGCCCTGAGGACAATCAGCATGAGTAGCTCTCTCTGATAAAATAGTATGTCTTTGTTATAAGTTGACTACCTGGTTATTGAGCACAGAATAGTATTGATTCTCCAAAGAAAAGTAATTGAAGTGAAGTTATTTTATAAAATTAATACACAAAAACTACCAACTTGAATCGCTAAAGTAAATACTCCATATAACTACAATACACTGGAACTCATTTGAATTATTGAAGCTTTTTAAGATGTTTGTAATTATTTTTTTAATATATTTTTATGATTTCAGAGAGGAATAGAGCGGGAGAGAGAGATAGAAACATCAATGATGAGAGAGAATCATTGCTCAGCTGCCTCCTGCATGCCCCCTATTAGGAATTCAGCCCACAGCCAGGCATGTGCCCTTGACCAGAATCGAACCTGGGACACTTCAGTCCTCAGGCCGATGCTCTATCCACTGAGCCAAACCGGTTAGGGCAAATTCTTTATAGTCTTCTTCTTTATTGTGATTCTTCTAGTCCTCTTGGGCATCAAGTTGCTGCTAATTTGACTAAAAAGATAAAAGTTTTGCCCAGAGTATAAATTAAGTGCAGTTCTTCTTTTTTAAACTTTCAGGTGGGAAACATCCTAGTTTCATTTTAAACAATCCTTTAAAATCTTTGAGGAAATGTTTGTAAACTCTAATGGTAAAAAAATTAACAATCCTATCTAATAAAGAGGGAATATGCTAATTGACCCTCACACCATCACAAAGATGTTGGCACCCACAGCCAATAAGGAGGGAATATGCTAATTGGTTGCCCTGCCCTCAAAGATGGCAGTGCCCACAACCAATAAGGAGGGAATATGCTAATTGACTGCCCTGTCCTCAAAGATGGTGGCGCCCACAGCCACAAGATGGCAGTGCCCAATCCCCTCAGCCTCGCTGGGGCAGCAGGTGTGTGACAAGGCCCCTCAGCTCCCCAGCCACCCAGGGCCACCCAAGGCACAGGCAAGCCTCGGATGGCAGCTGCCCAGCCTCCCAGGGGCACCTGAGGCACAGGTAACCAGGGCCAGCCGAGGCTTGCGCTGCCAGCAATGGCAGCAGCAGAGGTGTGATAGGGCATAGCCTTCCCCTGATCGCCGGGTCACCTCCTGCCCCTGAGAACTCCCGAACTATGAGAGGGGGCAGGCTGGGCTGAGGGAAACCCCCTCCAGTGCATGAATTTTCATGCACCAGGCCTCTAGTTAGAAAATAAAACTACAAAAAAAGGAAAGAAAAAGAATTCACTGTTATCTCAGGGGAAACCCTATGGAAAGTGAATCAACACTTGTCCTACCACTAAGGGAAAATACTGTGTGAGGGACTGGCGTGCTGGGGTGCCCCAGAGGAGAAAATGTGAAAAGAGTTCATCATCAATACCAGGCAGCCAGTATCATCAGATCCTGGGAACCAGCAGGGCCCAGGAGGGAGATTTATGCTCCGGGCTAGCATGGCAGCCACATTGTGTCACGCATGGTGCTTGCTTCATCTGAATCTAGATTAGTGAGTAGTCTCAGGTGAAGAGCAATATAACAATGATGCTGTGAAGAGTTTGCATGGTGACAAGTGACCACTAGGCTAGTGTGGTGAGCACGTTGCAAGGTATGTAAATGCCCAGTTACTATATTGTACACCAAAAACTAATATAACATTGTAATCCAATAAACTTAAGTTTGTAAAATACATAGGTCGTCTCTGTTGGGAATGAAGTGGACAGAGATGCATTTGATAGTCTTCCAAAATGAGATCTAAACTAGCTACGGAATTCACCTCTCCAGCCACTGCCTCCAGCCTTAGGGCACAGGGGTGCATTTGCTAACTCCACGATTCTCCAGGGTGCTTGGCTGTGAATTCTGAATGTGTCCCCCCCTCTTCTTACTTACATCCCCAAAGATTGTTTCCTAGCTTGTGACCCAGAACTCAGGTGACATGGCTGGGGTTTTCTCCACTCTTTCACTTCTGAGAGGCAAAGAGCTCCCTGCCTTTCCCTCCCCTCCCCTCCTTTGCTAGTCTGGCCCTGGGTCCCAAAGTATGAACAGATTAAGCTATGTAGTCAGGATCAAAGAGCAAGGAGGCATCCTTCCATTCCCATCTCTTCCTCTCCCCAGACAGCTTATTAATAAATTATCATCTACCGACTATTTACTACTCGAATACCCAGCCATTTTTATGAATGGCCAGGGACAAAAAGTCCCCATGTTGTGAAAGTAATATCCACTTAAAAACCTGACTGAGCACACCGGCTTTCTTGCGAGACTGCAGCAAGCACAGCTTTCAGCCGCGGCTGAGAGTTACCAACTTGGAAAACTGTTTCAATGGGAGACTTTGAAAGTGCGATGTCTGACTGTCAACACCAGCCTTGTCAGCCTTTACTGCAGGTGAACCGTTTCGCCAGCAACCACTGACTGTCTCCACACCGGTAGTCGTCAGCTGCATTTATCACAACCACTGTTTCTTTGAACAAATGTAAATCGTACGTGAGGCGTGTCATTGAGCCCACTATTTAGAGGAGTACTCTGGCAAATCCTGTGGCAAAGTAACGAAAATGTTTATGGTAAACACATGCCCTTCGAGTGCCTATTTGGTAAGTCTATCGTTTCATGTTTCTAGGTTTGCTAGAAAGAGGGCTTGCATATGGTTGTATGCCTTTTCTCACACTAGTCTAATACCCTGTTACTATTTTTTCCTTGCACTTGGACTGGGCAGATCTCAGACTGATGCCAAATGTATGCCAACATCTATTAAAGAGAAGCCAATTAAGATTAAACTCTGCCACCATTTAGGCAATTCCTCAGGCAAGACATTGGCAAGTCACAGAGACAGTGTGTGAGTGTTTCTGATTCTCTGGTTTTGAATCCCAGTTCTTACAAAAGTCTCTAAACTTGAGTTCCCACAGCTAAAGATAAAAAATAAAATAGCACCTTCCACATTGAGCCATACTGAAAACTTCAATGAATAAAGTCATGCATATGATAAGTTTCACACAGTCCCTGGCTGAATAAGGGCTAGCCAGCATTACCAGCATAAAGACCTACCATTTTAATGGAAAATGCTCAGAAATGGCTCCAGTGGGACACTGAATGCCCACATAACACTTACTATGGCAGCCTCAGCGCCTTGCCTCTCAGTCCTTTGCCCCTTGCTAACTGCAGAAGAGCTGAACGGAATCAGAAGTTTTCGCTGGCTTTGAACAAAGGTTGGCAGCAGTCACAAGGCCTCCATCCCTCCGTCCTCACTGGCTCCCATCCACATGGTGCCAAGCAGATCATCAACAGGATATGGAGTCATCTTCCGTGGCCCCAGCTGGCTTTGATTGTGCTATAATGACTTGGCTGTTGCACACGCTGGACTGAAAGCATGTCTCAACTTCACCTCTTGAATGCAATGCTGTTTATATTTGCCCAATACTCTCCCTTCCCCTCGGGTCATTTAAAGATCATGCCAAATGCCTTGTTTCTTTTATCTGGATAGAGTCTTCCATAAAAATATTTGAAACAGTTACTCTCATTGACATTTTGCAGATCTGGAAGGGAGTTTTCATAGCTGCACAGTTTTTCCCTCCCCAAAGTCTGGCTCCACATAGAGCAACAGTGATCCTTCTAAAAGCCAAGCCAGCTCATGCCACTCCTTTGTTCCAAACCACTCACTGCTTTCATGGCAGAGTAAAAAAACCAAAGTCCTTAGATGGCTTACAAGGCACCACACAATCCCCCCTCACCCCCACCTCATTGTCCTCTCCTCTCCTCTTTGCGCCCTTGCCTGTTTTTGAACACCTCCAAGCATTCTTGTATCTCAGGGCCTTTGCACCTGCTGTGCCTCAACCTGGAACTCGCTTTGCCCCAAGTTCCTGGCTTCCATCTGATCTCAACCCAAATGTCACCTTATCAGGCAGGCCTCCTTCTACCGTTCTACATAAAATAAAGCTCCTCCTCTCACCCCCTTTGTCTCTTTCCTCTGAACACATCAACACCTTACATATGACATTGGCTCTTGCACTAAAATGCAAATGAGAAGACCACTGCTTTGTTTGCCACTTTATCACCAGTACTGAGACCCTGAAAGCACTTAGAAGCTCAATAAATGGTGAATGAATGTTGAAAGAACCACTCCCTAAAGGATTCAGCAGCATCTACTTCTCTCATTCTAGGATGCACATTTACCGATCAAAGGGGCACATTACTAATATCCTTTTTATCAGTCAAGTTATTGTTTTTAATGTTTTTGTATTTTTTTAAGTTTTCCTCTGTGCTTCCCATACATGATTCCACATTTCTTTTTCACCAATATTTTGGAATACATTACTGATTTCCACCCGCACCCCCCCCCCCCTTTCTTGCATTCATCTACAGAGCACAAATTGTGGGGAAATGTGGAAACCAATCATCTAGCTTCCGTAAATCACAATGTGTGCATGATCTGAGCTTTAAAAAAATGCATTTCAGTCCAATGTAGCACACTATCCTTACCTCACAAGGCCTCAGAAACATCCCATTCATAAGAGTGGACATAGTTTTCACTTTTGATCATCTTAGTGCTCATAGATAGCAGTCCTCCTTTGAATTTTGCCTCAGCATTTTGTGGGTGCTCTGGAGTTCGGACGTAAAGTGTGCTTCTAGCAAGATGCACTCTCTCTACACATATGGCAAACCCTGCTGGTACAACGCCAAGAAGTTGGATGTTTGAATCGAGTTGTATCCAGCTTTCCTGTTCCTTCTTAAAAGCATTGACACAGCATAAGGTTGGGGGCTAATAAGGAATTTAAATTTCTATGAGAAAGATAAGGAGGGAGCAGGATGAAAGGGGCTGACAGGGTTCCATTGTTAAAGGAAAGAATGCTGAGAAAGACAAACCTGCCCTCACTACAACTTTCAAATAAGAATGAAAAGAAACTAATCAGGAAGAATGATAACAGAGAACAGGGAAATCTGGAAGAAATGAAAAGAATAGCATTAACTTGGGCTTTATGGTTTTAATTCATAACATGCCAGAAAATTCTGGATCTCACCCTCGTTTCTTCTACTTCCATTGGCAAGACTGCTCCCCTCTTTCAGAACCTCCTCCAGTTTTGGGGGAGAGATAAAGAAGGGAGAAACACTCATTACCTCCAGCCCCTCGGGGCTCCCTCCAACAGGCTCTGGGCTGCCTATCTTGTCTTGACATCTCTCTTTCTAGGTGTGGTCTTGGGCAAGTTACTCAACTTCTCTCTGCCTGATGTCAACAGTAGTGTCTTCTCCTGAGGAGTATGGAGAGGATTACAGAGTTAGTGAATGCAAAGCACTTAGAATAATGCTTGGTTCATTGAAAGTAAATGGTAGCTGGTATTCCCAGCAGCTTAGGACAGTCTTCCCTTCTAATTCATAAGGTCAAGGACTTGGTGTCTGAACTGCCTTTAGCAGAGCAGGGGCGCTCTCTCCTCCTAACTTCAGCTCCATGGCCCTCACCCAGAGGCAGAGCCACCCAACCACTCCCAGGATGGGGCACGGCTGCGCCCCAACAGAACTTCTCTTCATTACAACTAATTCATCAGGGGGAGCGAGTCTTACCCCAGATCATACGTGTGTGAAGGGCAGCACTCTCTTCAGAATCCTGATAGTGAGAGAGGGTGGAAAGTGGTTGAACTTGGAGGTTTTCTTAGAGTTCACATACTGGCTCCATTTTTTCCTCTCCTACCATGAGTACATGTAATTAAGATTCCATTCCAAAGGCTCAATACAGGTGGGTCTCTGTACCTAGACCCTGACCTGTAAAGAAAATACATAAACTTCCAGAAAGAACTCGTGAGGAGGAAGATTTTAGCTCAGTTCCTTCCTCCACAATGTGTTTTCCCCTGACCCAGGTGGTCCCAGGTGGAATGAATGAGTGGGCTCAGCTCTTTGATCCTGAAGACAAAGTAGGATGGGGTGTGTAGGGGGCCGCCAATCAATGAGTCTCTCTCATCATGATGTTTCTACCTCTCTCTACCTCTCCCTTTCTCTCTGAAATCAATAACAAAATTAAAAATAATAATAATAACAACCCTTATTACTACATCAGGAGTTGGCAAACATTTTCTATAAAGGGTTAGGTGGTAAATATTTTAGGTTTTGTGGGCCAAGAGGCCATGTAATCTGCTATGGTAGTAGGTGAGCAGCCGCAGACAATACAACAGGAATGAACCTGGCCCAGTTACAAAACAGGTTGAATAGAGGCTCTTCTTGCAACCCTGAGGGAATGGCACACAATAGGAGGGAACCTTTAGAAACCTGACCTCTTGAAATTACATGCACTTAGGGCAGCATTATTAGAGTCATGCAGTGATGTAATGCCTAATGAACAGCTTATTCTTCTGGAGTTCGGCACCTCTGGGGAGGCAGTGCCATATGATGGAAAATGAACAAACAAACAAAAAGCACTAGATTGGGAGTCCAGTCCGGTGGTTCTAGTTCTGGTTTTGCTAACACCTGTGCACCTGTGTGACCTTGGGTAGGTTATTTTAACTCCCAACATCATAGTTTTTTCAACTATAAAATGAAGCAGCGAGGCTAGAAGGTGATCGATGGGTATCCCTCAACTTGCTTTTCCTGGTGATTTCTAGAAGGCCGCTGATTGGGACAGGCCAGCCAGGAACACACAAGGCAGAGTTTCAGGATGATTCTGCTTATCTTTCAAAGTGGTATTTAAAGGGATATGAATCAATGTCATGGGCACAGGAGGAATCCAAGTGAAGCAGAGAGCTCCTTCAGTTGTTTGACCACAATTAAATTTATAGACTGGGAGGTGAAATTTATAGGCTTGGATGAATAAAATTGTAGCTAAAGCAAACAATAATAGGAAGCAGGAGCCTGGAGAATCTTTAACTCAGAAAATAAGCTTAGCAGGTTCCCAGAAATAAAACCCACAGGCAGACAGGAGACCAGCCTGGTGTGCAGCCCCTGAGCAGACTGGATTGGTCTATGTGTCCACAGAGGGATCATTTGCAGATAAAACATATATCCTGATTCGCTTTGCACTGACATTTCTTACAGGCTCCCAAAACAAGTTGTTGACTGAGAAATGAGGAAAGGGATGGGGAATAGAGGCAGTTTTTTCCCAACCAAGAGAGAAGTGGTGCACATCGCTGCAGGGAGGGGAAAAGCCAACCTTCCGAGAACAGCCTAAACAGATGCCTTTAAACTCTGCTGCCCAATACCATAGCCACTAACCACGTGTGGCTTTCCAAATTTAAATTTTAATTCACTAAAAGCAAATGAAACCAAAATTTCAGTTTCTCAGTCACACTAGCCACATTCCAAGGGCTCACCAGTCATGTGTGGCTAGTGGCTACCAAATGGACCGGAAGAACATTTCCATCATTGCTGATTGGGGAATACTTAACTCAGAAAATAAGCTTACCACACAGCTCTCGACCTCTGCTGTCCCAATATTAATCGCATGTGGCTCTCTAAATTAGTTAAAAATATAAATTCTGTTTCTCAATCACATTAGCCACATTTCGAGTGCTCAATAAGTCACATGACTTGAAACATCACAGATATAGAAGATTTCCATCATCGCAGGAATTCCATCATTGCAGGAAGTACCGATGGACAGCACTGACTGTTAGCTAATTTCCTGGATGTCCTTCTGGGTCATCTTCATGACTTTCAGATCAAACACCATGACCCTCTCAGAAAAGGGACATGGTTAGATGTGGGTGGATACTCAGATGCCTTGCTCCATGATTTACATCATTTTTCTTTTCCACTGCTTTTTTGGGTTTTTATTGGTCTTATTATACTTTATTTTTTGTATTCTAGGTTATAACAGTAACTCGCAGCTGCAGTAGGTATTATGACAAGCTCCTCCTGGCTCAAGTTTCAGATGCAGTTTCCAACTGAAAGAGGAATAGAGGTCACTCCCAGACTCCCCCTCCACTGTCCCAGTCCGGCTCCTCACCTTGAAGCACTGTGTCACAAGAATTTCCCAGAAATGGAGTGGGGGGGGGGGGAGTTGGAGTCTAACAGAGGTGGAAAGATCTTGCCGAGATTTACCATGGCTCTCAGATGCCCTGCCAATCAAGCACGGGGGCCCTCTTCTGTGTGATGGGAGGGGGAGATGCTTAGATGGCACCGTAGCCCACATCTTCTGTGCATCATACACATGGATATACACTCTCTGTGCAGCTCTGTACAGAGAGGGAGATAAAGAAAAAGAGAGAGAAGTGTTTCTATGCGCGACAGATTTTTTTCAAATTATAAAAATACACCTTTTTGAAGCCCTCTGTCCACAAAGGTCACTCTGCCCATGGCCACTAAGGATGCACAAAGCACTCCCCCCGCCCCCCAAAAAAAAGAATGCTTCTAATTGGGGAGTTGGGTTAGTAGAAATATGTGATACCTCTCTCTAGTTGGGCCTCCTCACCTACTTAAGAAACACTTCAGAGTCACTTGTTTGGTTTTAAACCACCAAGGTAGATGCAATTTTCAGAAGGACAACAAATATTCTACTGGAGAAAGCAAGAAAACCCTGGATTTTACTTCATTGATTTTCACATTAGCTCTGATTTCTTATTTAGAACTTACTATGGTTTGCAGAAGCAGATGGGTAGGGGTGAGGGGCACCAGGAAATGTACTTCCTATATACAAAGCACAGTCCTGTAGATGTCTGGGATGGAAGGAAGGCCCTAGATGGAATTCATAAACTCTGAAGTAGCATTATCTACAGGACTTTCTGGTTAAACACTATGGAGGCACAGAAAAGATAGTATCTCAACAAATCCCACTGGATACAGGAATACTAACCAGATTCCTAAAATGTGGTTCTATAGATGCTGCCTAAACACTACAAGAAATTCCTTTTATTTTGTTAATTCAAATCACCAGGCATCAGAATAGATCTGCCCCATCACTATCTTCCCCTAAGTTCAGGTATGGTATACATAGGGATGAAAACTCATGCTTCTATGTCCAGTATCTCTTACTCCCTAATAGTCAGTAGGAGTGCAGTCTCATCCTTCTGCTGAACTGATGCAGTTTTGACACTTTCCGCCTTTCCCTCCCACTGCTGAGATAAACCTCCCTCCACCTATTGCATAATTCTAGGGAATGATACAGGTTTCTCCCCTGTTGCCAATTTTCAAAAGCGTGGGTGATACAAGTAAGTATATGCAGCATTTTTATAGTGGCAGAAACTGTATTATTTATGTGAGAAGCCAACTCTTGTCATTTGAAACAGCCTCAGGGGCCAGAACCCTAAGACAAGTAAAACCGATGAAGTCAAGTCCGCAGCTCTAGTTCTGCCTTTTTCCATGACCCAAAACAGGATGTTTGTGTCTCCTCCCAAATCTGGCAAACTTGTACGAGCTGGTTCATTGCCCCATTAGAACCACATGGATGACATGCATTTCAAACAAACCCCAGTGTTGAAAACATGCTGGCTGTCCTTGGGAAAACAATGGGGAAGAAACAATGAACTAAAATGCACTCCCACCCCGCCCCCAAAAGAGGCATAGAATATATAGTATCTCAACAAGGTTCATTTTTTTAAAAAGTAATGAAAATGAAAGGATTTGAAATGTATCAAAGCAGGTGTTAAATCAGAATTAGAATTTATTCTGAACTTTAGAATCTAAAAAGTTTTTAAACTTCTAAATTGAGTGGCACTTGGGCTCCTGAAATGTTAAAAGATAGACTAGGCTCTAAATTTTTTTAACATTTATCCTTCAAAATAAGAAGACAGCATATATTTAGTGACAGCTACTCTTAAAAGAAACAAGGAACCGCCCATGAATTGTTCCATGTTTCAAATGATTAATGGTTGTGGAGAAATTTTGAATTGTCTTCTGATTGAGGCCTAGTGATTTTTTCATAAGAGCCACAGTTGACCTTGTATTTATATGATTCTATTTTCATACCTTGGAGGTGAAAATTAAATGACCAAAGATCTTAGGTAAAAGATTCAATACTAGGTTTCTTTGTCCTTTGGTTTGGGTTTTTCTTATTTTTTTCTTCCCTGATGGTTGGGGCAACACATTCGTCATTCTTCTAAATCCTTTTAAGCTTCCTCCTTCCTCTCCGCCTCACTCATTCATCTCTCCCTCTCTCCTTTTTTTTTTTTTTTTTCTGACTCTCCTCTCACAATTAAACACCCTAGTACAGTTCAGGGCCCGTGAAAGTCACAGATGGCCAACTCCATGAAAGCTCGACAGTTCAGGGCCCACTTTGGAAGTCCACTAGTACATGACACATGTCGACTTACACCCGCATCCCGAGGTTCCCAGCTGAAAGCTCCTCTGAACAGAGCACAGCGAGCACCCACCTGCCGTAACCTAGAAACGCATTCACTTCCTCACCTTCTGCTCACAAATCTTAGCTCTGTCCACCAAGGTGATTTAAATCCGAATCTCCTAACTTTGCTCTTCTGTGAAAAGAGGGCAAAAACCAGTTTCAGGTCCCAGAGGAACCCTCGGCCTCCTGATTCATTTCCATTTTTAAAATCAGCTTGAAACACTAGACATTTGATCCAATAAATCAGGTGTGAGGAGTCCAAGGAACTGGTCTCAAGAGGTTGGTTTTCAGGCCACATATTATGCTTACCCTAGAAAATATGCGACATTGTGCTAACAAAGGCTCTGGGAGCAGATGTGAGGGCAGAAGACAACTTCTCTGTTGTAAATTCAGTCAGGATTTAGTCACCGGCTCCCACATCTCTTCTGATGGACAGGCCTTGCCATCATTTCATCATACCAAGGAGAGACCCCACCAGGCACACCCACACAGCTCCCGCACTTGCATCCCCCAATGTGGTTGTTTGCTATGTCCCTGGACAATCTGAGGTTACCAACAATGTTAACCTTGAAACCTTACATCTATCTGCACAGCACTAGACAGTTTTCAAAGGGCTCTCCCAGATGTGATCACGTTGGCTTTGAAAGGGCTCATGATCTGACAGCTGCAGAGAGAGCGCAAGACATCAGTGGAGGTGTCCTCCAGGCCAGAGTGTGGAGATCAGACTGACCTGAATTCAAACCCTGACTCTGCCCTCTATTAGCCATGTAGCTTTGGGCAAATCATTTCCCATCTCTGCACCTCAGCCGTCTCCTTTTTCAGCCTGGGGAAGTAATAGTACCTTCTCTGAAGAGTTATTCCGGGGTTGAGGGTGACAAAGAAGCTATCTGAAGGATTTAGCCTAATAACACGCACATGTAAACTGTGCAATAAATGTCAGCTTTTATGATTAATAAATATGTTTAGCCCACATAAGAGCAGTCTGCAAAAGAACATCCAACATTTAAAGTTCATCTTGTCTATTCATTAACTGGCAGGGACAAAATCCTGAGTTGTCAGTGGAATCCAAAGATGCAGATCGTAGCATCTTGACTAAATTATGTTAGTAATTTGTGAGCAATGGGTGTTCTGAAGCTCAACAGGCTCAGCAGAGCAGAGGGGTTTGATCATTTGGTCTAGTGATTAAAACTATGCTTTTTATTTATCAACCATTGTTTAGAAATAGTTGTGGTGCTGCCAGTTCACTTTTAGCTATGCATTCTTCATAAATACAAATCATGTTTACAGTGATTGTTCTGTTGAGTTCACTGTTCTCTGGGTTTCCTGGACAATCAGTTGTTCTGACAACGTTAACTTGATATGTTCTTGCTTAGAACTCTAAGTAATGTATGGCAAGCTTTACCCCTTCTCTAAAATGAACTTACTTTGTAGTTCAGATAAGAAATGTGAGAATTACATATTTTGAAGTTTATTCATGCATTAAAATGTACTCCATTCTTTTGATCCATGCCTGCTCAGCTCAGAAGGGTAGACTAGACTAAAATAACCTCAGTGGGGACACAGGTGTCTGTGTAGTAGACAGCTTTCTTAGATAATGTACTTGTAACCAAAGGAAAAATTCCATGGGCTTCTAAGAACAAACCTTTGATTCTTGTTTATTTTATATGTCAATGGAAACTGGTTGTGACTCTGCTCTGTGTGTCTTTCTTCTAGGTCAAGCCCATCTAGGTCGTATTGATCTCAAGGAAAACGGAGAAATCAATGGCTGATACAAAGGATGGGTCTTCATTTTCTACCAGGAAGAGACACATTTTCTACCAGGATGAGAGGGCCAGTCATGTTTTATAGGAGCAGCTCATGTGGCTAAGCCCACCATCCCTGAATGGTGAAGTACATTTACCCACAGGTGGAGCACTACAAGCCACATGGCAGGAGTGGGCACATACCATCTTCCCACAATGGGCAGCCAATGAGAACAGGAACACAGTGCACCATGCTCTGAGTTTTGGTTAACTTTGAATGACACTCCTAGCTGATATCTCTTCTGATGGTTTTGGGGACATCCGCAAGAGTTAGAGGGCAGGGTGGAGTAAATTTAAGATTCACTCTAGAACAGAACAACTCTATTGCTCAGACAACTCTAGCCCACTCCCACTCTTATATGACCAAAGAGCTATGAATAGTTTTTACATTTTTCAAGGGTCATCTATCATAATAAAAGCATAATATGCAAATCAACTGAATGGCCGAACAGCGGAATGACCATCTGGACAACGCCAGGGCTGCAAGGGCTGAGCCCCTTGCACGAATTTCATGCATCGGGGCTCTAGTAGAAAAATAAAAAAGGCAAAAAGAAGACTATACAACAAAAACCAAGTGTATTCTATGAGGCTTAAAATAATTATTATCTGACTCTTTACAAAAAGATTGTCAACCCTGGACTAAAACTAAATTTAGGATGGGCCCTGGAATGTTGATTTCATTTGCACTGGAAGCAATCCATGTCTATCCCAGATGAAATCAGCTTCTAGAAGCAACAAATATAACTCTTAATTGACTGACTGATGATCAGTGTAGACTTACTCCTCTAGAATCTGCAGTCTAAACTCCAAAGAACCTGCCCATCCACATCTCTGGAGTTGTACTTAGCAACTTGGATCGTAATTATTTTTTATGCCTCTCTGCTCCATAAAAGAATTGTGATAATGTTCTTGAGGAAGAGATCGAAATGTTTTACACTCAGCCCAGTACTTGACAACAGTGTTTACAAATGTTTTTTAATAGAATTAAACTAAACTACTGACATGTCAGATAATCTTAAGAAACCAGCTCTCTCTTCCATCATGAATCTCTTGGTCTTAAATAAATTCCTCGCCTCAGTTTAATTACCTGCAAAGTGGAAATGGAAATGTTTGTCACTGTAAGAACACCGGTTCGATTCCAGGCACATGCTCAGGTTTCAGGCACCAGGATGTGTGTGGGAGGCCACACATCTCCTTCTTTCTCAGTTACCCTTCCTCTCTCTCTGAAATACATAAAAACATATTTTTTTAAAAATAGAAAACTTCTTTTTCCACTTGCTCCTGAGAAATCCTTTTTAAAAGTCTTTTTAAAAGTCATTCAAATGAGAGACAATGCCTAAGTCCAATATAAAGTAAGTACAAGCTGAGTGGATCAGTAGGATGTTAAACTTCAGAGGGGAAAGACAATACAATAAATTAAGACAGTGTCTTGCACTGTGCTTAGACTGGTAGTAAAAAGGGAAGGAAATTACCTCACTGATTCACCTCAGTGTGTCATTCAACTGGTGGCTTTTCTCTGGACATTTTCCTGCGGGTAATAAGAGGAAGGTTTTTTTCCAGGCACTTGGATGGGAGTCTCTCCACCAATCTCTAGTTGCCTTTCGATCCTGCCAGCTCTCACCTCCAGCCCCGGTCCAGCTTTGGGTCCTATCCTTTCCCTAAGTCATAAGGATTTACTGGGCATAAATAAAACATCTGGGGAGCTCCCCCCGCCCCACCCCCTGCCACAAGTTGGCTAAATGAATACCCACAATTGCTAGTGAGGAGCAAATTGAATTAATGATCTTAGCGCTAAAACAGAACATGAGTGTTGATGAGTTAACAGCATTTTAATGTTTGCTCTTATGGGTATGTTTAAAGTTACTGCTGAGTAAACTTGCCTTGGGATTTTATGCATATATTTTGTTAATGGATCCTAAATGTTTGATCTGCTGGCAAAAAGAGGGGAGAGACACAAACTTGTATGCTTACCGAATTGCCCAACCTCGATATTCTGAAAGGTCCAGTTCCTCATCTGTGAGCAGTCAGCTGAATGTGTACTTGGAAAGTTTCCACCATAGCCTCAGGTTGATTATAATTATAAATGAAAGAGAATTGTGTCATTAATAACATCAACTTACATCAAAATAAATGCTCTGACTCTTTTGTTTCCTTCCTTTCTATCTGTTCTAAATTTTGTTAGGATTTTCCAAACAATCAAATCATGTATTTGAAGTCAGTGTATGCTAAATACTGACATTTCTGCTATTTTAGATGTAAGAATAACTTCCTTTCAAGAAATTAAAAAACGTTCATGTGTGTGCACACATCTATTCTTACTTAATCACTACACAATAGACAATAAATGCTACTGTTCCTTTTATATTCTAAGCTAATACTAAGGGGAGAGGAGAGGAAGCTCTTTGGCTGAGGGGCATATTTTCATTCTCTAGCAACCATCTCTACAGACTTCCAAACCATATTTCTTCCTAATAAATGAACCTTGTGCCCCTTCATGATAAAGGAAGTTGAGTGAAAGCACAATTCTCATTTTGTGTGACTTCACAGAGCATCGAAGAATTGTGTGGAGGTTGGTGCCTTAAATGGTGGCAGAGCTGGGATTGCTCTTCTCTCTAATCTTTTGAATAACAGCCTGGCCAGGCTAGTGGTGGAGAAGGAATAGACTGGAAGCCAAGCTTGGGGACCTGAGCTCTCAGGACATACACTCCCTCCCTTCAGGGTCCCCACTCCCAGAAGACCACGCCTCTGGGGAAGAGGCCCAGCATTGGGAGCTATCCCAAAGGGGAAGGTACAAAAAGAAAGAATAGAAGGAAGGGTCAGTCAAAACTATTTGAGAGCCTCATACTGTAGTAATTATTAAACCGGGCTCCTTGTTTTACTGAAACACGCAGGCTCTGTCAGCACCACTTTGGCAATAGAATTCCGTGTGTTTAAGCCTTCAAGATGGAAAGGAGAGTTTGCCAACCTGTAGTCTTCTGTAGACTTCAGGCTTTTTCAGTCTTCTTCCTACAGAATGAAGCTACAATTCTTCCTAGTTAATTCAGAACATGTTATTAGAAATACTCGGCAACGTGGCATCATCTAGAAGCTCGGGGCTTTATAAGGGGATGACTCACATCCAGCCAGTGCCAGCTCACGTTCATGTTTTTAATTGATCCCACTTCACAAATGGGGATTTGGAATATGGAAAGAGTTCAGATGACTTGTTTACACAGCAGAATCAAAGAGAGAGGCTGTTTTCCATCTATCGGCACCCTTCCCACATCTTCTGAGGTTTCCTGAATGGATAAAATAAAATTTTCTTATTGACACCAGGCAGGGATAGACCCAGAAACTTTTTATCTAAATTTAACAGGTTTCTTTTGTATTTAATGTACATGATCATGATATTGACAGAACAACCTGATTAAGCATAACTTAAGCTGCTTTGTCCTTATGAAATAGGGGGGATTTTCTTTTAAGGAGCCACACATTGAAATGAAATACAATCCTTTGTTTCGTCTATTGCCAAGGGGAATTCAACAACAACAACAAAAAAGGATCTGGAGCTGATAGCATCCAGAGAATTTTGCAAAAGGTAGCTTTGCACTCGGGAGTCCAGGACGATCTGGGAAGGAAGCCTTGGTTTCCTCTTTCTGCTGATTAAGAGTCTAGTGCTCCAGACGCGGAAGGGAGATCTTATCATGGCCCTTGGACAAGCCGCATTGTAACTGTGGTTCTCGTTTCCTCAATGCCAGAAAGAAAAAGAAATGGCATTGAAAGATCATTCTGGCTTGTCAGCTGTTCAGATCCTTAAGCCCATTCCTTGCCAAAATTTTCTGGCTCTGTGGGAATATTTCAAAGGATTGAATGATGACTCAGGTACTCTGAAGAATCTAGAACCATCCCCCCCCCCCCCCAATAAGATTCCAGTCTCTCAATTACCTACAACCATTGGTTGTACCTGTATTCACAAGTTCTCAATTTATGTAGGACCTCTATACCATTTGTTACTCCCTGCCAATAAAATATGACATTAAATAGGTTCCACTAGGTTATGCAAAGCTTTCTTTAATTCAAGATATCTATATGTACATTACTGATTTTCAGTTTTATTGGATTATTGTTACCAGAAAGGGGACAGGGATCAGAGTGCCGCATCCAGCATGGCAAGGGTTCAAGATCTGAAGAAGGGGCCGCACACAAATGAAAACACTACACAAGAAATATGAATTTAGAGGCATGGGGGGGGGGGGCAGGTGGGAGCCTCTCTCTAGGGGAGAAGCCCTTCGAAACCCTGGCCTTGTTAGCTTTTATTCAATTTTAGATACAGTGTACACATCTTGCCCTCAGTTAAACATGGCAAACAGGTAGCAGGCAGACTACCTCAAAGGTCAGGAAAGATCAGTAAAGATTTACTTTGAGGCTATTAGGTCATTGCTATCTCAACACAATCGGTGCATAGCTTTTAGCCCTGCTAAAGCTCAAGGTTCATCAGTCTTCCAAGTTCTTTGATGCACTTTCATGACAGCATTGACAATGGATGGCTACCTGCATCAGAGCAGGTCTGCCTCAGGCCAGCCTGTGGTGTGTGGTTCTTGACTTCAAGCAGGAAAGATTTCAAAATTAGTCCAGGTGATTTTAAGAATATGTTTATTAAAGCTTGGATCAGTGAAGTAAGGAAAGGCATAGGCTAATAGAAGCAACAGGAGAGAGACTAGGTGGGGCTGCTTTGGCTCACTGGAAACATTATGTGGAAAAAGTGAGCCAAGGTGGGCTGTTGTCAGTTCACTGGAGAGTTAAAGAAAAGAGCTTCTGCTTTCTATTCAACTTTTATGTTACTTTAGCATAAAGGTTCATAATTACAATAAATTCTTGTCGTTTGTATATTTTTATTATTAAATAATATTTCTTTTTGTTCTATTTAATATGTGCAAATATATGTTTTCATATCTCATTTTAAACCATTTGGTTAAACAACATGAGAGTTTTCAAATGTAAGAAGAGCACTATTTTTTCTGAATTATAATGAACAAAACCTGGAAATAATGTGGAAAATTTTGGAGTTAAGGAAGTGAATTATGAGTTAATATTCTTTGAATTCATTTCTTTTTATTATGATTATACTTGTGTGATTAACTGAAATAATTTTTAAATTAATTGAATAATCCTTTAATTTATAATCCATGTTGACAGAAATAAGGTAAAAACAATTGTCCCAAAAAAGACATCATAGCTATTGCCACCTCCACCTTCTCTGCCATCTGCTCATCATCAAACACCTTAATTTTGAAAACAAAGTAGTTGTGTCTAATTACCGCCTCTGGGCAGTGATTACTTTTGTTCAGAACCCACACTTAGTCATCTGCATTGTGTTTCAGAAGGTGAGGAGTCATCAAAATTCTAAATGAGTGGGAGGAATAAGCAACACACAGTTCTTTTGGCTTCTTCTCAATGACCTCTTTCCTGTTGAGGGAACACCATGACTTAGGTTTGAAAAGGGTTAGAACAAACTGATGCTTTTTTGTATATATTAGAAATAGGATTCTGAGAAAAAACTGTATCAACTAGAAGCTACCAGGCATTCTTTCAGTTGTCCTGGTCAATCTACACTGCTTTGCATTTTGACTTGACTTGCTGAAAAACTGAATAATCTCTGCAGCTACCCCCAAAACAGAAGAATTTTGTCAGTAGATGAATTTGTCAGTACAAAGCCATGGCCTCTCCCATCGTTTAGGCAAAGAACCCATTCAAGTTGGTATAATATTTCCCATATTCTACTGCCCCAGAAATGGCAATAAATGCTTTTCTGCCCATTGTATACCTAGGCAGGGGCAATCAAAGCAATTCTGTCAGTAAATGGCCCTTCATCACTTTTGGTGACAGCTGGAAGGAAGTCTTTAGAAACTTCTCTCAGAGGGTGAAGCAGGATGTCCAAAAAAAAAAAAAAAGCAACTTTTAGCAGGAATCTCAAGGGTGCCAAGTTCACACATGGCTGAAAGATGTGTAATCTCTAATCAAGCAAATGGGAACAAGATGGTCAGAGGAAATGCAGAGGGTACCCATTCTATTACCCTACTCTCTACACTTCCCCAAAAAGTAGAGTGGCAGCTTGTTAATCGTTTTTTTAACTGCATGCCAAATAGGAATGTTAGATATGGATCACCTGGGGAGGGAAAATGCAGAAAATAAAAACATTAATGTTCAAGGAATGAGAACATTATTGTATCTATTTGTCCTCTTATGTGAACCTACAGCAAGGAAAGGACGGCCTTGAACTCTCCGTACATCAAGACCTTTTGTTTGATTACAAAAAACTTCAATTTTCACAGGGGAATTTTTCCTTCAGTTACGTAAATGTAGTTACCAATTCCTTTCCATTAATTTCTTTCTATGTTGGATCATCAATCGGCTTCCAAAAATGCAAAAAGGTAGGAAAAAATCAGGGATGGTTGCTGATTACGGAGAGGGGAATAAATCCCCTCAGCAAAGTGAAGAGAGTATAATCTTTAATCAATGTTGTTGGGAGAACATAGCTTCTGGTCAAACAGACAGGCCTCAGAAGTGGGGGAGGGGGTGAAGAGTCTATGATATGTGTGTTTTTCATTTAAACTATGCCCTCCTGGGTCAAGCCAACATACAAAGTATTCAGAGAAAGTAGAGCTTCATGTGATATTTTGAGTCCAAAGAGAAACAGGAAATTCCAGTGACCTCTGGAGAGAGAACAAGTTCCCTTGAGAAGTTCTCACTTAGTTTTCCATATTGAATGAGTTCTGGATGGTTCAAATGACATCCTGAAACACATGCGAACAATCTCAACATATCCTTCATGTTGAGTAAAGTTTAAACAGCCTGTAAGTGTTTTAAGACTTGGCATATACTGCACTGCAAATGGGCAAAGTTAAATTCTGAAATCAAAGAAGAGATGAAAGTGGATATTCATATTATTTATGAGATCTTGCCTACCCCCAAAAATTCAACCACTGAAATCATTTTATTAAGCATGATATCTTGAAGTCCCTTATTCAACTAAACACATTGTAAGTCACACGAGATGCACATGTTGTTACCACCCAGAACTGTAAATCGTGCAACAAGGTTAATTTCCTATCACTTAAAAGAATGGAAATGTGTAAAGAAGAGAACCAACATTTATTTAGCTCTTTCTTTGTGCCTGCATTCAGCTCAGTTCTTTATATAACTTCTTTCATTGAATCCTTGTAGCATTTTGATAAAATAAATATTATTTTTTAAAATATATTTTTGTTGATTTCATAAAGGAAGGGAGAGGGAGAGAGAAATAGAAACATCAATGATGAGAGAGGATCATTGATTGGCTGCCTCCTGCATTCCCCACACTGGGGATTGAGCACACAACCGGGTATAAGCCCTGACCGGAAATCAAACTATGACGTCCTGGTTCATAGGTTGACACTCAACCACTGACCTAAGCCAGCTGGGGATTATTATTTTTTTTTAATTTTTAAAGTTAAGATAATTGAGACTTTATAACCAAGAAGATCCGATTTGGAATTCAGGTTGGTCTGACTCCAAGCACTGCTAAGCTAATATTCATCCAGTGTGTAAAAAAGGAGGAAAGGAATACAAAAGGAATAGAGCAGCACTGACCAATGGAAATAGAATGTTAGGGCCTGACCGATGTGGATCAGTGGTTGAGCATCGACCCATGAACCAAAAGGTCACAGTTCAATTTCCAGTCAGGGCACATGCCCAGGTTGCAGGCTCAATCCCCAGTGGGGGGCATGCAGGAGGCAGCTGATTGATGTTTCTCTCTTAGCAGTGTTTCTATCTCCATATCCCTCTTCCTTCCTCTCTCTCTAAAATTAATAAAACATCTTTAAAAAAGAAATAGAATGTGTGGCACATATGCAATTTCATATTTTCTTGCAGTCACATTGAAAACATAAAAAGGAGCAGATGAAATTAATTTTAGTAACATTTTATTTACTCCAATAAATTCAAAATACTAGCATTTCAACATGTAATCAGTATAAAATCATTAATGAAATAATTTATTCTCTTTTTCATGCTAAGATTTCAAATTCCAGTATATATTTTATATTTATAAATCATCTTAATTCAGGCTAACCACCTTTCATGAGCTCAACAGTCACACGTGACTAGTGGCTACCATGTTTAACAGGGCCACCCTGGAGCACTGATTCCTTGAAGGATTATACCATTGACAAATTTGATCATTTTGAACTTTATCTTCACTTAAATTGCTTATTTTCTTAAATAATTTTTATTGATTTTTTTTTTAGAGAGAGAGAGAGAAAGGGAAGGGAGAGAGAGATAGAAACATCCATGAGAGAGAAATATCAACATCAATGGGCTGCCTTCTGTACACCCGCTGCTGAAGATGGAGCCCACAATGGGGCATGTGCCCTGACTGGGAATTGACTTGTAATGGTGACCTCCTGGTGCATGGGTCGATGCTCAACCACTGAGCCACATGGGCTGGGCTTAAATTGCTTATTAAAATGTGGGCCAAGACAAGTCTCTCAAAAGGTTACACTTAGAGTTACTACTTGATCTAGAAATCTCACTCTTACATATAACCCTGAAAGAAATGAAAAAAAAGAAACATATCAGAGAGAAATGAAATTTGTACTCAAATGTTTATACCAGCATTATTCAAAATAGTAAAAAAGTGGAAACAACTCAAATGTCTATCAAGGAATGAATGGGTAAGTAAAATGTGGTATATTCATAAAACAAAATACTACTCAGCAATGAAAAATGAAGTATTAATACATGTTACAACACAAATAAACCTTAAAATATCATGCTAAGTGAAAAAAAGCTTCTGGTCACATGAAAGGACATATTGTATGATTCCATTTATATGAACTTGAAAGTAAGTTATTGGTTACCTGTGGGGGAGGTGAGGAGGGTATGGGGAGTGAGTGACTATATTAGGTATATGGGGGTTTTTTTAGAGTGATAAATGCTCTAAGATTTATTATGGTTATGGTTGCACATACAAAAAAAATCATTGACTTATATAATTTGAGTGGGTAAATTGTGTAATTGGGTGGCATATGAATTATATCTCAATTAAGTTGTCATACAGAAGAAATAAATAAATGTATCTTAACCCTCAAATAAATACTGAGCAAGGCAAAGACTTTTTAAAAAGTTTCTAAATAGATATTTATGTGCTAATCAATAATCATTAGATATCTTTCTAAAGCTACTAGTCCTCCTGCCTGTACCACTTGGGCTTGTGTTCCTGGTCTTGTCTTCATGGAGAAAATCTATCCAACAAACCCCCAAGGAGAACCCAAGCACTTGGTTACATGGTCAAGATAGAGCCCCTCCCCACTAGAGCTTGACATGAAAAGAAACAAGCAAACATAAGCCACTGTGAACAGTCCTATGGTGGGGAATCTGCACAGCGGCTGCCTCATGGGATTCTGAGAGGAAAAGGTCAATGTAGCGTTTCCTGGACCTACCAGTGCAATGACTCTACCAAAGAGATTAATTAAAATAATTTGTCGCGGCCTGTTTTTAGTGATACTATACCAAGTCATGGGGACCTCATTTTCTAGTGAAGTACTCTTAAGAACAAATCGTATCTCTTTTTTTTTCACAGAATTTTGCCAAGATTCTTCATCATTCTTATTGTTTCAATATATTACAGATTCCAACTCTGCCCACTTTTTAAAAGTAGGAAAATGCTTGGCCACTCCAGCCTTAAGAATTTTTCACATTTCCTGATGATTCCTCAGTGAAAAGGGTTTGGTAAACAAAGAGCTGTCAAAATCTAACTCAACACATGTGCAGCAGGAGACATGTTCGCAAATGTTTTAGCTGTGTTCTTCATAAATGAAACAACCAAATATCCATCAACGGTCGAGTGAGTAAAGGTCATCAGTTCTCCATGCCGTGGAATATTGCACAGCAGTGAAAATGAATGGATCAGGTTTCATGCATCAGTGTGACTGAATTTAAAAAACAACACTGAGCCAAAAACGTAAATCAAATCTTATTATTTCACATAAAGTTCAAATACAGGCAAAACTAAATACACTATTTACTGATACACTCACATTATGGCGATACACACACACAATAAAAAGCAAGGGTACAATAATTCACACAGAATTAAGGACAGTGGTTATCTGGGGGTGGGGGAGGCTATGCAATTGAATGGGAGAACACAGGAAGCTCCTGGGGTACTGCTGAGGTTCCATTTCTTGGCATCCATGGTGGTTTAAAAACTGTTCATTCATTTTGCTGTTTAAACTACACATGTACTTTCTCTCGTGCTGCTCGTATACTTTACAGGGTTTCAAATGACAAAAACAAACTATAACAAAACACCAACAGTGCTTTGCCATTCTACCAAAAACGAAATGGTGGCTCCACATTCTGGCTGGTGAGGCAGCTTCCTATAGGCTTCTACCATTTTATGTGCATATTATTCGGGTTTATTAGTCTGCAGTAGATCCTGCCTAAGCTGGGTTCTGAAATGCAACGCTACTTAAAATATATAGATTCCTTTGTCCGAGAGGAGCTTTAGAGTCTGGCAAGACATTTGAGATCAAGGATTCCTGGAACCTCAGCAGGGCTGCCAAGGCGCCAGCGTGCTCCTCCTGCCTCATCCCTCATCTGGCTTCCAGCCTGGCCAGACCACCCTCGGTGCAAGGGAGGTCAGGAAAGCAAGCAGAAGATGTGCTATTCCTCATTTATTAAATCTTTATCCTTGGACATCAAAAGCCCCCAGTGATGGGGAGCGGGGTCACAGTAGTCCCTTGGGCGAACGATAATGGAAAGAGCCCCATCTACCTATCACCATGCTCCACAGATCCCGCTTCCAGGCCCTGGCCTGGACAGAGTCCCGCAAGAAACGCTGGTGCCAGAGTTACGATTGCGTTGAGTAAACTGGCTCACCTGAAGTGCACTAAGAGCTACAAGACTGAAAGGCATTGCCAGTGGCGCAGAGGCTCATACTCTCCCCTGGCAGAGCAGCCAGACAGAATCTAAGTGCCAACTCTCTGGGCCAGTTCTAAACGCAGTGGCCCAGCCCTGGCTGGGTAGTTCAGATGGTTAGAGCATTGTCCCAATACACCAAGGTCGTGGGTTTGACCACCAGTCGGAGCACATAAAAGAATCAACCAATGAATGCATAAACAACAGATTGATGTCTCTCTCTCTCTCTCTCTCTCTCTCTCTCTCTCTCTCTCCAATCCCCTCCCCCTTCTCTCTCTCTCTAAAATCAATAAAAATAAAATAAACACAGCAGCAACCACACCAGTTATGTCTCCAGCAATATTCAGGTCTCTACTCTGCAAGAAGTAATATTTTTACATAATCCTATATAATAAAGGGGCAATATGCAAATTGACCCTCATGCCCTCACATAACAAAGATGGCCGCCCCCATGTCATCACAACATGGCCACCCCCACGTTGTCACAAGATGGCCAGCAGGGGGGCAGTTAGGGGCAATCGGGCAGGCAGGCAGAAGGGGTTAGAGGCAATCATGCAGGCAGGCAGGCAGGCAAGTGGTTAGAAGCCAGCAGTCCCAGATTGTGAGAGAGATGTCCAAGATGGGAGAGGGTGCGGGCTGGGCCGAGAGACACCCCCACAGTGCACGAATTGTATTGGGCCTCTAGTATTCACATAAGAAAGATCAATGAAAGCATTTCAGCTATGCCACAGTAACATATTCCCAAAAAAGGACATATTAGAAAAATAGAAAGAGGTAAAGAGTTTACTTCAGGGACTCTGAATTTTTCAAAAAAATAAAATTAAGGTATCTTTTCTAAATCTAAATTTGCACAGGCATGCATGTCAGCCGCCCTGCAGTGGCTGTCCCAGAATAAACACACAACTCAGTGGTCTTGTGAGCCACAGAGCTCTCTGCCCTTCCCCCCGAGCCTGCCTGAACTTGCTCAGCCATCCTCCATTCCTGCTGGAATCCAGGACTGGCTCCAAGGCCAGAATGGGGTTCACAAAGGGGAAGTGGAAACATGTGTGCCTGCTTGTCTAGTCCCTTCTCCTGCCAGCTGTTGAGTGTCACTGCCTGACAACTCACCCCTGAAATCTCCCCTCTCACCCTGTGGTGCTCCTCTGCATCTTGCACAAAATACCCCAAATAGCTTGAACCTGTCTAATTTTCCTCAGGGTCAGGAGAGGATATGACACCCATGCCCATCAGTCAGGATTGCTTGAGAGGCATAGTCAATGTAGTTCCCCACTTCAGAGTCTAGTGGGTGTGGTCTGTCCTTCACTGATGCTTGGGAACAGAAAAGGCATTAGAACAACTATGTTTGCATGTGACTTTTACCTCAATTTCTGATCTAGCTAAATGGCCGTGATTTTCACCTGTGTTTGACTTTGTCCTATCCCATAAGTTGATGCTTCCTAGGTCAGCCTCACATTAAAATTGCCCGGATAGATTTTTTAAAAATAAAGACCACTGCCCTGGCCTTGTCCTGAGATTCTGATTGAGTTGGTCTGTTCAACCCCAAAGTCAAGAGTGATCTCCTTAAAGCATAAGTCAGGTCACACCCTCCTCTGGTCAAAACTTTCCAGCAGCTTCTCACCTCATCTGATGACCTGCATGTGATCTGAGCATGCCCACACCTGTCCCTCCTTCTCTGTCTTGTCTCCCAATTCTCCTCCCTCACTCCTCATTGAGAGCACTTTCCTTGACCGTGCCTGGCGCTCTCCTGCCTTCTCTTTGCATCTGCATGGAATGCTCTTCCTCTTTACCCTTGTGGCTAGCTCCCTCCCTTCTTCGACGTCCTTACTCAAATGCTATCCTGCTACGTGGGCCGTTCTGAGCACTCTATCTAACATTGAAAAACACCTCCACCTCACCCTTTTCTCCTGAAGGGGGTCAGAATGTGCCACCTCAAAATATGCCACTTGAGCATAAGGATTATTTTGAGCTGAAGGCAACTGAGGCAAAGCAGACACAGGAAGAGCTCTCTGCCCTCACCCACCTGCCCACAAGCAGAGCATACATTTCCCCTGTGCCGGTGCTCTGGTATCAGGAAGAGAACAACCCTTATCACCAGAGTTGAGTCTGTGTAAACAAAATTTACTAAATAAGCCTTAAATACCATTACTTTTCCCCATAAACTTTTGAGTCACCCTACCACAATTTATTTGCTCTAAAAGTCCAAACTCCCTCTCTTTGTATAGTCATTTCTCCAGTTTATTACCCTTTGTCAAGATGGTATATAAGGCCCCGAGTCTAACCACTTCTTTAGGTTTTCATTTCTTTTCTATGAAGTCTGTGCACATAAAATTTAAATCTTAATAAAATTCTAAGCACTTTCTCCTGTTAATCTGTCTTCTGTCCGTTTAATTCACAGACCCCAGCCACTGAACCTGGAGGAAAAGGTGTGTTTTTTTCTTCTCCTACAATCACTTCTAATGTACCACAGATTCTCCTTGTCTATCTTGTTGGCAGTGTGTCTCCTTGCACTAGAATGTAAGTTCTATGAAGGCGGAGATCTTTCCCTCTTTTGATCACTATTATCTCCTGATCACCTAAGAGTTTGCCCAGCATGCAGCATATGCTTAATAAATATTGGTCGGTTGAGTGAATAAATAAACAAAATACTTTCCCCTACAAACTGTACCTGGGAAGATAGCCAGGTGAAAACGCTAGAATTGTGATGTTAAGTGGAGGATTTTACAGGAAATAATTCAGAACACTGGCCTAGATGCCAGAAGGGATATTTTTATTCTTGGTATCATGCCACTGGCCAGAGCCTCAAGCTTCTTGGGAAATGGAGATAATAACTAAAGTTTTCTGTAAGAATTAGTAAGTACAGCAAAAACAGTCTCTAAAATCTGGGCTTTAAAATAGTATATACCAAAAAAATGTATTAGAGAATAATTTGGTCACTTAGCTGAACTCAAACGATGAGAAAACCTAAATGAAAGTTGGTGTAGGATCAAGTTCAAGATGTCTGTGGGCCAAAATGTCACCCTACTATTGTTAGGGGAATTCCCATACTTGCCAAAGCCGGGGCTCTGGCCAGTGAGGGATTAGCCCAGGAAAGTGTTCCCTGAGTGATTTCCAGCCACAGCCACTACTGCACAGTGGCCTCCGTAAACCCCAAATGCCATCTTCTGTGTGTGCCGATGTTTATGTATTTGAGAAACGCTTTTGCAATACAGTTCAGAAAGGGAAGAAAACTGGCTTTGGGGAAGGAGCACTTCTCCCTGCTTCCTCCAGGGCTGTAACTTCCTGGTTCCTGTGTTGACTCAGGTAGTGGATTCAGGATTTTCTATTGCAAAACAAAGCAGAGAAGAACTGGCCCCTAGGGGTTTGCAAATCTCTCCCATCTCTCCTCTAAAGGAATAGTTCATGCATGTCGGTTCTTGATGTGGTCCCCTCTCCAATTTACATTTTTCATCATGTAGAAGACAAGATCTGCAATATGGAATTTATCTTTCTGTATTTTCCCCACTTGGGATGTTGCCTAGAATCACACTCCTGTTTGGATGTCGTTTTGTAATTTAGCTACACCATTTCCCGACGTTGAAATGTGAGGAGAGGCACAACCTCCATATTCTTTCCTCTTATTCACATTGCTTCTTCCTCTCAGAGTGGAGTCTCATTCAAATCAAAGTGATTCAAGAACCAGTTTAGCAAGTTCCCTTTCACCCTTGGGGATTCCTGGCTGCCCTGTGGTGCTGATCCAGGAGGTCAGTCTAATTGAGTTTTAATCTTGTGGTTCTAGGTGGGTAACAGGGAAGGTTGTCTGGGATTGGCAAAACCCACTGGATGGCCCTGAACTTCTTCAACACTTGTCTGCTTTCAGTATAGTAGCTTTCCTCTGGCTCAATATGGGGATAGTCTGTGTGCAGAGGCAAAATGTGACTCCAAAACCAAAAATTTGGTGAAAATGAGAAGATTTACTCCTTTCCCCACTGGGTTTAACAGGAGGTTTCTACTAAACTTAATTTAACTAAATTAAACTAGCCCCACTCAATGGATGACTAATATACTCAAAAATGCCAGGGAAATGGTATTATTCTAATACTAGAGTCCAGGTGCATGAATTTATGCAACAGTGAAGTCCCTCAGCCTGGCTTGTGGGATCAGGCTGAACCCGGCTCTCTAACATCCCCTGAGGGGTCCCAGATTGGGAGAGGGCACAGGCCAGGCCTAGGGACCCCACCAGTGCACCATCAGGCCAGGGAGAGACACAGGAGGTTGACCAGCCAGTGAGGGACTGTGGGAGGGCTCCAAAGCATGTCTGGCCCATCTCACCCAATCCTGATCAGCTGGACCCTAGTAGCAAGCTAACCTACTGGTGGGAGTTTCTGCCCCCTGGTAGTCAGTGCACATCATAGTGAGCGGTTGAGCGGCCTTAGCACATCATTAGCATATTACACTTTGATTGGTTGAACGGCCTGTTGGCTGGACACTTAGCATATTAGACTTTTATTATATAGGACTAGAGGCCCATTGCAGGAAGATTCCTGTAAGAATAGCTTCCTTGGGTCTATTCTTGCAAGAATAGGGCTTCCTGAGGCAGGAGCAAAGCAGAAAAGGGAGCGAAGCCCACCGAGGCAGGCTTCGCTCCCTTCTCCGCCGCCTCGCTCCCTCCCTTCGCCGCTTTGCCCTCGGCTCCCTCCCTTCTCTGCCGCCTCCGCTCTCTCCTTTATCCCCCGCTTTGCTCCCTCACTGGGTCATGGATCCGAGGCCCGGATCCAGTGGACAGTGTCGGGCGCTGCCGGCCCTGCCTCGCTGGGTCACGGATCCCAGGCCCGGATCCCGCGGGCAGAGTCTTGCACTGCCCGCCCCACCTGTAGTATGCAAATTTAACGGCCATCTCTGTTGGCTTAATTTGCATAGTCTTCTGATTGGCTGATGGGCGTAGTGAAGGTACGGTCAATTAGCATCTTTGTCTTTTATTAGTGTAGATAGTAAAATGATCAATCTCTATAGTTTTTCCTGCACACCATTTCACTTAACTACTTCAGGACGGCAGATATTATAAAGAAACCTTCTCTTTGGTTGCATTTTTTTTTTTTTTTTTTAGTTTCTTGGGACTATTGCCAGGTTGTAATTGTTATAGAGTTGAATATTTAAATGTCATTTAAAACTTCATCTTAATAACTTGCTCAAGTGAACAAATCATTTCTTTTCATTCTAGTATAAAAGAGACCCAACATGATCAATATGATTGTGGAGATTATCAACATCATCCTATGTACACCATGCCCAGCACATAGGGGGTCTTTTCATATAACGAGCTCATGTTCTGGGTGGGTATTGAGAAGAAGCTCGGATTCTAGAAGAACTATGAAGTTACATCCTAGTATTTGACGTAAAAGGCAAAGAGGTAGGCACTGGATTTCAGTAGAATGATGCCAGGAGTGGCTTGGGTCATTGAAGAGAGAGTTTTTCACACTGGGGTTCCTCATGGCAGGGAATTCCAAAGGCTTCTTTCAGAGCAGTACAGGTCACCAACGTGGGAGACAAACACCACTTCCTGGTTGAACCCCACCTTCCCTAAGTAACCACCGGCCGGAGACATCTCTAAACAGCAGCTGCTTTCAGGATGCTGTGTGTCTATTCGTCTTCTGTCCAGGAAAGTAAGCTCTGCCTCCAGTTAGTGTTGAGGCTGGAGTCATAGGAAGGCTAGAGCTGACACCTGTGAGCATGAGAGAAGTTCTTTCAAACATTCAGGTGAAACTATTCAAAGGGCTCCTCTTACATAAGCATAATGCAAACTCGGGTGTATTTCCAAGGTTTTTGCATGGCTTTACCCAGATAACATTTAAGTATTTGAATGTAAATAAAATTCCTCAGTAAAGCCTGTTTTTAAAAATTCTACTCTGCTTCTACCAAACAAATAAGAAAAAAAATATATCTAAACCATTCAGATAGAACAATCGAGTTAAAATGTCTCTAAAGCAAATATTTAGGTTGCTTACATGAAGTTTTCCTATCTTTGTTTGCATGGTCCCAAAACAATAATAGAAGAAGTCCACAGAAGGATTACTGCAGCTGGGGTTCTTGAAAGAGAAGGACATATCACATATCAGCTGTGTTTGGAAATCAAAAAGATGCCTGTCCAGCAGCCTCTGGCATTTTGTTCTAAATCTACCCTCCAGCATACCCTTATGTTCTTGTTTTGATTCATCCATACTCATTTGGTGCCAAACAAAACTCCGTAGTTTTCTGCAGAACTCTGTGGTTACATCCCATTAGACAGAATACAAAATCAAGGATCTAACATTTATAGAGCAATTCACTAGGAGCCAAGTTGTGCCAGGCTACTCAAGGTGTTTTGCCTATATAATAGGGATCAGTCCTCTTTATGGCCCAAGGATGGAAGCACTGAATGCCACCCCATTTTAAAGATGAGTTAACTGAGACAAACAGAGAAAGGCCTTGCCCACACCCTCAGGATGCGAATGTCAGAGGCAGGAAAGCCGGCTACACTACCTTTCACCTGGGCAACATGCAATTAGAAAGAAAAAAAAGTGTTTACATTTTATTTTCAAATCTTTCAGGTATTCTATATACTCAATCTTAAATGTATGAAAGCTCATTAAATATGTATATTCTCTGGGTTGTCCCAGTGAGCAAGCTATCATCCCACTTCACCTGAAGAAGTATTATTGAGTAAAAAAAGTAGTTTCTGAATTTTTATTAGTAATTTATCCTAGTTAAACACATTGTTCAGCTCTGCACTTTGCCTTAAATACTTAGCATAGAATTTATCACTCAGAGTTTATGAAATTCCAGAAATTGAAAGTACGTCGGTATAAGTTGTATAACTTTAGGAAAAATGTAAGCTGTTTGTACGGTTGACAAATACTCAACTTTAGTTCATAAACACAACATTATACAGTAAAGCTTGAACACCACACAGATCCCAGGGAAAAACAATTTCATTATTGTTCACATTATCTTCAGATGAAAAATTTTCACATCTAGACAATAACCTCAGCAGTGTAATAGTCAAATATCAAATGGTGACAGGACTTTTCACATCATAGAGAAAAAATGTCCAGCACTTTCGACATTAAAAGCTTCCTCGAAGAACAAATGTTATTTCACACAAATGTGTAAAGTTTAACATTCACAAACCCTCAGACCAGTAACTACTACACATAGAAGAGAATTCTCATCTGTAGCATTTTAGATCTGATAAACGTTGTTAGTTTTCCCACACCATCAGATCTGACTAGTTTCCAGTAGTATTGTTGTGCACGCTGCCACAAGAATGCAAAAGTTTTGAAACAAAACTTGGCACCCATGTCAATAACATGAACCTGCAATGTGAGGTCATGCTATTGTTGATGGTGTTTACTTCAGCAAATAGGAATTTGTATTCTGCATTGTTCCTCAAGAATCAACAAAGCGTCTAATGAGAATTTTTTAAATTTATATTTAACCATTCAAATACACTAAGTTCTTTAAAGCCATCTATTAATTTATATAACTTAAAAGCTCCTTGAGGGCAAGAACCGTATTTGCTTTGTCATCCATCTTTGGATCCTTCATGAACTTGGCCAGAGATATTAATAAAGAATGCACACACATACACACACACACATACATGCAAACATATACACATGTTTACACTTGAAGTGATGAAATGTACTTTAGGTAGATCCCTCTAAATATAATGGAATGGAGGAGCTCAAATGGAGCAGAGCGGACACCTAGAAAGTTATGCTACTCCAGACAAACACTGCAGGAGCCACAGATTAGGAAAGTAGCCACGGATTTGAAGCAGACACTCCAGCCCCAGAGCCACTTCTTATCCTGCCTTAGCTTGGGCAACATGCCTAGAAAATTACAATTAGTCAGAGAAAAAGTCATCATGTTTAATTTTCAGATCTTTCAGAGATTCTATGTATGCACATCTACATTTGGACAAGAGTTTATTAAGCTTTATATTCTCTTCTGTGTCTCAGTGACTAATTTATCATCCCACTCACCTAAAGGTTTTTAATTGGAAAAATAAAATAAACAAAAATCAGTGATTTACCACATTAGTAGTCTATTCCAGTTAAACTATCCTAGGGAAACATTTAGAAGGAAAATGATGGGATAAGGGGTTGATTAGAGAAGGGGTATTGGGGGGGGGGGGGCATAGGGAAGGAGGCAGGAAGAGAGTGAGAGAGAGAGAAAGAGAGAGAGGTAGAGAGATCTAGGATGATAACACTACCTCTTCTATTTTGAGAAACTGGATACATGGTGGTCCCATTTATAGAAACAGAGGATGCTGAAGGAGATCCTTCCCAAACATCATCCTAAGAATCTGCCTCCTCTTGAGGCAGAATAACTAGATAGAGGTACTTAGGCCCCCCTTGAGCTTCTGACATCACTCTCTCCCATTAGATTTGCCATGAGTGTTGGGTTCAGCTCTTTAATTAATGCCCTTGGGGTCGTATTTATTCATTGCCTCATTATTTTATTGCAGATATTTCTAAAATACTCCAACAGTCCTGATCAAGCTAAAGAGCATGTGTTTCACAGAGAACTAGGATATGTCCTAGCAACTCAGACTATCTCTTCCAGAGCCGTTTGCTTGATATCATGGCTACCGGATATTGGAGATGACCGAACTGATCATCCCGCCATACTCAAGTCTGGTGATTTCTTCAGAATCACAAGACTTGATCCTAACAGGTTTGAATTTGAGACCATCGACTACCTTTTTTGCAACTTTATATTAGTGCAACTTTAATTTGAGTGTCACAAGAGTTTAGCTTTCAGCCCTGGCCAGTGTGGCTCCGTTGGTTGGAGCTTCATCCTTATGCACTGGAAGGTCACCAGTTTGATCCCCAGTCAGAGCACATACCTAGGTTTCGGGTTTGATCCCCAGTCAGGGCACATACGGAGGCAACCAATTAATGTATCTCTCTCCCATCAATGTTTCTCTCTCTCTCCCTCACCCTTCCTCTCCCTCTAAAATCAATTTTTTAAAAAAAGAGTTCAGCTTTTGCATGGAATTGCAGGGTTAGCTAACTCATGAACTAAGTATTCAAGATGAAGTTCTGATCCTCAATAGAACTTCCATGGTGAACCTACTGAAATGGCGACAGGCACATCTTCCTGATAACAAGTTCTGCCCAAGAGTTCCTCTGGGTATAGAGATGTCAACATTTATAAATGGTTACCACCCATTTAAGAAGTCCATATTTCAAATTCCACATCAAATTCCACAGAACAGGAAAAATCTCTTCTTTTTCTCATTTGAATCATTCCTGTTTCTTAGAACAGCACTGCTTCTTTTTGCAGCCAAAGCACTCCTTACTCGTAGCTCCTCACCATATAAAAGGGGAACTTGGATGGAAAAAAAAGCTGCCTCTGTCTCCTTCAGTGTTTCTCACCCCCCACCCCAGGGCTGGAGATCTCTTCCCTGCTCATCACAGTCACCTTAGGAGAGTTTTCTGGCTCAAGACTCACTATGCTTCCTGAAGCTGATATCTTTCATCAGTTCTGGAAAGTTCCCTGTTGTTGTTTCTTAAACTTGACTGTCCCCTCTTCTCTTTTGCTTCTTCTTCTGAAGACTATTACAGATCACTTAGACTTTTCTACTCTGCACGCCATGTCGCTTTATCGTCAGTTTGTCTTTCTGTGCTGCATTCTGGATTAATGCCACCAATGAATTTCTTAGCTCATAGATTCTCTCTTAGGCCCTGCCTAAGTAATACTTTGATCTGTCGTTTAAGGGTTTTAAAGACTTTTATTTTAATTTCCAGAAGTTTTATTTTGTTCTTTTCCAACATTCCTGATCTTCTTGAGTACTGCTTTTTCCTCATGTCTCCTGTTTATTTGCTTATTTTGGTCTTTAATCAGTTGAAACATATCTATGGTCTCTAGCCAACTATTCTATTGTCTAGAGTTCTTGGCCATTTAGCTCTGCTGTTGGTTTCACCTGCTGACATTTGTTCATGTGGAGGCTCCCCAGTGGGATGTGGAATTTGGGGTGGTGAGCTCATGTTCAGGGAGGTTTGCCTGTGGGAATCCAGAGCTGCCTGGCCTGAGGGCATATCACTCCTCCACATTCACAGAAGCATTTGCTTCTCTCACAGGTTCAAGGGATATCACCAGCCTGAGACTGATTCTTATGTTAATTTCCTGGCTTTGGGAGTCCCTTGACCCAGTAGGTAGTGTAAATTCAATCCCAAATCCATGTGACAGTAGGCCATGTGGAAGCTCAGAGAACTTTTATTATGGAAAACCATTTTTAAGTGTAGAGATCAGCAGCATTTAGTACAAAGTGTTATGCGACTTTCTGGTTCTAGAATATTTTCATCACGCTAAAAGGAAACCTTATACCCAATAAGCAGTGACCCCCTGTTGCTTTCTCCTCTCAGCCCCTGGCCAACACTAAACTGCTTTCTAGGAATCTGAGCCCAGCCCAAGACAGACAGAATTCCTTTAGCCATGGGAAGAATTCTCTTCAGGTTCTCAGATTTATGTTAGGGTCTTGTTTCTTGTCTTCCTCTTTTGCTGGCCTAGGACTTCACCTCCTGCCCCAGCTGCTGGTATAAACCCTTTGGACAAAAATCTATTCTTAGTATAAATACTGAGCTCCAGGCTCTGAGAAGGTATCTGTGAATAATCCAGACAAAAATTCCTACTTACTTTTTAGAAAGAGGGAGCAGAAAATAGTCAGCAAATTTTAAAGTAAATAAAACATGAGGACTGAGCAGAAAGGGGGAGTAGTAGAAAGTGAAATGAAAGTTGGTGGTGGGAGGAGATGCATGAACCAAGGAGCTTTGTGGGGCACTGGGGCTTTTATTCTGAGAAAATGAATCAATTCTGGAGGGTTTGTGTCAAGAATCTCCCATGACATGACTTACATTTTAAGAAAATCATTTTGGTCCATATATTGAGATGAGGCTGCCAGGATGCACATAGAGAGACACTCTCAGAACACCATTGTGGATTGATGATGAGTTGCACCCTGGCAGCAATAAAAGTTGAGTGGTAAAAGTGGTATACATTTTCCATTTATATTGAAAACTGAGCCCGCAGGGTCTCCTAACAGATTGGTTTTATCATAGGAGAGAAAGAGTCATCAGAACGTTGAAGTAGGCAGAATAATGGTCCCCCAAAGACTTTTACATTCTAATCTCCAGAACCTGGGAATATGTTGGGTTACATGGCAAATAGAAATGAATTAAGGCTGCAGACATAATTAAAGTTGCTAATCAGATGACCTTAGAGTAGGGAGATCATCCTGGATTATCTGAGTGGGCCCAATATAATCACAAGGGTTTTTAAAGGTGAAAGAGAAAGGCAACAGAGGGAGAACCAGAGAGACCGCAGCTTGACAAAGACTCAGCCCAAAGGTGCTGATTTTGAAGAAAGAGGAATGGGGCCTTTAGCCCAGAAATGCAGACAGCCTCTAGAAGCAAGGAAACTGATTGTCTTCTAGAGCCTCCAGAAGGAGTGCAGCCTTGCCAACACCTGGATTTTAGCTCGGTGAGACCCATGTTAGACTTCTAGCCTAAAAAAATATAAAATAATAAATCTGTGTTATTTTAAGCCAGTAAATTTGTATTAATTTGTTACAGCAGTAATAGGAAACTAATACAGATGGTGCAAAAGTTTTGTCCTGAGCAAGTGAAAGGATGGAGTTGTCATTTGGAGACCTGGAGAAGACAGTAGGTGGAGCAAGTTTGGGGCAAGAATCTTGAGTTCTGTTTTGAATATGTTCTATTCCTAGAGAAAATCTGGCACATGGGTTTCAGGGAACATGTGTGTCCATGTTCACAACTGCATAAGAATAAAAAAGTCTGACACCTCCCAATGTCCACTGACAGAAGAATGAATAGACAAATGGTGGGACAGTCACACAATGAAATAACACACAGTCATGAAGTCAATGAACTATATCTTTCAACAACATGGATGGATCTTAGTAGTACATTTGAAAGAATAATCCTCTTTTGTGGGTATCAATACTAAATAATTTTTTAATAGTCCCCTGATTGATTGCTGGACTACTACATGCTTCCTGTCACCCCGCCCCATCACCAAGCCCATTCGCAGAGTCAGCCCTTCCGTTCACCAGTCTGGTTTTCAGTTTCTTCTATAATTTCAACCCAGATGACTTTTGAGAGCTCAGTTACACATTTAAAAGGCTGTTGTAACATTTGTCTAGCTTTTCTAGCTATCAAACACTGGGAGGATACTCTAATTATCTCCCTCTCTCTGTAGTGCTTCTTAAAAATTCCCGGCCTTACTCTTTAATCAATAAATCAGAATTTCTGGGTCAGGGCCCAAAGCATCGCCATGCTTTTAAAGCTCGATGGATGATTATGAAGTAAAATCACTGTAGTAGGCACTTTGTAACACACTGATTGACTGCTTGGGGTCGGGGAGGCTGTCTGTCTGGAGCCTAAGTATGTCCAATCTCGGGATGGAGACATGAGCACATCTGCTGACCTGCTGGGGCAGACCCACCAGCTGTCTGTTTGCACGAGAGGCCCAGGGCTCCAGAGAGATAATACAGCCCAAAGGAAGAAAGAACGAGGCACAAGATTAATTCCAAGTGGAGTTCGGTGTCTGTGATTCAGGCCGATGTGGGAGAAGGATAGCAGTCAGACAAACCAAGTTCAAATCCTCTGTGATCTTGGCTTTTACTTACCTCTCAGTTTCCTCACCAGTAGTACCTATGTGTTGGGGGTTCTGTAAATACTAAATGAAGCCGAGTTGTTTGCATAGTACCTAGAGCAGAGTATATGCGCTTAGTAAACATTAACTTTATACATTGAAATGGGAATCGCCCTTTCACTGAAACCTCTGGTTCTCCAGGTGACATTGGCATAGACAACAAAGGAGAAAGATGCCAAAGGGGGACAGAGAGAGTCACCCAGGATGCAGACCAGCTCTGAGCATCTAGAAGACAAAGACAGGAGTGCCTGGCAGACACCTAGATGGTCCCCAGCAAAAAGGGTTTGGGTGTCTCATCGAAACCTCATTGCAGGAGCAAGGTCAACTATGATCGAGTTGTATAAAGAAATCCTCCAACAGGTTTGCTTTGCATCCCAGTGTAGGTACCATCCTGACAAGCATAAAGGTGAATTTTGATCCTAAAATAAACAATATTTCAAAAAACTGCTATTTCAAAGGAGATGAGCTCAGTCAGTAGGGCCTACCTGGCAGCTCAGTATACTCTTAAATCCAGTGGTGTGCTGGTAAACCAGCTCTCAAAACAAATTTTTTTTAAGTCCTCACTTAGTGCACTTGCCAATTTCCATGGTGTCAATTCTCCTCCTGTGACTGATACCAGGATGATGTTAATGAACTGGAATGAGGTGTGCTCATCTGGCTGTCATGCGCACAGCACACCCTGCTCCCTTCTTCAAATGACAAGGCCTCTAAAGCCAGGTGCACTGACAGACATCCTAAAGCATTTCAGTGTTATGCCGTTCCTGGAGAGGAACATTCCTATAATGACTTAGCTCAGCTTTATCCTGAAACTACTGTGTACAGAATGTACACTCTCAGGCTGAAAGGCACACTTACTGCCCATGAGGGAAATGCTGTCAATAATCTACCCATCAGCCTGTCTGAAGACTATTTTTTTTAAAATATGCTTTTATTGATTTGAGAGAGGAAGAGAAAGGGAGAGGGAGAGAGAGATAGAAACATCAATGATGAGAGAGAATCATTGATCGGCTGCCCCCTGCATGTGCCCTGTCTAGGAATCAAACCGTAATCTCCTGGATCGAAGTTCAACCACTGAGCCACACTGGTAGGCTGTCTGCAGACTGATGGTACTTTGTTCTCCTTTATTGCAACCCTCACGTCTTTGTGAAAAATAGAACATTTTAAAGGTGTTATGGGGAAAACAGTTTGCAATTCTATCAAGTTAAAGGGCTATTGTGATATGGAGTTCCAGTTCAGAGAATTATATCTGAAACTCAAACTATACATATGTTTTTTAAATTATCAGAGGGTTGTGTTTTTTTTTTACCAAGTTTTGCTGAGAATAATGGTGCATGAAAATGTAACAGGCTAAAAATGTTGAAAGTATGAAAAACACCTATTAAAATCCCCCACATGGCAATTAAAACACAGATTTCAGGGCCCTACTCCCTAAGTTTCAGATTCAGTGGGTCCGGGGCCTGAGAATGGGCATTTCGGACAAGCTCCCAGGTGATACTGATGCCTCTGGCCTGGGGACAGCACTCAGGGACCCACTGCCTTGCAGTCATGGTACTAGGTTAGAACTGGTAATTCTCCTGAACCAGTTGTTGCCAGCTGGCATTTTTAAATTAATTATTCACCATCCATTGAAACAGACTTGGAGCTCCCTGTTACACAGGGGAACTACTAACGCATTATTCTTGTGCTGCACTTTGTTTACCCGTGTTCATTAAACAGGCTGCAATGAAAACTTCAGACTGTGTTTAGAGTGAAATGAGACTTCCAGTAGACTGGTAACACTCGCATTAAGTTTTAAATGAAATTTCTCTCAGGAGTTTCAAGGTGATGTTTGCTTCTTTTGCTCCCTGTTAGTAGCAATTATTTTCTATTCAGTCCCAGCAAACAGAAGAGTGGCACAACTTGCTTGAGATTGCATAGCAAATAGTGGGCGAATGGAGTCTCTGAAATGGAGCTTTCTCTTTTCTGCCTCTCTCCAGTGCCAAGAACACAGGGTCTGGACAATGCACGCAGGTGGAACAGTGAGATTATGGAAGGGAAGGGGAGGAAGACACAAAGCCAGCAGAATGAATCTTCCAGACTGTGCTGGGAGCTCGAGGTGGGCCCTCGCATTTCTGTATTATTTAGCCACACTCTGAATTCCCAGCTACTCTTTTCTTAGGATGAAGTTGCTCCATGTACAAAGGTGATTGGTATCATAGCCTATGCCCAGGAGAGACTAAAACAAAAGCCCTGAATGCTATTTCCAACAGCTGCTATAAGCAGGATGTGAGCGTCATTGTTTGAAAGTCACATCTCCCAACAGAGGAAAACGATTTTAATTGAGGTTGTTTGATTTGTTTGGGGTTTTTTCCTGTCTCACTCACAATACACTTACCTCCTTTTCTAACCAGCCTGGAAACTGTTATTTCATCCTTATTATTATTTTTGAGTCATTTTTTTTAATAGCCTTGAATTGAATTAAGAGCCACCGCTTGCTTTTTAATTTTACACATATTAGGCCTGATTGTCAAGCGGGGTTTCCCTGACAGGTTTCAAGGTCATTTTGCAAACACTGCCCCAGCTGTCCTCTCACTCCAACTTCCCTGTGACCAAACAAGGACACCTCAGGAAGTTGGACCCAGGTCTGTGTGAACAGCCCATGGCATGTTATATGTTATATGCTATATATGCTATATGTTATAAAACACAGTCATTCCTGCTTTGATCCTACCAGCTAGCCAGGTTTGGTTTTTGTGTGGCTGTATTGTCTTTATTTTCCTCCTGATAGACTTTAAGGTTGTGATTAACAAGCATTTTGGAAAGGAGATGTGTCCAGTAGCATTAGGGGCGAACAACTCATTGGGGAGACTTAACCCAGCAGCTCACGCTGTCTCGTTTCTGAGGCTCAGGCTGGATGATCCCTCAGGAAGATGCCTGGAGGAGATGGGACCCGAGGTCCTCATTGTAGCCTCTGTTTAATGAGAGGCAGGTCCTCTTCGTAAACCATTAGTTGTTTCTAGAACTTGGGATTCTATAGAATAGCTAATATTGTTAAAAACTACTGTTTATTCAGCTGCCCTCGTCTGCCAAGCACCCTGCCAGCGGCCCTGGAAGGTACGTACTATTGTTTCATTTTAAATACAGGCATGCGCTGCAGAAGGACATTGAGTCAACCACAGATCACATACCTGACCATGGTCCCGCAAGATTATAATGGAGCTGAAAAGTCCCTACCGCCTGGAGACAGCACAGCCCAGTCCTCACATGTGTGTGGTGAGGCTGACGTGAAGAGCCTGCGGTGCTGCCAGTCGTATAAAAGGATAACACATGCAGTTACGTGCCAGTACCTAACACTTGAGAATGATAACAAGCGCTGATGTTACTGTGTAAGCATTTACTGTACTCTACTTTTTATCTTTTTTTTTTTTTAGAGTGTTTGCTTTCTGCTTATAAACAAGAAGTTTTCTGTAAAACAATGAGCTCTTACGCCCGCAGCGGCCTCATACAGTGTTTGCCATGGCACTTGACTGCATCATTTTCTCTTGTGCTTTACTAGTATGTAATCTTGTGGGGGTTTTGTATAGTAACATGCTGCATGGCTTGGAGCCTAGGAGCAGTAGGCTGTACCATACAACTTCGGTGAGCAGGAGGCTGTACCATCTGGGCTGTGTAAGCACACTCCGTGATGTTTGCACAACGACGTTATCTAACGCTGCATTTCTCAGAACGCATCCCTGTCATAAGGGGCACGTGAAGGTATAGGGAACAATGGCTTAGAGAAGCTGTGAAAGACTAAGCCAGTCTATTTGTCTCCAAATAATAACAGCGAATGCTTATCAGCTTAGTCAGTCAGCTTGGGCTATTATAACAAAAGACTGCTGGCTCGCCCTAACTGGTTTGGCTCAGTGGATAGAGCGTTGGCCTGGGGACTGAAAGGTCCCAGGTTCGATGCCAGTCAAGGGCATGTACCCGGGTTGCGGGCACATCCCCAGTAGGGGGTGTGCAGGAGGCAGCTGATCAGTGTTTCTTTCTCATAGATGTTTCTAACTCTCTATCTCTCACCCTTCCTCTCTGTAAAAAATCAATAAAATATATATTCTTAAAAAGACTACAGGCTTATTTCTCACTTCTGGAGACTGGAAAGTCCGAAATCCAGGTGCCGGCTGATTCAGTGTCTGAGGAGATCCTTCTGCCTGCTTCTCAGGCTGCCACCTTCTCCCTGTGTCCTCACACGACAGGGAAGGGGGAAACCCTAACAACTCTGTCCCTTCCTCTTCTGTTAAGGACACTAACGCCATCCTGGGAGCCCCACCCTTAAGAGCTCACCTAAAACTAATAATCTCCCAAAGCTCCCGCCTCCCAAAACCACCACGTTGGAGGTTAGAACGTCAACATATACCTTATTTTTCTGTGTATAAAATGCTATTATTTTTCCCTAAAATCATTAGACTGAAAATCTAGGGGCACCTTATACACGGAAGTTGGCCCAGGAGGGAGCCTTGCAGGTGCGTAGCTATCCCTACCTTGTCAAACAGGCTTCCTCCAATCACAAGCCTTATTGTTACTGACGTCAGCTGATGCCGTAATTGGAGGTGGAGGTGGAGAGTGCGCAGATTCAACAGGGACCAGAGAGTTCTGGGCCCATAAAGATGTCAAAAAAATGAAAAGATAAATACCGGTGAGTGATTGTCTTACTCTGCAAAGTTCAAACTGGATGTAATCAGCTGTGCAAAAGAGCATGGAAACAGAGCTGCAGAGAGACAATGTGGACCTCCTCGCACCGAGTGTAGGATCAGCCAGTGGAGAAAACAGGTAAAACAACTCCTAGCCCTGGCCGGTTTGGCTCAGCGGATAGAGCGTCGGCCTGCGGACTCAGGGGTCCCAGGTTCGATTCCGGTCAAGGGCATGTACCTTAGTTGCCGGTGCATCCCCAGTGGGGAGTGTGCAGGAGGCAGCTGATTGATGTTTCTCTCTCATCGATGTTTCTAACTCTCTATCCCTCTCCCTTCCTCTCTGTAAAAAATCAATAAAATATATTAAAAACACACACACACACACACACACACACACACAAAACAAAAAAACAACTCCTTACGATGCCAAAAAAGATGAAGGCCTTAAGGAAAAACTAGCAAAATGTTTAAAATATTGATTTCTTAATTTTGGGTTGGAAAAGTAGGGGGCATCTTATACATGGAAAAATATGGTAAATTCTAGGGGGACACAGACATTTCTCAAATTCTTTCTCTTAAATCCTCTATGTGCATTAATCCTTATGATCCTCACAGCATCCCCAGGAGGGGAATATTAAATACATGAGCTAGCAGCACAGAGAGGTGAAGCAAACTGCGCCAGGTCACACAGCTAGGTAAATGCAGAGTTGGGACACAAACACAGGCAGTCTGCTCCAGAGCCCACACCTAACCTCTGAGTACAGTATCTTCAGCTTAAGCACAGTTTGTCCTCTTTTGTTCTGGGCCTATCTTGTTGGCTAGTTTATTTTGTGCATTAGATTTCACATGTAAGTGAGATCATGCGATACTTGTTTTTCTCTGACTGGCTTATTTCATTTAGCACAATACTCTCCAGGTCCCTCCATGCTGTCTCAAAGGGTAAGAGATCCATCTTTTTTACAAAGTAAGTCCAGAGACATGGAAGCATGGAACAGACTGACAGATCTCAGAGGGAAGGGGGGTGAGCAGTGGGGTGGGGAGAGATTAACCAAAGAATTGATAGGAGTTTATGCATAGCCCGCGGACACAGACAATAATGTGGTAAAGGCCTGGAGTGGGGCAGGAGCTGGGTGGAGTGGAGCAAAGGGGGGAAATGGGAGCATCTATAATAATAAAAGCATAATATGCTATTAGACCAAACAGCTGAACGACCTGCTGGACGTCATTCCAGACGTCCTTCTTCATGAAGTCGCAGTGGTGGGGGCTGAGGCAGAGGTGGTTATGGGCAATCAGGCAAGCAGGCAAGCAGTTAGGAGCGATCGGGCAGGTAGGCAGAGTGGTTAGGGGAGATCAGGCAAGCAGACAGAGGTGGTTAGGGGCGGTCAGGCAGGCAGTAGAGTGGTTAGGGGTGATCAGGCAGGCAGGCAGGCAAGCAGTTAGGAACCAAGGGTCCCAGAATGCACGAGGGGTGTCTGCCAGTTAAACGGAGAAGTCCAAGATTGTGAGAGGGTGCAGGCTAGGCTGATGGCCTCTGTCCCCCTTACCCCATGCACAAATGCCATGCACCAGGCCTCTAGTCTGTAACATAAAAATAAATTTTAAAAAAGAAGAACAGCTTTTCCTATGATACCATCATGACTCCTCCCTAGAACTCTGGCTTTAGGGGACAGATTTGTGTCACAGACAAGAAAGACTCAATGAACTGGAAGCTGGAGACTTGGGTTCTTGTTCCAGTACTTTCTCTATCTTCCTATGTGGCCTGGACACACCCCTAGCTCTTCTGGATCCTGCTTTCTTCATGAAATGAGAGAGTTATGAACGTCTTGAAGCTGGTTCTCAATTTTAGTACATTTCTCTGATTCTGTCCTTGCATCTACACATCCTCCCCTGGGCACTGATTGTATCCCAACTCCTGCCACTAGGATACGGATCTCGCTGAAATCTCAGGGCCTGCCCAGAGCTAAGTTGTCCCTTGATAAGGACTCCAAGAGTCATCTCACTGTCAGCTTCTGGATCCAGACTCTCAACAGAAAAACTGCCACAGTTCCTTCTGTGGATAGGAGACACAACACACACACTCACCCACATACACACACTTACCCACACACACACACTCACACGCACTCACCCTCCCCCTAGGCTGGCTTCTCAGGTGACCACAAGTCACACAGGGCTCACACTCAGAAAGACACTACACCTGGGTGAATGCTCTGCAATCACCATCTTACCTTCTTAGCATCTATATATATAAAAGCCTAAGGGACCAAACAACTGGTCGACCGGTCACTATGACACACACTCACCACCAGGGGACAGCTGCTCAACACACAGGATTAGGCTCCCTCCTGTCTGGATCGGGCCTGCGGGGATCAAGCTGAAACCAGCTATCCCACATCCCCTGAGGGGTCCCAGATTGCAAGAGGGCACAGGCCAGGCCAAGGGACCCTACCGGTGCATGAATCTGGCCTCTAATTTTTGAATAAAAGACCCTGTATTTTCATTTTGCCCTGGGCCGTCCAATCTGTGTAGCTGGCCCTGCCCTCACCCAACTATGCCCCTTGTTCTACCAGTCCTCAGATTCAGCTCTCTTAATGGTGATTGTTCACAATGCCCTTGTTTCATAAAGAAAGTAGGACCCAGAAGAGCTATGGGGTGTGTCCAAGTCACACAGGAAGAGAGAAAAAGTACTAGAATAAGCACCAAGGACTCCAGCTCCCAGTGTACTTGTGTCTCTCCTGTTTGACAGTATTTCCCCCTGAAGCTGGAGTTCTAGAAAGAAATCATGGTGATGCCAGCAGAAGCCATCCTTCATAGGCGGGCACTGTGGCTCCATGATTAAGTGTGGGCTCTGGAGCATACTGCCTGGGTTTGTGTCCAGCTCTGCACTTACCTAGCTGTGTGTTCTGAAACAGGTTGCTTAACCTCTTTGTGCTTCCATCTTATCATCTGTACTGTGGAGATGATAATAATATCCTCCTAGGGCTATTGCAAGGATCATTCAAAATGGGACCTTTTAATTAGCAATTATTATTTATTGTGTATATACAAGAAAAGATGTAGTTGATCCTATATTTTTTTCTGTTCTGACCCAAACAAAACAAAACAAAACAAAAGGATGTCATAGGAGTGAATGTTCTGGCTTTCCTCACAAAGAAGGTGCTGTGATTATGCGATTTCAGGTCATTAGTATTAGCTCAGGGAAGACACTAACTAAAGAAATGAGGGTAGGGAGCTATTTAAAGTCTTGAAGATACTAGGGAGGAATCAGGTCACATCTGAAAGTTCCAAGTCCCAGCATCCCTAAGGGTTCTGAATCTTCTGGAAACACCACCAGGACAGGCCAGTCCAGAAGATTTCTAGCCTTAAGGAAAAAAACAAATCCAACTTAAATTAGATTATTCAGAGTTGGGATTAACATGAACTGAAGTATTAGTAACGAGACTATTACATAAGTGGGACTTGAAGAGAATGACTGATTATACATGTGTCCTTTTCAAAGCAACAAGGCACAGGCTCTTGGAAATAACTTTAAAACCAAAGTAGGGGATGGCAGGGATGGTTGCACAACATTGTGAATGTACTTACTGCCACAAAAATGGTTATGATGATTTTTAAAAAAATGCAAGCCTCCCCATGCAAACATCCCACAAGTCCCAGCCATACTGGTCACGCATATTCTAGTCCCGGGATAATGGTCAGTTATGCAATCAGGAGTGAACAGAAAAACAATCCAGAAGGTATTACAGATTCAAATTTGAAACAAACACTTCCTGCTACTCTACTCCTCTTCCAAATTTCGGGCTTGAGTTTAACTGGAGAGTATCCAAAATTGCAAGATGAGGTGTTTTCAAAATGTTGTGGTTTACTCAGTACGATGCACCCAAAACAAAGCAAAGGAATAAAGTAGACTACCGAGGCTGACAAAAGATTGCAAAGGTTGTCCTGTGTCCCAAACCCACATCTGTGTGGTCAAAGTCACCTCATTTTATTGTTTGCTGTTTAATATATAAAGTCTGAAACTTTGGCATAATATGTGTGCTAATAAAATGCCGTTTTAATTATTTTTTAAAAAACCAAAGTAGGACAAATTAGAGAGTTGTTATTTGTCTCTACTCTCCATTAATAATGATTGTGTAGCTAAAGAACTGTGTGCACTGAACCCCGGTTTCTAAACCCCCAGGATAATTGCACCCCCCAAACTTGAGGTACACCTGTTTCCCAAAACTGCAGGAAAAGTGTCCAGGAGGAAAGAAGCTTGCCTCCCTGGGAGGGCAGGGAGGGGGGGGCTTGATACAGAAACAAGCAAGAGCTGTGAGCAGCAGGCTGGGTGTCCTCCTGGCATGGAGCCTGGTCAAGTTGGGAGTCTCCAAAACTCATGTACTAATTCATAAAATGGGGACAATAGAGTGGTAAATTTCAAAACAAATGTGGAAGGGGGTTTTGCCATTTAATTTCCACATGGAGAATAAAAGAAACTTCTTTCTTTCTACACCCACCTCCTTCCTTCCTTCCTTCCTTCCTTCCTTCCTTCCTTCCTTCCTTCCTTCCTTCCTTCCTTCCTTATATCTTTCCACTCTACATTTTTTTGTGGCAACGAGATGAAACAGATTCACTTTGGATTGTGCCATTTATCTGGGGGAATAAGAGTGTGGATGAAAGGGGCCACATGGCTAACTTGACAAGCTCAGGGAAGGCCTGCATGGCGGTCTTGCAAACTCAGAGACCTAAAGTCACCACAAAGGATGGTCTGAAATGAAACTCTAACTAAAAGCAGGTATGTAGGGTTGTTACATCCTAGGCCGGTATCTATACTGACAAGGTCAACCATTACCTTACCTGAGCCTAACTGTCTTTTTGCATCTATGATAACATATCCTTGAAATGTCTGGGTAACTTGTAACTCCCCTTTTTCTGGACCCCTTGGGGCACAACCTAATGTGCTGGGTGCCAGGACAGATACCGCAAATTCCTTCATTATTATTATCATGTTAATTGTTTCTGCACCCACCTAAGTATGTGTTCATCATTTTACTTTATATCCAGTCCCAGGGGTTTCCTCCCTTTGCTTTCTCCCACCTTTCTAGTCTATCACCAATGGATTTCATGTAACCCACCTACGTCCCTTCCTTTGGTTGCAACGTATAAATATAGATGTAAACCACCATTCTCCGGAGCATTATCTCAATTCGTTGAGGTTCTACTTCCCAGCATAAGTTGACAGTTTGGCTCAAATAAACTCACAAAAATTCTTTACAGGTTTCAACGATTTTTTACGTTCATAAGAGATTCACTGGATGATGGAAGATAATTCATATAGGTTGATTTTTGTTTGTTTGTTTGGTTGGTTGGTTGCCAGTGCTGTATGATTTGGAGTTATTCTAAAAGCCAATGTTTGTCATTTAATGGGTTGGACAAACTAAAGAAAGGGAATCTAATATGGGACATGATGTTGGAAGCTAATTCTTAGTCTAGAATCAAGGCCTTAGAAAGAACTCAATATCCTGTCTTGCCCTATTCTGAAGCCTCAAAGGGGTACTTTCTTAAGGTCATCAGTGGGTCAGGGGATGGAGTTACCTAATCTCCCTGCCCAAGGGAGGAAACCCTGGGGAAGTGGAGAGAGGCAGAGGGAGCCGTGAACCCTGGGGGCATACTTACCTGATACACTAGTGCACTGATCTTGCCCACCTCCTCAAGGAGGTGGTACACAAGCCTGACTCTCAGGCCTACTGAATTATCAGGAAAAAGAATATAAAGCAGGTGGATACTGACCTATAGGCAAAGAAATTCAGGCCCCTGTCTGCCTGTCCCACTGTAAACTCTCCTCCTTTATCTAGGTTGAATTAGGTAAAAGGACTGCCATGCAGAAGTGCTGGTCACAATGAGTCACGTCCAGGCAGTCATATTGGCCCACACCGCAGTTCTGGGATCTTCCAAAGGCATGCAGATGACAGCAGCTGTGGGCGCAGATTCTTCCCTTCCCTGAGGAAAGAATAGGAAGACACCCGGTAAGCAAACTCAGCTTCCTCCAATTTTTTTTTTTTAACTAGAGAAGCTTCTGTAGTTTCATTTAGCACTCATATGTAAGACTCCGTTCTAAGCAACATCATGGGGTAATTACCATTATTATCATCTCCATTTACAAATGCAGAAACTCAGACATAAAGAGATTGAGTTGCCCAAAGTCAGTTAGCAGGGATGCAAACCCAAGTCTGGGCCCCTAACCGCTAATACCAGCAGGGTGCTGACACCTTACTGAATGCATTGTCAAAGTGTTTCCCCCCTGTAGATTATCATTTCTATGAGTCTTAGTTTGTCTTTTCACCCCTAAGTCCCCTATCGTAATAGGTATTCTGTAAATGGTTGTTGGATAAGGCCTAGAATGGAGACTCTAGGCCTGGGGCAAAAAGTTCTGTGGTTTCATCTTACACAGCGGTTCTTCTCAACCTGTGGGTCTTGACCCCTTTGGGGATCAAACGACCCTTTCACAGAGGTTGCCTAAGACCATCGGAAAACACATATTTAATTACATATTGTTTTTGTGATTAATCACTATGCTTTAATTATGTTCAATTTGTAACAATGAAATTGGGGGTCACCACAACATGAGGAACTGTATTAAAGGGTCGCGGCATTAGGAAGGTTGAGAACCACTGATCTTACAGGTTCCTTTCTCAGCCACCCAAGGTTAAGAGTGCTCCTCTTCCAAGCAGTTCCAGAAAGTAAGGACTTGAGCTTTGGCCTAGGAATGTGAGCAAAGTGCACTTTGTTTTTTGCCTGTGTCCTGGGACTTTTGGGGACACTCAGCTTAAAAGAGCTCTCTGTGGGGGTCGGCCAGTCTCCACAGGTGGGCCCCAGGCTGAGAGACAAACCCCAGGAACTCTGCAGCGTCTCTTCCTTTTGCTCTTTCACATGTATTTTCTGCACACACATGTGTCTTCCAGGATCTCATGGTGCATGGGTAACTGAATTTAAGTATTCTTACTTATCATATAAAAGTAGTCATCTTCAGGACATTTTCTATTTAAAAAATAAGTATCTGTCCCTAATTCTGGCATATAACTTTGGGAGTGTCTTTGGGTAACAAATAGCTTAACATCTCATCAACAATGATATTTTTTGTTTCTTTTTATACTTATAACTATTTAATCAGTTGTTTAGCACAGGGCATTATTTAGACATGTTTTACGTAGGCACTTTTTATAATTTCTAAATCATTTTGCCTCGTGATCAGATATATTTAAATAGCCAAAGATCAGATATTTGAAGAAAGCCTCCAAGAAAAAAATATAAAGGCCAATATCAACAACAACAACAACAACAAAACTGAAGAAAAAAAACAGAGATAATCCTGAAAACAGAATGAATTTTGTAAACTTAATTAATATCTTTAGGGAGAGGGAAAAAAAACTATCAATCCATTATAAAAGGAGCCATTTGAGAATAAAAAAGGGATTTTGGAAATTGAAAAAAAAAAAAAGATTGGGGGAAAAAAAAACAAAAACCCTCAGGAGATGGGTTGAAAGATAAAGTTGAAAAATATCCCCAAATCAGATTAACCATTCTGGAACCACTACACACATATAACTGGAACTGAGCAATTAAATAAATGGATGGCAGATGGTGGCAGCCAGGTTTCACTCTGTTGAAGTGGGAGGTTGCAGACAAACAAGGGGAGGAGGCTAGAATAATCCATATGGTGCTGGATTAGAGTTGCAGACACCAGTGCGAATTCATGTTTAGCTTAATATGAAGATGGATACACAGACATATTTATAGATGTATGTAGACACAAGAGTTGGTACATACACATACATTTCCTTGCTCTGGTGCAGTAGCAACGAGGTCACCTGACACCCAAGAAAGATTTCTAGTGTCATTCTTCAGTAAAATCTATCAGGGTCCTTAGGCAAAGGGATTGGTGCAGGGACTGTACAAGATGAAACTGGAACATCTTACAGTGCCAGGAAGTGGGAAGTGCTTAAAAAAGGGACAAGATAGGGGTATGTCAAAAGTTCATAGTAGTTAACTAAAAGCGGGCCCAGTGGCCAGAGCTGAAACAATTTAAGCAACAAAACAAAGTAGCATTGGATTTTAGCCCAAACTATAAAATAAATACCCCACATTTATATTGTTATAGATGATTGATCGATAAATAGACAATAGGTGACAAATAATTCATGCAGAATTCAAAATCCTTTGTGTACATATTTCACCCTTAAGAAGATGGAGGAGCATAATCACCCCTTAAGTTTAGGTGACACATAATGGCTTTCTAATATGCAAGAGGGTAACTTTTCTGTGTAGAAATTATACATAATAACCCCTCTGTCCTTCCTGTCCTGTCGTCTATGGGTTTCCTGAACTCCCTGCTGACAAACACTCCCAAGGACAGGTGAGTAAGATTAATATCGACAGTGGCCAGTCATACTGACAGTCCGTACCCTTGATGCAATGTAAGGAGAATGGCCCTTTAACTCGGTGGTCTCCCTTCTAAGATCCCATATCTCCAGCTTAACCATGAGGAAAACATCAGGTAGATCCCAGCTGAGGGACGTTCTACAAAATACCTGAGCAGCACGCCTTGAAACTGTCAAGGACATCAAAACAAAGGCAGGAAGGGCCGAGAAGCAGCCCCAGCCAGGAGGAGCCTAAAGAGACATGGCAGTGGAACGTGAGGGGGTACCCTGGATGGGACCCTGGTACAGGAAAGGGCCACCGGGTAAGAGAAAATGTGGAAAAAGTAGAAGCTTTCGTTAATAATACTAGTACTGTATCAATATTTTTTAATTAATTTTGAGAAAGGCGCCATACTAATGTTAGGTCTTATTGGTAGAACAAACTGAGTATGGGGTAGATATAAACTCACAGTACTATCTTCAAAACTTTCATGCAAGTCTAAAACAATTTTAAAATTAAGTTTATTTTTTTAAGAATCCTAAAAGGTAGCACAAAAAAAGGAGAGATGTTTTAAAATATAAAATATTATGGCCCTGGCCAAATAACCCAGTTGGTTAGAGCATCATCCTGATATGTTAAGGTTGCCAATTCAGTCCCTGGTCAGGGCACCCATAAGAATCAACCAATGAATATACGAATAAGTGAAATAATAAATCAATGTTTCTCTCTCTCTTTTCCTCTTTCCCTTCCTCTCTCTCTAAAATCAATAAATGTTTTAAAAATATATATTTAATTTTATTCTAAAAATTAATACAGCCAATTAGACAAAAGGGAAGATCTGTTGTTGGTTGTCTTACCCAATGCTAAGATGTAATTCAACATTTCCAGCCTAATATAAGTCTTCTATTTTAGAATTTATATAAAAATTTTATGATATATTTAGACTTAGAAGATTAGGGAGAAATGACATAAAAAATGTTTTAAAAAAACAAAACACCTAGGTCTTTAATACCATCCCACAGAGAAAGTATTATTGTAAGAGCCTAGGAAAATATAAGACAACACTGAACCTTCTAAATTAGGTGAGGTACATTGGCACAAGCTTAGGGCTTGGATTCTAGTTTTGCATGATCGTGGCTAAAACACGAGGCACCTCCAGGCTTTAAGTTTCTCCATCTATAATGAGTAAGATTATCCTAAGCAATCCCTAATGTCTCTTGAGTTTCTGATTATCTGTCATTCTATCCAGTGCAATGTGGAGAACCAACAAATACCGCCACCTAATGTGTAAGAGATCTAGTTTAAAATGTGAAAAATCATCTACCAACAGGTAAGAGTTGGTTGGCTTTAATGAGGCAATATTTAATTTTTCAGTAATAATCTAGAAATGTTATGACTTTTAATGTGAATGTTTTATCAGAAACAGAGAGGATTGGCCATTGTTTGGCACCTAAATCCCCAAAAAGGAAATAGCAGAATTTTAGAAGCTTTCCCCCAAATACACAAAGCTTTATTTTTCAAGCAGCATTTGATATTCGTCTAAAAATAGTTAGCATTTTTCAGAGGGCCCTAGGTCTTCAGTGAGAAGAAAGGTGTGATAGAGAGTCTGGCCCCATTTTGATGTTTGACTGCCAACAGCTTTCAAACCCCTTCCCTACCCCTGCCCCTTCTGCCCCGTGGCTGGGCCAGCTGACAAGAAAGCCCAGGTGCCTCTGTCTGACACCAGTGGGAAGTTCAAACCACACAAGCTCTGGGACACATGTGGAAATCTTCACCTCTGCCTACCTCCTAATCAGAGTAAAAGCCAAGCTGGTTTCCATTCCTTCCTCTCTCAAGCCAATTTTGGACCTGTTTGGGAGCCTGTCCTGCTCTCCCCAGAAAGCCTCAGCATGTGAGTCATAAAACTTGCCATTCCCTCTTGGTGCGTGTGTGCTCTCACCTGTCTTGACGTCCAAAGCAAATTTTGGGTGTGAGTCATCATGCCTCCACAATGACCACAAGAGAGGGAGACATTGCACTCTGTGGTTTTCATGAAATGAACAAGAACAACTCCTTTGCCAAGTGATTTTCCCTTAAAATACTGCGTCATCTCACAAAATCTGCTGACAGGTGTGTGCCTGGAGGTAAAGCAGGAGAGTAAGTCATGTCTTTTAGAAAGAAGAGACCCATCTGCTTTGAACACCCATTTGGGGGTTGGCATAAGTTTATTTCATGAGAACAAGAGTAAGATGGCAAGTCCATTTCGACCTGTTAATAAACAAACACAAGGTCCTTAGAGGTGTATGGATAGCCTGTTAATAACATAGGCAAGACCACCCATTGGTCCTGACTGAACATGTTTCCAAGGATTTGATGGTTTGATGAAACTCTGACAAAAGATTGGATTAGGCTTTAACCCTCAGGATTTTTAAAATAGAAAAGAGCACAGCTGCATGCTAAATCATCAGTGTATACATTATTTAGCAACTCCTTTTATAACTGTTTGCACTACAGGTGCAATAGGAGAATGTTAATTTTATCTGCCAGGACATTTCCATTTTTGTGTCATCTGATTCTCCCTTAAAAGCCTCGCTTGAAAGCTTCAGTTAAGATGTTTCTGTTGAGGTAAAACTGGGGCAAATTACTTTTATTCTCGTCCATCCTGAATGGGGTATTCTGTGATGTAGAGCAGAGAAATTTCTCATTAATATTTCTAAGCTCTGTAATGCTTCCATTTTCAGCTGGATTAAAAATAAAAGACATCCTAATGGCCCCAACCAAGTATTTTTATCAGGGTAAGAGTAGAAAGTGACTGTGGTGGCTCCATGGGGATTATCGTATTACATTCATGGAAAACCACCAACGCAACCCAGGCAACATTCAAGTTTGCTGTTAAAAGTAATATATAGTTGTCTTGGGCTGAGGTCAGACTAATCTGGACCAGAAAGAAAAATGCTCTTAAGAAATAAAATAAAGGATGAAAAGAAAGACAATATTCGCCTTGTTGGTTTGTTCCTCAAACTGGGGCCGGTCCGATACGCACACCCTGCTGCTTCCTGCTGGCATATTCCCAGGGTGGAAATCAATTCGCTCTTTGTAGATATTAAGAAATTGTGGAGGCATTAAAACAGGAAACACTGAATAGATCTATGTAGTTAGAGACAAAGGATTTAAGTGATTTGGAGGGAGAGGGCAAGAGGAAAGCTGGTCAGGATCTGGGTCCACCAGTCTCTCATTGGAGGGAATCAGGGACTTGAGGTCACTTGACTTGGGGACTTGAGGTCACACAGGAATCCACCCAACAACTCAGAGGTTGTTCGTGTTTATACTACTGTTACTGTTTTATAGCACCAACCAAATGCAGAGCGCTGATTTCACTTGGGACTAAATTTATGAGGGACTATCACAAAATACCTAAAATGCAACGCATCTTAAATGTTCCATTTTTAGTTAGCCTGTGTGTGTGTTCACTCGTTCTGCAGACAGTGGTGGGAATATGTTCTTCCTTGGCCTTTGAGGAAACATAGGCTCTGTATATATCAATGCCAAGGTGCGCACCTATTTTAGGTCCAAAGTACAAAGTTGTTCTAATGACAACTTAACCTCCAGCCAATTTTGACTGTAAAGGTTGCATTCCATACCCGAGACTAAAATGGAGAGGATTTTAAGTGAACGACCAAAGCATTATTTTGCTAATGCTATAAACCTCAACAGTAAACCATGCCACGAAGTAAGTAGGTCACTGAAAACTAAAATGATATCAGATGTAGTCTAGGATTTCAGTTCAGTAAGATTATCTTTTTGTAATTTCTGTAAAAAAAGAAGCACACACCACCAAAACCCTATTTTTACTAAAAGCTTGGGGGAAAGTCAGAGTATTTTTAAAGCTATGTTACAAGCAGAAAATTCTTCTTTTCATGCCAAGTACTTATAATAACCCATAGGTTCACCTTCCTGCTTTAGTAAAACAGTATGCTGAGTAGAATTTTATTGACTTGAAAGGTTGTGGGTCCTGTGATGCCATGGCGCTGCAGTCAATATGGATTTCCAATCAGGCGCTCATCTTGCCTTTCCTGGACCAACTATACCACTGGATGAGCAAAAAATAAATGAGGGCAAATTACTCTTTATAGAATTCCAGCTAAAAAAGGAATGCTAGAATTAGAATGGGACCACTTCACAAACTCAGTGAATGCATGGACCTAGCTATGAATGGCCTGCAAGCATCTTAAGAAGAGACAACCAGACAGAATGTGCCTCCAAAAAATTGAACCTGAATCTGAATAAGCCTTTAAATCTCAGTAGATATTTAGAGGGGATATAAAGAATAGAGAAAAATGTTATGTGACAGCGTGGAGATGCAATGAGCAAAATTCATCTATGGAAAACTCTACAAAATAAACAACCCAGTACTTCAGCAAATAAATTACAAGCAATAAAAAGAGAGAAAGAGAAAGATGGAGGAGGCGTCTACCTAGATTAAGGGAAAATTAAAAAACAGATACCCATTACAAGGCATGCCTTTGTATCTTGAGCATATAAAACAACTAAAAAGTCATATGACATATAGTAGGTCCTCGGGTTATGTCGGAGATCTGTTCCTACAGTACGACATAACACGATTTTTGCCTTAAGACAGAACCCGCCTACATAAGCACCTACGTCACTCACATGGAGCACATACACAGCAGTAATGAAGTGAAACAGTAAAAAAAAAATTAAAAGAAAGATAACAATTCCTGACCTTTATTTGTGGTAAATAAATAATAAAAAACATAAAGCACATATGTACATACGTCAAAATGATGGAATTTTTTTTTTTATAAATTAATGGGAGATAGCGATGTAACCATGAAACAATGTGTGTCGAGTCCGACGTAACCCGAGGACTGTCTGTATATGAGACTACTAGAGGCCCGGTGCATGAATTCGTGCAACAGTGGGGTCCTTTGGCCTTCCCAGCGGGATCAGGCTGAAACCAGCTCTCTAACATCCCCCGAGGGGTCCTGGATTGCAAGAGAGCACAGGCCAGGCCGAGGACCCCACCGGTGCAGGATCAGGGTAGGGGCGGGACCGAGGGAGGGCTCCAGGGTGTGTCCGGCCCATCTCGCTCAGTCCCAATCAAACAGATCCCAGCAGCAAGCTAACCTACCAGTCAGAGCATCTGCCCCCTGGTGGTCAGTGCATGCCATAGTGAGCGGTTGAGCGACTTTAGCATATCATTAGCATATTACACTTTGATTGGTTGAATGGACAACCAAATGACCAGACACGTAGCGTATTAAGCTCTTATTATATAGGATTGATAAATAATCAGTTATTTTATTACAGTTAAGTGACCATTGTTATTTCTTTTAGGGATAATAATAAAATTTTGGTTATAAGAGAAAAATAAAATCTTTTAGAGATATAAACTGAAATATTTATATATTTTTTCCAAATCAGTTTTTATTTGACAAATCCATATTTTCTGGAATTACGTCCTCCAGGAATTTTGTCTGGCTATTGCTCCTCACTCTCTCCCCCAAGCATGAGGTTCCGTCCATTACATCTCAGTGACACCTCATACTTACCTCTATCTTTGCACCTACATAGTGTGTAATAAATTTCTTTATGAGAGTGTCTCTACCACTCGACTGAGCACCATAAGAAACCATGCCATGATTGACTTGGTGTCCCCAATGCCTGGCACATGGTAAACAATAAATCTATAAATGCAGGGTGTTTCATTAAAACCAGTATTTTATATTCAGCTATACATGTGTATAGCAGCCTGGAGGCTTTTTCCCTTTTTTGTTTTTCATCTTTATTGAGGTGTAATTGACAAATAAAACAGTAACATTTAATGTGTAAAACATGATGATTTGACATAGCCGTTGAGGAAGCCTGGCTCCAGAATATCCTTGCTTGACCACACTCAACAACTTCCCTAAGGTGACCAGATTCTTGCTAACCCAGTGCATGGACTTCCCAGAAAACAGCAAAGCTGGACCTTGCACTTCCAAGCACCTGATTCATCACTTTATCCCAGCCAGAAAATACTCAGAAATAAATGCAACCTTAGGAAGACAAAACAATCAGTATATTTGTATCGGTATAATTTTATCAGAATAATCTAATAATTCATGTGCTCAGTTGAATCAATCAAGTTGCTTCACACTCGAGTCCAGATATTTTGCCCAGCTGGTGAAAGTGTGTCTTTGCTCTGGATGAGAGTAGAGGTGGCACTGAACCCATTGGGAAGACATCCATCATTCCCAAACTAAAACAGATTCCTAAGTTAGCTCTTTCCTTCCTACCTCTAGCCCCCATCTGGGTATGCCTCCTTGTTTGAAATAATATCACAGTTAATCAAGGTTATAAAAACACTGAACATTCCTCCCTTGTTTGAGGAATTTGGAGTTGGTCAAAACCATTGTTGAACAAAATATCCAAGATAGAGTGGAATAGAATTTGCTTGACCCTTCCTTTTTTTTCCCCCCTCAAAGAAGAGTCTAGCTGACTCCAGGATTCTTGCCTCGGCCATTACTCAAGCCACAAATACTTCAGTTATCCAATGAGTCAGCGTCCTTCAACCACACTTTAAATAAAGACCTTCTATCAAGATATTTTTCACATTGTTGTACTCCCAATTGTGTTCAGATTTCTTTCCTCATTTCTTTCTGCAGAGATATGCACCAAAAGGAATTTCAGGAGGACTAGGCTCAAACAACAAACAGCCTCGTTAATTCAACTATTATTTCTTGCAACTGATCCTAAAATTACTCTTTTTCTTTCTTTCTCTCTCTCTCTCTCTCTTTCTCTCTCTCTTTCTTTTCTTTCTCTCTCTCTTCCATATATATATATATATAATGTGCCATGTTAGACAGTCTTAAGTGCATGATTCAGTGACATTAGGTACATTCACATTGTTGTGCAGCCATCATCACCATCCATCTCCAGACTCAAACTTCTGATAAGTTTCAGTTAAATGTCAACTACCCGTCCCCTTACCCTGTCCCTAGCAATTACCATTCTACTTTTGTTTCTATGAATTCTTCCTTTGCTTTTTGGGTGGTTTCAATAATCTGATAATCATTATAAGGGCTATGAGTAACTAGAGCAAGAAAGACTATCCTTTTATACTTAATTTTCTATTTTTCAACATTTGATTATTAAATTTGTGAATGACTATTGGTTCTTATTCTAATTCAGTACACTTGCTCTCCAGACTGTTTTAGGTGCATTTTTGTGGTTCTTAATATAATCAAATATTGGACGGGAAAAGAGAAAGGGGCTCTACTTAAAAATAAAAGTGGCCCTGTCAGCGTGGCCCAGTGATTGAGCATCGACCTATGAACCAGGAGATTATGGTTCAATTCCTGGTCAGAGCACATGCCTGGGTTGTGTGCTCAAACCCCAGTGGGGAGTGTACCGGAGGCAGCCAGTCAGTGATTCTCTCTCATCATTGATGTTTCTCTCTCTCTCCCCCCTCTCCCTTCCTCTCTAGAATCAATAAGAATCTATTAAAAATTAAATTAAATTTAAAAAAATGTGTTAGGAAAATAGTTTACACCATTGGCTCACAAAGGTTTTTAATTATCTGCGTTTCAGTGGCATTTCTCTTCATGGTGCCTGTTAGTCATGGATCATTAAGAATTTTCTAAGTTTGAGGCAGTTGATTGATTTCCTGTAAAAAGCTTTTACCCACCTTTTTATCAAGTTTTTAACTAAATAACCTTTTCTCTTTCTCAGATGACTCTGAGCTGACACATCAGAAAACAGGCACCATGGTGAACTTCAGACGGGATCAGAGTGAATTAAGTAAGTCAAAAGTGAGCAACCAGTAAAGCAACTTCCCATCGCTGGAGGGCAAATGGTGAGGCAGAAAAAGCCTATTGTTCTGCCGTAGGAGCCAAGTGGGCAGGATGTGAAGTGGGCGGGCCAGCAGTTCTAATTGCACAGGCAGGTCCGGGAGTTCCAGAGTTTAACGCGTGTGACTTTGGGCCTGACCATCAAATTCTCTAAAAGTCTTTTTGTTTTTTAAATTTTCATACAAATGGAGGCGGGGGGGGGGGGGGGGCCGGGGGCGGGGAGGAAGAGGAGGAAGAGATGTGATTGCATAAAATCTATCCCAATCCCAAACCCCTTAGCTCTGTAATGAAGAAATAAAAAGGGAGAGAGGGGAGTAGTGAGGAATGAGATATGGCTCTTCAGTGAATTTTCAAGAGCCTAATTTAACAAAATACCTTTTACTGTTATAGTGTCTTGTTTCAGAAAACTTCTCTCACCCCAACTCTTATTGAAGTGATAGTGCACATACTTTTAAGATCTTTACACAAGGTTTCTGTGCATTTTGTTTTATTAAACATGTATAGCATACATTAAGTATAATCTATACATGATGTGTGTGACTATGAAAGTAGACAGACCTAAAAACTGAATTAACAAATGAACTACTGCTTTTTTTATTTCATCAAGATGTTTATTTGAACCTGACTATATGAGTATATACGCACCAAATATTACAGTTTCTATATTTGTTAACGTCCCAGGGATACGTTCTTGCAAATCTTACTGGTTACACTAATAGATAAAAGTTAGTTTACATAGTTTAAACTTCCATTTTACACAGTTGACAATTTTTTATTTAAATGTAGTTGGCATACAATATTATACTAGTTGCGTGTGCACAATATAGTGATTCGACATTTATAACGGCGCGATCACCATATGAAGTCTAGTAACCATCTGGCACCAGAACCACTGCTTTTTGGATATTACTCTCTTGTAATATCCAAAATATAAGGAAAGAGGACTTTAGCTTTGGTGAAATTCTCTTGGGATGAAAGGTCAACCATTGATCATTCAGCCCCTTTGAATTGGTCCCACAACCTCTTTAATAACATCCTGAGAACATTCCTGGTGGGGTAATTACAAGGGATTTTCTACCAGAACGCCGCCTGTACTCCCCTTTTCACACACTAATTATCCTTCTAAAGAGTTGGGTTTGCCCGGGGGTCCCTCCATCTAGACCCCCAATGGCCTCCCTCTGAGGAAAGCATTCATCTTTTCCTCCAGCCCAGGCCTAAATTATTTTGAATTGTATTGCTAGAGGCTCTTGACAAGTCTGGAAACAACCGCATTTGTGGTCTGACTTCATCCCTTGAAGGCAGATGCTGGAAGAGGTTTTATGGAGCTTTCAAACTCCCTTCCAGGGACACCCCAGAAGAGCCTTCAGTCTTAAAAAGGGATCAAAATCCAAAACAGTGTTCTAACAATCCATCACCCAGGACCACCAAAAACTCACTGAAATAAAACAGAATCTCGAGAAAAAAACTCACCAACCAAACCAAAAGTCTACAAGGATGTGATGATGAAGTGGACAAAGCCTGGAGCCGGTTCTCGTTTAACAAAACAACTATAAAGGTCACTTCAAACATTTCTATTTGTCTTCCGTGGACTGGGCACGGCTAAGCTGTTTGTTTTCAGGGAATTGTGTTTCCCCTTCCTTATCCAAACATCTACACGTAACCTCGAGGAGAACACAGCATCTCAAATCCCAAATGTTTCCCTGCTCCATCCAGTTCTCTCTCCAGCTGAGAAGCTCATCATATCCCAATTTAGTAGCTATTCTTTTACACATTGCAGTAAACATAATAATAGACACGAACAGGCAGAGCAGGTAGTGAGAACATCGTGGCCAAAAATATCCCCAGCACCCACCGGCACACTTCCCTTTGGCTTCCTTCGGTGCTTCCAGGACGCGCGTGTTTACCTTGCACAAGACAAAGCTCACTGCAGCCTTGTAGGGAGTAAAGTCCCTCTCGCTTGCCTGCTCCACCCACCGTGTGTGCTCCGGAGGCAGTGACCTGGGACAATACCCAGCCCCGTGGCTCAGGGATGACTGTCCCTGGGGAGGAGAGAAGAGGTCATGTGTAAAGGAATTCTGCTCAGTCCTGCACGGGGACATGGAATGAGTATCCCATTCACCACCCAGAGATCAGTTGTTATAATAGTTGACTGGAGAACAGGACATTAACAGCTTTGGGAGGAGAAAATACATCCTTTCTTCCTCCCAGTTCTCTGGTAGCCAAGAGGTTGGAGAGGATGGGGCACAGCTCACGGATTGTCTCCCACACCCTGGATGTCCGAAGAGCCCCCAGCCAGGGCCGCAAGACAGAAAAGGGATTTAGAAGCAACAGAGCGCAAATTTTCGATTTTAAATTAGTCCCTTCACTTGAAGCTCTTTAATAAAGAAGTAAAATATGGATTCTTTCTCTGGGGAGGATCGTCCGCACGTCTCCGCTGTCTCATTTGCATTCGCACACTCTTGGGTTCCCTGGGCAGGGCGTGAGCCTCCTGATCACACCAGAGGCCAAGTCCTGGTCAGGAAAAAAAAAAAAAGGAAGAAGAAATAAAATGTGTTCACTACTTTTACTTACTTTTTAAATTTTTTACTGAATTTATTCAAGTGACAATGGTTAATAAAGTTATATAGGTTTCAAGTGTACAGTTCTATAATACATCATCTTTATTGTATTGTGTGTCCACCACCCGAAGCTCTCTTCACGTGTATCTCAGGAAACACGATAGCCGAAGACAAATCTGTCTTCCCGGATTTTTACAGCTGATTTCTGCTCTTCACTGGAAGATCTTGGCGGAGAGGGACTAAGACTGATCGATATGCCGGTCCCCCGTGTCCTGACAGAATCACTGAACGTTGGTTCTGAATTCATCTTTAATGTTTAAACAGCACACACATCCAAAACTTGCCCTTTTCTTTTTCATTTCGTCTTCCTTCAGTTCCTTAGCTCTTCCCTTTCTGTTCTCTACCTGTCTTCCTCTCTGCTCACATCCACTAATCTCTGCCCCTTTTCCTTCCAATTTTTATTTCACTCAGGCTTCTGGAATGTTTCTTGCTAGTTATGACAGAACTGGCAGGTGCTGAAGAAAATATGAATTCACGAAATTGCCCTTCATTCCGATAATCTGGGGCTGCTCCTGAGACTCGACGCAGAAGAGTGAGGGGAAAATGTAGTGGAAAAGTGAAAGATAATGGAATTCTACCAGAAGAGAAATGGGATTCAGCTGGGAGGGAAGACTGGCCACTTCCCCTCTATCCTGTTCTTCTTGACTAATGGGCAAGGAAGAGACTGGCTTTTTGAAATAATTAACAAGTCATGCCCAGCTGCAGGAAATGAGCAAGCACCTAAGAAAAGTCCCTAAAAGAATAATGACAGAAAATAGTCATATGCCACACAGAAGTTACCGCTCTCCAGGAAACACTCAATCATAAATGAGTTTGTTGTTATGAACAAGTTGGTGTTCATCTACTTAACAGAATAGACGGAGCCTTTGTGTGCAGCCTGTGCTGCAAAGACTGTGTCAGACAGAGGCAAAGGGAGGGGACGGCTGTGCAATGCCACAGCTGAGAAGAAACTCACTTCACACAGCCAAGGGGCCCTGCCCAGCGCCTCCCGCCTACGCCCAAGTATCAGAACTGATACCATAACTTTCTATAAGAAGAACCGTGAACGGTTCACCAAGGCAACAGCATCATATGCCCTCCAAGGAAGAGCATCTACTTCTCCTTTTATCCCAACTCATTTAATTTCACCATCGCATCTTCACACCCTGGGCAATTCCACATGTGGACCCCATCAAAGTGTCGAGGCACCGCCGGTGGTTTCTGCCAGTCGCGCCGTGGGTTGCATGCAGCACCACACCCGATGAGTCAGACAGCTCCACGAGCTCCCGCTGTGCCAAGCTCATTCCAGGAGGCCTGGACTCCCCTACCGCCGGCTGCTAGCGTCACTGCGGCTCAACCGACAGTAGTCACGTCACCCGCTTTGTCCACATGAAATATGAGGTGTCTGTAGGATGCAGGGAGGTTTGAGGTTAAGGGAGAGAGGGGAAGAGGAAGCAGGAAGGGAAGGGAAGATCATATACCTCCGCGGCTTCTTCTCTAAAAAGAGGAAACAAATGAGATAATCAATCAATAATGTAAGGTCCTTGTTTGAAGTGGACTAATATAAATGTTTTTCTTGGTAAAATAAAAATCCGTAATCACATGGCATTCTCCCCCACCTTTCTTCCTTTTTTATTTTCACAACTTACTCTTCTGTCATATTCCAAAGACTGAATCATGGGTTTCGTGTGATTCCTCAGTTGTTTTTCTTCCAGACAGAACATGAAACCCATTGCTGCTTTTTAAAATAACATTTTTTTCACCTAACTCACATCATATCCGCTTCACAGGTTTTCAAATGATGACAATAATTTCCAAAAAAAACCCCAAACTTTTATGGAAGGAATATGCTTTTATCCATTACATTTGTACCACAGGTGAGACATTCTATTGCTCTTGCTTCCCAGAATTTAAAGTAAATTTTATGAGGAAGTTAAATATTCTCCAGAGTGAACCCTACACTGTAGTTGGTGGTTAACTCATGCTTTCTAAAATCCAGGTCTCCAAGAAACCAAAGATACTGATTCCAAACAACTGTGGCTTTATTTTAACAATTTCATTTTAGGCCAGATAAGTCCATTCATGGATCATCTTCAAAATATCAAAGCACTTTATTGAGATGTACTAATTAAACCTTACAAAATTTTTTGAAGGTGAAAAAAAGCACACATGTTTACAGAAAGACAACATTTTAGTTTTCTGTTGTTTTCCTCTGTGTTTCCAGTGGTAAAAGCAGAGGTGACAGATGGCCCCAGAACTGTGCAATGTGTTGGAAAGAGGCGGTAGATAAAAATCTCTCTTCTGAGTTTGGTTGTTATGGTTGGTTATTTATTTATTTAACCGGGAAAAGGAAAAGCAATTTAAAATGTATAATCCCTTTTTATTTTGTTGTGTTTTTTTTAAAGGATGCCAACAGCAGAGTATATGTTTAGAAAACTCTCGAACCTCCTCCCAGTCATGCTCCTATGAATTAATCCCGGGCTCAGCAGGTGTTCTCTGAAAAAGCCAGCCCGAACCATTCTGGGTTTCCAGGCTTTTAGGTCTCTGCTGCAACCATTCAACAGTGGCTGCGTGGCTCCAAAACAGCCGCAGATAGTACAGAAGTGAATGGGTGTGGTGCTGTTCCAATACCTTTGTTTTAAAAGGAGTCCAGGCCTGATTTCATCCATTCTTCCACCAACAGTTACTCTCCCTACAGGATCCCCTTCAACATCAGGTTTTTAACCTGGGGTCCTTAGGCTCCAGGTTTCTACACTCCCTGAAATCCTTTGCACAATGTTGTTGACGTGTCTTTTTGTTTGTATGGGTGTTTTTCAGGGGGTCGGGTCCATAGCTCTCCTCAGAATCTTAACGGTTCTGTGACCCCAAAAACGGTTAAACCTGAGATTGCTCCCTGCTAGAGCCCTCATCCCCACTGTATTGTTACTTACTTTTCCCGTGATTAACCAGCACTGCTCACACTAACCTCTCACTCCGGTCCCAAAAGCATTTTGCACAGCTTTCAAGTTGAATCTGTTTGATGTGGACTTTCAATTTAATTCAACTCAACCGTGAGCATCTATGTCTGAAACAGCCCCTTACAGCGAGGCTGTGTGTCCTGGGAATAGTGAGTTAGACGCTCAAACACCCAATTACCAATCAGTGTGACAGGGAGAGTAAAAGGTGCCTAGCCCAGATTTGGGAGCATGTCAGGAGCAAGGGAGTGTCCCCCCCAAAAGTCACTCACACATGTTTGTGTCTTTCCACAATGCCAGGTTTATTAGGGAAGACCTCCCCAATAAGCCAATAGAGTCCCACGCAGGTTACACACAGAGAGGGGGAGCTTCAGCGATAGAAGCGAGCAGAGTGAGCCACTGGCAGGAAGTCTGGGCCCCTGGTAGCGTCCACAGGTGGAGAGGCGGGCGTGAGTCTCAAGCCAGGTGGCTGCGGAGACAGCACTGTCCAGTGGAGTGGAAGTCCAGCAGGGTTCCCAGCATGGCCCATAGTACAGCCAAGCTTGAGAGTCAGAGTTCTGAGTTCTCAGGGCCCACAACGGGCAGCAGTCCCACTCGTGTCTGTGTCCAGGTGGAGTCTTTACCCAAGTGTCCAGACTCGTGGTTTGGGGCATTCTGGGCTCCTCCTAAGGGCATTCCCATTACACCCATTACCTGTCTTGACATAGCCCTTGACATAGCTGTCATGGCTGACAGTGACTCCATATTAAATTATCAAAAGTGTCCAAAAAAATCCATTCTGTTCTTGCTCTATGCAAGGTATCAGGCTATGTTTCCAGAATAAAACTCTAGTGAAGCAGGAGCCTAAAAAATGCCCAGGAACCATAATCTGGGGGACCAGAAGTGTGTTGACCGAAGAAAGAGAGGATGGGTAGAAGAAAAGATGCCCGCAAATGTCTGTAGACAAAACACAGATGCGTTTGTCAGAACAGAATACAGGATGGGATGGGCAAAAGATAAGACTGGAGAGGTGAAAGTTCAGATCACCAAAGGTTGTATTTGTGCTGTATTATAAAGGCAATGAGAAGTCCTCTGTGATCTGCTGACCAGCAGCTTTGGTGTAACTGGGAGTGGTTAGAAATGGAATCACAGGCCCAACCCAGACCTACTGAGTCAAAATTGGCATTTTAAAAGGTCAGCTCTAGATTCCCATGGCACTTTATCCTTAATTGTGACACAGTATTAATGGGCTGCTCTATAATTTTTTTTTTAACATATCTGTTTCCTTGGTAGAGTCTGAGCTCTTCGCTTTCGATCTGCTATCATGTTGCCAGCGCCTGGCATAGTGCCTTACACTCAATCAACGCCCAAGTGCATCCATGAATAACAATGACCGCCACATGGCACATTAGTGTGAGTCCATAGGGCAGACCAGAGGTCAAAATGACAGTAAAACAGAAAGTAGCTTCAGTTTGAGTGAGCAATTTATTAGTAGCGCCTTGCTCTGGATATTCGAATCAAGGTCAGGGACTGCTCCTGTTTACCAGTTCCAGCTGAAATTTTCTTCACCCTAAAACTGGACATATCTGTTCCTCTTAACAGCTGCCAATTGGGGGGGGGGCTGCCCGCCTCCCTCCAGCCACTGCACCCTGAAAACGCCCTCAAGTCATCCAACCACTGCTTTAGACCATTTGACCTTCTGTGACAGCAAATTCCTCCAGCTGACCACAAGCGGCATGAAGTTATTTCCTTGTATTTGTTCTAAATTTCCTTCTTAAACAGTTGGCCTCATTTAAGGAAATAACTTTTGAAGGAGCAATTAATTCAGTTGTTATGTTGATATGGTGAAGGGAGAGGAGTTATATCGCAAATCCTCTTCTTATTTATTTTCACCTATTTTTTTTTCTGGATATAGAAATCATATGCATCTATTTTGTAAATGTTGGAGGAAAACTGAAAAAAAATGCAAAGAATATTTATCCTATGTTATGATTATATTATCTGTGAATACAATTTAGTTTCAAATAGTCACATTAGCATGTTCTCATATGTCAATGAAAAATGTAGCTGGATTCAAACACAGGACTGTGCAATGCTTTAGACACCTAAGCAGAAGAGTGATGAGGGACACATGCCACCAAAAGTATCTGATGCTCCAAGAGAAGAGAAGAAATGGGGACCAAACTCCAGTGAGAATTCTGATTTTGGAAATGAAGCTGCTGACTCACAGGCTATACAGTTGACCATGGGATTTAAAAATACTGTATATAGGAGTATTCATGGGTTTTGTTCCAGAACTCACTGTCCATTTTTACTCATTTGAGCCTCAGATTACCTAAGGGCAAGCCTTATTCACACTCGCCATTCTCTATGTCTTCTGCCTAGACACTCCTTCTAGATGCTCTGACTGGGCATCTTCCTACCTCCCGGCATTTGGAATGACTTCTAATCTGAACTACACATATTCCCTTTGACCGATAACTTTACCAACCAGTGAGCCAATAATGAGCCCCCTTTTGGTATAGCTCCAGGACCTCCCACACCTGTGAACCACCATGGGTCACTCATCCAGGCAACTATCAGGACTTATCCTATATAATGAAGAGCTAATATGCTAATTAGACCAGACGTCCGAACGACCTTCCAGAATGACCAGTGGTGGGGTGGGCACGCAAGGCTGCCAGGGCCTACGCTTGCATGAATTTCATGCATCGGGTCTCTAGTATAAGAGAAAAAAACAATCATGGAAGTAACTTGAGAAGTTATTTGTTCAAATTATCTACCCATTGGGGATTCATTCTGGCAGTATCCTTGACCAGTGGTCATCTAGTATCTTTGTGCCTCCATCCAGTGGCACCACGGCAGCCTGTTTTAATGTTGAACAAGCTTCATTCTTGTCATGAGCCAAACCGTATAACAATGCCAGGCACTGATTAAGTTCTGGCTTCTGTGTCCACACAAAGCAGGCCTCACCCTAGTCTAGGAGCCAACCCTTCCATATGAAAGCCTCCACTGTATTTTCTTTTTCAGGTAAACATACCTTGCAGCTTCAACAACTCTGTTGATGATGAGCCATTGCTACTCTTTATTATTCTGATTGTTTCATCTGGAACTTAGTGGCTTGAAACAACACAATTTGTTATCTTAAATTTCTGGGGATTAGAAGTGCAAAATAAATCTTGCTGGAGTAAAATCAAGGTGTCAACAGGGCTGGTCCCTTCAAAGTTCATCACTTCAGTATCTGTCTGTGTCTCTCTTCTGTAAGGAGACTTGTGATTACATTCAAGGCCCAGAAAATCCAGGATGGTCTTCCCGTCTCAAAATCCTTAATGGAATCACAGATACAAAGTCCCTTTGCAAAAGGTAACATTTATAGACTCTGGGGATTAGGATTTGGGTGTCTTTGGCCACTATTATTCAGCCTATCACAGATATTTCCATCAAGGCACTTTAAGATTACGTTCATTTTTCCATCAACCAGGTTTTGCCATGCTATTTTTCACATCAACAGCTGTTGTGCCTGGTCTAACCTGTGATGGCCATTAGGACTTTTTCCTTCTGGACACATGGTAAGAGTATACTTACCTCCATGGTCATCTGACTTTCCTGGTCAGCATGATGTGAGAGGACCTGTATTGCTTCACTGAGCGCTTTGAGAGAGAATGAGAGCTTTTTCTCTGACACCATAACCAGCGATTATTAGATGGTAGCTTCTCCATCAGCCTGGATCCAAGGGTGAGGAAAATGTAGAGCAAAGCTCCCAGAGGACCCACTGTATAAGGTGAATAAGAAATAAATCATGGCCCTAACCGGTTTGGCTCAGTGGATGGAGCATCAGCCTGCGGACTGAAGGGTCCCGGGTTCAATTCCGGTCAAGGGCATGTGCCTTGGTTGTGGGCACATCCCCAGTGAGGAGTGTGCAGGAGGCAGCTGATCGGTGTTTCTCTCTCATCGATGTTTCTAACTCTCTATCCCTCTCCCTTCCTCTCTGTAAAAAATCAATAAAATATATTTTTTTTAAAAAAAGAAATAAATCGTGGACTTTGGTTTCTAATCTAGTCTATCCTGACTGATAACAAACTCTTTCTATGAATATGTCTATTTTTAAAATCTGAACAGAGAATTTCTCATGTATTCCCATTAAATTTCATGTCTTTAAGTCTTCAAGGCTTTCCCAAAGTCTAATAATCTTGATCCAGTCATGATATACAATGTATACTTGATGACTATAACATCTGATGAATATGTCTCCTGTGTTTTGTGTGTTTTTTTTTTCAAAATTACTGATTTGAAAACATTTATTAGGACCAGTGCATTCAACTCTCTAGTACAATGGTTCTAAACCTTCTGGCCCTTTAAATACAGTTCCTCATGTTGTGACTCAACCATAAAATTATTTTCATTGCTACTTCATAACTGTAATGTTGCTACTGTTATGAATCGTAATGTAAATCTCTGATATGCAGGATGGTCTTAGGCGACTCCTGTGAAAGGGTTGTTTGACCACCAAAGGGGTTTCGACCCACAGGTTGAGAACCGCTGCTCTAGTACATATAGATGCATTACCATTCAGACTATGTTTTTCATCTTAGCCATAAGCTATAGAAGTTTCAAAGTACTTAGTTAAGTTTGACAGAATATTTTCATTATAATTCTAGTAGCCTTTAAAAAAAATTAGTTGCCCGATCGGCGTGGCTCAGTGGTTGAGTGTTGACCTATGAACCTAGAGGTCACAGTTTGATTCCCAATCAGGGCACATGCCCAGGTTGCCAGCCCAATTCCCAGTGGGGGGGTGTGCAAGAGGCAGCCAATCAATCATTTTCTCTCATCATTGATCTCTCTATCTCTCCCTTCATCTCTGAAATCAATATACATATAATAATATATATATTTTAAAATAAATATGTATGCACATATACATATGTTTTTAATTAGTTTAGTGTGAGAATTTGCACTTAGGGAATCCAAACCAACTCATAGTAAACAACACATTCTTTACTAAGTACTCCTAGATCATCTGATTATGAAAGATTCTAAAATTGTACAGTGGTTTATATAAATATTAATTTGTATCTTCTACCTAAAACATCAGGCATTATTAGACCATTTCTTGAGACTTGGGACAGCAAAGGGAAATTACATTGCATTCTAATGGTTTCAGCTTGACTGCAAAAATCCTGAGCAGCAACTAAAGACATTGGACTTGCCATACCTTACTATATTTCCCTTCTTCTCACCTGCCTTTTAAAAATCAAATGTAGCAGGTACCCACGCATGCAGTCATCTTTTCAGGAGTAGGAGGAGGGGTTCATGCGGAAGCCTCTTTTTCTCATTTTAATCTCTATATATTAACTAAGCAAATTGTGATACTTTAGTAGACTCCCTGAGGAGCAAGCGTGGCACAGTTCAATGGGCTCTAGAATCAGAATACCAGTATTTGAATTTTGTCTTTATCACTTACAAGTTATATGAGTTTTACAGATTTTTAAATCTCTAACCCTCAGTTTCTTCATCTGTGAAGTAGTATGATAATAAGATCGACTTCATAGTGTTATTGGGAGCATTGAATTAGATAAGCCAGGTAAATTGCATAGAATAAAATAAGTGCTCAATACATTTTTTGATGTTATATAAGATTTCCCCTTGTACTGCAAGGCATAGAAATAAATAATTAGTAAATTAATGTGTTGGTTAATAGCACATGAAAAAGGAGTATCTATTTCCTACTAAACTATTATATGAGATAAGAGAAATCATGATGCGTTAAGTATAGACCAGATGTCGCCTGGCGCTTGGGGAAATTTGACTGCAATTTCCTTTAAAATGTGAGGTGCATGCCTTTGCAAGTCTTTCTCCTTGACAGATGGCACTGATTCAACATGACCCAGGTGGCAAAGCCTAGACACATTTGATTACTTTTTTTTAATGTCACTTGGCTATCTTGATTGATGGGAGATTAAAAGCTGCAGATCATCAGGAAACCTGGGAAATATCGCCATTAATTTTAGTTCTCTCTCTCTTTGTTTTTATTTATCTTTATTGTTGAGAGTATTACAAATGTCCCCCATTTTCTCTCTCTTGAGACAATAAACTTTCTGGAAAGACATATTCAGGATTTTTGAAAGGGGAAAAAAAAAACACCTTCAATATCACTAATCCATAATATTTGATGTTTCTTTAGAGTACCTTTTAAGGAAAACAGATGTTTAAAATATGCTAAAGGAGAGCAGGGCTATTATTTCTGATTCTGATATTATTTCTGATATTTGTTGGCCTACTTTAATTTCCATAAAATATTTATGTTCAGAAATCTAAAAAAAAAAAAAAAGAAATCTAAAAGGATGAGGCATGATAGTTGAGTTTATTTTTATGAGCAGTTAATCAAAATAAAGTCTTCTTAAACATCCATCAACTCATCAAACTGATTTTTGGATAATATATATTTTATCTTTTACATATTTTCCATAACAATGTCAACAATATAGAGCCTATCATTATTATTATTTTCACTTATAATTCTTTAGTTTTATTTGTGTGACATGTTATATTTACTAAAAAAGAAAGCGTGGCCCTCCTGCCCATGTATCTGTCTGTCTGTCTGTCCCTCTCTCTCTTTATTCCTTTAAAATAGCATATCTGTCAATCATTTCAGTATGAGAATGTTGAGACACTGTGTCTCCAGGCCCTTTCATCTGTGTGCTTATTTTCTGAAGTGCATTCCTTCACCAAATCCTGGTCAGCCCCACCCCTCCTAAAATAACACTATGCCACTTGGAGACCTACCTCACCCCTCCCCCACTTCCCTAATTGCACATAAGACTACTGTGGAAGTATCTGAGAATAAGGGGTTGTCAGGATTGCCTACATAATTTATGGTGCCCAGTGCAAAATGAAAATGCATGACCCTTTGTTGAAAAAGAGAAAGAGAGAGAGAGAGAAAACAGTGCCACTTAAAGCACTAAAGTAAAAAGCCTTTTCCTTTCTTCTGCGTTCTCTCTTGGCCTGTCATGGTGTTTCCTAGTTGCTATTTAGTGTCATTCTAAGTAAAGGAAAAATAAAAATTTGATTCATTAGCAGGAATTTTACTGCCCATCTTTACGTGGTGCAAGGCCAATTTTTTATTTTGACTACGTTTGGCTCATATAAGGAATCACTGAAATGACAACTCATTGTTTGTCCACGTATCATATGTCTTTTTTTCTTACAAGAACAGTGGGAATGAGGCACAAAACTCACTGAACCATTTTAATTTCACTTCCTGCTGTGCACACATTTTAACCACAACGTTACCTTTGAATTGATGAGTCAGGAAGGATTGAAATGCAGTTGCTTTCCCCTTCCTTCTAGATCAGTGGTTCTCAACCTTGGCTGCACATTAGAATCACCTGGGAATCTTTTTAAAATCCTGATTTCTGGGCCTCATCCTCCGGAAATTCTTTGTTAACAAAGAAACAAGTGATTCTAATGTGCAGCCAAGGTTGAGAACCACTGTTCTAGATCATCACTTTCAGCATAAGGAGTTGGGGGATACAGGGAAGTAACAGGCTATGATAGGGTTCCTCAGTGGCTTGTGTCTCTCAAAACATCATTGCTTTCTTTCTGCACTCAAAGCAAGTTTTGATTTGACAGAAGTGAGGCCACTGGGCTACCAGCACTCCCCTCTCCTGAGTGACTCACTCGTGGACATATGACACCTTGAACTCACTTGGCGCGTCACCGAACTCCCATGCGTTCGGGGTCCTCCGGAACCCTGTGCTCCCGGGGCATTTATGAACACTACATGCACACGAGGCCGAAAGAAATGGCTGGGAACACTGTGTGCTCTCCTCGGCTCACCTGCACCATGTCCTACAAAACACAAGTTCAAAGACAAGATTATTCAGAACTTCAAAGATGGTGGCAGTGGAAAATTAAACCAAGCATAACTTCCTGAGAACCTTTGGATGAGCAGGTGGGAGGTTTTGGACTGTGATGTCTCTAAAGTCCCAGAACACTCTATACAGCCAGCCACTCCCTCCTCAAATAGTCCCTTCTCTCGTTTCCATGAGTCCTCCTGGTTTCCCTCCCCCCTCAATGGCTTCTCCTCGGCCATCCCAGAGGTCCTTGTTTTGTGGGGCTGAGAACTTATGCAATTTGGGGTACTGTTTTTAAAAATCATATACAATTACAAGTTCATCATTGGGTCAAAAGTAAGCATTATGTAGGATAAATAAAGAAATCGTTAAAAATTGCCAATTTAAAAAAGCTTGCTTTTCATGAACACTCATCTCTAATAACATTTTCCTACAACTTTTGGCTGCATACTCCTTAATCCCTTCTTTAAATGATAAAGTTTGCTTATCATAATATTGTTGATAGAGAGAATAAGGGTGATAATTCATCTTGCATTAGTACAATGAATAGAAATTAGTTTTATAATTTAATGTAGGAGAGTTTCTTTCCACTTCACCAGGGATAATGGCAATGTCATTCACATTTTTAGGGTTGTTGGCAAGTTTGGGCAGACTTCATTCACATTTCTCTTCCATATGAGCTGTCAGATTTGGAAGACCTTCCCCCAGACTTGTTTTGTTTATTTCAAACCCAGTTTTTCCTCTGAGCAGCGTGGGTCATGGTCATGTCTTCACGAGACCTTGGGTTTCACATCCCCAGCTTTCCACCCAAGCAGAGTCAGCAGTGTACACGGCAGGAATGTTCCTGAAGCAATCGGGGCACTTGGGCAGTTAGCATTGACTTAGAGACAAAGAGAAAACATTCCCAAACACAAAAAATATAATATGCCACCTGCGATGCTTAATTTTAGGTCAACTTGGCTGCACCATGGTCAAACCTCATTCTGAGTATTTCTGTGAAAGTGATTTCAGGATCAGATTAACATTTAAATTGGAGGACTTTGAGTACAGTAGATTACCCTCCATAATGTGGGTGGGACACATCCCATTAGTCGAAGGCCTTACAGCGGTTCTCAACCTGTGGGTCGCGACCCCTTACATCCTGCATATCAGATATTTACATTACAATTCATAACAGTAGCAAAATTACAGTTATGAAGTAGCAACGAAAATAATTGTATGGTTGGGGTCACCACAACATGAGGAACTGTATTAAAGGGTCGCAGCATGAGGAAGGTTGAGAACCACTGCGACGACCTTCCCTGAAGCAGAAGGAATTCTGCCTGCGGACCGTCTCTGGCTGCAGACTGCAACTCTTCCCTGGGTTTCCAGCCTGCCAGTCCACCTTGATGGTTTTGGACTGCCAAGCCTCCACAATCATGTGAGCCAATTCTTTAAGATCAATCAATCTCTAGATAGATAGATAGATGATAGATAGATAGATAGATAGATAATCTCCTGTTGGTTCTGTTTCTCTGAAGAACACACTAATGCATTACTAACCTCCCCCTTACACAGGTCCCCAAAAGGCTCCCATCTACCCCAATACCCCAGAATGTACAGAGATGTGACAGAGTAAACTCGGAGTAGAAAAATACAGCAGTCTTAAGGTGAATCAATTACAATGAGAACATCTCATAAAAGATTTACAAAACTGTGGGAATGCGTCACTAATGACCCCCTGACAGACGCCCTACAAGACACTCAGGGAGAGGCCCTGGAGCTTAAGCTGGGTGAGCTCCCTGACCAATTCCCGCCTGGTCCCACCTCCGCAGCTGAGGCTCTTTTCTTCTCGGAGCCCGGCTTCCTAGTCAGCTCATGCACCATACAGTCTGCGGAGTAAATTTCCTCCCCTCTCCCCAACACAAAGATCTCTCTCCAGCCATGCTCCCCTCCCTCTGTCTATCTCCTTTCCCTTTCAGCTGAGCCATTCCCGCCAGCCTCCAAACATGGATGCTTTCTCCATCTTAAAAACAAAACAAAACAAAAAACAAAAAACCTTTCCTGCGTCTTTACTTTCCTCCCCGGGAACCTCTCCGTGTCTCGCTTCCATTGATCACAAAACTCCCAGCAAGTCTGTGCTCAATGCCATCCCGTTTTGTTCTTCCACTGTCTCTGCAACCCATTCTAATCAGCTTGGTGGAAATCCTGGGGCCCGAGGGCCTGGGAGTCCCTGCCACAGTCCCAGACAGCTCACTCCCGGATTTTAATGAGAGAAAACAAGCTCCTGTCCTACGGAAGCCCCGATTCTTGGGGTTTTCTGTTTTACTGTGTGTTCTGTGTGGCTGACCTGCGTTGGTGGGAATCCTGGGAGTGTTGGGATGAGAGTGAATTCTTACCCAGACGGTTGCTGAGTATCGTGCTCTCTCTTTCAACGTCTCTTTGCTCCATGGCAGTGATCGGAACAAGGGGACTTGGTATGAGAAGGCGGAAACAGGAGCCTAAACAGAACTCTGCCTCTCAAAAGGGAAAGCAGCTGAAGAGGTGGTGGGATTGTTTTCCTTCAAGCTAAGTGGCCAGAGCAAAAAGGAGAAAGCTGGGGGCCGGGGTGTGGTCTCACCTGCTGCAGGTGAGGCTGTCCCAGCTGTGAAAACACAATCGCTACTAGGCAGGGGAACTGGCTCCACACACTCTGCCCGCCCACCACCACCAGGTGCTTTGAAACTTGTCTTTCATTGCCCTACAAAAGAGAGAAGGGAACCAACATTTTTGAGCAACCAGTATGTCGCAGGTACTGCGTTAGGTGCTCTACCCATCTCACTCAGTACTTACAATCCTGGGAAATGGGCAATAACTTCCCAGCCTCGGGCTAGACAACTTGTCAAGGACAAAGTTGTAGAGCAGTGAAGTCCAATATTGAACCCAGTTCTGCCTACCTCAAGTTCATGACCTGTCCAGGGTAGGACAGAAGGAAGAAATAGACTTGAGAGAACCCATGGAGTTGTGTGCACTGACCAACAGTGGGAAGCCGGACAAATTGCTTGAATTCTGTGAGTCTTGGTTTCCTCCTGTATAAAATGGGTAGACTGGAACCTCCCTTGCTGAGTGAATGTAAGGATTAGATAACAGAATGCAAAGAAAGGCTTTCAAGCAGTGCCCGGAGCAACACTAGCTCTTGTTAAAACACCTTAGCCCTTATCACCAGTAGGGCTAACAGCATTGTTGTTATTATTAGGTTTGGCCAATGTTAACACCCAAGTACTTTAGTTAACGGTGCTATATCACCCCTTCATTTTCACCCCTTCATTATCACTCCTTCATTTATGCAGCAGTGACAGACAGCCTTCTGAGTGCCTGAGATACCACATTATGGAATAGACACACCCCCTGCTCTCAAGGTGCTGACATTCTAGTAGAGGAAGGCAGACAGTAAACACGTAATCACAGTAAACAGGTGAACCAGCGGTCAGCAAATCTGTTCTGAGAGGGACAGATAGTAAATATTTCAGGCTCTGTGGGTCATAAGGTTTCTGTTTCAACTTCATAAAAGCAGCCATGGACAGTCTGTAAATGAATGAGTGTACCTGTTCCAATATAAATGCATTTCAAAACCGGGCTTCCTGAAAGATTTAACTCAGAAGCCACAGTTGGCTGACCTCTGAGGGAAACAAGGATTATACAGGATTATTTCCAAGAGTACTAAATGCTATGAAAACAATCAGGGGAGCAGTGTGAGACAGGAGGACAGGTGTGACAGTGCAAATAAGATGATGGGCTGATCAGAGGACACCTGAGCTGAGCACTGAGCGAGGAGACGAGGCAGCCATGCGGTGAATTGGAGTGAGTTGAAGGTGAGGAAACAGTGCAGATAAAGGAAACACATGTGCAAAGGCCCCGAGGCAGGACCAAGCTTGGTTGGTGTGCTCCAGGAGGCCGGTAAGGTTGCAGCATCGGGGAGAGAAGACACAGGAGGCAGGTCCTGCAGGACTTAATTAGCCTAAAGGAGCTGGTATTTGATGATAAGCTAAGTCCCTTGCCGAGTTTAAATGTGACAGTAAACTGTTGACAGTTGTTGAGTTACATTTTAAAATATCACTCTAGCTGCGATAGAACAGAGAAATCACTGGTGACAATGACAGTGAAGAGTCGGGAGGGTTGAGGAAGAAGGGGTGATAGGCAGTGGAGACCCCCTAAGGAGAGAATTCCTGGGATGTTTCGCTGGGAAGACAATATGGTTGTAGCTGGAGGAAGATGTGTCTTTTTATTATTATTATTTTTTATTTCAGAGAGGACGGGAGAGGGAGAGAGAAATAGAAATATCAATGATGAGAGAGAATCACTGATCGGCTGCCTCCAGCACGATAGGGGATCGATCCCGCAACCTGAGTATGTGCCCTTGACTGGAATTGAGCCCGGGCCGACACTCAATCCACTGAACCAAACCAGCCAGGGCAAGGTGTGCCTTAATTGAGAGATTTAAGGATGGGCTACTAGAGCATGTTCTCTGCTGAGCAGGAAGGTCCGGTGCGGAAGAAGGAGAGGCTGGAGTGAGGAGGGATTAGGAGATAAGGATGGATGGGACCCAGAGAGAATGGGGAGGGGGCGATGCAGTCTGGTGAGAGCAGGGACTAGAGCAGCAGGTTGGATGATGGCTTTGAGAGGGAAGATGGAGGAGTCCGCGTCTGTGAGCCCAGTGCGTGTGGGGTCCCCAGCATCTTCTCCTCTTGATGCCTTTCCCACTTGTCCCTGACCTGAGCTTGATCCTGCATCACCATGAATACACTGCTCTTCGTCTCCCTAACCCTCTCACCCAATAGTATATAGTAGCCAGAATCCTTTGATTTCTAAAGGCTGTAATCCTCTGCCTTTCAAGATAATGAGTTAACCCAGTACATTTTTCAGAATAAATGTGCAAATCACCAGTTTACTAAGGGACTGAGCTGATAGAGGGCATCCAATTTGAAACTCCCCCCGCCCCACCCTGCCATTGTCCTCTCCATCTCACAATCTCCTCTCTCCCTGAAATATTTATCTTCCTTCTGTATTCCAAAAATTAGCCCCACTCCAGTTAATCCCACCTTCTCTGTGATGGTCCAGGGGTGGGAAAACTTTTTTTCTGCTAAGGGCCATTTGGATACTTATAACATCATTCTTGGGCTATACAAAATTATCAACTTAAAAATTAGCCTGCTATATTTGGTCAAACATTTAATTAACTCACTCCTAATGCCTTAGCAGGCCCAGACCAAATTATTTTTCGGACCACAGCCACAGAGATTCTTCTCCTCCTCCCACAACCCTCTACCTTCTTAGCAATTCTCTCTCAAGTTCATTTTGAATGCATATGTGTAATCTCCTCAAGCAGATGCTGACATTTTTTTAGTCCTAACCCCCCAAGGGCAAGTTCAATAATTTATGAAATAGTAGGTGGGAACAGCAATGTGCTCATACTGATTCAGAGAACAGATTGTTAACTTTTCAGAATTCTGTGAGCCAGTTGTGAAACACAGTCACTATTCAAAATTGTTACATAAAACTATAGTTAAGTAAATAATATTAAATCCTAAAATAGAAAATACTCAACGCTCATGTTTTACAAATTATTCTGGTGCATTTTTACTATTATCTATGCATTAGAGATTAGTTTTGTCCACTGTATCTATGTATATGGTGGAAATACTAACTAATGACGAGTTTCTGTGCATCTCTTCTCAACGCCACGTTCAGTGATGGCAGCTTGAAATCAGGTAAGAGCATTTACACCACAGAAATGGGCACATGCTGGGGTATAATTCAGGGCTATCTTCCCAAGAGGGCCAGCTGTCATTTACCAGCACACTACTGATTGTAAACCAATTTAATAGAAGCCTGTAGCAAACTTTCTAGGTTTATCTCCTATAACTATATACATGATCTCTCTCTCCCCCACCCCTAAACAATTTTTGGTACTCTATGCTGAAAATACTTCATACTTCTGGGTCATTCCATGAACCCTTTGCCTAGAATGTACTTTTTTCTCTTTTCCACCTGGTAGACTCCTACTCATCCACTGAGCCCTGATTCAAGTGCAGCTCTGGGAATTTTTTTCCTGACTCCCTGCATTAGTTAGCTAGTGCTGCCATAACAAAGTACCCCTGCCTAGGAGGCTTAAACAGCAGACATTGTTTTTTTTTCCACAATTCTAGAGACTAGAAGTCCAAGATCAAGGCGTTGGCAGGGTTGGTTTCTCCTGAGGCCTCTCTCCTTGGCTTGCAGATGGCCGCCTTCTCCCTGCATCTCATATGGCATATCCTCTGTGAATGCATCCCTGGTGTCTCCTTGTGTGTCCAAATTTTCTCTTTTTATAAGAACTAGTCAGATTGGATTAGAGCCTACCTTACTGGCCTCATTTAAACATAATCACCTATTTAAAGACCCTATCTCCAAATACAGTCACATTCTAGTGTACTGAGAGTTAGGACTTGAACATATGAATTTGGGGGACATAGTTCAGCTCATAACACTCCCCCAGGCTTAACTTTTTATTTTAATGTTTCTCTTAAAACTTTGTGTATGCTTTTTACTATAGAAACGTCCATAGCCATTTTGAAATTATCTTTTAGTATCTTTCTGTGTAACTGCTCTATTAACTTCACTAAAGACCCTGACTTACTCATCTTTATATCTTCTTATACCTAGCATCATGCATACACAGAAAAAAAAATTTAAGTACAGTGGGGCCTTGACTTACAAGTTTAATTCGTTCTGAGACCGAGCTCGTTAAGGAGCTCGTTAACTCAAATTACTCTGTCAACTCAATGCAAAAAATCTGCGGAGAGACAGCTGGTATCTCAAAAAACTCGTTAGTCGGGACACTCGTAAGTCAAGGCCCCACTGTAATCAAAAGAATGGAAGAAGAAATGAAGTTCTACTTTGACAGAGGAAATGTGTATTTTGTTCTTCAAAATAATAATTACTTTCTAATTTCACAGGTATCACAAAAAATTCAAAAAAAACATAGAAAAGGGTCAAGAATAATTTTTTAAATTGATTGAGAGAGGGGGGGGGAAATATGGATTTCTTGTTCACCCATCCCTGCATTCATTGGTTGATTCTTATATGTGCCCTGACCAGGGATCAAACCTATAATCTTAGCACATCAGGATGATACTCTAACCAACTGAGCTCCCTGGCCAGGGCACAAGAATAATTTTTAAATTGTCCTCGTCTTTGTTATCTAGAGATAACAGCTGTTAAACATTTTGTTTGTTTGTTTTTCTTCAAAGCTTTCTACATGATTAATTTTATCAGATGGGAAGAGACAGGCAGCTGTTCCTTAGTATCTATCCTTTCCTTCTTGCAAGTAATAGCTTCTAGCTGAGTAAAGAAGAACCTAGAATGAGTATTACTTTTCTCAGGATTCCTTGCATCTGATGACTAAGTTCTGCTCAATAGAATAGGAGTCAGAGTGCTGTGTAATGACTCCTGGAAATCTGCCTTAACAGGCAGTGGGCCTGCCCCCTCCCCCGTCTCATCCCCCCCCCCCCGCCCACTCCCCCCACACTCCCCCACAACCCTGGTAAGTCATCATCCCTTGCTGCTTCCTGCTGCTTAGGAAGCTGAAACCTCCTTCTCAAACTGCAAGGCTGAGCCCCTGTGGACACCCGCAGAGGGAGGCAGAGGGAGGCAGAGAGAGCGCGCTGGAAGCAGTCAGGGGCCCTGAAAACCTTATGGAACGTCCTGGGCCTCCAGACTTTGTTTGTGAGGGAAACATAAATATGCCTGCCTTAAACCACTGTTTGTTTTAAATTTCTGTAACATACAGATGAAACGTATCATTTGGTAACTTTTATTTAGCCATATCTCCACATCAATGAATATGGAGAGTTTGGTGGATTAAAAATGGCCCACAAGGGGTACAGTTTGCTGGTTCCTCAAAATGCTAAACATAGAATTACCATGTGACCCAGCAGTTCCACTCCTGGGAATGAGAATTAAAAACAGGTACATAGTGTTCACGGCAGCATTATTCACAATAGCCAAACAGTGGAAACAACCAAACTATCCATCAGCTGACACATGGATGAACAAGATGTCGTCTGCTCATTCAATGGAGTGAAGTGCTGATACATGCTATGGCACTGATGAGCATTGAAAACATTACGCTGAATTGAAGTAGTCAGTGACAAAAGGTATATATGACTCCATTTATATGAAATATACAGAATAGGCAAAATCCATAGAGGCAGAAAGCAAATTAGTGGTTGCCAGAGGCTAGTGGGAATCTCAGTGACTGCTTAATGGGTATGAAGTCTGCTGTTGGCGTGATGAAAATATTCTGGAACTAGATAGATGGTTGCACAGCGTTGTTATTGTACTAAATGCAATGAACATACTGTAAATAGAATCCTGAGACTTCCACAGTGTGGGAAAAGACATGTGGAAAGAGTGGCCAGCTGTCCCCGCTGCCCCAGCCAAGCTCCTGCTGTGTGCGGAAGGCCCTGTCCTATGACCAGGCACAGCAGAGCACCGGTCTGCCCGAAGCTGCCTGAGAGAGAGCTCACTTGACATCAGCAACCATCAAGCCCAGTCAAGTCCAGTCAAGCCACAGAATTGTGAGAAATCATAAATCACTGTTGTCTGAATCCACTTCCTTTTAGGTGGCTCATACAGAGGAACAGTAACTGACATAACGAGTGGCTGCCATGCAGTTATCACTCAGCCTGCCTCCTGCCTCGAGGCATTGATGCCTTGTCCAGGCTCCTAACTCTTCTATACAACTCTGTCCTGGACATTCTTATATAAACTCTCTGCACTTATCTGATTTCCCCCCTAATACTCTCAGCAACAGCACACTTGCATTGAATGGAAACATTAGGGAAAGAACATTCTAAACATATTCCTAACTCATTAAAGAAGCAAAAGCAATCGTGGTGATTTCAGGCCATGTCAGCTGAGAAAACAAGGCCTTGCAGGTTGCTGAAGAGTTTGCGTAGAATCGACCCTGTGATGTATCTCATGAATCCTATCCCCAAGCTTCTCACTTGTATGCCAGCCTTAGGTTCTTTGGGGCTTCCCATAGGGTGTGTGGGACCCCTGTATATATATAAATAATTTAATTAAAATGTTACAAAATGCTTGGGCCCATGTGAGGTGATTTCTCCATGGATATTTAATAAGCCCTTGGGTATTTGTTTATTCCGATGAGTGTACATAAAGATTCCTCTTAGGGCCCAGGCACCAACTTTTCCTGTTTAACGTTCAGTATATATCTCCCATTCGTCTTGTCAAATGTGACATGTGGCTACTTTCTGTCTCGCACCATGAAAAAAGGACAGGGAAACTATAATTATTCAGTGTCATGGATCTTCAGAACCTGTTGGTATTAAAACAATACAGAAATTCATACCTCTGTAGCTAGCTTCTTAATTCCATTTACGTAAAGCTGACTGCTTTGTTTTTTATGACGCTGTGTTGTCCATCGTGGGCCTATGACACCCTCAGAGGTTGTCAGAGTGCTTTGTTAATGATGACCACAAGTGCAAGCCCAAACCAGAACATGCAGGAAACGTGAATGATAATTCACTTCTGGGTCATGTTAAATTTACCACTGAGGGTCATATGGGTGCTAGGCTTATCCAAGTGATTAACTTCGTAAGGTATAGAAATGTCTACTCACTATGTGATACACCTGAAATGAATACTGCATGTCAACAGTAATTGAAAAACAAATTTTTGAAAAATTTACCATTGAGAATTTTATAGCAAAACCATTGAACATCACATCCCCCAATTATATCTGCTCTTGGACTTCACAGGCTGTAATCAAGGCATTCTGAGCATATAGTTGATTTCAATGTTGAGTGCCCCTGGCTTTCCAGCGCCACCACCAGTGGGGAGGTGGGGGTGGGGCCATGAGTGCAGTGGGAAGAGCTGCCCCCCATTCATGCAAGAAATGCTCATCTCTCATTTGGCTCAGATTAAGGACACCTCACAAGATTAAAGATACCATACTGATTGGAGGCAAGAGAAGACATTGATTAGAAGGGCTGATTGACAATGCTGAGCAGCTGTCCACAAGGAGAATGTGGGTGCAGTTAACCTGGGAGGATTGCTGATGTGAGGCTCAGAGCCAGTGAAGGGAGTAGGATGACTGTTCTGTGTGCCTAGGGTGGGGCCACACAGTATAAAGACACTTGCACCCTCCCCACAGCAAAGGGTGCTATAGGCCCAGGCAGTACCACTGTTTGTCAGAACATACAGGTGAGGCCTGACACAGGAGGTCACACACATGGCTAAGTCCAACAGTCCACCACTGGGGGGCTGTTGGTGGCAAAGAGTACTGCAGTTTGCCTCTGTCCAGGGTGAGTGAGTCACTGAGAACCCATACGCTCCATGAGGTCTCCAATGAATGCCAGCTCTGGACTTCTGGATGACACCATGTGCACGATAGGGGGTTAGTGAGGGCCCCAAATGGGGAAAGACTGAGAGGAAAGCCCACACAGGACCTGGTCCAGGGTGGCCTGGATGGCACTGCTAGTCCTAGCCAGTCCTAGCACCCAAAGGGCCATGGACCGTTTTGAGGAACGCATTCCCAAACACAGTGACCCACTTTCTTCAATCTGCGGGTGTCAGTGCTCCTGAGGTATTGGCAAATTGTAGGCAACAAAATCTATTTCAGAGAACAAAAGGAGACTTATTAGAGAGTGTTACAAAGTTTGCTGTATCATTGGCAGAGCTGGAGGATGGGCTTTAGGCAAAGCTTCCAGAAACAATTCTTAGGACCACAGCACAGAGCAGGCCTGATTGGTCAGAGGCTGCTTCACCTACCAACCTAGGAAACCTGCTTCTTCTGCCCCGACAGCTGGCCACAAAAGCATGCTGCCTCTGCCACAGCCTGGGCCACCAACATGCAGTTTGTTTCCTGGGTTAAATCTTCAGTGGGTACATCCAACTGGTAGAACTGAAGTTGCATGTTTGGAGCAAATGGAACTTGAAGGTTCTCCATTGGGTTGAAGGGATTCACCATGTGAGGACCTTCTAGCAGGTAGATAGGATCATTGGAAGATACGGGGCAGCTCTACATGACAATATCCACTCATTAAGATGACTGAATTATGATTATGCCATTAATAAATGTAGGAAAGTTGGTAGGTGTTGATGAGGAGAATAAAGAAGGTTTAGTTTGGGCATATACAGGATGAGAAGACCCTCACTAGGAAAAATCCAACAGATGGTTGAAAAATGGGGAAGGGACATCATAGAGCGTGAGTTACGGATTTGGACATCATTATGAAGAGACGGCAGTGGAAATACTGAGAATTAATGTAACACTGAGAATGTCAGAGTGGGGTAGAGATTTAAAATGCATGCTTAGGAATGATCACATTTTGGAGGCTGGAGGGAGAGAGGAGCCTGTAAAAGTGGCAGAGAAACAGGTCAAAGAGGTGGGAGGACCAGACCAATGCAGTGTGAGAAAAGCTAGGTCAGAATGGCTACATAATTTTCGGGACCCAGTGCAGAAGGGAAAAAAAGCAAGGTCCTTTGTTTAAAAATCAGCAAGAATTTTATGACGGCAAAACCAAGAACAGGGCCCCTTCTGAGCCTGTGCAACTAACTCTGCAGGTGGCACAACAGTGAAGTTGGCCCTGGAAACTAAGATGTTAGAGAGTTTCACAAGAGGGGTAATGTCAAGGAGGATGAAATTTGAGAACAGGCTATTGAACTTGATTATTTTGAGGTCATGGCCATCTTCAAGAGAGCGGGATGAAGGGCAAAAATCCCATTGTAAGGCGTTGGAGTTGATTGTTTAGAGATGAATTGTAGACAGTGAAAAGTTAGGGGTTCGAAAAGAGATGGCTTAACAGTTCAGGGAGCAATTAGGTTACAAAACAGCTATTTTCAAGTCAAATACACACAATCACATATATTGGCTTGGATAATGTGAGCAGAAAGATTCAGGAAGGGGGAGGAATATGTGAGGGCACAAGGTTCGGAAGTGGTAAACATTAGCATTATCAACAGCAACAACAGAGGTGGAGAGAGGGTAACACTGGAGAGTCAGCCTCAGAGCCACTGTAAGAAAAGATGGGAGCGTGAAGATATAAGAAAATGGGGAAGCAACAGTCTACTGGGGCAGAATAGACCATCACCGAGTGTTCCCAGGATTTATACCATTTGTTTATCACAATCAGCAAGACCGGACTAACCGCTTTAAATGGAAATGGATTAATTTATGAAAACAACTCTCGGTGTTTGTGTGGGTTCCCAATTTAGAAAGCATTCCTGCGGTTTTGAAGTGATTGGGATTTAGTCAGAATCGACTGTCCACTGAGTGCCCTCGCCCATCTCGTTTAGAAAAATGACTGCTAACAAATTAGTTTTGTTGGGTGTCTTATCCTTGCTTTATTTCTGTACTTTTGTACTTGTTTAATTCGATTACAAGGTGGAGCGTTTCAAGTATCCCCCCCTCCTCAATTTTATTCTTTTTATAGAAATCTTTCACCATTGCAGTTTCACATGGAGAAAAATGTCCTTCCGGATTTTTGAACTGCACCTTATGAGAAATAAAAGAAACACTTGTCTGCAAATGTTTAAAATCCCCTTCATTTAAAAATTCCCTTAATTTTTGTTTGTTCAAAAAGACAAACACGCGTGGATTTTTAAACATAAGTGACCCCAAAGGAGGAAATGTTGTTTAGTTAAACACGAAGAACAGTATCTTACAGTTGTGTCAGTTATTAACCTCTAATTTGTGTGAAAGAAACTTCTAGAACTTTCCCTTTCCGTAACTAGTAATTAAACCATTACTCTGATTGGAGCAATTAGAGGTGAGTGTTTTATAAAAACAAAGGTAATGGAAAAGCCGCTCCACACTACACACACCCAGATTAAGAGCTGCTAAAAAGCAACAGAATAACAGCAGAGAAAGCAATTTGAAATCACAAAGGAAGTTAAGACAACCCATTTCAACTAAAAACAAACTCTTGGGTAGAAAACAAAACAGGACCATTGTAGTACTTCACTCACACATATGCATACATAATCCTCCTTTAGAGTGGCAAAATGGTCCCACCTATATTAAAATAAAGTTTTGTCAATTGTGGATTAATTTGTGCAGCTAAATAAGAGAATGTTGTTTGAGCTTTATTGATGTTTTAATTTGAAAATATAGCACTCCATTCGCATGGTGTCTTTGAGAAATGAGCAGGGTGACTGGGAAGGAGCTTTGGCTCAGAGCATTAACATTCCTGAGCCTCTGTTACTTGTCGGAAGGCAGGGTTTAACTGTTTTAGCCCAAACAGCAGCTTTGACCAAAGGGTTCCACAGACCCTTGAAAGGAAACACTTAACTTTTTAAAAATGGTAACAAAAGTGGATATTCTTAGAAATCTATGGATTTAAAATGCTTCCCCATTTTTGCCCAATTTTGTCAAAGCCCTTGTAAACGTAAGAGTCCTTTTAAACACCGGATTCAACCCCAAATACATGGAAGTTGGATATCCTATTTAGAAAGAATATATATATATATATATATATATATATATATATATATATATTACGACCTTTGCTGTTTATTCAGCAAATAGCCTAACTGTTCAGTTTATCTTTACACCTCTTTGAGAATGTACATTTATGAGGAAAATCTGATGAATTCTGACAACCTTAAAGCAGCGATTCTCACACTGAGAATTGCCTAGTTGGGTGCTTACTAACATTCAGATTTTTAAGCACTCAGCCCACACCTGAGATTAAGAAACAAGCTTCTTTTTTTTTTTTTTTTAACAGTCCCAGGTGAGAGAAACTTTTTAATTATAATAAGTTAGTAAAATTCAACCCTTATGGATTGGATCTGGCTCATATTCTTCATATGAGTCAAGTTGGGGGGGGGGGGTAATTAACTATATCTTCTTAAACAACAGAAATGTGACTTTTAAAAACTTAGACTTTATTTTTAGAGCAGTTTTAGGTTTACATAAAAATGGAGGGGAATGCCCTGACCGGTTTGGCTCAGTGGATAGAGCGTCGGCCTGCGTACTGAAAGGTCCCAGGTTCAATTCCGGCCGAGGGCATGTACCTTGGTTGCAGGCACATCCCCAGTGAGAGGTGTGCAGGAGGCAGCTGATAGATGTTTCTCTCTCATTGATGTTTCTAACTCTCTATCCCTCTCCCTTCCTCTCTGTAAAAAATCAATAAAATATATTTTTTTAAAAATGGAGGGGAATGTGTCCATTTACTCCCTCACTGCCCCTTTCCCTAGCTTCCTCTATTACTAACATGTTGTATTAGTGTGGCAAGTTGTTACAATTGATGAGCCAATATTGGAAAGCGTCTTGGCCAAGACTGCCCAATACATTACTCAGTGCCTGGGCTGCTGCTGGGATCCACGCCCCACCCACACACCCACTTGAACAAGCTGCCTGGTAATTTCTCTTGGAAGATGTTCTGTACAGATTAATAATACCATAATGACTGTAATTGTTCTGCTCCCATACTTGAGCACAGGTGGCAGTAGGACTCATTTGAGTAAGCACTTTGATGCCTGGGATTGCTGTTATTTATCCTGGCTCGATCTTCAATCTGGGACACGGTCTCTATGGGCTTAAGCGTCTATGAAACAGGGCAACAGCATAGCGCACTATCACAAATTTATACCATGACGTTTTCCACAGGGGGGTGGGCTGAATAAATACTAATGCTGGAGAACGGCTCTGAGAAGGGTTATAAACATGCTTGGAGTTTCACACAAGGGTTCATTCATTGAGAAAGGGGATGCAAATTTTAAAGAGCAGTTCCCTTTCTTAAGGAGCTTCCATTTTCCCAACTGAAGATGAGTAGGACAGCAATAAAAAGCCCCTTACAATATGATGTAGTTTCTTCAATAGTCTTAGAAATAAGCCACACCCATGTCTCGGCGGGGCTGGAAGCAGGGTGAGTGGCTTGGCATCTCCCGGGAGGCTTCCTCTGGAAGATGTGACTTTCTGGCTTGAGTTTTAAAGCATGAGTTGGCAAATCCCAGAGAGCGCGTTTCAAACTACTTGTGGTGAAGAACCAGTCATTTTTGCCAACGATCTGCTAGGAACCAATAGGCGATCCCTGCTGTGCCAGGTATATGACTCACCATGCAGTCTGACAACACCAGAACTGGTTTATATTCGGTTCAAAGAGTCCAACGATCAGGCGCTTGGATGTCGTGGCATTTTAAAATCGTTACAAAAGTTTCTAAACCTCTAAAGTTCTGCATTTCTCTACCTGTGACAGACAGGCTTCAGTGTGCAGATCTGCACAGGTCCAGGTGCCACCCTCTGAGGTCCTGTTAGAAACGCAGATGGTCAGCGCTCACCCACTGAACTCCAACCTGCATTTTAACAAATTTTCCAAGTGAGTCCTGTGCACGCTAAAGTTTGAGGACCTGCCATAGAGGAAACCAGGACTCTGTCCGTACCTGGTGGGTTTGATCCTTCATCCACCCGATTTCTTATCTCTGTTTCCTTTAGGTCCCAGGACAAGGTTACGTTTTTTAAAGGTGCAATTGGCCACGCCCTCTTCCAGTTTACAAAACTGCTCCCCCCCCCCCCCCCCCCGCGGCTAGGAAAACGTCTGTTCGCCTGACCGCAGGAGAGAAACTCAAGACGGGAAAGCAGCTTCCAGAAATTCTGATGAGCCTCAGTTCACCGCTTTGATCTGACCCAACAGCCGGGGCTGCTCCGCGGACCGCGCTTCCTTCCCGGGGTCGCTCCTCTGCCGAGCTGCATTAATGAGATCCGTGTTGAGCGGGTTCCAGGGTCTGCCGGAGATCAAAGGCACAAAAGAATCTCTCAACCCCTCCTCCCCGGTGACTATTTGGTTTCTATCACCAGAGCGAAGAGTCAACTCCCCCAGCCTTTAGGTGGGGAGGCGGGGAGCAGCCCGGGCGCGGAGTGGGCGGGGCCTGGGTGGTAGGTGGGGCGGGGCGCGCCGCCGGGCTGCTCGGGACCCTGCGGAAGCGCGGGGCGGGGTTGGCTCCGGGCTGGGCTCCTGGAGGGGGGCGGGGCGACGCGGGCGAGTGGGCGTGGCCTGGCGAGCGGATCGGGGCGGGGCGTGTGCTCCCATCGGCAAGTCCCAGAGCCTCGCTGAGCCGGCTGAGCCGCGGCGCCCGAATACTTACCGCGGCGGCGCTCGCACGGGGAGAACGACTCCGGGCTCGCCCTGTGGCCGCTGTCCCGGTGCCGGCGCCCAGTGCCTCGGGCCCCAGCTCAGAGGGAGGGGGAGCGCTCCCCAGCCCCCCGCCGCTCTCCCTAGCCCCGGGGAAGAATGTGCCACCAGCTGTTCTCCGCTCGCGTGCGCTGCGCCCAGAAGTGAAGAACTTGGAGGAAGAGGAGACAAAGGCTGCGCTGGGGACGGAGGAGTTCGAGAATTGGGTCCGGGCAAACAAAAGGTGCGAAAGGCGAGCCGGGGTCAGGCGATGGCCACGGGAGAGCCCCTAGGGCTCGAGTTCCTGGGAGTCGCGCCGTGACATGCATGGTTCCTTCCCCGGACCTTCCGCTCGGCTGACTTCTTCGAGCTGGACACCCGACTCGGGCAAGTCGGGGAACGCACTGGAACAATGGACAACTTCTTCCCCGAGGTGAGTGCGCTCGCCGCCCCGCGCGGGCTCCCTTCCTGCCCGGACCTGGCCTCGGTGCCCCGGAGGAGGGGTCTGCCCACCGCGCCGGGCGCCCGCCCGGTACCTTTCCCTAAACCGTGGAGGGCGAAACTTCCCGTGAATCGCCTGAAATCACCCCCTCACCCCCCGGGGGAGCCTCGGGATGAGTAAGCCGAGGCAGGTTTTGCTTGGCCCCGCGCTTCCCCTTTGCCCCGGGAGTAGGGAAGGTGAGCTTCCTTCTGCGTGGGTAGCCGGCTCACCGGTGTCCCCGCGGCGGGCGCCCGGGCCTGGCCAGGACTTCTGCTTGCCCGACTACCTGGGTGCAGGAAGCCCAGTAAAATGTTCCACCGGGACGTGCCTTTCTCCAAGAAAGGTCTGGTATTTCCTTTGCAAAACGAGCCGGCTTCCTGTGCGAGGGGTGCGCACACTTCCAGGGGAGCCGGCTGTGATGGAGTGTGAGCGGGAAAGGCGCGTTTAATCACTCGCCGTGTTCTCTGCCCGCTGGACCTTTGGTGTGGGACCTGTAGTTCTCCCCGAGAAGCGCTCAGTAGGGTTTGAGATCCTTCCAGATGCTGAGATCAAAAGATCAGGTATCTGTGCGGACTGCCCTGGGCAGATTTTGAATTTGAATGTAAAGAAAATCGTTTAGGGCAAACAATGGCTATTTAAACAGGTTAAACCGATGCCCCTTTTAGGTTCCTTGAGGGCGGACACCACAGTGACTTGAAATCCTTGACTGGAGAACCCTCTCCCCTTTCTCTCTCCCTGGGGTCCAGAGTTACTGTAGTTTCCTGGCTCCCTTCCCTTTCTTGGTTGTGTTTATTTAATGAGTTCTGTTTAAGTTTGAGGTTTGAAGTGGCTCAACGTAAACTTAGTTGACTTCAGGGAGTCAGATGTGACTTTCATTGAGAGCCCGGGGGTGTTTTGTGAAGCCAGGACAGTTTTGGAATGTTCCTGCCCATTAGATTGGTGAGGGGTTGCATCTGTGTTCCCCAACTTGCTTTTTCAGACTTAATTGGATATAATATTTCAAGTCATTCTGCTTTCGGGATGCCCACTTAAACAACTATTTATAATGGCCAAAGTGATAAGTGTATTCCTGTGCAATAGTAATACCCAGTTTTTTTCATAGTGGCATCTCACATGTGATACCCATATTCTCTGTGAGATGTGGGCTGGAAAGGAATTACTCATCCATTAATATGTATTTTTACCTGTTTTTAAAGAATGAAATCTGTAAATGTGAGGCTGTAGCATTTTCTAATCCCTAGAACTTCATGCCTGCAAGAAGGCACGAGAACTTTTTGCAGGATTGCAGATTAAGCCATGATGAAAGACCAGTGGGCTTTTATCTGTTGGAAAACCTAGGCTGTGCCTGCAGGACACTAATTCTTAACTTTTATTGGCTTTATTTTGCTTTTGTGTGTTCTGGGTCCCTTAAGAGATAGGATGGGACATAGAATTTGTGTTGAGTTTTTTGGGATCCTGGTCTCCAGGAAGCCTGTCTGGACCACAGGGGGTCTGTGGCTTCCCCTTGGGAAGAACTCTGCCCCCTAGTGCAAGTGGGGGGAACTTCAGGATAACGTGGGACAGATGCCTCTCACATTTTCTGGTTGAAAAACTTTTTCCTTACACTATACCTTGGTTCAGTATAAGGTAACCTGGTTGTTGGATTTCATTTCAATGATATAATAGTGAAGTTGTCTTTTAGTGATCATTCATTCCCTTCATTTCCTAGTCGAAGCATTTTAAGTCAAAGATTAAGTCACTTGCCCAAGGATGAAGAGCTTGTTGTAGAATCCAGAGCCTTTCCCCTCTGTTGCTGGTGGAAATGTTCATTTTGAGGATACTTTCATTTATTTGAAATTATATTTTTAATTTGGTGGTGTATTTCTAATCGACCTTTAACGTTCTGCCCCTGAGGTGGAGGCCAGCAGGGCCAATGAGGGTGGCCACACATTGCTGTATTAATTGAAAACAAACTCCTAACGTAGTCTCTCTGTTTAGTGTTTAATAACAGAGCCTCCTTTTGTTAAACTGTCCAGTGAAGAAAATCTTGCTATGTCTTGTGAGAGTAGAAACAATAAGTGTGGAAGTGATATATCCAAGGACAGCAAACTTGGAGGGCCTCCGTATCACTAAGTGGTGTCCTGTTCTTTGGTAATTTTTCCCATTGCGATTTGGGCATAATGACTTGTTGCTTGTCGGACAACAATTTGAAGCTAATGCTAACGGTTGAGAACAAAACGTTGAAGGAAATGTTATATGTATTAGCTTCATGTATGACTGGCCAAAGAATAAGGAAATAGGAGTTACCTGGGACTTGCAGCTGTTACTCAGAGCAGGGACAGGGTTTCTCAAACTGGGTGCCAGTGTCATTTTGGGCCGGTTCATTCTTTGTTTTAGGGGGACTGTTCTGTGCCATGTAGGGTGTTGAGCAGCATCCCTGGCCTCTAGATGCTAGTAGAGCCCCCAAGTTGTGACAACTAAAATGTCTGCGGACATTGCCAGATGAGCTATGGGGAGCAAAATCACCGCCACTTGAGAACCACTGAGCTGTACCCACAAAGCAGTTGCCTCGTGGAATGAGTTCTCGTGCGTGTTGCATGCACAGCCCTCTTGCCTTGGAGTTTCTGCTGTAGGTAGCAGCAGACACCTATCTTCCTGCCGGCCAGCTCAGCGGGACACTTGTGAGGCTCGCACCCCTCAGCTGATGGCTACTGACTTCAAAGTGTACCCCGGGGATTGGAGACACTGAGCACCCCACACTCCCTAATAGCGTTTGTTTCTTCATGGACTGCCTTTAGATATTTATGGCTACTCTCAAGTAAATTGTGTGCACACTTCTGGGAAAACCAGGTGTGTTTTCTTTAGCATTTGGAGGTAAGTTGTTAAAAAGCTTACTTTAGGCAGCAACTAGGTTTTGCTATGTCTGTAACCAAAGCAATTAAAAAAAATAGCAGAAAAGTCTCAACCAGCACAGTGGCCAGACTACTGTGCAAATGTGTTGTTGATATTTTGAAGTGGACGCTGTTTCCATGTCCCCAGGGCCAAGTACAGCGCTGAGAACACTGGAGGGCCAGTAGCACCTACCAGTTGAACTCATACATGAGCTTGACTTTTCTGTTTTCCATTCTAGGAATAGGAGTGGCACCATGGCTGTTCAAGCAAAAGCTCTTTTGAGGATTATTAATGGGACATACAAACGCTTTGGTTTTTCAGAACAAATATGTAAAATGTACACAAATATACTGAGACATCCAGATACAGGAAGCAGGTATGAATGTTTTCAGGGATAAATTGTTAGGTACAACTAGAATGTTTTCCACTATTTCTTACAGCCTGGTTCACTCCAGGTTGGAACAAACTCAACTCGCAGGAGGTTCAGTGGAAACGCCTTTTTCCTCCTGAGCACTCAGTTTGGGTTTGGTTGTTACTGGGGTTGTTTAATGAGCTTTTTAGGTGCTAAGAGTGTTTGAGCCTATTTTTTCATAGCATTTTATTTTGTTTGGTTTTAGAGCTTATTGATATTCCTTGTTTTGGTTAAAAAAAAAATGAAGACTGTTATTTTTGGCAGCTCCTTCCCTCCCCTCAAATCACCTTTCCCAGGCAAAAGGGAAGTGCTGAGGACTGCCTTGCCTCACCAAATCCTGAAGCCCACCCTTTTGACGACTGTATAATAGAGTCAGAGCATGCGCCTTTTCTCAGCGTGGAGTTACAGTGTCTTGCCTTTTTTGTGCACCCTCAATGATTTCTATTGTCAAGTACATTTTTTGGCCCCTGTCACATTGGGAACAGCAAAGCCCCGGGAGCAGCTGCGAGCAAGACAGTTGTTGCCAGCAGGGAGCCCTGATCTCCCTGGCCAGGGCTGCAGGAAGGGCTGCTCCCCGCCTATCATGTGGCCTCTACAAAATCAGGCACAAACCAGCCTGGGCAGGGCCTTCATATCAACCAGAGCGCTGAAGGGAGCAAGCAGAGTGTTTGCTTTTCCAGCTCTGCTGGCTTTAAGTGGGGTCACCTGTAAGGACACGAGCCTGGGAGGTGCTCTTCTGTTGAGATTTGTAGGCGAGGCTACCTTTTGGTTAATGGGTTTTCAAAATTTTGCTTTCAGGGTAATTGCTACGTAACATTTTCATGTCATTAATTTGCAGGAAACATTTCAAGAATGAGTAACCCGTGAGGTCTAGATTAATCTTGGCAAGACTTCCTCATGCCAAAAGGCCCCTGGGCGGAGGGAAAAGCACCCCATCCCAAAGGGAAAAAAGATGTGGCCTCTGGGAGCCCCCTTATCCCTCCCCCCTGTGGGAGCTTGGCCAGGTTACCTGACCTTCCTGGCCTTGATTTCTCTGGTCTGTAAGTGGGCATAATCGTGTTGACCTTGCATGGAATTCAAGATAAGATTTACATCTCTTGGCACGGGGTAGGTGGGTGAGTAATAATAAGAGTTTAGTTATTGTGACTGAGACATGAAGCACGGCGGCTGTCGGTGGCGAGTGAATCCCAGCACTCACGGGCGCAGGGGAAGCTCGGCCTTAGAGCTTTCCCAGGTATGTTTCTGGTGCTGGATTGCATTTGTTCATGTGCTCCCTTTCAGCCTGTACACTCTGCACAACACAGAGTGTGCATGTCCAGAATTCTGTCTTAAAGCGTCTCTGGATTGCTTACAAAATCAAGTTCACGTTTCCAAGTCTGGTTGTCCAGGCCTTTCTGACCTTGCAATTGTCTTCATTCATCCCCGCCTGCATTGGGCTCCAGGGCCTCCCTTACCAGCCCTGCCCGCACCTCTGTGCAGGCCACCCTCGCTGCCGATCAGATGGCCTGCCTGCCCAGCTCCCTTTTGAAACCGCCTCTGACAGGTCGAGTTCACCTGACCCCTACCTCTCTTTCCTCTGAACTTGGCTCTGCCTTTCCGTCCTGGTCATCTTAGGAATTTACTCCTGTCCTCAGAGGCTTTACATACCTTCCCCCACCCCCCCCCCCTCAAGTGAGTAAACAGCCTTGAGAGGTTCAGTATCCCATTTACAGATTGTATCACCTCGTTTGCACTGGAAGGTCCTTAAGGATGGGATTCTAGCCTTGGATAGCCTCTACTTTCCCCTCAAGTGCAGATTTTTTTTTTTTTTTATGATGGGAGCGGAGATGCTCATAATCTTTTTTATTAATTACCAAGCTTTTTACAATTCTTTGAAGACAATGATAAATAAGGCTAACGTTTACTGAGTGCTCTCTATGTGCCCCCGCAAGTTCCTGAGCACTTTACGTTCATTACCTCATTTAATCCGTTTAGCAACTGTTTGCGTAAGGAAAGTGAGGCACTGAGAGGTTAAGTCATTGACCCAGTGTCACACAGCTAGAAAATGACAGCCCGGATTTGAACCCAGACAAGCCGTCTTCAGAGCCTCTGTTCTTCACAGCCTGGCCATGCTCTTCTCTCCTGTTGGTGTCCTTAGCCAAAGTGCCATATACAGTAGGCACTTAGTAAGTGATTTTTGAGTTGAAAACAGCATGGGAGTTTGGGAAAACAAGTGCTCCACACCCCAGAAACATTGCAAACGCAGCAGGAAATTGTGAATCAGCTTTTGAACATGCCACTAATTTTTATTTGGTTTGTTTCTGACTTAGGAAAGACAAGTATCTTCTGTTTCTTTGTAAAATGTGACTTCTAAAGCCGCTGGCCCCAACCTCCTGAGGATGGTAGGGGGATTGTAAAAGAAGGCGTTTAGAAAACTGGGTTTTTAAGAAGTGTTTATTTTATTAAAAGAAAGGGTTGGAAGACTATAATTTTTCTCCCCAATTCTACTGCTCGGTTTTTGGAGTAGTCCTCCTTTAGATTTTCTGATGGAATCTCCTCTTTCGAGTACAGATTCCGCTCCTTTCCCAGAGTTTCTGCATATAGTTGTGCTCTACTTGTTAGCTTGTGAACGCTTGTGGGGTGATCATGACAGCAGAGAGCAACGTTGCTCAAGGAGCCTTCCTTGAATAACATTTTTTGCTTCTTTCGCTCTGAGGGCTTTTCAGAAAATGTGTCCACCAGGCCAGAGAAACTTAAATCTATTTTGAATGTCCATATTTGAGAAGATTCACTAATTTTATTGTAATCATGATGTTCACAATACTTTGTGTATTATTGATAGTAGTGCCAAAGTAGAAAACCTTTCTTGAGTCATTGTGGTTCTTAGATTTGTTTTTGTATTAATTTCAGTTTGGAGAAGGCTGGGCATTAGTTACTGGCATTGTCAACAGAACTCATATAGCCATATTTAGATTTAAAAAGGAATAGGATTGCATATGATAAGTTATGGATATTACAGGATTTACACAATTTTGAAATTTTATTTTGTCACTGTCATTGTGAATCTCACCATTTAAAAAAAAATTGATTTCAGAGAGGAAGGGAGAGGGAGAGATAGAAACATCAATGATGAGAAAGAATCATTGATTGACTGCCTTCTACCCATCCCCTACTGGGGACCGAGCCCTCAACCCAGGAAGCAAACCGTGACCTCCTGGTTCATAGGTTGGGACTCAACCACTGAGCCATACCATTTCTTAAAACGATCTTTAGGTCCATTAAATATTTCTTAAGTTGTTTTTCAAAGTTTTCAATGCTATGCATATTATAAAGAAAACTGAACAGAGAAGTTAATTCATTAAAAGTCTGTTTTCAGATGAGACTATTCCTTAATGCACCTTGGCCATGAAATAGTGTACATAAAAATGATTGGGGATATGTGTGTGTAAATTTTTTCCCTTTCTAGTCATAAAAATATTTTTATTTCCTTAATCTGATTTTTAAGTATTGTCTTGAATTATCAGTTTTGTTGCATGTTTCACAATTGTTCCTTTTGGATTGAGGAAATTTTTCTCTAAACACGTTTTTAAAATGAAATGGCTAAATTCATTCTGTTTGGGGTTGGGGGAAACTTTTGCTAATATTGTCAGTGGAAAATAATAATAGTTCATATCAAATTACTGCCACTTACTACAAGTTTGAAATTAATAATATTTTTTACCCAAGACCACGATTAGCTCTTTGAGGAACTGCTGTTAACTTTTTTGTGTGTGCCTTTGTTATGTACAGGGTACTCTAAAGCCTACAGCCGAAGGCAGGGGGCCTAGGTGTCCGGCTCTAAGAGTGGCCCTGCCCATTTCTCCTGGGCATGAATCATTTCTATGACCATTTTAGGTTGTTTCTAGTTGTTTGCTTTTATAGAAGGCATCACACAAACATTCTTGTTCCTGTATCATTGCATGCTTGTTTGATTATTTCATCGAAGTGGAGATGTTTCATCAAAGGGTTTGGCACATTTTTACTTATCATTTGGCGCAAAAAGTTTTATGAGATGTGCCAGTGCAGCTTACTGCAGGCACAGCCGAGTCACAGTCATGATGTACTTATGATAAGAGGGATTTTGTAACTTCTTGTTAGTGACATGCATTGCTGAACAGAGGATATTAACGTTGAGTACTCGATTTCCGTGGCCACTGTCAGGTTCTTCTTTAAGTCTGGGTGGAGGAGAGAGGAATTCTTCTCAGTTAATAGCAGGGCTGGTAATTCATGTATGGCCCCCCAAAAACCCCAGTGTGGTTGCTAATGTTCATTTAAGACCAAGGCACACTCAAGGGATGCAGCCTTGGGCTGCATGGGGAACCATTGACCGTTTGTTTAGGGCAGCGGTTCTCAACCTGTGTGTCGCCAACCTGTGGGTCGTGACCCCTTTGGGGGTTGAATGACCCTTTCTCAGGGGTCGCCTAAGACCATCAGAAAACACATGTATAATTACATATTGTTTTTGTGATTAATCACTATGCTTTAATTATGTTCAATTTGTAACAATGAAAATACATACTGCATCTCAGATATTTACATTACAATTCATAGCAGTAGCAAAATTACAGTTATGAAGTAGCAGTGAAAATAATTTTATGGTTGGGGGTCACCACAACATGAAGAACTGTATTAAAGGGTCGCGGCATTAGGAAGGTTGAGAACCACTGGTTTAGGGTATTGTTCGTATGGGTTTTTCTTTTACTTCTCATTCCTTTGCATTGTAAGTATCCTTGGGAGTTAACCCTGGGCCACAACAATTATGGTGTGGTTGTTTTAATTGTAGGGATTTGGGTGACATGCAGCACTGGTCTGTGTGTGTGTGTGTATGTTTGACTTGAAGGCTTATTATTCTTACTAATTACCCCCGGGAAGTCTTTCCATGAACTTTGAAATAAAGTGTTGAGTGCTAGGTGCAAATAGCACTGCATCTTCTACGATGTTGTCATTTCATGCAGCCTTGCCTCTGTTTATTTCCTCCCCCATTTTGTTCTTTTAATAATTGGGCTCAGGGCCAGGGTATTCAGCCCTCCGGTAGTTTTCAGCCTCAGATTTGCAGATGTGGGTAAGTGTGCCCTCTTTCTCGGCCTTCTCAACCTCGTCACTGTTGACATTTTCAGCCATTGCACATGTCCCCTGGGGAGGGAGGGGGCGCAAAGTGGCTCCAGTTGAGAATCGCTGTGCTGTGTCCATACTTTTATGGCCATACATTAAATTTGGGTCTCACTAGTAATCCAAACTCTAAATCACTGTTTATCATCCAAGTCATGGGTTAAGGTGTTGGGTCTGGTTAGAATACCCGTATCCGGCTGTACCCTCTGTCCAAGGCTTTCTCACTCCCTAAGTTCCCTTTCAGATCCTCTCCCCAGAGCATTAGAGAAATGTGTGTTATACTGTACAGAGTGATGAGACTGACAGTTGCTCTCTAGAAGGTCATGTTCTCTGGAAGTTGAGAACATCTTGAACTAAGTTATATCTCCTGCGCTCTCCCCCAGGTATTTATTTCAGTTTTATTCTGGGATGCTTTTTTTTTTTTTTTTTTTTTAAACAATAGGCTCAGCAGTTGCCAGAATAGTACAGCACAGTCCTGTGTACCTGTCACCCAGCTTGCTCGGGGGTGACATCTTATATAACAGTAGTACAGTATCAAAACCAGGGAATTGACGTTGGTACAGCACTCACACCTCGTTTAGATCTCACCTGTTTTTCACACACTTCAGTGTTTTCACATCTATCGGTTTGTGTAACCACCAGCACGATCCCAGTACGGAACGCTCCATGCTTTGTGCCAACCCATGAGAACTATCCCCCTCAGTCCCTCGTCACTGCTCATCTGTTCTCTGTGAGCTTGTCATTATAGTGTTATGGAAATGAATCAGACAGCATGTAAACCTTCTGAGATGGGACTTCCCACTCAGTACCCTTGACACCCACCCATGTTGTGTGCATGGACAGTCTGTTCCATTTAATTGCCAGTAGAGCCTCATTATTCTGGTATTCATTTAATACCTGTTGCTAACATCCATTATCATTCTGAAGGTAACCATCATTTGCATAATAAAGTACTCATTTTGTCCCATGGCTGTTAATACCCTAGATTCGCTGGCCCTCCTTATTTGCTCCTTGTAGTAAATTGAAATGCTGTTGTCTAAGAATTTTCTGATCTGTGACACCATTCTCAAGTCTTGTGAGGTAGATTCACTCAGACCTGGTGCATTCAAACTCTTGCTCATCACGGTGCCAACTAGCAGATTCCAATTCCAGGTCTCTTTTCCTGAAACAGAGACTTCATGAAATGGAATGACTTTGGCATGGTTAATGCTGTCGATGTCACAATCCTAACATGTCACAGCCTTATGTGGCCTAGCCAGGTGAGTAAATGGATGCGGAGTTTGCTAGAGCCAAGACTTCCTGGCCACTGAACGCTAATGCAACAAGCTATTCCTGACTTGGCCGGTGTGGCTCAGTTGGTTGGAGCGTTGATCCATACACCAAAAGGTGGCAGCTTTGATCCCGGTTGGGGCACATGCAAGAGGCAACCGATCGATGTTTCTTTCTCACACTGATGTTCCTCCCTCCCTCCCTCCCTTCCTTCCTCTCAAATCAATTTTTAAAAAACTTTAAAAAAAGGTATTCCTGTCATCCATCAGTATCTCAGCAGGACAGAATGGAAATGGGATTTGATTTCTAGGACTTCTAAGGCCACTGAAAGTGCCCCGACTTGAGTCAGGTGTATGGTGGTGGTAGTAGTGAGGGGGTTACCCTGTAGGAGATGTGAGAAGCGATAGCCTCCACCCACTTGTTCAGCCAGGGACTGGGCCATCCCGACACCCCAGTCCTGGGACACTGTCTGAACTACCCTCACACATATAGCCAATTTCTGTGCCAACCTACTAGGCTCTGTCTGTCACCACCCTGGGTCCCTGATCTTGCTACCTTTTTCTTGTTACCTGGTCTTCCTCTTTTCCTGATGCTTTCTATTTTTCCCAGCATTGTTGTGTTTTCCAAAGAACCCTGCATTGTCATGATGTGCCCAAAGTAGAACAGCTTCAGTTTGTCATTTTTGACTCCAGCTATATTTTGGGCTTAATTTAATTGAGGGAACCCCCTTGTTGGTCTTGCTGGTCATCCAGGGTATCTGTAGAGCTCTCTCCAATCCCATATTTCAAGAGAATCAATGTTTTTCCTATCAGCCTTCTTCACTGCCCAGTTTTCCAATCCATACATAGTAATTGAGAATAAGAGGCTGTGGCTGGTCTCAGCCTTGATCTCTAATGGCACTTGTTTGTTCTTGGTGATCTTTCCTAATTCTTCCATTGCTGCCCTTGGAGTCTCTCTTTGGAAACCAAGTATCTTACCAAGGCCAAGTTGCCTGTGGGCATTTTCCACATCTAGTAGATGTGTTGTTATTTGCTGTCAGAAGTGGAGTCTTCAGTAGGCACTATTTCTGAACTGCTTTCAGATTTTTAAGAAGATAAAAGTTCGCAGCCTCCCCACACTTTTACACGTTTTTGCCTTGTATAGGAGGGGGTCATCAGAATACTGCCTTGTGAATCATAGGTACTGCATTTCCAAAGATTTTCATTCTCCAGGGATTCTCTGAAGAATAGGTGCCAAGTTCAACTTCAAAAATATAAAGTCAGGTGCAGACTGTAAATTCTGACCTTAATTTTTCCAGCCCTTGAGAGCCACCGGAATTCTTGGATGTTCCTCTTGGTAACGTGGTATTTTTCAGCCATAACAGTTTCCTTCTTGCCTTTGTGCAGATCTGGTAGGTTAGCTTACTCTGTTTTAGGTCCTAAAACCATTCTCACTTAAGGTTCTCTTCACAAAAGCCCGTGTCTTTCTTACAAATATTTTAAATATGGAATCTCTTGTTTTTCAAAGTTAACATAAGAAGAAAAAACATTGGATAAAATGAGCTCTTGGTTGTGAAAGTGGATTCTATCATATTTTGGAGTGTAAGCCAGTCAGGGGCTGTTTTGCCTAAGTTGTGAAGGGTAATTTGGACATCTGACTCTCCGGCATAATTATTTCCCAGTATTTTATTTAAAAAATTAAAATATGAGTCATCAATTCTAAGAGTAAAAATGAAGAGCAAAACCTGCTCTTCTGCGGGTTGTATGGTGTGCTCAGAAAGTGTGCTTCGGAAGTGGACAGCCTCTCGCAAGGAGTTCGGAGAGCTCCAAGAGGGCTGGAGCTCAATCGTTATGCTCCTGTTATTTCTTTGATATCAAGTAGATTCCTTTTATCCGGAGGCGCAGAGAACTGGGTTACCTTACCGAAAATCTGCCACAGATGATGGGGTCAGAAATATAACTGAGGGTTGTGTCTTTTAAGTCTCTTACCATCCCCACAGGCTCGTAAACCTCCACCAGATCCCTAACTGGCAATCTTTAGAGTTGGCGTGTGCGTATGAGACAGGAAGTGGGCTATCCTCAGAAGAGCTAAAGGCCGCAGGAGGGTTTTCTTTCGAGTTATTATAAAATGTTTGATGAGGTTGAAGATCTATTCCCTCCAGGAGAGCAGAATTCTGGAAGCTCATTTTTATTTATTTATTTATTTATTTATTTATTTATTTATTTATTTTTATAAGGGCATATATCCTATCTTTACCTTACTGAGGACAAAGTTACTTTTTAAAGGAAAAATATTTATTCTAGTAGTGTTCTCTAAGTCAAGTCAACGGTTTATTTGTCCAAGGAGGAAATATGCTGTATCATTAGGGTTTGCTATCCTGAGGGACTTTGGTAACAGGTTGAATAAATGGAACTCAGATCCAGCAGGCGTGGCTCAGCGGTTGAGCATTGACGTATGTACCAGAAGGTCACGGTTCAATTCCCAGTCAGGGCACATGCCCAGGTTGCAGGCTCTATCCCCAGTGTGGGGCTTGCAGGAGGCAGCCGATCAGTGATTCTCTTTCATCATTGATGTTTCTGTCTGTCTCCCTCTTCCTTCCTCTCTGAAATCAATACAAATATATTTTTTAAAAAAGAAACTCAGTCTTGGGGCTTAACCAGGGTTTTATTTTTTTTGTTGTTGTTATTGTTCAGCCTTCATGTCCCCTGCACTTTCCTTTAACTGGTTTAATTTTATTGATCACTTACCATGGCCTGGGTCTGTGTTAAATTTTTTATGTGGATTAATTTATTTCATCTCTCCAACAGTCTTAATGAGGTTGGTACCATTCTCCTCTGCATTTTACATAGGAGATATACAGAGTCTTAGAAGTTAAGTAATTTTCCAAAGTTCGCACACCTGGGAAGTGATGAAACCAGGATTTGGACCCAAAGATGGAACTTGGATTCATGTGGAGGTGCTGGTAGTGGGTCTTGTAGATAGAAGGAGATATGGATAACATCTGTGTGGAGATCTTTGGGAATGCGCATTTGCTTCTCCAAAGTCATGTGATACAAGCGGGGAAGAATTACCCATTTGTGCCAGCAACAGGACTAAGAAATAGAAATTTTCCTGTAATCCATCAAAGCGAACACAGTCCTCTGATTGGTAATGTGATGGCAGCAAGTGAACACTGTTTGGGAAGAAGATTCAAAGACTAGTTTCAATGAAACTTTTTAAAAAATTTTTTTAAAAATATATTTTATTGATTTTCTACAGAGAGGAAGGGAGAGGGCTAGAGAGTTAGAAACATCGATGAGAGAGAAACATTGATCAGCTGCCTCCTGCACACCCCCTACTGGGGATGTACCTGCAACCAAAGTACATGCCCTTGACTGGAATCCAACCTGGGACTCTTCAGTCCCCAGGCCAACGCTCTATCCAGTGAGCCAAACCCGGCTAGGGCTCAATGAAACTTTTATAGGTTTCTGGGGAGCGTCTCTACTGAAGGCGAAGGTCGCACTAGATTTCCTAAGTCATTTGTCATGGCTTTTGTCTGTTTCTGACAACCCCCAGCTTCCCATGAAGTGATGCCGCGAGAGGCATGTTTGCTTTGGAGTCTGTGGGCAGTTTTGTGAATCTCGCTTGTCATCTGCAGAGCTGACAGCTGCTGTCTGCCTTGTGGATGTCAGCGGCCCTCATCACAGATGTGGGCATTTGAGCTATTCATATCTTCCTCAGCAAAGATGGAGAAAAGTGCCGCTTCATTCCCGTTCAGGGGTACATTTTCTTTTACAGGGATTTTTTTTTTTTTTAGAGGAGTTTTAGGTTCATAGCAAGCAATAAAATTTTAAGAAACTATTTGGGAGATTGACCTTCCTTCAAATGAGGTGAGAAATTTAAAAAGTAATTAATGGTTTACATTTAAATCAACTTTCCAAAGCTGTAATTTAGTTAAGATGGTGATATGGTAGCTGCTAATGTTTTTCATTCCTAACAAAGTCAGATTCTGTAGTTTACAAAGAAGAGTCTGGCGTGGTTGTATCAGCAGGTGTGTTCTGTGTCATAAAGTGTGCAGTCTGTATGTTGGTAAGGGCTGGGCAGATCTTTAGGAATGGGATTAGAATTATGTTTTATATAGAATAGTGGTTCTCAGCTTGGGGCAATTTTGCCTCCCTGAGGCTATTTAGTGATGTCTGGAGACATTTTTGGTTGTTACCACCCATGTGGGGAGGGTGCTATCAGCATAGAGGGAGTAGAAACCAGGGATGCTGCTAACCATCCTCAGATGCACAGGACAGCTCCCCACAGCACAGATCGATTCAGTCCAAATGCCAACAGCGCCAAGATTGTTCCTGTAGTGTACTTTTTAGAGGTGTGTATGCACATGTGTGTGCGTATGATACATTCATCTGATTTTTTAAAATTAATATCGGAATTATATTTTATAGCTTACCTCTACTATATATCTAGATCTATAGATATGTATATATATTTTTAAAATATATTTTTATTGATTTCAGAGACGAAGGAAGAGGAAGAGAGCGATAGAAACATCCATGATGAGAGAGAATCATTGATCAGCTGCCTCCTGCAAGTCCCCTACTGGGGATCGAACCCACAACCTGGGCATGTGCCCTTGACCGGAATCGAACCTGGGATCTTTCAGTTCGCAGGCCGACGCTCTATCCACTGAGCCAAACCGTCTAGGGCTATGTTAGTTATATTTATTCCAAAATCGATTTCTGTAGTATATAGTGAAAAATAAATATAGTTATCAGGTATAAAAATGTATATTTATATAGTGAGATATAAAGTTATGTTTTTCCAGGCTTCCTTAACTATGAGCTTGCACTTGATGCTAAAACAGCAAGGAAATAGACAATTGGATAAGCTGTGTCATCGAACACCAGGAAACCGATAGGTGTTTCTGAGACGGAAGGAAGCTAGGGAGGGCCAGCGTCAGAGATCGGCACCCCGCTCTCTGGACCTCCCCTGATAATGACCAAGCACTCAGGTTACCGATCTTGATTAAAGCAGGGGCGGCTTCTTGGAACCAGTCGTAAGTGAAACTCCACCCCCTTCTTTTCCACCTCTCAGTTTGGATGAGTAAGGGTGTGATTTTTTCCTTTCTGCTCAATTTTCACCTGGCATGTTGTTTTCTTGCAAGCCACAGGCATGAATCACCGAAAGCTTGATTAAGGCTGTTGAATCAGCAAGCAGAACTCTCATTTGCTGAAAATAATTGGGAGGATATTTAGAAGTTTACACCCTTACAGCTCTCCCCAAACCTCCAGGCAGGAGGGAAATTAAGTTGGGTTTGTTTTAAAGTTCCTGGATTTAATCTGCGGTTTAGGAGCAAGCGGTTTTTTTAAAAAAAATTATTTTAGTTTTATTGAGAGATAATTGACATAGAAAATTGTAAGATGTTTAAAGTGTACATTGTGGTAGGAGTGAGTTCTCTCCATGTTTCTCCTCACCCCCCCCCCCTCCCGCCCCCCTTCTAGCAGGAGGACAGAAGAAAACAATTTAATCTGATGTTCTTTGGACCTTGTTGCTTTTTAACATGTAAGATGCTCTAAATGAGACATCGTCCTAGAGCAGTGGTTCTCAACCTGTGGGTCGCGACCCCTTTGGCGGTCGAACGACCCTTTCACAGGGGTTGCCTAAGACCATCCTGCATATCAGATATTTACATTACGATTCATAACAGTAGCAACATTACAGTTATGAAGTAGCAACGAAAATAATTTTATGGTTGGGTCACAACATGAGGAACTGTATTTAAAGGGCCAGAAGGTTGAGAACCACTGTGTTAGAATAAGAGTCTGTGCCACTGTTGACACAGTTAATTTAAGTGGATAATTTGTTGGGCGTTAGCTGACCCTGACATGGAAGGAAGGTCTCTGGAGATGGTTCATGATGGAAGTCTGGGCTTGATAGGTCAGCAATGAGGCTTCGGCGATGACACTGTCATCAATTAACACTCTGACCAAGCCATTCAGCTTGTAAGGGACCAGCACCAGGTACTTGTTCTCCCACTCAGTTAATTCAGATTAATAAGCAACCTGAGTATGGTGAACGACTCCTTTGCTTTAGAGATGACTGCTTGTTAAAAGACTGCTGTTGGTGGAATTCAGCATGATTCAGTTGTGCGAAGGGACCTGTGAGGGACCCGGTATGTGTGAGACTGAGGCTATGCTAAAATTGACATCTAGGCTAAGTGGATTCCCACCCCTGCCTTACTGAGACCATGATGTCATGGAGGGGGCACCAGAGGACTCGGAGGAAGGACTGTTGATTAACCCATGAACCTGAAACATCTCTAAGGTTTATCCAGATGCTGTAAACTTCTAAAACTAGCAATAATATATTTACGAGACATTTTACCTGGTAGCATTTACTGTGCTAAACCCTTTGTATACATCATGCAATTAAATCCTCTGCATGTTAGCAACTATTGTTAATCTCAGATAGAGTTGATCAGTTGTGGCTTAAGTAGTTAAGTCATAGCTGGGAGATGGAATTCCAAGTTTTTTGTGTGACTTTGGAGCCTGTGTTCATTTTTTTCTTCTGAGTTGGTGTCTCGAGAGCTTATCAGAGTCTCCCGGCCAGGTGCATTGCCAGTCTGCAAGATTTTCTGTGGATTTATCAAATGTTTGGACTTTTCTTACTGCTTTATGATCCCACACTGGGCAGCGATCATGTTTCAAGGTTATTTTCATGGCTTGTGTACCCAGATTGAGGGTGTGTTTTGTCTAGGGCTCCCTCATGATGGAAGTCTGGGCTTGATAGGTCGGCATACCTGGGGCTAGAAACTCAAGATTGCAAGTGGACAAAACAAAAATAGTGGCTTCAGCAAAAGTAACAGGTCTGCAGAATTAACAGTGACATAGAGGGCCACTTAGGCTTCCTCGGACACCCCTGCTCCTGAGATGTGATGAGACATAGTGATTTGTTCTTTTGCTGGCTGCTCTCTGATAGCCTAGACCAGTGGTCGGCAAACTGCGGCTCGCGAGCCACATGCGGCTCTTTGGCCCCTTGAGTGTGGCTCTTCCTAAGCCTTAGGAGTACGCTAATTAAGTTAATAACAATGTACCTACCTATATAGTTTAAAAAATTTGGCTCTCAAAAGAAATTTCAATCATTGTACTGTTGATATTTGGCTCTGTTGACTAATGAGTTTGCCGACCACTGGCCTAGACTTACTGATGACGGATATCATCATTCGGTTCTTTTACAAATGGGTCCTGCGGGCTTCGTAGGGTGTTCCAGCAGAAGCTCATGAAGTTCCTTGTAAGGTGTCACGGGTCAGAATCACATAGAGTGACTGTGTGGCCAGCAGGTGAGATCAGCAGAGTGGACCCCAGGGGTGAGTTCTCGATGTCTGGCTGCTCTAATATTGGGATCAGACAGATGTCGCTCTGCCAGACATTCCTATTGCCCAAGTCCATGGCCCCAGGTGCCTGCTTCCAGTGGGGAGCCCAGGCTATATATAGGTGGGTGTCGTATCTTGTTCCTTGCCTCACTGAAATGATAGAAAACATTCAACATTGAGGTACAGAGTACCCCCATGATGGAGGTTCTTCCTTCTGCTGGTGCCTCCTCAGCAGCATCCTCAACACCCCCTGTCCCGTGCACCCCAAGTAGGTATAGGCTTGGCTTTGCCTGTTGTGTTTAGAGTTCTCATTGTTGCTGTCCTTATTTTTGAACTTTAATACCCATGGATGTATCGTGGTTCTAACTGGTCACTTTTGTTCTGACTCCAGATCTGGTGGTCCCTGGCCACGCCGACCCCAATCACACAGAGTGGCCCCTGCTTAGACCACTGCCCAAGGTGATCATGCTTCTGGGTAGAACCGCCCCCTCCCCCCCTCCTCCCCCGTCTCTGACTGTTGCCATCCTGGGGTCTCAGGGATGACAGTTCTTAGCGGGAGTCTCCACCCTGCAGGTGCAATTTCTCCAAGACAGGCCTGGGAAGGAGGAGATTCTCCCCGGGCAGAACTTAAAATTAATTGTTCCATCTTGAGTGTCAGGTGGCCAGGTGAGGAGAAGCAGGACCGCATAGTTTGAAATGTTCACCCACAATTTACGGAACAGTGGCCTGGATTTCCTGGCAAAACTACCACGTATCCCACTCCCTGCGCTATTGCTAGTCAGAGAAGAATTGATGATATCACTCAAGGTTTGGATTTTTAAAAGTACTTGGCAAGAGTTTTAAGAAAACATTGAGAGCTGCTTGTACCTTTTCTATTTGGTGAGTTTTTAGCACCTTTCAATTCTGAATATGAAAGTCGTTTGTTTTATATCTGGGGAAAGCAAGCAATTTTTGGTATTTGTGTTAGGATAGCAATCACAAAAGAGTGGAAGTGCTGTGAGAAATGTAGGATCCTTTTTGGTGAACTTGACAAACACTAAAGGGAAGATAGAATCAGGTTTTCTTTGTTGTTGTTTTTGAGGAATACACAGAATTTCCTTGCATTCTGGCGTTCAGTTGGCAGCCAGCCAGGAAGCATGCCTTTAGCTCAGAAATGATCCCAAACCAAACTAATGGAAAAAGTCTGACTTGCTGGAGGCTGAAATTCAATATCGAGGTGGGGACATGGTGTGTGTGTGTGTGTGTGTGTGTTCGTGTGTGTGTGTGTGTGCATGCTCATGCATGCATGGGTGTGTGCACTGGCATTAGTGGTAGGGAAGGGGGCGGGTGAAAGCTGTTGGAAGCCTTAACCCCTGGCAGCTATAAATAGAATACTTACTCACTTGAATGGCTAAAATTCATGCTTTTAAAAAGGGCTTTATTCTGCCATTTGGTCAGAATTAAGATTTGATTCAATATATTATGACCAAGACTGGCTTAAGAACATACTCATTTTCTTTTTGATTTGAGCCAAGTTTAATTAAGAACGTTGCTCGACAAGCCCATTAAAAATTGAAACACTTCCCTTCAAAAGCTTACGCTGAATGGAGGCACTATGTACAAAATACTATTTTTTAAAAAACCTATATTGAAACCCAGAATCCATGAGGCAATATGTAAAAGAGTTGCAAATACTGGACCACAGGGCCCAGCAGGTAAGGAAAATGAGTGAAATGAGCGAGCTTGTGGGCGATAGGGCCTGGTGGGGACTGTGGTGGACAAGCTCACAGATCTGGGAGAATTAAGGCTCAGTGTTCAGGCCTTAACATAGATGAGGCCAGATATGTAAATGTCTTAGAATTATCTCAAAGTAATGCAAAACACTGTTTTAAAGTATACTCTTTTAAAAAAAATATTGATTTGAGAGAGAGAGAGAAAGGGAGAAGGAGAGAGAGAGAAACATTGATTTGTTGTTCCACTGGTTTACACATTCATTGGTTGATTCTTGTATGTGCTCTCACCAGGGACTGACACCGCAACCTTGGCACATCGGGGCGATGCTCCAACCAACTGAACTATCCAGCCAGGGCCAGCCATTCTGGGTTTTACTGCGTGGGCCACACAAAACGTGACTGGGGCTTGTACTCTCTAAAGAGTGAAGAAGTTACCATTTGCAACAGCATGGATGGAACTGGAGAGCATTATGCTAAGTGAAATAAGCCAGTCTGAGAAAGATAAATGTCACATGATCTCACTCATATGTGGGATATAATGATCAACATAATTTGATGAACAAAAATAGATCCAGAGACAAATGGCAGGGGAGGTGGGGGGAGTTAGAGAGCAACCAAAGGACTTGTATGCATGATATTAGCATAACCAATAGCACAGACACTGGGGCAGTGGGGGCTCGCCCCGGGTGGGAATGGCTGGTGTGTGTGGGGGGGTGTCAATCAGGGAAAAAGGAGACATATGTAAAACTTTAGACAATAAATAAATAAAGAGTGAAGAAATGCTTCTTAACTTTGGAGCAGAAAAAAGGAATGGGATGGCTTGTATTTTCCTTTGGGTTAGTTTGAGCTTGCTTCCAAAAAATAGTTACTATATTGTGAAACTGTTTTGAGAGGGTGATATCGAGGTTAAATTTCTGCGCTTTCAGAATGGATCCCCATATTATTCAGTCTTTTTGGCCCATTCCTTACATTTTTACTTGGGATAGAAGCTGGATAATTTTGTCTTTGAAAGGGGAAAAAGGTTAAAAGTTTACTCTGCTCTTTTTGCAGAGCTGTGAGGTTTGGCGAGTTGAATGCCATACTAAAATTCTGTCCCACCCCCTTTCTCACTTAGCATTCCCTCACAGTGGCTGAGGACTCCCCCGTAGAGTGTAGTTTAGAGGGGAAGGTTGTGGAGGCACACTGCCCGGGTTTGAACGCTGTCCTCCTGCTGCCCAGTGTGTGACTTTGGGCAAGCGAGTCACCGTTCAGTGCCTCATGCTCCCGTTTGTAAAATGGGTTTGCTCATAGCTGTCCTGTCTTAGTCAGCTTGAGTCACCACAACCAGATACTACAGACTGGTGGCTTAAACAACAGACGCTTCCTTTCCACAGTCCTGGAGGCTGAAAGTCCAAGATTAGGGTGCTGGCTGATTCAGTTTCTGGCAAGGGCTCTTTTCCTACCGAGAGCTGCCTTGTGGTTGTGACCTCAGCATGGAAGGGAGAGAGAGTTTACTGTGTGAGTGTGGTCTCTGGCGTCTCTTCTCATAAGGACCCTAATACTATTGGGTCGGGGCTCCATCTTTATGACCTAATTTAACCTCCAAATAAAACCCCGAACCCATTAAAGAGTCATTCCCCATTCACCCCATCCCCAGCAACTGCCAGAATAGGTAAGTCTCTATAGATTTACCCATTCTGGATATCTATACCTATAAAAGCCTAAGCGATGACTGTTATGACTGGTTGACCAAACGACCGGTCACTGTGATGTGCACTGACCACCAGGGTGCAGACGTTCAACGCAGGAGTTACCTCCTGGTGATCAGTGTGCTCCCACAGCCAACCTCCTGCGGCCGGCCAACCTCCCAAAGTCCCTCCCCCCGGCCGGCTGACCCCTATCGGGACTGGGTGAGACGGCCCCGATACTCCAGATTGCTGGCCAGGCCGAGGGACCCCACCCATGCACGGATTCATGCACTGGGCCTCTAGTTTCATATAAATGGAATCATGTAATATATGACCTTTTGTGTCTGACTTTTCACTTAGCATGTTTTCAAGTTTCATTCACTTGGTAGCTTGTAGTATTTCATTTCTTTTTTTTTTAAGTTTTAATTGATTTTCTTTAGAGAGAGAGGAAGGGACGGGGAGAGAGAGAGAGAAACATCCATGAGAGAGAAACATCATTGATCAGCTGCCTCCTACAGGCCCCTTACTGGGGATCTAGCTCGAAACCTGGGCATGTGTCCTGACCTGGAATAGAACCAATGACCTCTTGGTTTATGGGTCGACGCTCAACCACTGAACACACTGGCCCAGCTCATTTCTGTTTATGGCTGAATAATATTCCAGTGTTGGCTCCTTTTTTAGTATAAATGTGTATAAAACACATTGTATAATACATCTATATGTTTTTAATATATCTCACATATATAATATACATATTGATTTATCTCTGGCAAGAGGCCCACATTTAGAGAGACTGGAATGAGTGTGTTTTTATTTGTGTTCTTGGTATATAGTATCACGGTAGTTTTCACACAGGTCCCACCTTGTACCTCTATTTTCCATTGGTTTAATAAATGGTATTGGTTTAAATGGTATTTAAAATGATTTATCCATATCCCACACACACCCCCTAAATTTAGGGATGGATGAAATTGTCCTGTGTCTTCTGTTTTTTCTTTTCCCAGTAAATCACTGTAAGTGAAAATGCTGTCACCAGTGATCTGCCATCAGCAGATCGAGTGATCAGTGGCAGCTTCTTTGGCCCTCTCTCTAGCATTTGATACTTTCTGCTTGGGTTCCCCCAGCCTGTGTGGTGCTTCCTGTTAGCATATCACTCTTCTTCTGTTTCCTCTGTTGGCTCATTCTCCATCTCTCATTTGAGAGACAGTGTAATAATTATGTGCCCTGGAATAACTTCTGTTTTGAATGCTGGCTCTACCATTTAATAAAGTTACAAAGAGGCAAGCAAAGAAGAGAAAAGGAGGAAGTAGATTTTCCAAGGGGTTTTTAGAAATCATGATGATCTGGTGCCTTGAATATACATAGTTTCCTCCTTTCCACATCAGCCTAGGGACTCAGAGAAGGGGTAGATCAGACATTGATGGCACCTCTTGCATGTAATGGATGGGATTGTTTAGAAGGTCAGTTTTCTACCTAGTGATGGCAGAAACTTTCAAGATGGGGGTGGAGGAGGAAAAGGTTTGGAGAGACGATAGGGTGGTTTCGGCCATGCTGGCTTCTGGCATCTGGTCCTTGGTAGTTAATGATTTATAATGGCCTTAAGATTGCACTCCTCTCCTGGCCTCCACTGCTCTCAGTCGTTACCTTGAGTTCACTCCCCTTGAGAGTTTGGATAAATTCAGTCCAGAGCTGTAACTGTCCTAGAAAATCAATTCACTAAAGGCTGATCTCTCCAGAAGTGTGTAGTTTGAATGTACAGTGATGAGAAACTGCTATTTTATTTTCATTAAAAAGCTTGATTGAAAACTGAAAAAACTGAAAAAATGAAACTGCTTCTGGGTGGGGCTCAGTGGGCCTGAAACACCCCCTGGTCTAAAGAAACAATGGCCCTCAGTGGGGTCATTTTGCCACCCCCCTGGAGGTTACTTGGCAATATTTGCAGATAGTTTTGCTTGTCGAGTTAGGGGCAGGGTTATCAGGTGAACAGAAGCCAGGGAGGCTGCTAACCTTCCCGCAGGTCACAGGACAGCCGCCCACAATGAAGAATCAATTGACCCCAAATGTCAGCGGCACTGGTGTTGGGAAACCTGCTTTAGGCCCTTCCTTCAGTCCTAGGCGAACCTGCGAACCTCATCCAGTCTATAGAGATGTGGCTGTGGGGTCGTGGGGGATGACCAGTGTGGACCCTTCCCCTAGTGACCATGGGGGATGCCCTGATAGAGGCCTGGGAGCAGCTGTTCCTTCAGGGGCTGGTGCCTTCAGGGGCTGGGTGCCTTCAGGGAATGGGTGCCTTCAGGGGGGGGGTGCCTTCAGGGGGGGTGTGCCTTCAAGGGGGTGTGTGCCTTCAGGGGGTGGGTGCCTTCAGGGGGTGTGTGCCTTCAGGGGGTGGGTGCCTTTAGGACCTGTAAACGGATACGGGCTGCGTGTGAGAGACTGTTACCATCTTTGTGAAAATGCCAAGTATAAGAATCTCTGTTGCCCCTGACAGGGACTGCAGTTGAGGATGTGTCCATTCTAATCGGTGGGGGCTTTTCTTCCCTCTTTTTGTTGGTTTCTGATTTGCCATGGAAGATAGGGAACAGGAAATCAGACTCAACAATTGCTGGATTGTTCTCCCTCCTCAGATGTCACTTTGTTAGGAAGCGTCTCTTAAGTCCCCACAGCGCTCATCCTGGACCCATACATTGTCCCGTGCGGGTCAGTGCACATGATGGTGATGTGTGAAGGCTCCCTCGGCACTTAGTATCTTGGAGATCAGGGGTTACATTTCTTAGTTCTTCCCCTAGCCGGGGAGTTTATTCTTTAAAGCAAATAAAAGATCAGTTGGTGTCCTTGGGTTCCTGAGAACCATAAACTGTCTTTGAAAGTGGGTAAAGTGAGTTACGTCTAAGGTAATGCTGACTTTGGCTTTGGCAGCCCCTAGAGCGGAACTTTCTCCCTTTGGGGCACTTGTCAATCAGTGGATCTGCAAGGGGCGCCTTGCCCTGGCAGGCTGAGGGCTGCTCCTGCCACCAGGGGAAGGCTGCGTGTCAGGGAGGTGGCTCTGGCAGGGGACTCTAGCTGCAAGGGCAGGAACAGTTTGAAGAGGAGGGTTTCAAGGTCATTGAGGGCAATGACTGCTCTCAGCAGACAACAGAAGCTTTGCAGAATGAGACCAGACAAATGGCTGAGGTTGAGTATACTGATTTCATCCTTGGAAGTGTTTCCTGAGAGTTGGGAAGCCAAGTATGTGTTGGTTTGTTTAGAGACGGTCAGACCCATCTCTAGAAAAGGGCTTAGACCGCTGTCTACAGCAAGCATGACTCTTTGCCTCATGTTATTCGGGTCAACTATGCAAGACTCGCCTTATTATAGAGGCTTTGGCTCTCCTCCGGAGTTTGTGTTTTAAGCGATTTAACTTGATAGCCAACCCAGCATCCTCTCTTTTTCAAATACTGAGCTCAAGAAACACATATCCTTACTCTCATTTAAACACACAATTGCCCTTTGTCTTTTTATGTCCACTTCCGGTGTCATTTATCTCTGCATTTTGTTATGGCTGTTTTCTGTATTTACTGGTTTTGTCTGAGAGCGTACTGTCTTATTCATTTTCAGACCGTGGAGCAGTTCTCTCTGGGCCAGGCATCAACATCTTTTTACTCGTGCATTTCCTTAATTTAACCCCTTCACTGCTCTGCTGATCAGAGCTTATTTGCAATTTATAAGATAGGAAACTGTGTCTCAGGAAAGCCAAGTGATGGGAGAGGCAGAATTATGAGGAATTCAGACGATGGGCTTCCCTGGATATAAATAATTTGATGGTATATAAATTTCACATTAATAAAGCTGTTCTTTTAATAAAAAAAACGGGGGGGGGGGGTGGGAAGACACAGTGCCACTACCTGTTAGCTCTGGGATTCAGGCAGGTTCTTTAACTGCTCTGTGCCTCATTTCTCACATCTGTTTAAGGGGGCAATATTAGTTGTTCCTGTTCATTGCTGGTGTTAGAATTAAACAAGTTAGCTCATGTGAAGTGTTTAGAACAGCGGCTGGCAGACATGTCTACTGTGACTGTTATTCTCCAAGGGTATGTCTGGGCTGCTGAGTTCTGAAGCCCATGTCCTCATCTTTGAATTCTGTGTCTTTCTTGGCCTAGAGACGGGCAAGAGGGGCTAAGTCAATATTTGCAGAATGAATGAATGCATTTGGAATTTTGGGTGGTGGTGCTTCTCTAGGTAAAAGGAGTTTGCTAAATGTTGAGACCCTACCTTGGGATTCCTGGAAGAAATAGAACACCAGGTCAGAGTTCTGGAAAGTCCTCTTGTATACCTCAGCCTGGGTTGAAAAAACAAACACTTCTCAGATCAGTCATTTTAAAGGAACGCCCACCCATGTGGAAACTATGGCCTCATGTTGGTCTGGCTCTAGAGGCTGCCAGGGAGCCAGGCACTTGGGCTGGGGTGGTGGTGGAATTCCTGTGCCCTCTCTGCCATCTAGAAAACCTGTCTGGCCAGCACTAGAGGTAGCACGGTGGGGCTGGGCAGAGAGCGGATCGGTGCCTGGGTGCCAGGGTCAGCAGGCACTGACTTCTCATTGTAAGGACTCTAGCAGAGGGCGGGTGCTGGTAGGTAATCCAGGATCTGATGTGTTTTAGGGGGTAGCTATCACTCGTATTATTAGATTCTACAAGTGTGAACCCCAGAAACTGTAATGCCAGTCTTCTCACCTGTTTCAATGCTGTAGAGAGAAGCTTAAGGAAGCGAGCTGGACACAAAAGGTCAAGGTCATTATTAATAGGAGAGGGCCGGTAAAAGACAGATGCACTCTCCTGGCAAAGTGTCCAGGTGGGTGGAGTTCATGCTGAAGTCCACCGTGTTCTTGGGTCTTTGTTACGTGTCCGTCCTTCTGTCTTTCCTTACAGAGGTGGTCCTGCCCCCTCCCCCTGCCCCATCTAGCAGGGAGGGCTGGCATTGCAGGAGTTATTTTGTACTGATTTCTCCGTGCGGGTACAAAGGTGCAGGAGCAGAGGTGATTGTGTTGGGGAAGCAGGCCAGGGCCTCCCAGGGGAGGTGATATTGATGCCCAGGCTAAAAGGGGCAGAGTAGTGGGGAGAGGCTCCGCATGGTTGAGACCTGAGAAAAAGTCCAGATGAGGCTGGAGGTGGGGAGGCAGGGCGCCCATGGTCCACAGGCCACAGGAGGAATTTTGTCTACGTGTAAGGGCTTTAAATAAGAAGGGATGTGGGTCTGCAAGGATCACACTGGCTTCCTGGTGTCGCATAAATTAAAGAGGGACAGGGTTGGGTGTGGGACCAGGGTGGGGGCATCAGACATGGGAAGGTGTTGAGAACAGGTGGTCTAACTGGGCCTTGTCCCTGGATGGCGCCGCCCAAGTTTTGAAAAGCCAGTTTACTTCTCTGAGCTGTTCACTTCCCTGCTGAGTATTGGGGGGGGGGATTTACAAGTTTTTCTGCAGTCAGTCTTTCTTCTGATCCCTACTCCAGACTGCAGGCTAGTTATCACTGCTGCTCAAATACCTTCACCTTCTAACCTAGAGCTCACGGAGTCCCCAGTTCAAAGCACATTTGCCTTAGACTCTTTCCTCTTCTTCTGTTATCACATTAAAAATATCTGGTCATGGTTGGGAGGAGGAGAGGGCAGTTTTGGGGTGAAAGCACATGCTTTCTGCTGCTTGATGTATATATAATTAATTGTCTAGTTTTATTTGTCTTAACTCTAAATCACCAATAACTCAGTTAATGAGCTGACATATGCAATTAAGAGTTCAAGAATTTCTGAAACACTGCTTTTGAAAGTGCTGCTAGTTTTATATTACAATAAACAGATATGTTTTTCTTCCTCCCTTGGGTGAAAAATGTCATGGGTATTTATGTGCCAAATTCCCCAGTGCTGTTTAATCATCTTCTACAGTGGGCATGTAGAATTTACATTCCTAGAGCAATTCTAATTTATCACATGCTTTTATTATTTCAGAGCTAGAGAAAGAGAATGTTCTTTATTTCCCCAAGTGAATTTGAGTAGGTTAGGGTGGGGCAGGTGAGGTGATGAATAATTCATACATAGCTTTGCTGGTCGTCCCTGGGGAAATTTGTTCCTTAAAAGGAGAAAAAGCAAACTAAAAAAGAGACCCCCCCCCCCCCAATCTTAGCTCACATATAACGATGTCTGTAGATTCTAGTGTCTAGACCTTCGTGATCCAATCAGTGGGCAATTGAAATACGGCTGTTCTGAAGTGAGATGTGCAGGGTCTAAAACACGCCCCAGACGTTGAGAATTACCATGAAAAACATATGCGAAATTCTCATTCATACGTTTTTATATTGATCACATGAGGAAGTGATAATATTTCGCACCTCTAGGGTTAAGTAACACATAGTATTCAAATGAAGCTTACCTGTTTCTTTTTACTCTTTGATAAAATGTGGTGGCTTAGAAAGTTTAAAATGTGACGTGCGGCTTGCCTGAATTCTGCTGTGAGCATTGGTCTCAAAATGCACTGAGCCAGGAGGCAAGAAGGGCTCAGAGGGAGCTGGGAACCGAGCAGGGAGCTCCTGAGGGTTTTATCTCTGGAGTCTGTGAGCTGCTGGCGATAAGTCCTGCTGCTCGTCCCCCAAGGAGAACGCACTGCTTCCTCCATTGCTCTGCTGTGCGGGCCTCCCTTGCCTGCCCCCAGAGTTCCTTAGGAGAAGGCTGCTTATCTGCCAGTCCTGATTGATGACAGCAGGAGGGCACACATACTTGTAGGTCAGCTCTTTCTTAGAACAAAAAGAGTTCAAGGAGTCCTTGAGATTAGGAGGGTCTGGAGAGTTTTAGTGACAGTCATCAAGTGCTTGATAGCATTTGGTGGGTTGCCCAGGATCTTTCTGATTTCTGGGTTAGCCACCGAGAACATTTGGTCCTTGCTGATCCCCTTGCATTTAAACAAACCTCTTTGGGGTGGGGGGGAGAGTGGGCTTTTGCTTCTTTCTGTCAAGTGAGAGGTTTGGACCCTTTTGGTTCTGTCCTTCTAGGTCAGTGGTTCTCAACCTTCCCTTTAATACAGTTCCTCATGTTGTGGTGACCCCCAATTTCATTGTTACAAATTGGACATAATTAAAGCATAGTGATTAATCACAAAACAGTATGTAATTATATATGTGTTTTCCGATGGTCTTAGGCGACCCCGGTGAAAGGGTCATTCGACCCCCAAAGGGGTCGCGACCCACAGGTTGAGAACCGCTGTTCTAGGTGATGCTAGATCTCCTGGCCCAAGCAGGATGTCCCCAGGGAGAGCTGGCACTGTAGCCTGTAAATGGAGGCAGTGGAGATGAAGGGTTGTTTTTCAGGACTTCCAGTGTCTGTTGACAAACCTCAGTAGCATTTGTTGGGAGAACAAAGGAGTTTGGACTGTAAGGACATGGGGCCTTCCAGTTTGCCTGGTGTTAGCAGGAGAGAGCAGCGGACGGACCTGCGGACTTGCTGTGGAAGCCTGTAAAGATCTCTTGCCATTTGAAAAGCCGAGGTGTGGGCTTACACACAGATTGATGTGCTAGTACACGGGTTTATCTGGGATGCTGAATTCACATACTGGGAGGGTCTTTGCACATGTCTTAGAATGGGATATTGTGTTATTCCATTGCTGTTTCTTCAGGGGTATTGCAGAGTCCCTAAAGAATGCTAATTAAGGACATTTTCTTTAAAAGGGTACATTTTTAGGCTTTGATATCGGTGCAGTTTTGTGGGAACTTCTAAAATAATTTTCAAATGGCATGTTTCATAATGACTTATTTCAAAACAAATATGTGGATTGCAGTGAGCATTGATTTTTGGAGTGAATAAGTGTACAGGTGTACTAGGATGTCAGCATTGTTTAGTACATTACCAGGAGCAAGGCATTCTGTTTGGTGACAGAATATATATGTTGCTAACTAACTAACTTAACTTTTCTCCCGCCTCCTCTTCCTTCCTGGTTTTGCTGGGATCTAATGCTTTCCCCTCCAGGGCAGCTGCTTAGATTCATGGGTTAAAACCCAGTGCTCTTTGTTTAAGCTGGTGTTTGCTTTGTGCGGGAGCCCTTGTTTCCTGGAAGTCGACCAGGGTTGAGAGTCCCTGAGTTGGTGAATGTGCAGATGGGGGCAGGGGAAGGAGCCCTCAGCCTTCACCCCCACCGGGCCCAGAATTTCAGTGGAGCCACGGACGACCCAGGGCCTGCCCTCCCAGGAGTGCACATCTGGGCTGGGCCCCTGGACTCTGTCAAGTTTAAAAGGCTTCGGTGCTTTTGATTCTGCTGTGAAGTCAAGGATGAGGGTCTCCCTTCTGGGTGTTTCTATCGCTGGATAGTTTCCTGGACATGTGGTTGGCCTGGCATCTGAGTTATGACTTCCTCTGCCCGTAGTTACTTTCCTTCCGTGAGCCTGTGCAGTGGCAAAGGGCCCTACAGTGGGGCCTTGACTTATGAGTGTCCCGACTAATGAGTTTTTTGAGATACCAGCTGTCTCTTGGCTGATTTTTTGCATTGAGTTGATAGAGTAATTTGAGTTAACGAGCTCCTTAACAAGCTCGGTCTCGGGGAACGAATTAAACTCGACAGTCAAGGCCCCACTGTATTTTGCAGAGAGAAGCAGTGGGGCCAGGTGGATGGCTTAGGAGCAGAATCCTGCCTCCTCGGTGGAGCCCTCGCTCGGCCCTGCCTGGCCTGCTCATCCTGCACCCAGGCCCACCCTGTCCTAGAGGAGGAGCCCCTCTGTTACGGGTTCACCAAAGGGGTTTTTATTGTAGGCATGCCCTTGCTTCCAGCCAGGAGTCAGCTTTGTCTGAGTAGGCAGAGTGAGTGAGTGTGTGTGTGTGTGTGTGTGTAATTGTGGCTCGAGTGATGCGGGAAGGATGCAGTAGGAGCAGGGGACCGGACTCCACTCCTAGGAACTTTCCTTTGGTCTCACTGGGGAGCAGCTCCTTTGCAGGGCCGAGCCTGTTCTCACCACTAGCCCTTAGGTCCGTGGTTCTCAACCTTGGCTGCACATTAGAATCACCTGGGAATCTTTTTAAAATCCTGATTTCTGGGTCTCATCCTCCGGAAATTCTGTTTCTTTGTTATGGGGTGGGGCCACAACATTAGTAACAAAGAAACAGAATTTCTGGAGGATGAGGCCCAGAAATCAGGATTTTAAAAAGATTCCCAGGTGATTCTAATGTGCAGCCCAGGTTGAGAACCACTGGCTTAGGTAGTGAGAGACCTTGTGGGAAGGAGAAAGAGGAGCAAAGGGGTCCTGCATGTGGACCAGGGCCACTTGGTCTAGATGGGGCTTGGCATCCAGGTGCAGGGAGAAGCCAACCAGGAGCCAGGGGGAAGTGGGAGGAACTTTCCTGTAGCTTCAGATCTCAGAGCTAGGTGTTACCTGCCCCGAGGCGCCCCCCCCCCCCCACACCCCATTTCGTTGGCAGGCCACAGATTCAGCCCACGGGTTTAGCTTGTTCTCCTGGTCCACCCAGTGGGGTCTTAACTACAGTCTCCAGTCCCTGCTTCTGCCCACCATTTAGTCTGCTCCAGGAGATCTTGAGAATTTCCAAGTTTTGCGTGACCGAGGGTCTTTTGAACTGAGATGGAATTCAAAGTTGATACTTCAAAAACGGCGTGGCTGCTGTGTTTTGCTTCTTGTGTTTGTAAAAACATAGAAAAAAACTCGATTGCATTGCCAGACAGTGGAATCTGACCCACAGTCTGTTGGGCAGGGGGAGGCAGGTGGCCCTCAGTGGTTCCTAGCACTTGGTGGGTTTGAGTCTGAGGCTTGTTTTTCTCTTGGACTTGTTTCTTTCTTGGACTGGACAAAGGTGAATGCCTTCGTTGTTCAGTTGCGTGCAGCTGTTAATAGTTTACAGATGTGATTAAGTCCAGCAGGTGAGCCACGCTACAGAGTGTCTTAGCCTACCGTAGCGGTGCCTGGCTAATTTGCATCATTGGGCCTTTCATCTTGAGGCTTCCACCTGCCCGTGGGGTTTGTCCTGTTCATTCATCTCTCAGAACCCAGATCTTGTGAGGCCTGCTTCCTTCCTTCATCAGCACCCCCAGGTACGGGCACTCTGTGTATGTACCCCCAAACTAGCCTGTGGCATCAAGTGTAAATGACCTGGCGGCATCTCTGTTAGATGGCACGGTCTGCTGGGTGTTCATCTCTGGGCTGTGTCTCTGGCACAGCGTCTTCCTGGCTCAGTTGGTCAGTGGCCACTTCTGCCCTCCTTGGGGAATGTGTGCTTTTCCACTCATCCTCATCTCAGAGTTCCCTGGGAGGTAGGTGGTGTTTATTTCTCCTCTAAGATGAGGACACTGAGGCCGCAGGTGGTTAATTTGGCCCAGTCCACATTCAGATGCAGGAAAGCCAGGAATCCCATTCAGGCGTTTTGACGTCTGCGTTGAGTCATCATTGGAAACCACCCTGCTGTAGTCTAACCTTGAGAAGAACCCCAGACGAGCACCAGCTGAGGGGCATTCTATAGAGTACCTGACCTGTGCTCCTCAAAACAGTGAAGGCCTTTAATCAAGGAGAGTCAGATAGGGGTCTGCTTGTTTTTCTGTGTAGTTGTCTGTCTCTTCCATTTCTCTTTTTTCACTTGAGATATAATTCACGCATCAAAAAATTCACCCTTTTAAAAAGGTATACAATTGAGTGGTTTTCGGTATATTCATTAAATACTAGTATTTGTATAGATTGGTATACTAATACTGGTGTATACTAATAGTTATGCAACCATCACCACTACCTAATTTCCAGAATATTTTCATCACCCTATAAAGGAACACCATACCTATTCCTGGTCACTCCTACACCCAGCCCTAGGAGATCAGCAACTCCTGTCTGATATTTCATATCGATGGAATCATATATATGTGGTCCTTTGTGCCTGACTTCTTCCACTTAGCATAATGTTTTCAAGGCTCATGGGTGGTGTCACCTCGATGAGTTCTCCATCCTTTTCCTTACCAAATAATATTCCACTATAGACTATGCCACATTTTAAAAATCTGTAGTGAATAATGCTGCTACAAGCATTTGTGTACTGGTTATGATGTGTGGACATATAGTTTCATTTCTCTTGGGATATGCCTAGGAGTGGAATGCCTGGGTCATATGGTAGCTCTGTGTTTAAGATTTTGAGGGACTGCCAGACTTAACCATTTTTACATTCTCACCAGCAGCACATGAGAGGTCTGTTTCTCCACAGTCTCATCAGCACACCTCTGTTCTTATTGATTGGGTGGGATTATCTTTTAAGCACCTTTAAGTCGAGGAAGTACGATTTTATGAAAAACATAACTATTTTTGAAATTTAATAAAATTCTGCAAAGGCATTAATTAGTATGGACACGACAGCAAGGAGAAATAGCTGTGTTAAGTTTATTTACTTCCCACTGTGTACTTGGGTCGTTTGTTTTTATGAAGTATTGGTGAACTCCTGTTCTGAGTAAGTTTGTGTATTTTTTTTTGCTAAAAACAGATGGTAGCCAGAACACAGCCAGGATTTCATCAAGATAATTTTATCAGTTTTTGTTTATTTGTGAATTTTTTTTTTTTTATGTATTCACATCAAGAATAGGAAAGGGCAGTAAGCTCTAGGAAAGGGGAGGTAAAGGCCGTCTGGTACTGCATGCCATGGAGAGTGCAAACATCTTGTGATGGCTTTTTATTGCTCCTTCTGTTCCCCATCTCCTACTGTTTCCACTAAAAGGAAGAATGGAATGCAGCTCTCAACCAGCTATTTTATGTCTCTTGGAGAGGATTTCCCACTAGTTTCTGATAGTCCTTAGACTCAGAACCGTTTTATTTATTTTATTAACTTTGCACATCTTTCCCTCACTTACCTGCTTTTCTTTCTTGCCTTGTTCTACTGCTCCATATGTTACACAGTTTTTCCCTTTGAAAGAGACTAGATGGGCCCTGGCCAGTGTGGCTCAGTTGGTTGGAGCATTGTATTGTACACCAAAAGGTTGCGGGTTTGATTCCCAGTCAGGGCACATACCTAGGTTGTGGGTTTGGTCCTCTATTGAGGCACGTATAGGAAGCAACCTATCAATGTTTCTCTCTCTCTTTCAAATCAATAAATATATCCTCGGATGAGGATTTAAAAAATTCTTTTCATAAAAAAACACCTAGATAGGGAAGCTTTTTAGAATAGGCAGAGTTTATTTCTAATATATTGTAAGCTCTTTAGAGCAGGGATCATTTTATACTGTTTTGTAGTGCTGATATGAAATAGGAAGCCTAAAATATATTTGTGGGAAGCATGGGTTTGTAAAAAGGTGGCCTGGTAGATGATGGATGGATGGACGGATGGACGGACTTATGGGTAAATGACTTAGACATACTTGAATGAATTTTAGGGGTATTGACTGATTCGTTAGGTCCATTTTCTATTTTTTTTTAAACACCTGTTGGCTATGTGACGATTGGTTGGCTAATAGATGGAGTGATTAGATTTTTGTTCCTTGGATTGTCATATTTCTACAGTGTTGAGATTATTTCAGCAACTTGGAGATGTCTCATTTTTTTCAGTGTTGAATTGTTTCTTGTATTTCTAGTCACTATATTTAACTGAAAAGCTGTTTCAAGGAATTCCAAGGAAGGTAGGGAAAATGAAAATATGAAATCAGGACTGAATCAGTTGGCAAGTTGAACCCCTGTAATCATGGGAATAAACTCTTTACAGGGGCAGGCATCTTGCCATTTAGTCTAGTTTGTTTTTGTTTTTGTTTGGGCTGGAAGTGGGGGATGCCAATGAGTCTTTATTAGATATAAAAGTTAGTTTATTATTACTGATACTTTTTTCCATTTTCTTTCCTCTGTTTCCTCCCTTTCCACCATCTACTCTGTACAATGTTTGTTGTACCCTCTGCATGGAAGCTGCCCTTCTTAGTAGCTGAAAGTGATGACAGAGTTTGACCTTATGGGCTTATGGGCAGGACAACAGGAAAGAACATTGGTGCCATGTGATCCTCTCACTGGGTGCTCTGGAGACCAGACTGTCCAAAGACATGGATGGGTTGTTTGTGAATTTGATAGCAAAGAATGCACACAGGCCACAGTTCGCAGCCAGAGTGTGTTGTAGGTGTGCTTGTGAGTTAGTTGTTTGGGACACTAATCTTCCTGTGGAAATAGGGCTGTAAATGATCCCAGGCCCCATAGGCAATCCCAAGAAATGATGTTGATAATGATGATGATGATGATGATGATGATGATGATGACATAGCCCAAATCTACAAGTATATTGTAGCTGCAAATAGTTGAATGCATTTCTTAAAAGCAACACCATTCAAGACTTCTCTAGGCCAGCCTTGGGAATAACCCAGCACTTCTGCTATAATCTTTGGGGAGGGGTGCAGATTATGCCATTGAGTCCTGAAGTGGAGTGTCAACCACACATTCTCCTCTGGAATTGAACGGTGGCATCATGTCCGGTGGTGGCAGGATTGTTGTTCTCGGGGTTGCCTGTATCGGAAACAAACGCCATCGCGGTCTCACAACCAACAGTCAAGTGGCACAGACCTGGGATCCTCGCACCACATTTCTAACTTTTGGGGCTATATGCTCACAGTTTCGCTTTGAGCCCCCCTTTACTACTTATTCCTCCTCAGCGGTTGGTGCTGGCCTTTGAGGACAGAGCCCGCACTTGCCCGTGTTCCATTCAGAGCCTAAGAGCCCTGGGCTGACTTGAAGCTTTCCTCTGTGGACTCTGATACAGCTCAGAACTGATTGCCAGGCTCAGGTCTAAAACCCTGCACTCACGCATGAGTCATGAGTTCACTCGGCGCTGTGGGTCCTCACTCTGCACGCTGAGCCGCAGAGGCTAAGGACCACCCACGGCTGCAGGGATGCTTGGAGAGACCGGCGCCCGCCCTCTTCACTTTACTTCCAGGGCCCTCGAGATTGGCCAGGGGGAAGGATCTTAGGTTCCACCTTCCCCTTTAATTTTCAATCTCCTGTGTCTATCCCCAGCCAGCAGTACTTCTTGTCCCCGCTGCTTGTGTTCACGCTGCATTTTTCATACTTATCTTGTGGTGTGATTATGTTGTGTCTTTATTCTCTCTGTTTCCAAGCTTTCCGACAAGTTTGGTGTTGGGGTTTGCAAGCACTTGGGGTTGAAATAGCTCCAGAGGTGAAACAGCACAGTGACCAGCATGAGAACATTAAAAGTCCGTTCTAATTAGCATTAAAGAGCATTGGAAGAAACAAAAACAGAAACAGCCCAATGGACAGAGCGGAGGAAGAGAGGAGTCCCTCTGGCACCATCGTCTGGCCCCAGAGACTTTCCCCTTGTGTTTGTCAGACAGTTTAGAAACCCATGGCAGAGGTCGCTCCCTGACCCTGCGTGTGCACTCAGTTTCATGTCCCTGGAAATTAGATCTGTCCCAGGTATGCTGTGTCTGGGCTGATCCTACGTTGGGAGGTTGTGGAAATTCCTAGAATTTACAAGGGAGTCTGCTTTCAATTAATGATGTCTTGGACAGTGAATGGTTTTGAAAACTCCCTCAGAACTTTGTATTACTCTACATCCACAATTGTCAGCTGGGACAGCCCCCTCGCCCACAGCATAACAACTTCATCCAAAATGTCAATAATGCCGAGGTTGAGAAACCAGCTTTAGAACATTGAATGTTATAAAAGCCGTGTGTCCTTTGAAGTGGGCTTTAGTAATAAGGATTAGGAAAAAACAACATCTGTGAAGTTGAAAAGGTATTCCTACTTCCAACAGAAAAAAAAAAGACAATAAAACAGGAGATATCTCACTTACACGTGGAAGTGAAATAAAAGAAACCAAACTTAGAGATACAGAGGACAGATTGGTGGTTGCCAGAAGTGGGGGTGGGAGAAATGGATGAAGGGGGGTCCCAAGGGACAAACTTCCAGTTATAAAATAAGTGCTGGGGATATAGTGTACAGCATGGTGACCACAGTTAATAACACTGTATTGTATATTTGAAAATTGCTAAGAGAGTAGATCTTAAAAGTTCTCATCACAAGAAAGTAAATTTGTAGCTATGTGTTGTGATGGGTGTTAACTAGACATATGGTGGTGATCATTTCATAATATACACAAATATTGATTCATTATCTTGGATGCCTGAGACTAGTATAATGTTGTATGTTAATTATATCTCAATTAAAAATAAACAGGAGAAAAGTGCTATTTAAATCCTTAGTATAATACATGGTTCATATCTGGTTTCTGGAATTAACACCATTCACAACCAAGATCCCCTTGCCCACTCCCCAGTCTTCCACAGGAGACTTTTAGGCCAAGCTGGGTTGCTTCTTTACTATGTCACTACAGGCAAAAAAGTAAGGAGCTTCTCTCAGCTGCTTCATTTACTGCAGATTTAAATAGTCTTTAATTTATCCTTTACAAAATTATTTGACCTTTTTGCCTTAAAAAACAAACCAAAAAAAAAGCAGATCACATTTTAGGACCAAATTGTGACTTTCTCATGTAGGTTGTTAGAGAATCCTGAACTGTGATACTTAACATAGGCCAAATAAGTGGTTGTGGGACAAAAGTAGGTGTGGTGCCCTGTTCTGGGTCTGAGATTGAGTTGTGTGTTTTGCTGAAGAATGTTCTCTTTTCCGTGAATCTGTAATTAGAATATGCCACACAGCATGGTATTTAAAGTCCATCATCATTATCACTTTTCAAGGATTATTTTCTTACTGTATTTTTAAATGTAATTTTTTCAAAGCCAAGAAAATCATTTTTAAAGCCAAAAGAGAAATATAATTTTTCAAAGGGCAATAGGAGGTTGAAATCTGTGTGGTGATTTTTATCTTCTTTACCTTAAGGTAGGTAATAATAAGCATTTTTGTGCAGAGGGCCATTTTTGTGTAAATATTTTAGGCTTTATGTAGCTACCTCACATAGCCATGGTAGGAGGAAGAAAGGAGCTAGGTTAACTTTCTTGCCCAGAGGAGCACTGGCTAGGGACTTATGATTAACTAGAGGCCCGGTGCATGAATTCAGGCCAAAACCAGCCCCCTAAAATCCCCCGAGGGGTCCCGGATTGTGAGAGGGCGTAGGCCAGGCCGAGGGACCCCACTGGTGCATGATCGGGGCTGGGGAGGGATGCAGGAGGTTGGCCAGCCGGGAAGGGACCGTGGGCGGGCTCCAGGGCGTGTTCGGCCCATCTTGTTCAGCCCCGATTGGCCAGACCCCAGCAACAAACTAACCTACAGGTCAGAGCGTCTGCCCCCTGGTGGTCAGTGCACGTCATAGCAGCTGGTCAATGAGTTGACTGTGCCCCTTGATGGTCAGAACATATCATAGTGAGCAGTTGAGCGGCCTTAGCATATCATTAGCATATTACTCTTTGGTTGATTGAAAGGCCAACCGGTTGACCGGACACTTAGCATATTAGGCTTTTATTATATAGGATAATTGAATTCCATGAGACACTTCACCTTTCGATTACCTTAGGGATGACTTGTGTGGTGTCTTGGCTCCCTGGTCAGTGTCAGTGGAGAGCAGATACTAATTAATTCAATTCAGAACTCCGAGTTTTAACACAGCCCTTACAATTAATTGTTGTGGGTTTGATTTTTATTGAGTGGTTTCTTTTGTATGTTTCTTGGTTACCTCCATCACTCAAATACAAAAACATGATTGGTTTTTTCCAATTATGGAATAGTTAAAAATAATTATGTACAATGGAGATGTATATAAACTGGGAAATTAATTTTTTTTAAAATATATTTTATTGATTTTTTACAGAGAGGAAGGGAGAGAGACGGAGAGTTAGAAACATCGATGAGAGAGAATCATCGATCAGCTGCCTCCTGCACATCTCCCACTGGGGATATGCCCGCAACCCAGGTACATGCCCTTGACCGGAATCGGACCTGGGACCTCTCAGTCCGCAGGCCGACGCTCTATCCACTGAGCCAAACCGGTTTCGGCGGGAAATTAATTTTTAAAAATTATTTGAAACTACCAAGGTATAATAACATACAATAAAATGCACCCATTATAGGTGGACAGTTGAGTGAGTTTTTGTACATTTATACAGTTGTGTGGCCATCAACACAGTCCTGCTTTAGAACAGTTCCATCATCCCCCTGAGTTCCATTTCCCACGTTCACAGTCAGTGTCCCTCCCATCCTAGCACCAGGCAGCTGTTCTACTTTCCGTGTCTGTGGATTTGCCTCTTCTGAACATTTCATGTAAATGGAACCCTATAATAGGTACTCTTTTGTGTGTGGCTTCTTTCACCCAACATGAAGTTTTTGAGATTCATGTTTATCTGCTGATTCTATCAGTGATTCGTTTTTATTACTGAAGAGTTTCATCGTAGGGATTTATCACATTTTGTTTCTGTACCAGTGGTGGACATTTTATTGGTTTCTAGTATTTGGCTATCATGAATTATGCTGCTATGCTTGCAAGACTTTTAAAGTTTTTCTCTTGAGTAGGTAGATATCTAGCTGTTGAATTGTTGGGACATATGGTAAGATTATGTGGAAACATTTTTGTTTTACATGCCCGCCACTATCTCCACATCGTCACCAACACTTGGTATAGTCGGTCCTTTTTTATTATAGCTAGGAAATCATTTGTTGGCAATGGAAAGTGGAACCCCTGTGAACTTCACTTTTGAAGAAGGGATGGTATTTCTTGCCTCCCCATATCTTACAGGATTGCTCTGAAGATCAAAGGAGATGGAAATTTATGTGAAAGGGCTTTTTAGTGTTAAATTGTTACTGGTGAGTATGTGCAGAAAAGTATTTAGCTGTTAAATTTAACACATATCTGTCTCAGAGATTAAGATGAAAACTTGCTCAAGTGTTAATAAAATGTGTATGTTATGGTTGAACTTGTTCTACCTTCTTATAAAGGCATATTTTACTCAAGTTGTGAGCTTCCTCCATATGCCTGCATTGTACATTAAATTATCAGCCTTATTTCACCATGACAGGATATAATGGTTTGCATATGCTGGGCAGTTTTTTCTTTCCCACTCAAACTTGGATGGTCTGGTAAATGTCTGCTTGTGACTTCATTTTCAAATACCTGTGGGTGGCCTCTTTTCTGGACCTGGGCATATGTGTTCTATTCCAATGGAACGGAAGGAGAAAGTCTGGGGACTCAGAGAAACGACCAGGAAACAGTTTATCTATGTAAAAACAGACATTGCAACGGTTTTACTTTGCAATTCTGATTCTATGAAAATTGCCAGTTTGAACTTTTTCAAAGAACAAAGGGAGTTTTGAATGCATTTTCCTCCCTACCTGTGGAAGCCAGCTGCCACAGGTCTAGGGGAACTGGCCTGGGGGCCCTAAATTTGCTATTTGGGGCTGTATTTCATAAAACTTGCTTATCAGCTGCTCTTCACACCTGTTGAGAAAGACCTTTGGACTAAGGAAGTTGAACTGTGTGTTTGACCATATACCACTGTGTCCATAAAAGGCTTGAAGGCGCTTCAAGTGAAAAGGTAAACAGAAACAACAAAACTCAAGTAAAAGAAGCTGCGTGCCATATATATTTTCTGGGAGTTTATAGTTCTGGGGGTTTATATTAATCCTGGTGACAATTTATATTAATTCAGTAATGCTTCCTAATAAGAACCTTAATTTATTCTTACTAAATAGACAGTTTTAATAATTGGGAAATGTGCACATGAAATCCTTTTCTGATAAAAATGATGCAGGTGATGGTCATAGCAGCAGTGCTTTGGACCCAGGATCTGGGATGGTGGTTCATTAAATTAGTATTTCATGATTTTACCTACTGAGCAAAAGTTCTCACCTTACATGACTTCGAAAATTTCTATTTCAGGGGTGGGCAACCCCTGGCACGCATGCCAAACATGGCACGCCAGGAACTTTTGCTGGCACGCAAAACCCTCTCTTATAATCTTCCATTTACAATTTTTTTCTTAATATCGACTTTTTATTTTTCAGATAAGTTCAGTGTAGGTGCATCTTAGATAAATAAATAATTTTACATAACATGTATACATTAAAAAATAAATGTATTTGTCATCATCATATACTGTGTTTTTGTGGCTCGAATTTTATTATTTCTTCAAGGTTCTTCACATACGTACACCTCAAGAGTTTTCAAGCAGGCGTAACATGTTCTCAAAAAATTAGGGTTGGCACACAGAAGAATTTTGAGTCAGAGATTTTGCTGGTTTTGGCACGCCCTCACAAAAAGGTTGCCCACCCCTGTTCTATTTGAATATGGGTACACGCATGTGTGTGCACAAGTGTGCTCACATGTGTGTAAGTATTTCAAAGCTTTCAAATGTCGCAGTCTCCAAAGTGTGAATTAAAAAGAAGGTGCAAAGAGTAGTTGAGGCCCTCGGAAATCCTTTTCTTGAGCATCTATAATAATAAAGGCGTAATATGCTAATTAGACCGGACTACCTTCTGGATGAAGCCAGGGCTGCCAGGGAAGCCTGGGTCTCGGGTGTCAGAGGTAAGCCGGTGCCGGCAGCAGGGGAAGGAAGGCCTACTCTTGCATGATTTTCATGCATTGGGCCTCTAGTTACTAATAACATGGTTTGTTATGGAATGATATTTGAGGGGTCTTAGAGGAGACCCGAAGTAAGTGTTCTTTTTGGAAGAAGCTGTTTGCTAATCAACAATCAGAACTGTCAGGCGGTTGGTTCTCATTGTTTCTGGGTGTTACCAGCATCTCAGCCTGCGTTGGGCATTAGAGGTACATGACCCACTCCTCTGGAGATAAGAACGCACCGCTGCTGGTGTTATGCGTGTTCTTTTTTTTTTAAATATTTTTTATTGATTTTTTTACAGAGAGGAAAGGAGAGGAGTAGAGAGTTAGAAACATCGATGAGAGAGAAACATCGATCAGCTGCCTCCTGCACACTCCCTACTGGGGATGTGCCCGCAACCAAGGTACATGCCCTTGACCGGAATCGAACCTGGGACCCTTCAGTCCGCAGGCCAACGCTCTATCCAGTGAGCCAAACCAGTTAGGGCTATGCGTGTTCTTTAAATAAGCAGACTTCAGGACTTATAGAGAAACCCCTCATATTCATTTCTGATGATCTTTTCCACCTTGATCATGGAGGATTTCAACCCCTCTTTGGAAGGGTGGTGAAGGAAGGATGAGGTTAATTTAAAATTCCCTTAATAATGAGAAATGGGGTGCCCATGGGGAGGGCCTTGTGTGGGGCTGTCATAGGGGATACTAGGAAAGTTGCAGAATTCACACAGGGAATCATGTGAGCCGGTGCCCTTTCAACTTGAGGCCTCAACCACCTTGATGTTCTTGGAAATGCTTGTAGAATCTCATGCACATGTGGCCCCGCCTCTGGGTCCCCCTGCTTCCAGAGACCCTGGATCCACTTAGCTGGCCCCAGATGCTTTCATCCAACTCAAAGGTGACTTACTGGATCCTGAGTGACAGTGGTGTAAAGGCAAACATTTTGGGTCCTGGCTGGTTATTGATGGCACTGAGGGAATAACTTAAATTGAATTTTTATATCTTCTTAAAATTTTCCTCACAGGGGGTGGGGCGGGGAGAGAGAGAGAGAGATTGAAAGTGATTATATGTGATAACTGGCCACTTAAAGGGGCCTTTGTTTTATACTTTAATTATTGACTAATCCATTAATGCATTTGATTTATTTATGAGTTATTTTAAGGAGATAAATAGAGTCGGTGTGATGTGTGGGAGGAGCCTGGGGTTAGGAATTGGAGAGATTTGAGACCTGGCTGGGTCACTCACTGTGACATCAGGCAAGAAGTTAGGCTCTGAGCTTCCGTTTTTTCCCAGGGAGGGGATTCCTGTCTTACTGAGGATTAGTATTAGATATAGAGTGTCATTGAGCACATGACCGGGACACCTCATGGGCACTCCGTTACTGCAAGCTACTGTTTTTGCTATTTATAAAGAGCAAAAGTAGCATAAATTCAGTATACTTCTGTATTACTTACTTCCTGCCAACTCTTTGTTAACAGAGCAGTAGTAACCCCTTAAACTGGAAGTTTAACATACCATAGCCAATATATTGTAAATTATAACAGAAATTATGCAGGCCATTGAAATGAGGTTGAAAGTTCTAGAAAAAGAAGTTGTTCCGTTTAACTGCTATGTCAAGTTATAATTTGGTATATTTTTTTTCCAGTTTTGTTTTTGTTGGAGTTCATGAAATGGTTGAGCACAGTAGAAATAACGTAATGAGATACTAACCCTGTCCATCATATGGGTGTACATCATAAAGGCAGTTCTTTATGATTGGAATGACCAGCGAACACCCAGTAATTTCTTCAAACTCCTTTATCACTCCTTCTTGGAAACAAATAGTTTCTATGTCGTGAAATCAAAGGAAGAAAAGCTAAAAATATATTTATTTCATTTGTCCACTTGGGAAATTACAATGGAAATGAAATCAATGCCAAAAAAATATTCCCATCATTCAAACAATGGGATCTGGAAGTTATCTTTTGGACTACAACCCCAGACTGTGGAGTGCATTTGGTGTCTGTTGGAATCCTACCCACATTCCTACCAGTGGATTGGGTTCTGATATTTACTAAAATGTTAGTCCCTCTCTTGGTGAATTCAGTTGACTCATGGATTTGGTACAAGTAGGGAGTCTGAAGCCTCCAAGAGGGCACGTACATGGGGGTTGGGCCCAGGACAATGGGAGCCCTCGCAGGTCCCAAAGAGTTCTCAACTTGGGGTGAAGCAGAGTAGTGACCTGGCCAAATTTGTGGTTTCTGGAAGCCAACTGCCTGGGGTTGAGTTCTCTCTCTGTCATGAGATGATGGGCATAAAACTTTACCTCTAGGCCTCTATTTCTCCATCTGTAAAATGGGTGTGATAATAGTTCCTGCCTCAACAGGTGTTTGTTTATAAGTGAAATGAGATAATCCCTATAAGTCAGTTGCACCCAGTAACACAGGGGCTACAGTTTTCCCAGCCCCTTCTTCGTTCTCTTTGTCCAAGTGGGCCTCCCTCTCCGTCACACTTCTCTATAGTAAAGCTTGCAGGTGATGCTTTCTGAAGAGTCATTCTTTGCTTGTTTGAGAAGAACATTTGCATTTCAAAAATTTTCTTTTTTTTTTTAAAATATATTTTTATTGATTTCAGAGAGGGAGGGAGAAGGAGCGAGAGATAGAAACATCAACAATGAGAGAGACTCATTGATCGGCTGCCTCCTGCACACCCCACACTGGAGATCGAACCTGCAACCTGGGCATGTGCCCTGGATCAGAATCGAACCCGGGACCTTTCAGTCTGCAGGCTAACGCTCTATCCACTGAGCCACGCCAGCTAGGGCAAAAAAGTTTCTTTTTTAAAGGAATGTCGTAGTCATAGTAATTTTGAGGGTGGTGTTTTGCCACAACATGCAATCCAAACGCATCATTAAATTCTGTTTATTTTGTTTACAGGGAACACGGGTCTGGCTGAGAGAGAATGGCCAGCATTTTCCAAGTACTGTCAATTCCTGTGCAGAGGGCGTCGTCGTCTTCCAGACAGACTATGGTCAGGTGAGCACCGGTCCCTTCGCCCAAGGAATGCGAAGTGCGCACCTCGAGTGTGTGTGAGACGCAGTGGCATTCCCCAGTGGAGCACAGGAAGGGTTCCAAGCAGGGCGGGCCAGAAGAGCCTCCACTTGGCTCCACTTGGCCGGTCTCCTGCCTGGGGGCTCTTGTCTAAGAATCAGAAGTATGGAATGCAAGCAGCTGGAGGAAAAGTCCGAATATATTGATGTTTGCTCATTGGTTTCCTTACCACTTTCCCTTAAAATTCTTAAACTATTCATAGAGTATCGGAGATACTGGCTGGCCAGTGAGGCGGTAGTGTGGTGGTGTCTGGATTCCTGTCAGAATCAGACTGACTAACCCCCTCGCCTGAGCTACCTATCCGCCTTGTTAAGCACCTGCAGAAGTTCCTTCTGTGTGTGGGGTCCCGCTGCTCCTGGTTCTCCATTTTTGTGTGTAAAACAAATGAAAAGCCCCATCATTGAAAACCGAAATACGATATGAATCCAGAAACTGGCTCATTGATTGTACAGCTGACCCTTGAACAACACAGGTTTGAACTGTGCAGGCCCGCTTATGCATGGATTTTTCTTCTTCTTTTTTTTTTTTTTTAAGTACATTTTTATTGATTTCAGAGAGGAAGGGAGAGAGAGATGGAAACATCAATGATGAGAATAATTGACCAGCTGCCTCCTGCATGCCCCTTACTGGGGATTGAGTCTGCAACCCAGGCATGTGGCCTGACCAGGAATTGAACCGTGATCTCCTGGCTCATAGGTCAGTGCTCAACCACTGAGCCACGCCAGCCAGCCCTGGATTTTTTGTTTTTCCCCCCCAAGAAATGTTGTAAATGTGTTTTATCTTCCTTATAACTTTCTTATCGTTTTCTTTTCTCTAGCTTACTTTATTGTAAGAATACAGTATATAATGTATATAAATATACAAAATGTATGTTAATCGACTGTTCATGTTATTGGCGAGACTTCTGGTCAAAAGTAAGTTATTAGTAAAGTTTTGGGAGAGTCAAAAGTTACATGCAAATTTTCGACTGTGCAGGGGGATAGGTGCCCATAACATGTTGTTCATCAACTATATCTGAGTAATTGTGAAAGGAGCCCAGTTTCTCCATTTTTATAAAGAAAATTAATTTTAATATTACAAATGGGTCCCTCCCTCAGAGGCACACATCAGAATTTAAGACATCAAGAAATAAAAGGATGTCCTATACCAGTATTTAAAACTCAGAGTTTCTGAATGTCATTTGTAAGTCGTGCTGAGCATGAAAGCTGCAAGCTCAGTGCTGTGTAGTTTGAGGCAGACGAGCTACTGGGCGCTCTCTGCCTCTTAGCCCAGCTGGTCCCTGGGGTGGCACCTTTCTCATTTCTCGGCTTCATGAGGAGTGATTTTACTGGGCTGTTTTGTAGTTCCTCAGATGCTTTTTCATCTGAGTCTTGAATGGCTCTTCGGAATTCATCTGGTGGTGTGAGGATACAGCTGTGTTTTGTGGACGTAGATTGGGGGGTGGCATGGGGAGGAAGGTGGCAGGGGGTTACATGTTTACCCGCCCTCGCAGGTGTGGTCGCTGCACTGGTGCCCAGTCTGGTTCCTTTCCCATCGGGGTGTCAGGTCGTGTTGTGTGATCCATAAACCGACTGAATGACTTCTGCTGAACTTCAGGGTGGGGCGCCGCTGTGATGCTGAAGTTCCCGTACAGGCTTGGTCAGCATTTTTCTGTCTTTCCTTGACTTCTGCCTTTTTCTTTCTCACTGGCCCCACGAATTCAGTCCCTTTCAGGCCCTGCACATAACTTCTCAAATGCAATAAAAAAGGAAACAATACTTACTCAGCGTACCAGTTTGGCGTAAGTATTCCTAAAAGATTTATAATGCAATTATTTTTTGTTGTTGTTGACTTTTCTTTTAATCCCAAAGATAATGTTTTAAACCTTTTTTCCCTTTTTGAAAAAAAAAATGGTAAAAATCCACACAATATTAAATTTACTGTCTGAAGCACTTCATCGTGCAGTTCTGGCGTGTTAAGCACATTCACAGGCTATGCAACAGGGCTCTACGCCTCTTTTGTCTCGCAATACGGAAACGATACCCACCAAACACGGGTTCCCCATCTCTGCTCCCCCAGCCCTTGTAACCCCCTTTCTACTTTCTGTCTCTGTTACTTTGCCTGCTTCACATACTTCATATGGGTGGAATCATACAATATTTGCCATTTTTTTGTGACTGGCTTATTTTGCTTTACTGTCCTCAAGGTTCTAAGACACTTTCTGTTCTAATTTGCGCTTTGCTTAGTGGATGGAGGCTTCTAACATGGCAACTTCAGCAGCATTTTAGTGCTACTGCCTGTGACACGTGGTCAGCCGTCTGTGTCACAGCCCATGGACAGCTCTCGGGGAGGGTGGAAGTGGAATGGGATGGTCAGGGAGTAGTTCTGTTCACTCTTGACAGTATTTATGGATTGTGGGTTTAGAAAGAACGAAGCCAGAATAACGTGTACTTAAACATGAAAACAACTCTCAACGTGGACTTCTGATCTTCAGTCGGTCTTCAAATACTTGGTCTTAATGTTGTCTACTCTGTCATTCCAAAGTCTAACAAGTATAATTAGCTTGGTGATTTGTGTAGGAATTGCAGGGTTTAAAATATGAGAAAAGTGAGATGAGATTGAAAGAATTGGGCTCAGACTAGGATCAAGAACTGGCAGTGGCCAAAAGACTCTAGTTTCTTTCTTTCTTGACCTACAAGTTCACTGTGGGGCGTACAGGCGTGGTCACCGAGGAGGAGGAGAAGTTCATTAACTGGTCCTGGTGCCCAGGAACATCTGCTTTTTAACTCGCTGGGATAAATTCTTTTTTAAAAAAAATCTTTGTTGTTGAAAGTATTACATATATCCCCCCTTTCCCCCCATTGACCCCTTTTAGCCTGTCCCCGCCCCCGCCCCATCGAGGCCTTCACCACCCTATTATCTGTATCCCTGGGTTATGTATAGATGCATACAAGGTCTTTGGTTGATCTCTTCCTACCCACCCACCCACTCACCCTCACCTTCCCTCTGAGATTCACCAGTCTGTTCAATGCTTCTATGCTCTGGACCTGTTTTGTTGAACAGTTTATTTTGGGATAAATTCTTGAAGGAATCTGGTCAAAGGTGCAGAGCATGGCCTTGTCCTAGTCAAGCCCCGTGTCTAGTAATTTTCCAAGGCATTGGCTAATTTCAACCCAATTTGGTATGTTATAAAAGGGTGTTAAGAAATTGTTGTTTCTGACCTAGCCAATGTGGCTCAGTTAGTTGGGCATCCTCCGGTGCACCAAAAGGTTGCTGGTTTGATTGCCAGTCAGGGCACTGCCTGGGTTGCAGGCTCAGTCACTGGTAGGGGGTGTGCAGAAGGCAGCTGATGGATATTCTGCTCTCACATCGCTCTTTCTCTCTCTCCCCCTAAAAAATAAAATCAATAAATTATTTTAAAAAGGAAAAGAAATTGTTGTTTCTGGGGGAGAGAGAGGAACGGGATTTATTGTTTAATGAGTACAGTTTCAGTTTGGGAAGATGGAAAGGTTGTGAAGATGGATGGTGGTGTTGGTTACACACCTGTGTGAATGGATTTAATGCCACTGAACCGTATGCTTCATGGTCAAGGTGGTAACTTTTATATTCGTATGTGTATTTTAGTGCACACACACAAAAACATAGTAATGTTTGAAGTCAGATGGTAACTGGTAAAACATACCAATGGGTATTTTTCTATATCTTTAAAAATACTTCTGATGAAATTTTTATGTTGCCAAAATATGACTTCTCAGAAACATAGACAGCTTGAAAAACGAATTACTCTTTGGCTCAGAGCAGTGCACCTCAAACTTTATTATCCACAAATCATATGGGGGTCTCCTTCCAATGCCAGTTCTGATCGGCAGGTCTGGGGTGGGGCCTGAGGGCCTTGCATTTCTCACAAGCTCCTTGGTGACTTGATGCTGCTGGTTCTTGAGCCCCAGTTGAGGAGTGAGGATTTAGAAGACATTCCTGGAAGTCACCTTAGGGTCATGGTTACGGCAGGGAAGTCTCTCCGACCTCTTCCATCCGTCACCTTGGAGGACACAACGATAAAGATAAGGTGGAGGACTTTGTAGAGAAAGCTGGAAAATATTTCTTTGGTCTTTCAAGGCTTTTCTTTTCTTGGTGTCCTCCCTTCCAACAACCATTTTACCTTGAGCGCGGCCAGGTGTGGTGCTGGCTGCAGCATAATAATCCTCAAGTAGATGAAAAAGCAGTTTTTAAAAGTTCTATTTAGTGTTAGACCAAGGAGAGCCTTGTGTAACTAAAATCCTACAGTGGAACCCCGGCAACCCTGGGAGGTAGTAGGCGATAGTGTGGCAGCACAAAGGGCATGCTTTCTTATGTCCTTCAGTCTCTGAGAGTTTTGCACACTCATGCAAGCTGTTCCTTTTTGGCAAGGGAGATGGTTTTAAAGCTCACTTAAAATTCTATTCCTCGTGAAAATCTTAATTGCTGTTGATTGGTCCTCGGAATACGGAGGACCGAAATACTCCCCTTGGACTCATAACTTAGGCTACACTCACCAGCAGGTATTTGCAGAAGGAAAAAGAAATGTGCAGGTGACAAGCTAACATACTTGGTTGAAAAATATGCATAGCTGTGTCCTCGGGAGGATGCAGTACACGGGCAGGTCAGCACATGTCCTGAAATGTCAAAATTACTAGCTTATCGTCCTAGATAACAAGCTTTGGACAGAGATTTAGAAGAGGCAAATTAAAAGGCACCACGATTCTGCAGGGTGCGGATGTGGCCGAGCGCTCAGCTCCTGTCCAGTGCTGTCTTCCAGTCTTACCCTTGCTGACGTGAGGATGTCTTTTCTGGAACATTCACGAGGCACATGGGTGATCACGATAGCACCCTTTATGCACAGTGTAGAATTGAGTAATAAATTCTACATTAGATTTTTTCACTTTGAGAGTGAACTGTTATCTCTGATTGCTCTGAAATTGCTTAGAGAGAGATCAATTTACCTAATTGTATTTTAAAGGGTAATTATTTAACTTATCCCAGGAAACTTAGGACGATTACTGCACGCAATGATTTTTGTAGGATTTGCTGTGTGCCGTCTCTGTATGGGGTCTTCTGAAATATTCTACTGGTGGGAGATTTAATTGCCCTAATCTACAAATAGATGCCCTCCTCCATGCCCTTTGCTGTTTATTTGCAACAAACATAGTTAGACTTTGTTTTCAAAGTTATTCTCCTCATTCTATTAATCCAGGAAAAGGCTATTAGGTTGCCTGGTCCTTTGAAGTCATCCCCCAAGAAAGATTTCCCCAGGCCACACAGGAAACACAATCCTAATGATTTATAATCACATCTCCCATTTAAAGCCATCTCTAACCTTTTTGGTTTGACCTTCTGGTTTTGACTTGTTAGAATTAATATAAGATGGGCCCAATTTTGTGAAACTTGGTCATGGGTTAGTGTAGTGATTTTTAATAATTTCTTAAAGTCATTTTCACACTTTCTGCCATGGCCAACTGCTTTTCTTTTGCTTCCCCCTCCCTTCCACTTTGCCCCCATTGGTTCCTTTTTGTGTCCCTTGAATGTCTACAGCAATGGGCGGCCTTTTGACCTCTCCACACTCCCTCCTGTGCACTCCTGTGTCCTGGAGAAATCTGCCCCAGGCCTGCTGAGTGCTGGCATACTGACTGTGGGCCTGCCCAGCACGGCCCTGTCCCATTTTAGAGCTCCAAATAACAGCGGGACCCACACATTGTCAGGAACTGGACAACTAGACTCTGTGATTTTAATCTTTGTGACGGGTGTGTGTATGTGTGTGTGTGTGTGAGAGAGAGAGAGAGAGAGAGAGAGAGTCGGGTCTGACTGCTGATGGATCCTGGGTATAGTTGAGTGAAATATCTCACATGAAAGGAAGTTGACTGCACAACCTGGCCCCAAGAGCCCAGGAATGCCTGCGCTTTTCAGCAGTCAGGAGAGCTGCATTCCAGGCTGCACACGCAAAGCCAGCTGTTGGCAGAGGCAGCTGCCTGGGGACAGATCCCCCTCCCACCCCCTCCTTCTACAGGAGCCGGTGGGATGTGAGCAACCATTGGCCCTGCCCCCAAGTGAGGAAGCCAGCAGTGGGGAACCAGCTGGAGTCTCCAGGGCAGCTCACAGCCCAGGAAAGAGTCTCCAAACTATGACTGACGGAGGAAGAGGGAGACATCTCAATTTATGAAGATGGGAGAGAAAAAGAGTATGAAGGGCAATATTAATAATGCAAAAGTAGTGTCCTTTGGGTACTTTGACTCTAGGGAGTCAAACTCGGGGACAACAGTACATTCTTTCTAGTCAGCTGTCCTGGACATAATTCCCCGCCCCCCCCCCCCCCCAATTTTATTTTGTATTGGTTTCAGGCGTACAGTTTAGTGGTTAAATAATCATACTTCTCATAGTGTGCCCTTCAACATTCCCAGTACCCCATCTGGTACCATACATAGTTATTACAATACTAGAGGCCTCGCAGCCCGGGATCCCTCAGGGGATGTCCACCTGCCGGCTTAGGCCTGCTCCCTGGGGGGATTGGGCCTAAGCTGGCAGTCAGACATCCCTCTGGCTTAGGAGCCCTTGGGGGATGTCCGACTAACGGCTTAGGTCCACTCCCCCCCCCCCTGTGGAAGCACAATGACCACCAGGGGGCAGCTCTTGCATTGAGCGTCTGCCCCCTGGTGGTCATTGCGCATCATAACAACCTGTTGTTTTGGTTGTTCTGCCTTTAGGGTCAATTAGGATTATTGACTCTAGTTCCTATGCTGCACCTACTTCCCAGGGACTCTTCTGTAATTACCAATTTGGGCTTCTTAGTCCCCTCACCTCTTTCACCCAGTCTCCCTTTGCTATTTTTAAAGTATATTTTATCTCCTTCTCAAACTTTCTTATGTCCTTTGTTGTGTGTAAAGGACAGTATTTTTATATTAATGCATGTATTCGGGAGAAACCTTACCCATTTTTTTTTTCTGAAAAGGAAAGAAACATAGATGCTGTGTCTTTTGCCTCCTGTGGTCTCTCAAGTCTCAGATGTCCCATATTTTGCAATTGCTGCTTCCAACCAAATGAACCTGCGGGGTCTGGTTGAACCATATGAAATTGCCATCTCTCTAGGAGGAGAGAGTTGAATATTGGCAATTTTATGTGGCCCCACCCAAAAGCCCTCTTTTAATTTTGTGTTTTAGCTTATCTATATGTTTATGACTTAAAAGATAGAACTTTTGTGATGGTGTACAGTAAAGTTAAGCAGAACAGTGTTTCTGCAGGTGAGTTGAGGGGCAAAGCATGTCCCTATAATGATATCCAGCCCTGGTTCTTGGAGTACCACTGCCATCTTTAATACTGTTGTGGGTGCGTATGTTTGTTTGTTACAGCTCTGACATTTTGCATTCCTTTTGCAGTTTTCCGTTTTTCTGATATTTAAAAAACTTGCCATGATGGGTCTCTACTGCAAGTGTCCAAGTTGGAGCTGAAAGAAAAATGAATGAATATTCAGTTTGTTTTTTTGAACTGGAGCTTGGGTTTTTCCATATTGTCATGTTTGTGTGTTTGTGCTTATTGTGGGATATATAAATGACATAAAGTTGATTATTTTAACCATTTTTGAGTATATAATTCAATGGCATTAGTTACATTTGTAGCGTGTGCAATCATCACCATTATCCATTTTCAAAACTTTTTCCTCACCCCAAACAGCAACTCTATAACCATTAAGTACTGACTTTCTATACAATTTATTTTTTAGCTACCTTCCCCTTAGATGCCTTTTCCTGTGCTGATTTTAGAAATAAGAGGGTATTAGAAATTCTCCTTCGTGTTCTTAAGGAGTACCGTAGACAGCATCAGGAAGCAATTGCTTTTCTCAGTTCCAGATTCCTGGGTGTCTTAGGACTGCTGCCCAGCACTGAGCGTTGGGCACTGGCCATGGATGTCCACGTGGGGCGGGAGGTACTGCCCTGGGTGGGCAGAGGGCCCTTCCCGAGAGGAAGGTGACTGCACAGTCATTCAGAAATTAAGGGGAACGAGGGGCACGATGGTAACAAATGGCAATTTTTAAGAATCAGATGCGTTTGGCTTTTTTTTTGTTGTTGAAACTTCAGTATGGGTCCATCTGTTATTCTTGGAATTCACTTCAATCAAAACAGTGCAGCTGCATTAAAGGGACAACGCAGAGCTGGGAAACTTGTAAATTCTCTGTTCTTTCCCACAATCTGCTATTTCATCCTGGAAATACCCGCCTCTGAGATGGATATGACACCAGCCGCGAGTTTCTTAGAATCAGAAGCCTATTTTCCTCCAGAGACTGAGCGCCACGGGCTTTCAGTCTTGCTTTGAAGACAAAGTCCAACTTACTTGGTTGTGAGTGGGGAAAAAAAAATATTCCTATGTTCTGAAAGCCATGTGATTGGCCCTCTAGACCTCTTCCGAGAATTTGGTTTGGCATCTTATGGCTCAAAGATAGGAAGTCAAATGTTTCCATTAATTTTCACTCTGGAATGATAGAAAAAAAAAATAATGATGTCTGCTTGTTTACTAGTGTACTTAGCTCCAGAGAAAAACATGTGAGATTTTGCAAGTCACAGCTCTGTGTGGCACGCTCACTTATTGTGGCCTGGGAAGATCGTCGCTCAGGCAGCCTGGCTGCTGGTCTTTCCCCCTTTTGGGACTCTGGTTCCTGCACAGATGTGCCTGGCTCTCCCACCTTCACTCAGGGATGAACGCCCCGAGGGAGACCTTCCCGGAGAGAACTTCTCGACCTCTCCATCCAAAGGAGCCACCATCTTGACATTCGGTCACCGTGTTTATTTGATTTTCTTTCTCTTTCCTCACCAAGCTCTCTGAGAAGGGGGCCTTCTCTCATTGTTGTGTCCGTAGCAACTAGGAGCGAAGCCTGGTTGGGGGAAACACTCAACAAATACGAAGCCAGACTAGTCATTAGAATGCTGTGGGCTCTGCTGAGACTGTCTTATAACATTTCAATAAATAAATGACAAGGCTTAAAGGACCACAAGTGACAGAAGCAGCAGCCACGTGTCGCAAGCGTCAGGGTGGGAGTTCCACTGTGCGATTCCTATCCTGGCAGGATATCAACCATGCTCGACCAGAGGACCCCATAGGACTGGAAGATAAAGGACACTGAAGATAATTAGAGCCTCTTTCAAAGTACTTATTTCACGTGATAAACCTCAAACGTATATGAACTGCATTTTCATTCTTTGAGGGGGAGGAGGTGGATATTGGTTCAGAATATTTTCCCAAGGCCTGGCATTTTGACACTTGAGATTATTATTCCACCTACTTCAGCCTCTATACTGAGACAGAAAGCAGTTTACAGGGACAAACACTAGAAGGTTTGTTGGTGTTCTGAGGAATGTGGGCTGTGTCAAGTGTTGTGGACCTCAGCTAGCAAGGGCACACACCATTTCTGTTCTGCTACCTGCCATATTCCCAGCTCCTGAAAAATCCATCGGCAAGGCCTCGAGTCCTCTCCTGGTTTCTGGGGTCTGTCTCCCTGTTTCTTTAAGGGTATCTAGCTTAAGTGGATTAGGAATCCAGTTTATTTCTGACCCTTGCTTTAGAACGTAGCTTTTGTCTTCAAGCCCCCACCTCCCTTGAAGTAAACAGCCAGGCCCCTCCCTGCCTGGCCTCCCATTGGGGCACTGGGCGGGTGGTTGGATGGGGAGGGAGGAATGGATGGCTATTAGAGGTATTTACTGGCTCCAGTGAAGCTGGAGCTGAACACACACATATTACACATTTTTTTGCAGGAGAGCAAATGGCCTCTGCTCTGGGTCACATCTTCCTTGGCTTCCTGTCCTACTTTCGGCAACTTGACTTTCTCCGTTGTGGATACGTCTCGACTTTGCCCTCTTCTTTCCTCCTATTGATTGAGCCTCTTCCCCATCCTTAGGCTTGGTCTGTTTCTTTGGACTCAAGCTTCCCTCTGACCTGCCTGTGCCTCCTGTCTTTGGTTGACTTCTGGGTTCCAGGCTCTGCATCGGGGTAGCTCAGCCGACTTGTGCCCTGTGTAAGCCTGTGGTCTATCCAGACCCTTTATACAACCAGCAAGAATCCTGGTCCTGCAATGGTTATCATCCAGGCATGAAGAGAAGAGCTGATATTTTGTGCCATTGGACTCATTGTTGTTTTTAGTTTTGTGGTTAGTCCAGCAAATTCAGTTGTTCATACTTGAAGGTAAGCAGGACGCTAACTTGCATTTTTGGTGCCCACGAGCACTGAAAATAGATCATTAACGCTGGGTGCTAAGCTCAGGTTAAATCAAAACTTGATTTTTTTTGAGGCTTAAATAAATACTGTGCTTTTATTATAAGTATCATTTTATGAAAAATGTATGTGAAGACCTTATTTGGAAACAAAACAATTTATAAATTATCCATGGGAATCAGACATGGCACCATGTAATGCTGGGTGTAATTTCAGTAGAAAAAGCAGGGGCAATGTGTTAGAACAAATTCAGGCAGTTGTCAGTTTGTGACTGATTTGCACTCCCTTTCAAAAATTCATTTACAACCAGTTTTCCTGAAGACTTGATGATATAGGTGGGGAACTGGTGTGTCCACCCCATCTCCAAAGACCCATATACATAGAGCAGTGCAAGACCGTGATGCTGAGAAAGCCCTCTATTGCCTGATTCCAACTTTAAACGTGTGTTCAGAGTTCCAACCTCGGATGCCACCATGGTGAGATAAGGGACTTGCATTCTTCCCAGGATCACCTGCCTGAGAGGTGAGTCGTGTAAAAGGGGGCACCTCACTTCTAAGCCATAGCATTCAGGATGGGTCAAGGGAAGAGGATGCCATTTGTTGAGTGGCTGGTGCATTCTGTCTGCGTGTCCTCACAAATACCCTATGAGGAAGGCGTGATTATGTGCATTTTAGTGATATGGACATGGAGCTTTGGTGAAATAACACGTACAAGAGCCCACTCTTGGTCAGAGATGGGTGATAGAGCTGGAGTTTGGGCCCAGAGTGGATCATCCTCCCACTTGATCACCTCCCGTCTTAAGGAGGACGTGCAGGAGGATGAGGTGAGAAGGGTGATGGGGGTTGACAATTTCAGTTCTCAGGCCCTGTTACTCTTCATAAGGGTTATTTCTTTTCTCTCTTTAGGCCCCTCATCTTGTCATGACGTTTGTGCTTCCTCTTGAAGTCACTCTTTGTGGTGGCCCTTCCTTCCCCCGGTTTTATTGCTCTAGGCCAGTATTGGCGAACCTATGACACGTGTGTCAGAGGTGACATGGGAACTCATTTTTTTGGTTGATTTTTCTTTGTTAAATGGCATTTTAAATATCTAAAATAAATATCAAAAATATAAGTCTTTGTTTTACTATGGTTGCAAATATCCAAAAATTTCTATATGTGACACGGCACCAGAGTTAAGTTAGGGTTTTTCAAAATGCTGGCACGCCGAGCTCAAAAGGTTCGCCATCACTGCTCTAGGCCCAGGGAATACAGGGTCAGCAAAAATCACTTAAAAAAAAAAAGTTTCAGTATCTTGTGTTCACAGTCTTGCCTTGCTGCTTCAGATGGTGTCTTTATCAGCCTGGCTGCATGTTACAATTCACTGGGCAGCGTTTACCAAGAGCCTTGGCCCTGCCCCAGAACCACGAAATCCGAGTCTCTGCTGGGACTCAGGCCAGGGTGTGTTTTTCAAAAGGTTCCTGGGTGCCCTTTAGGGAGCAGTCAAATTCAGAGCCATTCAGAGACAGAAGGAGCCTCATCTCAAAATACTACCTTAAAAGTTGTTGAAAGAGCACAACTTTTGCATCCTGGACTGAGCGCTGATGTCACCCCTGATTCCTAGGCCTTGGTTTTTCCCGTGCAGCTCCTTTTCTGGAAGTCTTTTCTCACATGGTTCTGTGAAATGTCTCCTGGGTGCACATTCTCTGTGACTGCAGCTCCCTCTGCCCGTCCGTCTCTCTCTTCAGTGACTTGTACCTGCTCCTCATCTTCCCATCTCCACCTCTCTGCTCCCACCCACCCTCTCACGTGAGGATACTCCATGAGAGTGGGGCATTTGGGTTTAAATGTCCCGAGCCCAGTGCAGTGTTTCTCAATTGTGGGAATCATGGGGCCCTCGTGGGAGCCCACTTCTCCGTGAACATGGTCCTGGGATCTGCAGTTTAACAAAGTTCCCAGATGAATCTGTTCATGTTCAAATTGGAGAGTGTTTTTCTTCCCTCTTCTCACCACCTCTCATTTGCTGTTTACTTCACACTGGGCTGCGCCCTGCCCTGGAAGGCTAAGGGCTCCGGGGACGGCTGGCATTCTGGTGTTTGACATCCCCCTTCCTGCAGTGATGCCCTGACCTCACCTGGGCTGGGTGAGATGCAGGGTGAAGAAGGGCTGGGAAAATCCCAAGAGGCCGCCCAGCATTGGAGACGACAGGGGCCTAGGCCAGTGGGTGCTGATCGGTCACTTCTGCTTGAGGGGCTGTGCTGCTTAGCCCTGCAGTGAAAGCGTGACCTTCTGGCTTTCAGTTCAGGCTACTCGATTGCACTGCCACTTTACAGGTGATGGACATCTAATCCAGTGGTTCTCAACCTTCTGGCCCTTTAAATACAGGTCCTCCTGTTGTGACCCAACCATAACATTTTCGTTGCTACTTCATAACTGTAATGTTGCTGCTGTTATGAATCGTAATGTAAATACTATCTGATATGCAGGATGGTCTTAGGCGACCCCTGTGAAAGGGTCGTTCGACTGCCAAAGGGGTCGCGACCCACAGGTTGAGAACCGCTGACCTAAGGAGTCATGCTACAGGGTCACTTCTAAGGAATGTGACCGGGAGGAGAGGGCCAGTGCACTTCCTGAGGTCAAGGACACGTTCAGCACATTGTTTCTGTGTGGCTCGTCGAGCTGTATATTTTGCCGTTTTAAACCTCAGTGTTTTTTAAAAAAAACAACTAACATCTAGCTCTTTGGAAGGCAGCTGTTTGTATTGAAGTTACATATGTCAGGAACACCGCATTCCTGAGCCCAACAAAGTGTATGTAATTATTCCATGTTCAACGCAGGCGGCAGCGGCAGCACGGCCCACGCCCGCTGCCTGTATTTTACCGCCTGTGAGCTCACAGTGGCTTTCACGTTGTTAAATGTTTGGAGAGAAAAAAATCAAAATAATCCTATTTTATGACACGTGAAAACAATAAGAAGTTGAGATTGGGTGACGTGGTGCTGGACCGTGGCCACGTCCACTCGCTGACTTGTCACATAGGACTCGTTCGGCTGCAGCGGCACGGAGAGTCGAGCAGCCCAGGGGATTTGCCATCTGGCCCTTTGCAGGAAAGTTTGCTGACCCTGATCATTTTCCCCGGTTACTTCTGATATGCTATTTAGGGCTGCAGTGGCGGAGCGGGGGGTGGGCAGCCTTTAGTGGTTCCCAGTCCTGGCTGCACATTGGAATCACTTGAAGGGCTGCTAATTGAGAATCCTGGCCTCTACCCTGTGCCCAGTGGGTACAGCTTCTCGGGGGTGGGCCCAGGAATCTGTGCTGTGACCCCCACAAACAGATTGGTTAGTGAAGCCCCAGTATTGTGTTTTCCCTGGGAGCGGGGATGCCTTGCCCAAGAGGATAAAGTGCATCAGTGGCGAAGCCATGTTTCCTGCTGCTTGTAGGGCAGTGGCTCAGACCTGAACCGGCCTCAGAACTGCTTGGAGGGCTTGTTAAACCACCGAGTCCTGGGCGTCCACCCTCAGAGCGTCTGCTTCAGCAAAGTTCAGGTGGGGCCTGGACATGGGTGTTTCTGCTCCCAGGTGCTGCTGCTGGTCCGGAAGGCATCCTTTGAGAACCAGTGTATGGGGCTTGGCAGGCTGTGTGGGCACCAAAGAAAAAGAGAAGAAAATCCATGTTCTAAATAAAAGCATCTGATACACAGTCTTCTCCTCAAAGCACGTTCTATAGAAGCACAGATGGTCACTCGCACAGGCCAAGGAGCTTTTGACTGCTGCAGCCGTGGGTCCTTGTGCAGTGCCTGTCATACCCGGGACAGGCTGGCGATCTTGGTTTTAAGTACTAACACCTGCCGATGGTTTAGTCTGTCGCCTAGTCTTTTTTTCTGGGTTAATGGAGAGTCACTCCCAGGCACAGAAAAAATGAGAATGTAGCCTGTGGGTTATGTGCTCCTTACTCTCAAACATTTCCAAGGAAGTGTTTCCAAAGTGAGCTGATTGTGCTTGACCTTCAGAAGTTGCTGCATAACTTTTGACACTGCATGCTTGTTTTTAATATTGAAGAGCAGTTAACATTGTTAACTCATCGTTTGCCGGGTAGCCCTCATTTTCTAAACGAGGTGCCAAAGCCAGAGAAGGAAGCAGAGATTCTGTATGTTTAGAAGCTGCTGCGAGGACTCCCAAGCTTTTCATAGTTATCCTGAGGTTAATATGCTATTGTATCCCACTGTCCATGTCACCCTGGCAGAGAGAACATTGTGCTGGTAGCTAGAAAGGGGGCCAGGACTCAGGTAAGTGAGTGGGGTGAGTAGGGTGCAGGGATGTACAGAAGCTGTGTCTGCACGACCCCCATCCAGAATTGGCTTATCCTTACACTGCATGCCCAGCCCTGCCTCACCCTATTCCTGGTCCTGATCAGAACCTGGGAGTTTAACCAACTCTCCCTCGGACAAGATTCCATCTGTCAAATCGGACGTCCCTCTTCCCCTCTCTTTGCTTGAATGACTTATTGGTACTTTAAAAAGACTCTGAGAAACAATGCCTTTTGAACAGTCCTTTCTTTGGTACTTACTTTCAAATATGTGTGTTCACAAACATTTTATTAGTGAACTTGTTTTAAGACTAAATTAGTGCAGCATGCAGTGCAGTGTGTAATATGATGGTATTGACTATCCACATGAATTTGTGAAGGGAACTATGTCCCCAGGGGTTTCCTGGAGGAAGGCTTGCTAGCAGGCGGTGCAGTCTCCTCTAAGGCTGTGATGACACTTGTACGTTCAGCACATGGACTGTATTAGAAGCTCCAGAGTTGGCAGTGGCTTCCTTTCAGAGGTTCAAGTCAGCCTTCAGCTGCTTTTTGGGTGTTCCAAATGGGTCTTGTATTGATTCTGAATTAATTATCCCGATTTCTAAGTCTTCCAGTGAGGGTAACTGAGTAGCTCACCCTTGAGAATTCAGCAAGTATTTTTGTCTTCTGGAATGATCTTCTGTCCTGAAATGCATCCATCTTCCTGCCATGTCAGGGTTCACAGTGACTTGCTCCAAGCATCTGCTTTCGCTCTTGGCAAGGGAGCTAATGACAGATGTTTGCTGGGTGGTGCTGAGACCCACTCACTCCCATGACAATGGGCCGGAGCATATGCTGTCCCTGGTTCCAGGAAGCTTTTGTAACAAAGCACTCAAAAGAGATCGGGCCACCGGGGAGTGTTGCCAGCAGGCCTTTGTACAGGGCAAATCCCGGCCGATTGACCTAATTTCCTTCCTGGAGCAGCGATAAACTGGGGCGATTAAAATTGCAGATTTTTCAAGGTTACCAATTTTTTTCCCCGATTCAAAAAATGTTTGTAATTACAATTTAAGCCTCTTTTTTTTGTTTGTTTTGTTTTTCTTTTCTTTATTGATTAAGGTATTACATATGTGCCCTTATCCCCTCCCCCCACTCCTGCCCTCACCCCCTGGTGTCTGTGTCCATTGGTTAGGCTTATATGCATGTATACAAGCCCTCTGGTTGATCTCTCCCCCTTACCCCCACCCTTCCCTACCTTCCCTGTGAGGTTTGACGGCCTGAACGATGCTTCTCTGTCTCTGGATCTGTTTTTGTTCATCAGATTATGTTGTTCATTATATTCCACAAATGGGTGAGATCATGTGATATTTATCTTTCTCTGACAGACTTACTTCGCTTAGCATAATGCGATTTAAAAAATGTTCGTAGTTACAATTTAAGCCTCTTTTTAATTTAACAAATACATTGTGCTTCCCCCCCCCCCCCCCCCCATCAGAAGGACTTAACTTGCCTTAGAAGATAGCACCCGGGCCTCATGAACTTTCACTGGAAGTGTCACTAGTGAGAGCAGATGTCAGCATCTGAACGCCACACTTGTTTTGGAGGTTCCCTGTTTGGGACATTCCTGCAGTGGCGTCAGTGCCACAGAGAAAAGAATTCCTGTATTTGAGGAAAGTTACACTCAGAAGTAAACGGGGTCGGCTCTTTGCTATCTTTATGGAGATTTTAAAATAGTTTGCAGATGTTACTTTTAGCTAAAAGAGTAAAAGAGGTTGTAGCTGCATGTTAGCACCTAGGATATGATTAGTTAATAACTTTCATAACTTTGGGCTTTGATCTGAAATGAAAAGGACTATTTTCTCTTTTAATTTAATTGAATACAGTTTACTCATTTTAAGTACACAACTTAATGGCTTTTATTATATTCACAGAGTTGTGCAACCATCAGCACCATCAATTTTGGAACATTTTCACTAACCAAAAAAAAAAAAAGAAACCTTGTACCCCTTAGCCATCAACCCTAAACCCTCCTATCATACCTCAGACCCCCTCCCATCCATAGGCAAGTACTTTTTGTCGTCACAAATCTTCCTATTCCAGACATTTCATAAAAATGGAATCATACAGTTTGCAATCTTTTGTGACCGGCTTCTTACACTTAGCAATGTCTTTAAGGTTCATCCATTTCATCCATGTCCTAGCATGTATCAGTACTTCATTCCTTTTTGTTGCTGAGTAATATTCCATTGTATAGATATGCCACATTGTATTGAAAAGGAGTGGTCTTTTAAAGCTAAGTAGAAAGAAAAATATAAAAGATAGCAAAACAATGGCAAGCCATATGAGGCCACTTTTTATACGGTTAATACTGGTCACACGTTTAATATTTCTAAAATTAAATTAGAAATATTAAACGTGTGATGTTTTGATGTGTAGGCTGGAGATCAGGATAAGAGTTGAGGGCCATGAGAAAAATATTTTTTTAAACCTTTTTTTAAAAAAAATATTTCTACTGATTTTTTACAGAGAGGAAGGGAGAGGGAATAGAGAGTTAGAAACATCGATTAGAGAGAGAGAGAAAGAGACATCGATCAGCTGCCTCCTGCACACACCCCACTGGGGATGTGCTCGCAACCAAGGTACATGCCCTTGACCGGAATCGAACCTGGGACCCTTCAGTCCGCAGGCCGACGCTCTATCCACTGAGCCAAATCAACTAGGTAGAGATAATTCTTACTTGTATTATAGCAACAGTTTAGACTTTCTCTTAGGTAGTATTTCTGGTTATGGCCTCCCATCTGAAAATGGGCTCAACGCTGTTTATATCGTTCTGGGAAGACTGAGAGATCAGAGGCATAGAGACCGGTTTTTCCCAGAAGCAGCCCAGGGATTGGTTACTTAGCCAGGAGGTTAAGTCAGGCCCATAGGATTCTTAGCTCGTGCAGACCAGCTATTCTTTCCTCCTGGAAGAATGGACTTCAGTCCAGACGGGATGCCCCTTCTGCCCTGCCAGCTCTCCGGACAGGACCTCGACAGGTTGGAGAGCAGCAGGGAGGCTGGAGTGCTTAGCCATTGAGAAGAAAGCGTTGGCCCCTGTCCTGTTTGAGGGAGTGGTGATGCCCTAGGCTTTAGACCTGAGGGTTGTCCGGAGTCATGCTCTCTCTGCCTCTCTGTCCAGACCGGTGAGAGAGGGTCACACATGTTTCCTGGTGCAGGTGAGACTGTGCTATCATCCCGACCCCGACGGGACGGACGGTGATCGCTGCAGGCGGCCGGGACATTTGACGATGCTGTAGCAGGGTAGTGACTTTTAGAGAAAGTGTAGCTTGAAGAAATGAAGTTTTTTATAATGGATTTTTGAGATTCTCTTAGTGGTGTCTCAAGTCATCACCGTTTCCTTCTAGTCCCACCCTCACCAGTCCGCAGGGATCCCCATGGGGACCGCTTACTATTCTTTTTCCTCAGCTCCTCTGTGGCTGCCTGGCAAAGGCTTTTGAGGAATTCCTGGGAGAAAGTCCCAGGAGGTTCGCACAGCTCATTTTAATCCCAGCATTTTTTAGTATCTGCTAAACACGGGGGCCGTGGGGGAGGAAAGGACGTAGGGGACCGTCTAGTTTTGGGGAGTCATTTGATGTATGAGTGAGTGGAGTTGGCTCTGAGTGCTTTAATTAAAGTCACCTGAGAGAGAGAACAGGCATTGGGAGCAAAGAAGGGTTTTCATTCTGGATCGGGCCTGAATGGTTCTGCTGGCCCTCTCCCGCGAGGGTCCTGAGGGGCGGCTAGGCCAGGCCTGGAGACTAACACGAAGGAACCTAAAGACGCGGTGCTGGTGAGGGAATCACAACAGGAAATCACAAATTCATGCCCGACCCACGTGGCTCAGTGGTTGAGGGTCAACCTGTGAACCAGGAGGTCACAGTTCGATTCCAGGTCAGGGCACATGCCTGGGTTGCAGGCTCGATCCCTAGTGGGGTGTGTGCAGGAGGCAGCCAATGATTCTCCCTCATCATTGATGTTTCTCTCTCTCTTTCTCTCCCTCTCCCTTCCTCTCTGAAATCAATAAAGAAGTATATTTAAAAAAATAAAGAAAATTCAAGTAATGTCTGAAAATCAGAAGCAAAAAGAGTGAGTTAATTTTTTTGGTACCAGCTGCCCGATTAACCCTTGTGAATGAATGTATTTAGGGTAACTCTCAAAATAAGGCCCTGAATGATGAATGAGTTGATGTACATACACATGGAGAGAGGAGGGCTGTTTTATATATCCACGATTAAGCCGTTATGCAAAATCATTCATGGACAGTAATCAGTAAATGTCTCCTCTGACTTAGAGTCTCTATTTTTTGTTACTTTGGGTCCTTTTTTAATCTATACCCTCAACTGTGCTTCTCATTTAACGTGCCTCAACTTACTTGCAGACTTGGTTTTTGTAGGGCTTGTTCACCACATCTGTCTCTGTCTGTGTCTGTATTTCTGTTCTCGTCCATCCTAACCAATGGTTAGCCAATTCTGATTTCTTCACTAAAGTAACCAGGAACAGCATATGTTTGTGTACTAACTGCTACTTGTGTTTTTCTAAGTGTCTATTATTTAATCTTCCCAGAGGACCCAATTTGGCAAATAAAAGAGAAATCATGATCACAATTTTGCAGTCCTTGCCTCGAAAGGTCACTGCCTCCCATTATCCCTGTGAGCACTAGAACGACGTGGTGTGTGAGGAAGTCTTGCAGAAGCCTGACATTCATATAGTTCTCCCCTGTTCAGAAGGCACTTTCATTTGGTGGGTCTCATGTTGATCATCATAACAATCATCCAACCCAAAATACCAATTTTTAAAATGTCATTTATAAAGATCGAATTTCTTACCGCGTCCTCTCCGTTGCATAGACAGAAGCAGTTTCGGGTCTGTCAGTACCGGGACCTGACTCTGCAGTATAAAACAAGGCTCGGGAGCTGGGGGAGAGTCCTCAGGCCACCTCTTTAGAGGAAAAACAAAAAACAAAAACCACCTGAACAGAATGGCCACTTTCTTTTTTTATATATATTTTTATTTTTATTGATTTTTTACAGAGAGGAAGAGCGAGGAATAGAGAGTTAGAAACAACGATGAGAGAGAAACATTGATCATCTGCCTTCTGCACACCCCCTACTGGGAATGTGCCCGCAACCAAGGTACATGCCCTTGACTGGAATCGAACCTGGGATCCTTCAGTCCGCAGGCCGATGCTCTATCCACTGAGCCAAACCAGTTAGGGCCAGAATGGCCACTTTTCATTCTCTCCCTGGGAAAGACTTCACCTTCAGAAATGTAAAATGGACCTCAGGGTAGAAATAAAGGTTTTATTGCTGTCTACTTTGTAGTTAAAAGCCATTTTGCATGGCAGGAAAAACCCAGAATGCATTATGTACTTCTTCCCCACCAACCCCTCATCTCCCACCACTGTTTTTAGAGGTGTCAGAATTGCCTTTAGCTCGTGCTTACCTAGACAATGGCTTTATCACCATCTCTCTCCCTGCCAGTGTCCATTCCATTCGCTAATGGCACTGTTAGGCTCTTTAGCTGAGGATTTCTCTTACGTTGCTTTCTGAAAATTCTTTTTTTCAAAAAAGTACAAGCTGAGTATTGGATTGGAGTTGGAATGTCAGATTGACTATGTCAAGCCAGTGTAAACCAGAAATAGCTGAAGGAATTGATGGTGCTTTCTGACAAAACATCTTTACTACAATTGCTGGGCTGGGCAGAATGACTGATACACCGAGGGATATTGGTGAAGACCAATTAATTTTTTACTCACCTAAAAGCATTCCTTTGTCTATGGAAATGCTGGGTCTAAAGTTGCCACGAGGGTCAGACTTGCTGAATCAACAGTTTGATGCCAGCCTTCTCGGTTACTCTGTGTTGAGAAAGTCTAAGCCATCTGCTTTTACATGCTTTTATTCTGCTGGCTCGGAAGAGCGCACGCCTTTTGTTTTCAGATTGAAGCAGATGTACGCAGCCTGCCATCTTAATTTCTTTAGTATGGGCTGGTGTGTATGTTAGCTGCTTTGAAATGTTGGAGAGATTTCAAACCACGTTAGGGAAGAACATAAATAAGTTCATGTGTTCTTTTCCATGACCACGTTTACTACGTCAAATATTTTGTGAACAAGTGTTCTCTGAAAAAAAGTACACTTATTTAACACCATTGAATGCTTCTCTAAATTTGTTGTTAATCTTTTTATTTTTGTTCCAGATGCTTAACTTATGTCTGAATCATGGAACCATGGTTTGATTTCAGTGTATACAGGGAAAGAGTGTTAGATCTTGAGATATTTTGGTGTATGAATGTGTTGTGGGATAATGTTTTCTCTCCCAAACACAAACTCTGCAGCAATCTTGAAATTTATCCTCCTGATTCAAACTTAGCTTTTATCTTTGCTAGTTTGTGCTTTTATAGGTGTGTACCTTATTTAGGTGGCATACATAGACTCTGCCCTTAATAAAATTTTAGTTATAACTGACTTTTGAGTTAATCAGTTACTCTTAAGATTATGCCTACAAGCCATTTTTTGAGTTTATTTTTTAGTTACCTGTGGAAAAGCCATTCTGTTTCTTTAAGGTTGGGGAGAGGATGCTATCTCCACCGGGGCCCAGCTGCAGATTCGTTTGGAGGGATCAGTAAGTGCGTGTCATGGCAGATTATGGATTGAAGGTATTTTCCTGTTATCAAATGGACAGAGAAAAAAATGCTTTAAAAATAATTAATTTGAAAAAAGACTTTAAGGGCACCTTTCCTAGTTGCTATTAATGAACCTTCCTGAATAATATTCGTGTTTCCCAATGTAGCTGAGAAAACTCTTGTGCCCACAAAGTATTATGCTCATGCCCAAGGCAGAATTGAAGAAAGAGCCGTGGTCTCTGCCTTCTAGCACTGGCTCCTAAGCAGCATTGTCAATGATGTGAACCAGGACCAGTCCCGCTGGTGATGATGCTGGTGTAGATGCTGGCCCTTGAGTCTGGAGGAGAGAGTGGTCGTTCCTTCTGCGGTTCATCCGTAGGTGTCAGCTCCAGGTGGCTCACTAAAGGCAGTATTAGCTAATAGTGTTTCCCACAGACAACTAGGGAGCACCAGGCCTGACAGTCGGAGAGAAGCAGGTGCGGGGTGGGTTACATCAAGTGTGGGAAAGGCTACATTATTTCTCAGAAATTAAGAGCACGCATTTACTCATAATTTCGTGCTTTGCTTATTAATGCTGCGCAAACCTCAGGAGAAGCCGTTCATAAGATTAGTGCTCATTAACGAACACACATTCACTTTGGGAAACGCTGAGCCGGAGGACGCTTCCTTTCTTGTGGTTGCCTTTCATTAGGGTTCTGAGTATCAGTGAAACTCAGTTCATACGAACACTGTCTTCCCTGGGATATGAGTCCCATCTGAGTCCCATTTGGATGTTTTACTATTTCTCAGGGACCTTAAGAAATGTGTGTGGTTGTGCGTGTCCCCCTTCCTGGACACTGCTCTGTGAGGGTGGACACCGTGTTTGTTCCTCTGTATCACCTCCCAGAACGGTGCCACCCAGGCGCTGTTCAATAACTCCTGAATGGATGAAGGAATGGGGATGAGTTCTGTGTTCTCGACTTACTTACAGCTGTGTGGAGGGCACGGGGACGTGATTTATCTTGAATGGCCTGAAGGAGGAGCATCTTAGAGATCAGATGTGACTGGTGATAGAGGGCGGAGTCCTCGCTATGACTGCCCCCTGACTTTGGACACCTTTGGACAATTACATGACATTAATTCTCTGTTTTCCATCTGGGAGATGGTGATGGGAATACTGGTCTTTCAGGGGCGGCTGGAGGAAGAGGGAGGGAGTGCATGAGGGGCTTAGGGATGTGCTCACATCCTATGTACTCAGTGCCCGCCAGGAATTATGAAGAGTCGTCCCAATGGCAGGCCCTGCACAGTGATGACTTTCCCTTCCTTTTAATACCAACTGGCCAGTGAGGAACGTGTTTGTGGCCACCGACTTCTCTTCATCCTCTTTTAGCTGCAGGCACACCTGTAGGGCAGGTCCGGTCCAGGCCTCTGTAATGAAGTGGGGATTGCAATAAAGGAGGGGGTGACCTTTTTGCTGGTAGAAGGTCTTGCCTTCAGTTTGTACAAATTGCAACATCTGTGAAGTGCCGTAAAAACGAGGTGTGCCTGTACTTTCGACAACAAAGAACCAAGATAAGAAAGGCGTTGGAAGATGATCAGTGAAATCTGTGCTTTCACGATGACCAGAATCTAGGAAATTTCTCTTTATAGTAATGGCCTCTCTGGGCCTTTCTGCTTGGGTGTGTGTGGTGGGTGGTGGGGGGCGGGGCGGCGAAAAGGGACTTGGCAGGTCCATTCTAGTACAGTTTGTCTCACACCCAGAAATGGCTGTCACCCTTCAGTGACTTCAAAGTGGTTTTCAGTGTTGCGAAAAGCTTGCTGTGAAGGAAACTGCATTTGAATCCTTTTAGTCTTACGACACTTAAAGATAGTAATGTCCTAATTGGTCCTTCAGTAGCTTCGCCTCATTTTACTTTGAAAACAAAATCAATAATACACCCATGAGACACTTAGCCATGATCAGTCTGCATTTGCTGTTCTCTGGTGCCTGGACGCTGTAGCCCCTTGGTTCCCGGCCTTTGGCTTTCTCCACCCAGAAATTCCAGGAGACCAGCAGAGAGCTTGCCCATCTTTTATATGTCATAACTCCTGGGCCATCATTTTATTTTTTAAGACAATTTTAATACACTTCCAGTGTGTGGAAGGACATAATTTCACCCTAAAGGAGGATAATATTTTAAATGGAAGAAATTAGGCTTTAGGAAAAATTCATTCCATTGTCTTATACTTCTTGTTTGGCTACTGATAATGAGCAGCCCCACTTAAGTGTTTGGAGTCCCTGCTGCAGTTAATTCAGCAATAGGGATCTTTTGCTTCAAGAGCAGAAAACGCAATCCCAACCCCAGGCTTGTGATTCCTGGGCCTGGGCTCAGCAAGAGGTTTAGTTCTGTAGCAGGTATTTAAAATTACTCTCATTCCTTTTGCTTAAAGATAAAGGTTTTGATCGTTTTAATGCAGCTAGTTACGGCTTCAGTTATAGGTTTTGGTAGGATAACTAAGAGAGTTATTAAAAATATATATATATGGAATTATTTTGTTCAAATACAATGTTACTGGAAGTTCATAGATTTTATAGACAATAGAAGGAGGAGTGGGCAGAAACAACCCCTTCATTTCTGTGAAACTTGGAGTTCTTCAGAGCTGGCTTTAAACACTGCTAACTGAGAATAATCCAGTCAATACTACACGAGCTCTTAGTGTTGCTGTAATTTTCACCTAGCTTCGTAGTTGGATTGACACACTTTTAGGACAAAAATTGATATACCAGGGGAAAGTTGGAATTAGTCATTGAGTGTAGATTGGGTTCTAGAATTCTGTTTGTGCCAGTTTTGTGTTAATATGGTGTAAGACCATCTTTTGCTTTTCAGAAAACAAGTAGACTTTCTGTTCTGGTAGATTAACTAGCAAAACATTAAACTGAGTAAGTTTTCTTGCTTCATTTGTTCATATTCCTCTTTTCTTACCATAACTACTTTCATAACGACACATTTGCCCTTTTTGATTGAGACTATAAAAAAATTAATTAGGCAAATTGTTGGAGAGAGTGTAGTGGATAAACTGTGGAGTCATTGGATCCAATCTTCATTTTCAAGAATCATTGTTCTCTGCTCCTCTTAGCTCACTGAGGTGCTCTGAGAGTGAAAAACTATGTGAAAATTAAAGATTTGTGTTAATATGGGATGTGGACCTGATAGCAGTGAAATGTATGTTTTTTTTCTGTGATTTATGAATAATACTCAGCCCTGAGTTGGATAAGAGAGGAATTATTCAAAGAAAAAAAAGGTAGGTAAAATTGCTTGGAAAAAATTTTTTTATCTAGTAATAGGATTTAAAGAATCATTTCAGGGGTGCACAGGGACAACTGGATAGAAATATGGAGCAGAGTTCCTCAGGTTGATTGAGGGGAGCAGAAAACAAGGGGAAGGGAATTATTTGTGATTTGCACCTAGGTCAGCGGCTGATTCATTGAGGGACTTGGGACAACCCACTTTTCTTGTTTTGCCCAATTTTCTCTCTTGTGCGTCAGTCCTTTTGTTTGTTGGGATAAATTATAATGAAGGAATATGGGTTAAGTATTTAAAGTTCTTATGTAACCATGTAATTATTATTTATTGGTATCCTCACTTAACCCATCTGCCTAACTTGTGCAAACTAGTTTTGACGCTATTAAGGAAGTTCAGAAGATCGAGGAGCTGTTGGTTAAGTGGTAGCATCCCATTTCCTGTGACTATTTTACTTCTTTAAAAAGAAAGTCTGTTTTTACCCATCAATATACATTTGATGTGCTCTACTGAAAGAGTCCAAGTGCTTAGCATAGGTGCAGTTTTAAAGTACTGTTCGTTTATAACTTGATTTTTAACAGTGGGCAGGCAGGAGCTACTGTTTAGATAGATTATTATGCTAAGCAAAATAAGCCAGTCGGAGAAAGGCAAACATCCCATGATCTCACTTATACGCGGAATCTAATGAACAGAATAAACTGACCTATAAAATAGGTCCAGAGGCATGGATGCATGAAACAGAATGACAGAGCTCAAAGGGGGAACAGAGGGGATGGGAAGAGATTAACCAAAGAAGTTACATGCATATATGCATAGCCCATGGACACAGACAGTCATGTGGTGAGGGCCCGGAGTGGGGCAGAGGTAAAATGGGGAACACCTATAATGGGGAACAACAACAACAACAACAACAAAGTTAGATAAGCTAGTTGTAGGACCTTATGGATACAAATGGAACATATTTCAAAACAGGAAAACACGGCGCACGCTGGTAGCACAAAAGCCACATTTCCACAGTAGACTGGCATACTCTGATGGATAGGCCTTTGACTCCCAGCCCTGCCTGCCACACACTGACCTTGGGCAAGTTGTTTAAGGTCTCTGGGCCTCAATTTTCTCATTTATAAAATGGGGATTCGAAGAGCACTTCCCAGAGGGCTGATTACCATATTATACAGATAAGAATTGCCATAATTATATATGCATATCTGGAGATATATATGCATATGCACATATGTGCATGTAGATACACATATGAGTTACAAAAATACTTGGAAGTAGGTCATTGCCATAGGCATTTGGAAGGTAGGGGTGGAGTGGAGAACATGATTTAAACTGGAGCATGTGGACAGCCTGATGACGTGTGGAGGCTGGGGCTGAACTGGTCTCTCTGGGTGTGGTTTCGGCTGACTGCCAGGACGGCAGGGAATGGCTGCAGGAATGTATGGCCATGGGCTCAGAGTACTAGCAGAATGAGACAAAACAGGGACATGGAACCAGAAGCCATAGCAGGGTTTCCAAGGAAACAAGCCTCTGACAGTTTGATGATTGAGCCAGTGGGCCCACTGCCAAGTGATAGCAGGTATCTTACCTTGGCACAAGCGATGCCCACTCTTCCAGGTCCCTTCAACTTGGGCATTGTTAACACCTGGATGATGATCACATCAGCCTTGTACCTGGGAGTGTTTTTCCTGCCTTTGGACAGATAGGAGGTTCTGAGGAGTGGACTGACTTCTGTCAGGTCATATCACTGAAGGTGCTGGGACCCCTGTGAGGAGGTGATCTCCCTGGTGGAGTTGGTCTCCCTGCACCTTCGTTATGGCACCTTTTAGGGCACGTTCAGGATCATTTTCTTCATCCGCCCCTTCCCTTGACCAGCTCTCATACATTCCTGCAGCCATTCCCTGCCGTCCTGGCAGCCAGCCGAAACCACACCCAGAGAAACCAGTTCTGTCTTTATTTCCTCAGCTCCTTGAACGTGCCAGGCACGGAGTCAATACATGTTGAACAAAAGAGCTTTTGGCAAAAGGCAGGTGAGCAGACTGAAACCCCCATCTCAGTCAACACATGCATCAGAAATTACACTTTTCTAAACTTGTGCAGGTGTGGGCCACATTTTCTGAGTGTGCAGATGCGTGTAGAGGGTTTTCTCTACGGTGCTATTTTCTCAGGGCCTATTTTTATACTGTGAAACCAAGGATGTACTTGCTCCCTGATTATCTATTTACTGTGTAATACTACCCCCACTCCTAACAGTCCCTCCAGAAGATTAGTCTCATGGCTTCGATGATTCTGTCCTCTTTGTCTGGGTATCAGATATTGTGCTAATCTCAGCAGGGAACAGGGCTGTGCCCGCGTGTGGGCTGCTGTGTGCCCGACCAGTTCAAAACACTCCAGGCCCCCGAGCTTGCCTGGGTCTGGAATAATGAGGCCGGACAAAAAGATCAGGGGCTTTATTATTAGACACACTTGCAAAAAAGCTTATTGATGAAAAGCATGTGCGGGAAGAGTTGGCACAGAAGTCAGCTTCTATTGTAGAAAGTCCTAAGAGCACTTGGCTTTGGTGAAGGAGGGCCTGCATCAGTTATTAGTGCCTCAGGCCACAGGCTGCTCGGCTGTGATGGTCCGTGGAGCTCGTGAAAACATAACCGTCCTTTCTATCTCAGGGAAATAGGGAAAATTAAAATTTTCACATGAAAATTAATCTTCAGCCCCGCTGTTTCATGCTTGCTCATGCATCATTTAAAGGGTGTTAAATTCGCAGAGGCAAATGTTGGTGTCAGTTCAAAGAAAGACATTATAAGCCGTTTTGCTAAAATCTGAAAATTCCGCCCTACTGTCGAGTGTTAGCCCGATTAACAGAATTGTTCGTGTTGTTAATAATTTGTTTTGACCTTTTGTACAGAAATATGGTCTCTATTTTAATAGGCTTAGCTCAATCCACAGAGTAATTACCTGTAATATCTTAATTCTCCTAATATCACGGCGAAAGACTTCAGAGCGGGATTCATTTGAAAACGTGCATTGTTTCTGAATAAGACCTCCTTCTGGGTCTCTAGGGTTATGTAAGCAGCTTCTAAACATTTTAAATCACCTCTTTTTTTATTTTTTAAACAAAGTTAGCTCTTTGTATGTTGGACCTTCCCCCAACTCTGCATACATTGGTTTAAGCTTTATTCGTAGCAGCCAGACATTGTAAATAAAGGCTTACGGCCTGTTTTTATTGTACCTTGTTGGCAATGATAGCATCTCCTCTGAAGCCATGTGAACACTGTAGATTGGATATAGCTGATGGTGTGGGAGGGGCCACGCTGTTCCTGTGGCAGGAAGTACCAAGGCCGTAGTATCTTTCCACAAGGGCTTCTAAGAGCAGAAAAACATCAGATGTTGCGAGTAAAATGTAAACCAGGGAGTCTCTCAGGGCAGGAATGCTCAGGCTCTTCTGTGTTATTTTTCCTTCTTCATTGCTGTGTTACAGTCTGTTAGTGGGAAATTGTCAGAGCCAGCTGGACTGTGCGCCCCAGTTCCGTCTTATCCACAGGCCTGTCCATCTTTCTCCCGGCCGCCCAGGCTCCTGCTCTAATTGTGGAATTAAAGCACACGGTCTCTATAACTGTAACAGGTGGTTCACCAAAGTAGAGGGATGGGGGAACCGGGATTTGAACCTTGGACTTGTAGAGAATGTTGAATATGGGTGCTGGCTTGTTTTTCTAGCCACCTAGCACTGAATTGCTGCTAAAATCTCTGAAATCTTCTGCCTCGTAGCTTTGTTTCCCTGCAAATGTCCTAGTAAGTCACCCAGCACACAGATCCTGAAGCCCTTCTTTCCAGCTATTCAGTTGGCAAATGTCCTGTGGATTCTGTCTGCATATGCTGGCAGCACCCTGAATTCAGATCCACATCTGTTCGTGCTGGCTGTTAAGGATGCCTTTTCTGGAGTCTCTTTCCCCATCCAGTCACACCCAGATACATAGGTACATCAGTAATAACAGTGATCAATCGTGGTCTCAGGTGCTGCTCCATGGTTCCCAGTTGTCACCTGCTCTCGTCTTGATAGCTGATTCCAACACCCGATTTACTGGCCCTACTCCAAGCCTCTACCCAGTCACACCCTCTGGGGGAGGGACCAAAGGGCAGCACTACTCACAGTTCTGCTGAGAATTCCTAGATACACCAAAGCGGGAAGGATGGCCCTCACCCCGCCCACCCCAGCCTGGCCTCTGCTCTGGCTCTTACTCTGTAACTCTGGGTCCCATCCTCTGGTACCACACACGGTTCCCCGACTTAGTGAGGTATTCAGTGAAATTTCAGAAACAAGTCAGAACAGCAAGGTGACGGTGCTGATTTTGTTTATGTCGTAGTGGTGGTCATGCTAAAGCACACTGCCAATGTCTCATGCTCCGACAGTGTGAGAACCACACAGATGCCATATCTCTGAGTTTTGCTGGGACTCACTACTCCCCACCTAGGTATTCACAGTGATTCTCGGTCTAGTGTGCTTACCAGTGCTTGTCTTCACGTTTTAGAGGAGGATTTAAAAAAACAACAACAATACCCATTCAATCGATCGTGGTGCTTTTTGATGCTCTCACAGTTAGTCATTTGGAATGGCAGGTATATCCCCTTAAAGAGGTATGAGTCCCGAACAGGATTCTTATCCTGGGAGCTAGTTCAGTTTCCTATAATCCTCTGCAGAGTTAACAAAAACAGTGTGAAAGTTTCCGGGAGTTCTGGTTTTACATCATTTCTGCCTGAATAAATACTGTATTTGAGAGATTAGTTCATTAAAAAAAGCTCTATACTATTTGGTTCATGTAACATCTTATTTACAGCTAGAGGCCCAATGCACAAAAATCGTGTATAGGTAGGATCCCTAGACCTGGCCAGCGATCAGGGCCGATCTGTGGGGCGACTGATGGGGCAGTTGGGGGGCCCCCCCGCTGTCACCCGCCTTGGCTGGCCTGGTGCTGTCCGCTCGCTGGCCCGACCCCCCTACCCCCACCGCCGCTGCCTCTGGTTGCCTCCCTCTGCAGGGCAACCAGCGGGGCAATCAGGGGGCCCCCACTGGCACCCGCCTTGGCTGGCCTGGGGCCTGTGGGCTGGGGCAGCTCCTGCATTGAGCATCTGCCCCTGGTGGTCAGTGCACGTCATAGCGACTGGTCATTCTAGCAGTAGAAGGTCCTGAGAAAGGGCCTATTGTCATATATTTCTGAAATAAAATTCTCAGTTCACTCCATTTAATGATTTTTGAGGACTTATCCACTAAGTGTTTATTAGTCGTGTCTCTACTAATAGATTAAAGAAAGATCTTTTTCCATATTAAAGAAAACATTTCCCACTGGCTAAAGAAAATATCAGCCCAGTTGGAATGGCTTGTTAGTTGAGCATCTTCCTGTGCATTGAAAAGTTGCCTGTTCCATATCTGGGTTTCAGATCGATGCCTGGTCGGGGCATGTAGGGAAGGCAACTGGTGGATGTTTCTCTCTCATATCGCAGCCTTGATTGGACATGGCAAGAATGTGAGCCGGGCGTTGAATTGGGGTCAGGGGGATGCCGGAGACTATAATGACCTGTCACAATTACTGTGTATACTATAGATTAAGCAAGTAATGGCTGGAGACTTAGGACTTGGCGTTTTCTACTGCAGCCCGAGCTGTAGCTCTCTGTGTACCTGACTTGGCCACACTGAGGATGCCTTGCTATACACAGCCTGATGCTTTCCTGTCAGCCCCTCGTGGCATTTGGAAATGCATCGGGTTTTGTCCTGTTGCCAAGACTAAGACTCCAACCAAATTTCCATCAGTCTTTCTGAACCTCAGGTACTCTGGCTTTTAGATACTTGGACCTGATTTCCTACAGCAGGTGTGCAAGGCTCTTATATCCTTTGCATTCACAGACATGGATAGCAGAACAATAATTCTTTGTTGATACTTTTCAGGGAGAAACAAGCAAGCATTATTTTGTTAGCCCCCTTAAGTTGTTCATGGTCCAAAACTCAGTGCATAGTATTAATTTTTCTTATTAAATATATATTTCTACTAGTAAAGGGATCATTGCCATCATTTAATGACATATGTTTTTAGTCTTTTCTCTTTCCAGCCTACTGCCTCCTCCTAATCCTTATAGTAATTAAAGTAGCATTTCCCTGACATTTCCTGAGGTTTCCTTGGCAGTAGGGGTTGGGTTAGCAAACAGGGAGGGACAGTGTGGGAACGAATCCTTGCATGTTCCAAGCTGTGTGCTTCGTTTCTGGCCTTTCCTATTATCTTCCGGATGACTTGGTTTCTTCTGCTTCTTGCACCATAAGTTTGAGCCAAGCTGGCCTCTTGGCCCCCTGTAGATATTTCACCAAACTGACAGCCAAAAATGACTTTGGGTTTCAGTCTTGAATCTGGAGTCATTCTATCATTGTTCACTGGATTAATAAGTGCCTTGCTTCATATCTCTTACTTGCCACTTGGAAGTGAGTAGCATGCAAAAAACAGTGCTTAAAGCTAGGATTCATAAAATTGATTGGGACTTTGTTTTAAAACGTCAAGATGTGTGCAATTTTGGCTCAAATGTGTCTTTTTCATTTACTTTAGAGCAGCTAAGGAATGACTATAATATTATTCAGTTTTAGGCAGTTGCAAGGCAGCCAGGGAATAAAATGTTGATTTACAACTCGGCCTTTGGAGTTAGGTTTTACATGCAAATGCAAGGTGCTCCTTATATGCTCCTCGCACCATAGAAGGGCAGCTGGTGCTCGTCCCTTTAGAAGACGGTTGGTAAGCCAGTGGTGCCAGACGTGTCAGTAGGCGATAATGTCCCCGAGGTTTTCACAAGATTGGTCTTCCCAGATTGGTCCAGTACAAGGCCGGCGGCATGGCCCTGACTACTGCAGACATCACTGTTCCGTATTTCCCTCCTTCCCACTGGCCACCTGGAGCCCCAGATCCTCCTCATGCTGCTCCAGGAAACCAGCCACTTCCGAGCAGGAGCCCAAAGTTTGCCACCCTGGCTCCTAGGAAGAGATGAGAAAGAGATTGCATATATCCGTTGGTCATCGGTATGTCTTCTTAGGAGAAGTGTCTGTTCAGGTCCTCTGCCGTTTTTTAATTGGATTGTTTTTGTTGTTGTTGTTGAGTTGTGTGTGTCCTTTATATATTTTGGATATTAACCCCTTACACTTGTAACCTATATAATTTTATTATCCAGTGTCACGTACAATAATGTCACCCCAGTAAATGTAATAAAGATTTAAGAAAAGGATACAGTATAATGTGGTGACAGCAGAGGTTCTGTGCAAGGTGCAGTGGGAGGGAAAGGCCCAGGACATTAAGACAGGTACCAGGTGTCAAGTGATGTTTGGGCCAAGAATTGGGGTTCGTGGACTTTCACCCCATCCCTGTTTCATCTCTGGGCTGAAATTTACTATGCATAGGACAAGTGGATTAGAAGAGAAACCCTTTTTCCTTCTAATAGTTTGTGATTCTTGGTGGAGGTTTAGTATATCAGTTTGTTTTGTTTTTGGTTGCTTTTTGAAAATAATTAAAAAAAATTGAATCAGTTGTATGTATCCAGATATGTTCATTGATAGCTATATTGATTGGCCCGATTTAGCTTTGTAAGTCTAGAAATGTTGAAAATTTTTAGGAAAGTGTCATAGGAATATATATCTACACTAATAAAAGAGAAAAATGGTAATTGGCGTACGGCGATACCTTTTTCATTGGCTAATCAGGGCTATATGCAAATTAACTGCCAACTAAGATTGGCAGTTAACTGCCAACAAGATGGCGGCTAATTTGCATATGTAGGCACAATGCAGAGAGGCGAAAGGGAAAGCAGGAAGAAGCCCCCTGCCACTGACAGTGATCTGAAACCCAGGCGGGAGCTAAGAGCATGGTCTCCCAGCCATGATCGGAGAATCAGGCACCTTTGCCGCCCTGGCCAGTGATAGCAGGAAGTAGGGGTGGAGCCAGCGATGGGAGCTGGGCACGGTCGAAGCTGGCAGTCCCAGGAGCTAGGGGTCCCTTGCCTGGGCCTAAAGCGAAGCCCACGATCGCGGCGCCCCCCGCTGCCACTGCAGGTCCCCGCTGCCTGGGCCGGACGCCTAGGCCAGAGGCGTTAGGCCTGGGCAGGGGCGGAGCCTGCAACCGCGGGGAGCTGGGGGTCCCCTGCCCAGGCCTGACACCTCTGCCGGAGGCCTCAGGCCTGGTCAAGGGGCTGATCCGGTGATTGGTGATCGGTGGGTGATGAGGGTCAACTCCTCTGGCTGAGGCATCAGGCCTGGGTGGGGGGCGGAGCCAGGGATTGGGGGGATATGATGGTCCCCTTGCCCAGGCCTGAAGCCTGGGTCAGAGGCGCCAGGCTTGGGCGGGGGGTGGAGCAAGCGATCAGAGGGAGATGGGAGTCCCCTGCCCAGGCATGATTCCTGGGTCAGAGGCCTCAGGCCTGGGCAGGGGCGGAGCCTGCAACCGCGGGGAGCTGGGGGTCCCTTGCCCAGGCCTGACACCTCTGCCGGAGGCCTCAGGCCTGGTCAAGGGGCCGATCCGGTGATTGGTGATCGGTGGGTGATGAGGGTCAACTCCTCTGGCTGAGGCATCAGGCGTGGGTGGGGGGCGGAGCCGGGGATTGGGGGGATATGATGGTCCCCTTGCCCAGGCCTGAAGCCTGGGTCAGAGGCGTCAGGCTTGGGCGGGGGGTGGAGCAAGCGATCAGAGGGAGATGGGAGTCCCCTGCCCAGGCATGATTCCTGGGTCAGAGGCCTCAGGCCTGGGCAGGGGCCAGAGCCAGTGATCGGGGGGAGATGGGGGTCCCCTGTCCAAGCCTGACACCTCTGGCGGAGGCGTCAGGTCTGGGCAAGGGGCCGATCAGGCGATCGGAGGGTGATGGGGGTCAACGCCTGAGGGCTCCCAGTATGTGAGAGGGGGCAGGCTGGGCTGAGGGACACTCCCCCCCCCCCCGTGCACGAATTTCGTGCACCGGGCCCCTAGTGTGTGTATATATATATATATATATATATACATACACAAAATTAAAAACATCTACAAACTTGCAACCCATCATTGGAGTTCTGATATATTTTCTTCCTGTTTTTTTCCCTCTATATTTGTAGACGTCGTTTGTTTTGAGATCATTGTAAACCCACATGCATATGTAAGCAAGAATATAGAAAGATCCCAGGACCCTTTGCCAGTTCCCCCCAGTGATCTTACACAAGATCACAGCCAGGGTGTTGACACTGATACAGTCAAGATATAGAAGCGTCCCATCAGCCCCAGGACCCCACATGCTGCCTTTTACAGCCACCCCCACTTTCCCCTTAACCTCTGGCAAACACCAGTGAAGTCTTCCATGCTCTATAATTGTGTCATTGCAAACATATTATATAAATAGAATCATACTGCATGTAACGTTCCGGGGCCGACTTCTTCAGCTTTTGCGTATTCCAGATAAAGCTGCCATGAACATTTAAGTTTTTGTGCAAATGAGTGTTTTCAATTATCTAGAATGAATGTTCCAAAGTACAGTTGCTGGTGTGTGTGTGTGCATATGCATGTGCAATTGTGGGTGCACATGTGTATATATTCTAAAAAATAAGCCTAGGATTATACTATGCATGTGCATAGAATAATTTTATCAGATTTTAGTATAACTTTAATGAAAAAACATCTGTAGGGCATGGTCTTTTCCGGCAGACTGAATTCTTTAACGTGGAAAGACCAGGTCAAGGGCAGTAACCTCTTCCTTTCCCTGGGGACTTGGCCTGCGCGATGGTGTAAGCCACGAGGAAGCTTCTAGCAGTGGTTCTCAACCTTCTGGCCCTTTAAATACAGTTCCTTATGTTGTGACCCCAACCATAAAATTATTTTCGTTGCTACTTCATAACTGTAATTTTGCTACTGTTATGAATCGTAATGTAAATATCTGATATGCAAGATGGTTTTAGGCGACCCCTTGTGAAAGGGTCGTTCGACTGCCAAAGGGGTCGCGACCCACAGGTTGAGAACCTCTGTCTAGAGCAGCCGTGGGCAAACTACGGCCCGCGGGCCGGATCCGGCCGTTTGAAATGAATAAAACTAAAAAAAAAAAAAAAAAAAAAAAAAAAGACTGTACCCTTTTATGTAATGATGTTTACTTTGAATTTATATTAGTTCACACAAACACTCCATCCATGCTTTTGTTCTGGCCCTCCGGTCCAGTTTAGGAACCCATTGTGGCCCTCGAGTCAAAAAGTTTGCCCACCCCTGGTCTAGAGCCATGTCTTAGCACAGCTGGAACAATAGGGTGACTTCCTTTGGGCAGAATTGCCTGAAAATTTACACATGTAATTTTCTTTAGTGAATAAGAAATGTAGTTTAGCATTTTTTTAAAAATCTACATAATTATTTTATAAAGTCACAATTGCTAATGTCCCGTATAAATTCGGATTTGAGGTCTGATTTCTTTATATGCAAATAGTCTACTGTGTTCTTTAGTGTGTGTGTGTGTGTGTGTGTTAGCCATTCCTTCCAGCTGTGCCAACTCACTCTCACAGTTAGTCCACTTTTCTCTCTCAAGTTCACTGGGAGGGTCCGGGCCAGGGTAGCATCTCGGCCAGTGATGGTGAACCTTCTGAGCTTGGCGTGTCAGCATTTTGAAAAACCCTAACTTAACTCTGGTGCCGTGTCACATATAGAAATTTTTTGATATTTGCAACCATAGTAAAACAAAGACTTATATTTTTGATATTTATTTTATATATTTAAATGCCATTTAACAAAGAAAAATCAACCAAAAAAATGAGTTCGCGTGTCACCTCTGACACGAGTGTCATAGGTTCGCCATCACTGATTTAGGCCTTCCTGGTGGTGAACATTGCCCGAGCAGGTGAGCTGGCTGCCTTTAGCACTGCTTGCTGTGTGCGTGGCTCTGCATCTCCGGCGGCAGACACGCGTCCACAGAGGAACTGCCTGGGTGTGTGGGCCTCTCAGGTTCTCACCCCTGTCCGTCTGCCTGCAGACGCTGCAGGGCCATCAGGAAGATCCCTGCTCAGTGGTTAGCACTCACTGCTGGGGGCTCGCCTGCAGAGCCTCATCTTCCCCGGTTTGTGCGTGTCGTTGCTGATGCTTTCCTTGGTGCGTTACTTGAGCGCGTGAAAGCAGGGAGAGGCCCTCCATGTGGGGACCACAGTGCTGGTAGTGGTCACCCCAGAGGAGACTCAGACCTTGCTTTCCAGGGGCGTTTCTGGAAAGTTGGTCTCACTGAGTTGTGTTTTGTAGTGAGATTTCTTCTTTGTATCTGGTCTCTAGAAAAGCAGTGCTGGTGTTACGTGTGATATTAGAGTTGGCCGTGACGGTGAGCAGGTAGAGAATGTCTGCCCCCACTTACCTGCCTACGTGGCACTCAGCTCCTTCAGGTCAGAGGCCAACTGCCACTGCAGGACATGGGCCCGCACGCTGCCCCGTCCGCACCCCACCAAGCACCTGCCTTGTGCAGCCCGGCCTCTGTCTGCTCCTCCCTGGCTGTCCTCCGTCCCATGTGACCAGTTCCCATTGTGCCCTGGCAATTTCCTCTCTTTCAGCCCCTACCACTTGGTTCGGATTTGCCTGTTTATTTTTCGGATCCCTCAGTGGATGGTAAGCTTTTTGACGGAGGAGTGTTTAGGTCATCATTGTATTCCCAGGGTCCCGCTCACAGCATGGCACGGAGGACTGGGGGACTAAAGAGAGTAAATTAAAAATAATGTAATAGATGAGACATTAAACCCAGCATGCTGAGAAAGCAGTGCATGATGTGTTTCCCCTCCCACTCTGCTCCCAGCTCTGGGGTTCAGAGGGCCACAGAGTTCTTTCCCATTTGCTCCACTATATGTGCCCAGGGATGCACAGCCAGTAAGTTGGCAGAGCTGGATGCAAAACCCATCTGTAAGCTAGTGTCCCTCCAACATGCATGCTTTTCCATTCTCCCAAGGAATTCAGTGCTAGCTGAGCTGTGTACTGTTGGGCAGGTTCCCTAACCTCTCTGATCTTTTATGAATTCATCCTTTAAAAAATGAGCAACAGTATTTCCTCCCCCCTGAGGATCAAGTGAGGTAATGTAAGCCACGTGCCTGGTGCAGGCAGCGAGCACTCAGTAAGTTTGGTTTTCTCTGCCCAGCCTGCTTCCGCACTGTGGTTCTGTGCCCGAATGCTGCGCACGGTGCTGCACTGGGCATCGGAAACCTGACGACAGTTTAGGGACTTTAATCTCAAAACCAGTGTGAGTCTCTGGAAAAGAAGATATCAGTCTTGCTTTATCTGTGTTTTGTAGTCGGTTATCTAACAAACTCACGCAAAGGAGGTCAAAGCAACAAGAACTTACTTATATTGAGGTCATTTTAATCCCCCCCCCCCCCGTGCTATGGTTATTAGGATGCTAAGTGTCTGACAAATTGGAGCTGAAATCACCATTTTCCCCCCATTAGACATGTATAATTTTGCTTTGGATTAGATCCCAATGGAACATTCTAGTGGAGTGTACATTTTCATGCCCCAAATACTTTCTCCAGTCTCCTGCGACAGAGCAACACAATAACAGGCTAGGGCAGATTTTCAGTTAAGTGGTCGGCTTCTTTTAGACTTGTCTTAAGAGCATGGCTTGAGTCGGTGAAGCTTAACACGAGGAAGCTCATCTTTTATTTACATGATTGCTCATTTTAGCCATGTCAGGAGGCAGACGTCTTACCCTTTGTCATGGATCATACTTTAGTTTGTGAGTTAAGGCGACAGTAAGCAAATGAAAGAAAGAAAATAAATTGAGAGGCATCCCCAGATATAATGTAGAATTCCAGGGAAAATCGAAACAAGGCCACCCAGATTTGTGCAAAGGGATTAAAATAGAAGAAGAAAGTGTTATGTCAGATAGTTTTCATCAGCACACAAGTCAAGAGATTGCTATGGAATATGAAGAACTAAATGTGCAGCCCTCTCTCTGGCTCAGTCCCTTCTCCCGCACAGCTGGGGTTCAGCCCTTGCCTAAGGAGTGGGAGCTCCCCCATCCATGCCGAGTCTCTGATTATTTCCTTATAGAATGTTCCGTGTTGTTCCTAGCATTACATCCCTCTCACAGAAATAGCAACTTTTACCGAACTCTAGTGGTGCCAATTACTGTGACTTTTATCTACATTATTTTGTTTTCACAATAATTCTCTGAGTTAGGTATTATTATTACCTTTCTTATTTTTCAGATGGGGAAAATTGTGAGCCAGAGGTTATCTTGCTCATTGTCCCTGAGCTGTAGGTAGCATAGAGCTAGGAGAAATGAATCCACCCAGATCTGACTCCAAGACCATGTTTTGGGACCTAGCCAGTGTGGCTCAGTTGGTTGAACATTGTCCTATGCACCAAAGGGGTGTAGGTTTGATTCCTAGTCAGGGCTCAAGCCCAGGTTGTGAGTTCAGTCCCTGGTTGGAGTGTGAGGCAACTGATGGATGCTCCATTCTCATTATGATGTCTTTCTTTCCTTTTCCCTCCCTCTCTCTCTAAAATCAATAAAAACTTGAAAAAAATCATTATTCCATTCTGCCTCTCCTATATTATACCCATTTTGAAGGACAGAACCATCTTTTCTGTAATTATTGAGTCTGTATAGTGGGCCAAGGCTGGGCACTGGGGAGCAAGCTCAGCATGCTTCCTACCCTCATAGAGTAGAGTTCAAATTGTGGTTTGCAACTCGTAATAGCGAGATGTGAAATCAGTTTGAGGGCCACATACAGCATTTAAGAGAAATAGAATAGAAAGTATTGGGATGCATCAAATATTGTGGTGTGTTTTATTAAACTATTAGCGGCCTCATGCACGAAATTCATGCAAGAGTAGGCCTTCCTTCCCCCGGCTGCCAGCACCGGTTTCCCTCCGTCCATGGGCAGGCACCCAGGACCCAGGCTTCCCTCACAGCCCTGGCTTTATCCGGAAGGTCATCTGGTCTAATTAGCATATTTTGCTTTTATTATTATAGATGAATATAGTAGTTTAAAGTATAAACATATTTCTTACTGTAGGTTTTGGTGGAAATGAGGTGGTTTTAAACAAGTATGATAATAGATCAGATAAGTGATTATAAACTGTCATAATGAGCTATGAAGACATGTGACAGGTGTCTTCTGAGAGGGTAACATTTGGGCTGAGACCTCAAGGAAGAGAGTAGCAGGATGTCAGTGACCCAGACAGGGGAACAGCAGGTACAAGAGCCCTGGGCCAGGTAGACAAAAGTCGAAATGGTATGGACCATAGCAGCGGTCGCCAACCTTTCGGACCTCATGGACCGCCATTGGTCCACGGACCACCGGTTGGCGACTGCTGACCATAGTGTCTGACCATAACACAGTACAATTAGAAATACAGAAATGTAAGCAAACACAATGCCTAGTAGTAATCTTCATCCTTATTATCATCATAACCACGACCCTTCTTTAGCTGCATCAAATAAGAAAGACTCAAAAACTAAGTTACATAATATTGTCATTCTGGCCTTTGATTTACCTCTACTCTGTTTACTGTTTTTAATTGTTTCTGAAAGACTTGTTTTTTGTTTTGTTTTCTTTGTTTATGAAAGGTTTTGCTTATAGGCATTGGCTTACTCTCATCATTTTTTTCTAGAATCTATATTGACAGCTGGTTGGTTGGCCTGCTGTGGGATTTCTAAACCAGGGTATCTCAGCCTTGGCACTCTTGACAGTTGGGCTGGATAATTCCTGACCTTCCCCAATAAACTCCTCCATCCCCCCCAGTTGTGACAACCAAAAATGCCTACAGACATTGCCACATGTTCTGGGCGGGGGTGAGGTTGGGGGAAGTGGCAAAATGGAGGACTTGGAGACCTGCTCTAAGGGAAATCCCAGGCTAACATGAGGCGAAGTCTCCCAGATTGAGAATACCCTCTATTCCATCTGTTCATCAAGAGAGGACATGGTAAGACTGCCCCCTGCCCTCTTTCTCTTCAAGAGAAAAAGTTAGGTTTTATGACTGAGAGTTCCTGATGACTTCAAGAAAGCCTGTATACTAGTACATCACTCCTTATTACAGAAACTGTTGTGTAAGTATGGTGGGGTTGCCTTGCAATGTGTACTATCCTCAGGTTAAAAATAAAAGGGGATTGATAATGGCTCAGCTGTTTTAACTGATTAATTGACTCCATGCCTTTTCATACAGAAGTGGGCCCAGCCTTTGGCAAGCCTACTGTGAGTTGCTTTTCCAATAGTGTTGATTGGTTTCCTTTGTTCTCCAGGCTTAACCCAGTCCATCTTGTGACCAGTGGCATGTAATTCTATAACAGGAGCTATTTGTTCTGAGGCCACATTTTCTCTAAATTGATTTCCTGTCTTTTAATCTTCCTTATTTTGCTCCATTTCATAACCTCACTATATTTCTCCCGATAAATGCTTCACTGAAGTAACTCAGTTTATTCTGAGTTGGATTTTTAGGGATACATCTTGTTATTGTATGTTGGCAATTGTCTGTTCCTGAAAAAGAATTCCATTCTTTAAACCTAGAATTTTCCTTTCTGCTATTTTGGACTAACCTTGTGCAACTAAATACCCTGCTGATTATTGTACATAGAAATGAGTTTTGATCATTCAAAGGACTCTCCTTAAAAATCCTTAAATAAGAGCCCTAGTTGGTTTGGCTCGGCGGATAGGGCATCGGCCTGCAGACTGAAGGGTCCCAGGTTAAATTCCAGTCAAGAGCACATGCTCAGGTTGCTGACTTGATCCCCAGGAGGAGGTATGCAGGAGGCAACCAATCAATGATTCTCTTTCATCATTGATGTTTCTGTTTCTCCCCCTCCCTCTCCTTTCCTCTCTGATCTCAATAAAATACAAATTTAAAAATCCTTGAATAAGATTGTTGGTCTTATCAATCCATTGAAATCTTTGAAAATTCAATCATGTGGAGCAAATGTAGGTTTATATGTGTGAGTATGCAAAACAGAGGGTTTATTCTTGTGTTATTATTTTCCATATGAATAACTGGGTATGCCTCACTCTGTATGCATTAGCATCCTGAATTCAGGGGGCTAGTTTCATCCCTTACTAACGTAGGGTTTTTACTTGGATATTATCCTACCAGTGAGGCTGTTCCAGAATACCTAATATAAAGTAACCTCTCTTGGTACTTAGTCCCCTAACCTTCATGATGTCTTCATAGACATTCCTCACCATCTGTGACGCTATATACTTGCTGGTATGTTTGGGTTTTCCCCCCTTTTCCTTATTGGAATGTAAGCTATATTCCCAGTGCTTAGAACACACCAGGAAATATTTGCTTGAATGAATAAATTTTCTTAATTAGTTTATCAGGCACTTATTTAGCACCTTTGATGTGCCACACATCATTCTAAGATCTTTACAAATATTAACCCATTTCCAAGTGGATGGTTTTCTTTGCCTTTCCTTCACAAATATATTTTCTATACTATTCCCCTTTTCGTTGAAATAATCATTGTTTTGAGCAGCTGCACTCCTGTATCTTAGCAGAATGTTTCTTTTTCTGTTCATAGCCTCTTGTTTATGTCACTATTTTCTTCCATCTTCATGTCCTCTCCCTGAGGTCATGAGGATTCTTCTAGGTTTCCTGATCGCCCCTCTCCTGGAATGGGCACGGGCCCAGTTGTGTACTCAGTGTGTTCCTGAGAATGTCTAAGGAAACCAGTGTAGAAGGTGGGGAACTCTATTTACAGGTCATGCCATTTTTTTCAGTGGCCATGTGACCAGCTCTGAGCGGCTTACTTGTGCTCACAAATGGTCTTGCTGCTCCCAGCCCATTAAAAAACAATGCAGTGTTTACATAGGTCATAAATACTTAATCACTGTTCATATATATTTTAGTGTCTAAGTGTTGTACTGTGTGTATTATTTCCAAAAAAAAGCAGAATCGACAGAAATACAGGCAATTTTAATACTCTAAATTTTCTGTCCTCAAATTCTGGGATTCTCCATCTACCCAGAGAATTCGTGGAAAAAGTTGTTTGTTTTCATGTTGGTCAGGACTTGCTGGTGGTGAGCTTGCAGGAGGTAATTTTGCTGGCTGAAGTGGCGTGTCTTGGTTCCTACGAGAAAGATGTTTCCGGGGAACTTGAGTAACCTGTCTGCCAGTTGTGTTGGCAGGAGCTTTGAGCAAACAGAGTTGGGAGAGACCTTCCCGGGAGTACTGGGAGCAGAGAGAGGACGACGCACAGGGTTTCTGTGCGCCCAGCCCACCAGACGTTCCCTGGCCCCGCCAAGTTCTGCATCTGCGCCCACCCTCACAGTCACTTCCAATGGAAGACCAAGAAACCTGCCCAGTGGTGGTGGTGGTTCTGGCAAACCTGCCTGGATTGACATCATGGGCATGTAGAAAGCTGGGGAAGGCAGAGGGTTCCAGCTGTTGCTTCTGGGATTTTCCACGTTGCCCTAACATAACTACCTGTACTTCTCGCCTTCATCTCTCTGTTTAACTTACTTCCCTGGTATTTATGAGTTAAAATGTGAGCGTGGGTGTCCTGAGTGTTTCCACACTCTTCAATGTTCCTGTGCATTTTTCTTACCACCTTGTTATCCTGGCAAACTCGACCCCAAGTGCCCTCCCAGGGCCCCAGGCCTGCCCCAGCCTGCGGGTGCTCACATGGCAGGGCTGGCCACCTCGCCAGGGGTGGGGCTGCTGGGAGGGGTGCATCTCCTGGTGGGTGTCCCAGCACAGGAAACAGCTGGGGAGTGTGGCTGGTCCTCAGAAGGCGAGCAGGGTGTCTGCCCTGGCCTCGAGTAGTGCCTCAGGACTGGTTTTCAGCAGCTCTTGTGGTTCACATGGAAGAAATGCCACTGCTGAAGTTTTAATTTTTCTCTAGAAAAAGAAAACATGCCATTTTCCGAGGCTTCTGAAAACCATCGAATTGGTAATTTTGCCTTTTTTGGTGTGTCATTCTCTTTTGCAATAACATACCATTTGTTGCCATGTAGCCAACTGGTCAATATTCAAAAACAGAATCCCCAGTCATAAAGTTCTGTAAATATTCCAGAAGGTTGTTTGGTGTGTGTATGTGCACACGTGAGAATGGGTGTGTGTTTTCATGTCTTTTAGGTTCTTGTTTATTTTTGGTTTGCTTTTTTGCATCTTGGAGTTCTTGTTTTGGGGACGAACGTAATAAAAGTGTGAAGTGAATAAATATGGAGTAGACTCCATAATTAAATGATGTTACGACATGAGTTTGCATGTAAAGCTGGACAGGCTTGGTCAACAGATGGAGCTGACTTGAAATTGTTAACCTGAAACCAAATCAGTTGTGAGAAAGGAGAACTGAGTAGGTTTGAGAAATCCATGCACATTCAGAAATCAGTCTGACAGTGTCAGAGTTGTCTTGAGTACATGCTAAAAAGCTGGTGTCCAGCACTCACCATGGGCATTTGGGACTTTCAGGAAGACAGGCTGTCAAGCAAACAAACCGATTTTATTTTAAATCTGAGAGGGGGTTTGTTTTGCCTAAAGGTCACATGAATGCTATGCTAGTTTATCCTGATAGTGAGGGGAGAACGTCCAGGGATATTTTTCAAACATTCCTGTGTAAATGCGTTCCAGTCTTTGAACAAATCTGTAGACATACAGTGAGTTTACGTACCACTTAAATGGACGAATGTTATTGTGAAGCTTTGAAATATATGATCCCGTGTGAAACATTATGCAGTGAAACCAAACTGCTTTCTAAAAGCTTGGTTAGCCAGTTTCTTAAATGATTTAGATCAGTTGGAGAAATAGGCAGAGAAGTGAACTCTAAGGTTATAATTTTTGTGGTTTCCGAAGGATGGTTAGCCCCGAACTAATGTCTCTTAAGATCATCTAACAGCAACTGTCAAGATAATTTCTTCCCTTAAAAAGAGATGGGTGGCACACACACAAAAAAATGAAAAAGTTCTCTGCAGTTTGTTTTTTATTGGCCAATTCAGGATCTTGTTGCAGAAATGTGTATTGTTTGTATGGTATGTTCAGGAAACTTCTAGAAACTCTTTGCTGCTGATAACTAAACAGTTGAATTTATCCCACCCCTTCTTTCAGGTATTCACATACAAGCAGAGCACAATTACACACCAGAAGGTGACTGCCATGCACCCCATGAACGAGGAAGGCGTGGAGGACATGGCCACCTTGACGGAGCTGCACGGGGGCTCCATCATGCACAACCTACACCAGCGATATAAGAGAGACCAGATTTACGTAAGTGCCGCTTCGATGCCCTCTGAAAGTCCCCCAGGTTTGACTGTCTTTTCTTCCTTTTTTAATTTTCAATTATGGTTGACATTCAATATTATACAAGTTTCAGGTGTACAGCACAGTGGTTAGACATTTCTATAACTTACAAAGTGATGCCCCCAGTAAATCTAGTACTAGTTTTCAAAATTATTGTTTTCAAAGAGTACTTCCTGCCTTTTGAGAACCCCTAGTTAAGTAAAACTATGTGTTCAAATGTTTGGCCAAATTAGAAATGTGGCTCAATGAATCATGTTCTCTGTGTTTATTGCCATGATTTCATTAGAGGGGTTACTTAAATTGAAGGGTAATTTGACCTTTCTTCTCCTGAATGTGTTCTGTTTGTAAGTGTTCTGCTGTATAAAGAAGCCAGGAGGAGTGGTTTGACTTCCTCAATTAAAGGTTGGGAAAATGTGGATTTGCAAAGCAATGTACCTGAGCTTACGCTTTTTTCTCCTTTTATGATTTCCTTTTTTTTTTCTGGCTCTGGATCCCACCCAGGGATATATTTGGATTCAAGGGAAACCATCTACTTTACTTGTGGGATCTGTTTTGAATGGATACATGTCCTTACGAAGCAGACATGCACATGTTTCTCTCAATGTTTATGAAATGTGACTACTTCTGTATTATAAAGTAATATTTAAAACTCCTATAATAACCCTCTTTTACATTTAAGTACATATACATTACGTTATCGTCAAGATAGAATGGCCTGCAGATTTTATCCATTTTTTTATCTGCCTGTTTGCGGGTTTTTACAGTAGACTGGGGCAACTGCTTATATATGTGTGTGTGTTTTTTCCGATCAAGTTCAAATTCATATAACTTTTAATAAAACATTTTAATATTGTGACAACACTTCATCTTTGAATAATTTTTGTTCTGTGGGAGTTACACTGAACTTGGCTAATATTTCTGTGATTATGATGGAGGGTAATGTCAGCTTTTAGAACAGCGAGTAGGTACTAGCTGATAGTTGAGGCACGCTTAGGAATTAGGGTTCTCCAAGTTATCTACGTTAGACCAGGAGAGAAGAGTTGGGAAAGAGGAGGAATGAGAGATTTGGGGGTGTGGGGCTTCATTTTATTCATCTTTTTAACAAGCATGTTTATTTGCCTTCTCTTTGCATTGGGAAAGTGTCATTTTTGCCAGATCGACCTAATGTTTGCCAAATGCTTTCAGACAGCCCTGGCTAGAGAAATTTCATCACTTTGCAGTCCTCTGACGTGCTGAGGTTGCTTACACTAAGTCTTCAGATTTAAAATGTTTTCCATATGTGCTTCAGACAAGGTAACGTTCATACATGTCTATGTAAAAGTGGCGGTGCATTCCGTGTCTTGCATGTGCTGGCGGGACGCACATTTATTCCTCTGCTTCCATCTCAGAAATCTGGTGGGCAGCAGTGAATGCCCTCTTCCCAGGGAACGCTCAGGCACGGGTGTCCGAGTTCCCATGTACTGCACTGTGTTTTTAGCATTAAGTATCCGACAATTCCATGTAGCTACTTGTTTACATAGCACATTCTTTCCTCAGTTTGTCAAGGACTTACTTATTTTGTCTTTTGGAGCCAAGGACATTGCCAGGCACCTGGTGGTTGTGCAATAAATGTTTGTATAATAAATGTCATACATATCAGAAAGAACCAGTTCTGGTTGGTAATGAAATGTGAAGCTAGGTTGAAATAGTTTTTATTGGTGTATGTCTCTTGTAGATGAGTACTTCAGAACTCATCTCTTTTCATGTAAGTCCTTACTCTACATTTAATAGTCAAGCACAAGTAAGTCAATTAGGAGGTGAAAAATACTGCCCAATGGATTTATTTATTTATTTATTTTTAAAATAGATTTTAACTGATTTCAGAGAGGAAGGGAGAAAGAGAGAGAGAGAGAGAAACATCAGTGATGAGAGAGAATTATTGATCGGCTGCCTTCTGCACACCCTACACTGGAGATCGAACCCACAACCCAGGCATGTGCCCTCACTGGGAATCGAACCATCACCTCCTGGTGTGTAGGTCAACACTCAACCACTGAACCAAGCCGGCCAGGCTCTAAAGTGCTTTTATCCATTTGTTCACTGCTATGTGATCCAAACCCAGATGACCACCTAGGGCCAGAGATTGCAGGGATCTAAAACACAGACAGAGATAAGCACAAGAGAATATCTCGGGAATGGACTCAGAAGTATGCCATGTGGTACTACCTTAAAGTCAGAATAACCTGCATTATAGTTAGAATGAACTTGAAATTATTGTTCCTTTTTTTAATTTTTTTCATCCAGCTGCTCCCCTATCAGACCTCATCTTTTTAAATTTTATTTTTTGTTTACCTCCCTCCATTCACAAGCTCATCTCAGAAGACTTAAGTTCTTCCAGCTTTGAACAATAACTGCTTTAGAAACTGTAAAGTAGTTACAAGAGGACAGTTGCCCAAGATTCAGAATTTTAAAAAAACGGGGCATGTGTATTTTGTGGCCAATATCTTCACTCTAATTTGGTTATGAGATGAAACCATTCCTCACTGATCTAACATGCTGAAGACATCATCTGAGGAGGAGGAAGATGGGTGCTCAGTTGTCCCATCAAAGGAAACAGCATTATTCTAGCAGCATCCATCTCTTCCACCGTTAGAGATCTGAGGTTACATGATATACTCTACACTCATAACTGATGTGGCTGGAGAACTGGTATTGAATTTATAGCATCAGCAGAACAGAAAATGTGATGTCTCTTAAGCATGTCAACAAAGGAATGACCTGTTCTTATTCTACTGAGAATGGAAATTGGAAGTCAAACATCCTTTGTATTCCCAAATAGGGTTTCAAACATTTTGTGATTTCCATTTAAATTGCCAGGAGGCTTGGAGCTATTAGTTAATCCATCTTCCAATACACTGTTTAATATACCACTGAATAAATGATGCAAGTTGTCAATCGATGAGTGATCAACTAATAGCTCTGCTAGTCATTGATTTATTTTTCTTCAATAAAGTTGCATAAACCAATGAGTTAGCTGCTGGATTAATCAGCATGGGAAACAATCTTTTGTAAATGCAAAGCTGTTTTTGTATATACTATTGGGATTTGCTTCATTGTTTGACATCAAATGATGATGTAAAGTTCAAAAGAGTGAGTATTTTGCCACGTTCACTTAAAAGTGCATGGTCTGTGCACAGGTTGACACATTGATTGGCCTGATTTATGCAGAATTAATAAGCTAGTCAGATAGTGTGGCTTTCATGTGCTGCGCATGATACTGGCAACCCTGGAGTTCATAGATGGACTGGAGACCCAGCAGTTTTGAACATGTGTATGGAGTTTGCAAAACTTATTTTCTAGGTGCAACCCCTATCTAACTAAATTTTTTCTTCATCTTGTACACTTGATAGGTAAAGACCCTATAGCATGGTAGTAATAGTGGGTTTAAATGGACAAAATAAAGTACTGTTTGGTGTGGGAGTTGTTGTGAGTCTGTGTTGAAGTGACTTAACTATGTGGGATATTGAGTAACCATTGAAATAGGTTTGTTCAGCCATTTATATTAATAAGCATTTAAATTCAACAGATAATCCAGGTGACTTAACATGAATGAATAAAAATCAATGCTATTGGAAAAATAATAAATTGCCCAAGTAAACCCTGTGGTTAGGATCTTGTTTTTGGTGGTTTTTTTGTTTTTGTTTTTGTTTTTTCCCTGAAGTGAAGATCTTTTTCCTCTCCTTTGAGGGACAAAACACAGGAGCTTTGCACATGCAATTTGCAGGTCGACTCAGTTAATTTTGCCTGTATGCCTTCCTTGTGAGACTTGGATAATTAGATTCTTATCCATAAAGCAGCCACCATGATTTTCCTATCATTGCTGACGCTGTTGGCAGTGGGTGCCTACCGTCAGGAGCCCCCTGTGAGAAAAGCACGGCTTTTCCGCCTTCTATCCCAACTCTGAGAGACGCCCGTCTGTCCATTTAAAGGAGGGAAAAGATGGCTTGACTTACAACATAGGTGAGAGCCAGCCTTTCTGGAGGCTCTGGGGGAGGACCCACTTCCTGCTCGTTCCTGGTGCTGGCAGAGTTCACCTGGGACTGAGGTCCTCGCTTTCTTGCTGGCTGGCAGCTGAGGGCTGGCCCAGCTTCTAGAGCAGTGATGGCGAACCTTTTGAGCTCGGCGTGTCAGCATTTTGAAAAACCCAAATTAAATCTGGTGCCGTGTCACATATAGAAATTTTTTTATATTTGCAACCATAGTAAAACGAAGACTTTTATTTTTGATATTTATTTCATATATTTAAATGCCATTGAACAAAGAAAAAATTAACCAAAAAAATGAGTTTGTGTGTCACCTCTGACACGCGTGTCATAGGTTCGCCATCACTGTTCTAGAGGCCCCCCCCTTCCTGGAACTCCAGGTTCCTCCTGCTTAAGGCTCCACCATGTCAGCCTTTCCCATCCCCTGGTGACTTCCCAGGCGATAGCCCAGCTCAGCACTTCAGCTCTCTACTTGCGAACCCATCCCAAACTTCCACCTTGAATCTCTTGCCTCTGGGCTTCCTGACATGGAGGCTTGCCCCTGATGGTCTCACCCCTTGGAGACGCCTGACGAGGGTCCCACCCTCCTCTGTCCCTTCCTACCACTGAGGAGACATGGTGAAGGCGGTCTCCCTCTGTAAGTTCCTGAAGACTCAGGGAGTGGAAGGGCAGGGTGTGTGTTTGTGGTACAAGGAGGTAATAGGTGGGCAAGGAAACCCGAGCTGGGTGTGAAAAGCCCTATGGAGCAGGGGCCGTCATGACACTACGGAGAGTTGGTTAGAAGGAAAGGCTAGTGAGACACCACGCATGAAGATGCAGATGAGAGGGAATTTGGTGCGATGGCCTCACTACATTGGGAGGTTCTTTGCTTATGGACTCTGGTGTTTGGTTGGGAACGCTGAGATGTATGTAGTCAGGCTGGGTCTGGGAACCCTGAAGCAGTGGTTCTTAAGCAGGTGATGCTGCCCCTGGGGACATTGGCGATATCTGGAAGCATTGTTGGTTGTCATAGCTAAGGAAGAGAATGCTAATGGTGTTTGGTAGGTGGGGGGATGCTCATAAAGGTCCCACAGTGCACAGGACAGCCCCACAACCAAGAGTCACCTGGTCCAAGACGTCAGAAGGGCCGAGGTGGAGAAACCCTGGCTTCCTTAAAGCTAGTCAGCAAAGTCTGGGCTCAGTGTCATACAGACTATGCCATCTTTGCTAAAGGTTAATGAAGAGAGAATCTACCAGAGAACAATTTTTAAAAGAGCTGATAAGGAAGTGATGTGAGATGAGAGTCAATCAGCTCAGAGTGTTGCAGTAATTCAAGGGTAAGAAACTGAGGGTTTCAGACGAGGGTCTATATGGTAGTGAGCAAGACAAGAGCAGATATGAGGAGTTGGGGGAGGTGAAGGAGACAGGATTATCTTTAATGACACCCCTCATCAAGCCCCTGAAAACCTGGCACCATTGATCTGGGCAGCCAGGGAAGGGGAGGTGGGTTTTGGGTGCCTGATGTACTGTAGTTTCTGGAGCCTTGGTCTCTGAAGCCTGGACCGTTTCAAATTGTTATGTACCCAGGATCTAAACATAGTGTTGACAAGAGTAGATGAGGTTTCTTTTTTTTTTTTTTTTTTTTTTTAATTAAATCTTTATTGTTCAGATTATTACATTTGTTCCTCTTTTTTCCCCCCCATAACTCCCCTCCTCCCAGTTCCCGCCCCACCCTCCGCCCTCACTCCCCACCCACTGTCCTCATCCATAGGTGCACGATTTTTGTCCAGTCTCTTCCCGCATCTCCCACACCCCTTTCCCCCCCAAGAATAGTCAGTCCATTCCCTTTCTATGTCCCTGATTCTATTATAATCAACAGTTCATTCTGTTCATCGGATTATTTATTCACTTGATTCTTAGATTCACTTGTTGATAGATGCATATTTGTTGTTCATAATTTGTATCTTTACCTTTTTCTTCCTCTTCCTCTTCTTAAAGGATACCTTTCAGCATTTCATATAATCCTGGTTTGGTGGTGATGAACTCCTTTAGCTTTTCCTTATCTGTGAAGCTCTTTATCTGACCTTCAATTCTGAATGATAGCTTTGCTGGATAAAGTAATCTTGGTTGTAGGTTCTTGGTGTTCATCACTTTGAATATTTCTTGCCACTCCCTTCTGGCCTGCAAAGTTTCTGTTGAGAAATCAGCTGACAGTCGTATGGGTATTCCCTTGTAGGTAACTGAATTTCTTTCTCTTGCTGTTTTTAAGATTCTCTCTTTATCTTTTGCTCTTGGCATTTTAATTATGATGTGTCTTGGTGTGGTCCTCTTTGGATTCCTTTTGTTTGGGGTTCTCCGCGCTTCTTGGACCTGTAAGTCCATTTCTTTCACCAGGTGAGGGAAGTTTTCTGTCATTATTTCTTCAAATAGGTTTTCAATATCTTGCTCTCTCTCATCTTCTGGCACCCCTATAATTCTGATGTTGGTACGCTTGAAGCTGTCCCAGAGGCTCCTTACACTATCCTCGCATTTTTGGATTCTTTTTTCATTTTGCTTTTCCGGTTGGGTGTTTTTTGCTTCCTCGCATTTCAAATCATTGACTTGATTCTTGCGCTCCTCTGTTCTGCTGTCGGGAGTCTGTATAATATTCTTTATTTCAGTCAGTGTATGCTTAATTTCTAGTTGGTTCCCCAATATAACATCGAGGGTCTCATTAGTTTTCTTGTAGATCTCATTAAGTTTATCGGCGGCTTCTAAACAGTTCTTGAGAGACCTTAAAAGTGTGGTTCTGAACTCTATATCTTCCATTGACAATTTTGTCCTGTTTCTTTGTCTCCGCATTTTGTTATGCTTCCTTGATGCACCCCCTAGTGGTCTTTGTTCGTGGTCTTATAGTTAAATTTTGATTGTTGTAGCTAATTCCAGGGAGGGTTTGACCTCCAGGCCAAGTGGCTATGAGAATCAGCTGTGTCAGCAGTGAGAGAACTTCTGTCCTCTAGGGAGGTGCTAATCTGGCGTTTGCCTGAGGCTATCCGGCAAATGCCTCTGTGCAGGGCTTGGGCGGGGCAGGTCGCACAGGATCAACAGGGTGGGCTGGAGAGAGCAGTTATGGCGGCTCTCAGTCCTGTCCCCAGGGGCTCTGCCTCTCTGAGTCCCAGCACCCGCTGCAAAGCTCGGAGAGAAAGCTGCACTCGCTCTGACCGAAGCCAGGCAGACCCGCTTCTCCCGTTTGAGTCTGGGTCCCTAAAGACTCGCCCGGATCTGGAGCTCAGAGTCTGCGACTCCCTCCCGATTGAAAACGCCAACCGCGCCCTCCGCCGCCAGCCCGCTCCGCGCGCGCACTCCGCACCTCAGAATTTGACTTCAGCACTGCGCCTCCTCTGCGTGTCCGTATGCGTTTCTCTTTCCTCCTAGTTGTAGGACCTCCACTCAGCCAGCGTTCCAGTGGTTCTGGGTGATGTCCCTCTGTCTTTTAGTTTCACTTTTGAAGTAGTTGTTCAAAGCAGCAAACTCCGGCGTTAACCTATGCCGCCATCTTGGTTCTCCCAGGTTTCTGTTGTCTTGAAGGTGAGCGCTGTGTCCAGAACGGAGGGACTGCCACGCAAGGCTTGTGGTGTGGCTGCTCTATTTCCCTCCGAATGGAAGAGAAGCCCATTCTCTCCAGGAAAGGGTTTGTCATGCTCTGGGTCAATTGCACGGAGACTCCTGTCCCAGCCCTGAAGGAATGGCCCAAAACCACATCAGGGAGAGAGCTGTGGGGAGCTTGGGGCGCGCCTGCAATTAGGGGGCAGGAGACGGCTCCGAGGAAGCTGTGCTGTTCCACCCAGCCCTTCGGTTAGTTTGTTGGTCTTGTTGAACAAACAGTGCAGAGATCAGAATCAAACCAGCCCGTTTAACGATGTGGGGCTGTGTCTAAGGATAAATGCTCATGTCAGCACAAAGATTCTTCACAGCTAACGTATTTTTAGGTGTTTCAAAAATACTCTTCTTTGGTTAGGTGGCGTTCCAGACGGAATCTGTAAATGTATTTGATGTTGTTCCTGCATTAACTTTGAAGCCTGTTTCTGTCAAGCCAAAGGTGTTAGCATTTCTAAAAGGCAGCAACCAGCCCTAGCCAGCTTGGCTCAGTGGATAGAGTGTTGGCTGGGTTTGATTTCAGTTACAGGCTCTTCCCTGGCCCGTGCCCTAGTGCCCTGGCTGGGGTGCATGCAGGAGGCAACCAATCAACGTGTTTCTCTCACATCGATGTTTTTCTCTGTCTTTTCTTCTCTCTCCCACTCTCTCTAAAAGATCAATGGAAAAATATCCTCATGTAAGGATAAACAAAACAAAACAAAAATAAATGAAATGCAGCAACCAGTTAAAGACCCACTGATTGCAGGAGGCAGGTGGACTGAGGCGTTATACCCAACACCATGGAGGGTACCGTTTTTGGACATGTGAATTGAAATCTGCATTTCATTTCCTTGAGTTGAGTTGAGTTTTCCCAAAGTAGACTTTTTTTTTTTGGCTTGTTTCTTTTCCTTTCCAAAGCCAGTGTTGAGTAACAGCCGCCTCTCACGGATTCGGGATGGCCCGTTGGTGGGATGAGGAGTAGGCCTGGCATGTGTCTCGTACCGGGAACAGCTGAGTCCAGTGTGGTTTGTCCGGGTTTTTTTCACATGAAATCAAGAACTGGTGTTGCCAAAAGATGATTGTAACCATCTGTCTGACTGGGGATGTATTTTTAAACTTTACCAACCGTTTATGCTTTGAGTGGCCACTTCCACGTCAGCACATTGATGGTGGCAATTACAAACCTTGTTTTTGTGATTTTTTTTCTTCTTCCCCGCCTCTCTTTAGGGTCAGATTCCTTTCAGCGAGGAAGGGATTTTAGTCTGAAAGCCGCTCGAATTAAATCGAAATGTCACCTCTAAATGTAAGAGCTTGACTTCAGTAACAACTCGAGTTACCTATTGTGATCTAGTTTTCAGTGGCCTTGAATGCTTCATGGGGCTTTTCTTTAATTGTTTAAAAATGTTTTTAATTGTTTAATCGACAGTGATGGCAAACAGTTTTGTTATGTAGAAGGTAGTGGCTTAGAGCACTAGAACACCTTTATAGTGTGAGTTTAACAGGTAGGTAGGTCATCTACACCGTTGGCGAGCAGTATATCTACACCGATTCAGCCCTTCCTCTGTATCAGGATGTGTGCTAGGCCCCGAGGGTGCAAATTACTCTTCTTCAAGGTAGTTGCTTCTTGAAAGATAGGATAAATGAAGGACACTGCCCCTCCAGGGCCTCCCAGTTTATTGGCGAAGACAGACAGAGCACACCATTGACAAATAGCGCGGGGTAACAATACATGTGGCAAAAGTACTTACTAGGAACACAGAAAGGGCCTTGGAAGGAAACGGTGAGGACAGGGTCAGGAAGTGATTCCAGCCCAGGCACCAGTTGGGCCGAGTCTTGGAGCATTCACTGGGGAATTTGGTCCGGAGGAGGGTGGCTCATTCCTCACAGAAGGTCAGCGTGTACACATTTATGAAATCGTGTGATGTTAATCATTTGTCCAACGGCAGGACATTGAAGATGCGGAGATGAAGGTTGCATGTGGCGGGCCGACCAGGTGGTCAGGAGCAGGTGAGGAAGGGCTCTGTGTGTGAAGGCTGCAGGGAACAACTTTACACTGAGTTCTGGGGAAACTCATCTGGCTGCAGGGTGATGGGTGAGTGCAGGAGAGGGGTGGATCTAGGACAGGGGTGGGCAAACTTTTTGACTCGAGGGCCACAATGGGTTCTTAAACTGGACCGGAGGGCCGGAACAAAAGCATGGATGGAGTGTTTGTGTGAACTAATATAAATTCAAAGTAAACATCATTACATAAAAGGGTACGGTCTTTTTTTTTTCAATAGTTTTATTCATTTCAAACGGGCCGGATACGGCCCGCGGGCCGTAGTTTGCCCACGGCTGGTCTAGGAGGAGAGGGGACCAGCCAACCAGATGGGAAACTATGGGGTCCTGACCCAATCCTGGGAGAACTTTGAATTCAGAAGATACCGAGAGGTAGAATCTTAAGTGATTGAGTCTGGGGGACAGGCAGGCAGAGTTTCTGCAGGATGATACCTAGATTTCTAGGTTAACCATTCTGGTGCTATTTGTCATGCATGAGGTGACCATGAAGAAACAGGTGTTTGGGGGAGATCAGCCGTGTCCTTGTTACGTGTGAGCTCAGGGGCATCTGAGTGAAGATGTCCAGTGGGCCATTGAGTAGACAGACCTGTCATTTAAAACGGAAGCTGCATTCTGGATAAACATTCCAGGAGTAATTCATTGCCATGTTTAACCGAGATGATGGAGAGAGAAGGAAAGAGGAGAATGGTGAGTAGCTAACGACTCCGCTTCTTAGCAATTCTTCCCTTTGGAAAGTGTGCCATGCACTGACTTAGCCAGTGTCCCTGCTGCTTTCACACGACTTGCTCTGCATCCAGCTCTCAGGACCACATGACGAAAAGCAGTTGTGGTTTTATTTTCATTAACAGGAACAATCATAGATAACTTCGATTTATGTCACCGTTTTATGGAGCAATCGTGTGGGATGACAGGGGATGTGTTGTTATTACTGATCAGAATCTTTGGCCCGGAGGGGTGTCCCAGGGGAGGCAGCCCCAGGCTGAGGACTTCCAGCTTCTGACTTGGCCACACCTCGCCGTCCAGTCATTGGCTCCTGTGTTGGAGAAGCCACTTCCCAACAGTAGCAGGACTGCTCCCTGTCTCCATACAGCTCTGCGGCTGTGGCTCCGGGCACTTTGCTTTCTTAGTTGTAGTTGATGTGTGTGTGTGTGTGTGTGTGTGTGTGTGTGTGTGTGTGTGTGTCTAGGGTTGGCGAGCAAGTATTATACCCTTATTATGTCTTTTGAAAGCCTTGAATTGGTAGATGTCAGCTTGAAGAAATATAGTGAGTTCCTCCCAACAGTTTGAAGCAATGTGTGCCCCAGCTGTTCCAGATTATTAAAATGGGCAAGGATTTGTGTTTTTTTGGTGAGTTATGTGGAACTTTTCTGAGTCTGAGTAGAAAAAAAGTTTTATGTGTTTCAAAATAGAATGTACTTTCTATTTCTGGAAAGCCGTTAGAAGGACCAGGCTATTGGTTTGTGCGGAATTCGGATTCTAGTAGGAGGGCACCCGTACCCGGTCCCACCTCATGTTGCATGTGCCTAGAATCTTAATTACCGGATATTATCAAGGCCCTTTTTAGAGCAGTAATAATACATTTTTATAGAGTGATAAATGGTACAAGCAACAAACGTCGCCTCATAGCTCTCAGAGTTTTGTACTACATTTTCTCGTTGCTTCCCTTGGTACTTAATTTTCTGCTGGGCCCTTCTCCTGCCCCTCCATTCCCCAGTCGCCATTTTTACTTTTTGTTAGCTGTTGAACTTTACTTATTCAATGAATCTGTTCTTTATTTAGTGACAAAGTCACTCATGCAACGTGGTATATTTAAGGTAGTGGGGAAAATAAGATGTCTTGTCGTGGGCAGTGATTATTGTTGCTGATGGACCTCTGAGATTTCACACAATGTCTTTCTTTGGATAAAGGATTAGGAACTATTGCTATTATTGCCATGTTACTTTACACTTGTGTTTAGGGAGGTTCATAGGTGCTGTTTGGTGTGCAGATGGGCACAAGCAATACAAACTCAATGAGTCCTTAAAGACCCTCAGGGAACTAAAGGCCCCACTCCCCTGTAACTGCAATGACAATAACAGAGTAGGACATGGGGTGTCCTATCACCTTCTTGGAGCCACTCAGACTCCCTTCTCGAATATTCCTGTGGTTGACCCTGAGAATCATGGGAGGGATGAAGAGTTTTAAGCAGGAGAGTTTCGTCTTCAGATGTTCTTTGTCAAGTGTGGAGCTTGGATTGAGCATTCAGGGCCACGTGGGACATCAGCGAGGAAGGAGGCGTTTATGGAAATCTGAGCAAGTGAGGTCAGGGCGGCGGAGAGGGAGGGAAAGGGAAATGTTCTAGAGGTTACTGAACACGAAGCTTACAGGACGTGGAGACTTTGGCCACTGACGATGAGACTGGCAGCATCTGGGGGGATTCCCATTCTGTATGTGGGTGGGTGGTGAAGGGGGTCACGCAGACCCGCAGTGTGACAGCAGTCGCTGGCGCTGTGACTGCAGGGCCGTGCTCACCACCTTCTGCCCATTTGTCACCTGCCAGAGGAGGTGGAACAGCGCCTCTGCCCTGCCCACTCCTCCAGGCTGCCTTGGAGCAAATAAGGACTCGTGATGATGTCATGACGCAGACAGTATCGTCCTCTGTGCCCCACGTTTATAAATGTCAGGTAAAGTTTTTTGGAAACATGTAGACTTAATTGTCATTTAAAATCGGTGACAAGCCTTTTGAGAAATGACTTAGGTCATTAGTGAGAAGGTGAAATTGTAAACCTTGAGCCTTCATTTTTTAAGAGCCTAATTTACTCTGGTACTAAATGGAGTTTCTTGCAGTGGAGCGACCTTTTTAACTCTAAATGAGGCAAGGTTTTCTATAATCTTAAAAAAATCAAAAATCGGGTTCTCTCCATACCAGCCAGACACATTTAACACATTCTTCGCTTTCTTTCCTTTTTTATAAGAGGAGATTTCAGATCATTGCATTTGGTTCATAGTCTGTTGTTGCTGTCGGGTACATGTTGTTTGCTATGGTACATGGGAGTCCATTTGTTGAATTTACTGTCAACCACAGCACGCATATTTATTATTTGAACTCGAACGAGACCATTCCATCCCTGAAAATCTAAATGCCTCTGTTCTCTCCCTTACTAACCGGACTGTGATTGTCACCAGAGCATGTTGGTTTCTCAGTTTGGGTTGACATCTGAAGATGTGTACTCTAACACTTTTTATGAAGGTTAAGGAACATGATGCATCTTGTTACTTCTGGATTTGTGAACTTGTGTGTCTGGCTTCTTTAATTGGACAGTGTTTTCAAGGCTCATCTGCATGGCAGCAGGTATCAGGTAGCAAGTACTTCGGTCTTTTTGTGGTGAATATTCCATTGTATGGATATTCCACATCTTGTTTACCCATCTCTCTGATGATTGACATTTGGGTTGTGTCCACGTTTAGGCGATCATGAATAATGCTGCTGTGTCTTTATTAAAGTACCTGTTTTTAATCCTCTTGGGCATATACCTAGGAGAGGAATCATTGGGTCATATGGTAATATCCCTTTTATGTTTTTAACCTTTTTCGGTTCAATATATTTCCAAAACACATTACAGACCCCCTTCCATTTGAGAACAGTTATATGGAACATAGATCCTTTGCTTGATGTTCCTGGCAGTCACCATGAATAGAAATGATTACAAATTGCTGTAATACAGTACAGATGCTGTTCGGATGTTTCCTGCTTTCTGTCTAGTGTTTCCTGCTTTCCTCCTGCTCTGCTGCATTGCCAGCCTTGCCAGTGAATGAGAGAGGGCTCTGCATTAGGTCGCCAGGGTTCAGATCTCACCTCTGCCACTTACTGGCTGTGTGACTGTCCATGGAATTTTCTCTCCATGCCTCAGTTTCCTCATTGGAAAAACAGGGATAGTAATACATTGAACTTCCCAGGGTTATTGTGAATGTGAAAGGGGTCAGGCCCTCTGTATGAGTCTGCTCCGGCTGCCGTAAAGAAATATAACTGACGTGGTGGCTTAAACAACAGAAGTTGATATTCTCACAGTTCTGGAGGCTAGAAGTCCAAGATCGAGGTATCTGGCGGGGTTGATTACTTCCCAGGGCTCTCTCCTCAGCTTGCTGTGTCCTCCTCTGGCCTTTATCTGTGCACACACATCCCTGGTGCCTCTCTGTGTATCCAAATCTCTTTTCTTGCAAGAATACCAGTCAGATTGGATTAGTGCCTTCCCTAATGGTTAACTTCAACATCTCTTTAAAGGCTGTGTTTCTATATACAGTATGGTGGGGATTTAGGGCTTCAAACATATGAATGGGGGGCACAGTTCAGCCCCAGACAACCACACTTCGGTAGCATTTGCAGAAGTGCAAGCGAATGCTTATGTTCATACGGAGGGGGCATGAGGTGTCCCGGTTTCATAGCTCAGTGGCCTCTCTTGGCTGCTCTGAAGATTTAGCTTAATGTCTGGCCTGGCTTTGATTCCAGAAAGGTCCGCCTGTCCGTCTGCTCAGTTCCAGGTGAGTGACAGGCACTCAGGAGCCATTGAGATTACTGATTACCTAGGATTTTCAAACGGTCTGGTTACTTTTTACACATTGAGGTTCAATACACACACCATCAAATTTACCATTTTGATTATTTTAAGTAAACAGTTCAGTGCCTTAAATACATTTGCATTATAGGGGTGATCTTTGTAAGTTACATAAATGTCTAATCATGGGGTTGTACATCTTAAGCTAGCATAATATTGTGTGTCAACTGTAATTAAAAATTTTTTTAAAAATGCATTTGAAATGTTATGCAACCCTAACCACTATCTACTTCTAGAATGCTCTCATCACCCCAAACAGAAACTCTGTACCCATTAAACTGTAACTCTCCATCCCTCCTCCCCCAACCCCTCTGCCTCTCCCGTTCTTTCTTCAACCCTGCATTCATAGCAGCTACCTGAGAGGGCAGGGTCATGATGAGGACAGGGTTAGGAGGGCACGGGGACAGGGATTTGGGCCTGGGCTGGTTTAACATCTTTCTCTTGTGTTCCTTCCATAGCAAGTCGTCTTAGAAATGGCTGCATTTGTTTGTACAGAATGACTAGATTTTGTACCAAAAGTTACTGGAAAAGCAAATGCAGTGGGGAGCACACATGACCTTTCCCCTAAGGGACACTCAGTGGGTTCCCTGACATGTGGCAGCCCCCCCTCCCCCCTTCTCCGCATGGTTTGGCATAGAGCTACATGCAGACGCCCTCTGGCCCAGCCCCAGCAGGGGTGGTGGTGCCAGCCCTCACCGCCCCCCCCCCCCGGGGCTGTGTGTAACTGTGTCCCTGTCCTTGCAGACCTACATCGGCTCCATCATCGCCTCCCTGAACCCCTACAAGCCCATCGCCGGCCTGTACGAGCGCGCCACTATGGAGCGCTACAGCAAGAGCCACCTGGGGGAGCTGCCCCCGCACGTCTTCGCCGTGGCCAACGAGTGCTACCGCTGCCTGTGGAAGCGCCACGACAACCAGTGCGTCCTCATCAGGTAACCAGGGGTCTCCGCCCGCAGTGCTTTCCAAGCCGGGCCCCCACCCGTCCCCGCGGAGCACGTTCATGAGAAGCTCATAAGCGCCTGATGTCTCAGTGAAGCTTTCCATTTGGGATGGCTGGTACCTACAGCTTCCAGCAGACACGAGGCACGCACTTTAGAGCAATTACTCCATTTGTTTCTTTTCGGAAATTTGCCTGAATTCTTCTTCAGTTTATTCTGGCTGTGAGGCCTGAGCTTCCTGCGGACGTAAGGAAGTGTTGTATAGTTCTTTAGATGAGCAGGGTTGATATTCCAGAGTGCTAGGCAGCATGTCGCATGCTTGAGCAAGCCTCTTTTTCCTCATACAGTGTGATCGCCCTAAAGGAAATCTCCCAAACTGAAGACTTTTTAGTGGTTTTAACTGGACACTCCTAACGCGTACCTCTGAATTGGCGATAGAAAAGGGACTGCTGTTATATGTTTAGGAAATGATAGGAGAGCGTGATTATTGGATTTAATTTTTTTCGAGGAGGTAGGGTCTTGACATATCTCTTTCAGCTCAGTCTTCCTCATTGATTGAAATAAACCACCAGAAACCTCAATGTCAAAACCTTTATTACTAGGAACTATCTAAAAAGAAGTAAAACCTGTCTCTTAAAAAAAGCACTTCTTCGTTTTTATTAACTAATTCAAAATGGCTCATCACCTATATTCTAGTGACATCTTTACTGGACCTTCTTATTAATTGTTTATATGGGACTCCTGTTCTGGTGACGATCAGCACACCCCTGGGACGTGTCCAAGGAGGACGAGCTGCATGTCACTTTCAGCGGGGTTCCCATGGAGTCCATGCCGAGCTGCGTGCCACTTTCAGTGGGGTTTCCATGGAGTCCCAAATGTATTTCATTCATTTGTCCTCCAGGCGTTCACTCATGGAGCGTGGCTGTTACTGGGAACCAATGGTGTATAAACAGAACTGCCGGAGTGAAAGATTTTTTTGACATCTGTTTTAGATGGCTTTTTAGTCCCAACCTGTGGCAAAATAATTCTATTATTTTAAGAGGAAAGGGGAGTTTGCATTTGGGGAGGATAACAAATAAGATCCCACCTACCCGCCGGATTTCTGTTTCAGTGGGAGTCAGGAGACAGATGGACAGCCATATGGCCGCTGTAGACTTCCAGCCGATCAGGATCGCTAACATTGCAGCCCCAGATTAGACAAGACAGCCCACCTGGTCAGAGTCCAGGCAGGTAACTGGTGGCCGCAGTTCCTGTGGGAAACCAGTTCCAGATGGCGAGAAGCAGGCCAGCCTTCAGCGCTCCTGGTCCTGTGGGGGATGGGGTGGAAGGGTGGGGTGGGGGTTGGAGGGGGCAGACATGCTAGAGCAGGACCTTCATGGAAACCTCAGGGAAGGGAAATGGAGGAGCCTCTAGCCAAGGATCTTTTCGAGGTGCTCACCCCACCCTGTGTGGTTCCTGAGTGAAAATGGCTAAGAAATGACAGCTGTCCTTTTCTGAAGGATTAAGTGTATTGGACGCTGTGCCAAGAGCTTTCCAGGCACCAGCTCATCGAAACCTGCCAACAGCCCTTTGATGTGGGTGTTCAGTGTGATCTGTACACACGGAAAACTACTGTCAAGGGTGTGTTCTTCTCACTGACAGTTTTTACCCATAACTCTAGTTCTTGGCTCCTTGCTTTTGTAACAAATGGGCATGATATGAATATGAACAACAAAACAGTGCCTTTCTCATCCCCCCCCCCCCCCACACACACACCCCTCTCTGCTTTTTAAGGGTTGATATTCTTTTTCTCCATCACCTTACTGGTGCTAATGTGCTGGGCTGTGGAATCCACTCGTATAGAGGGAATATCAATTCAGTTAAGCTAATATGAAGGGTTATAACTTGCAGTTAATGAAAATAAAGCTACTTGCTTCATATAAAAACAGAGCTTTTAAGAGTCACATTCCCAATAAAGTGGTCTGCTTTATGACTAGAAGCACTATTTCTGGGTTCTTTCAGATGACTTCACTAAAGGTCAAAATTATGGTTTGAGGTCACTATTTTAGCTTACAGAATCTAATTTAATAAGATTAACAGAAAGAAAGAGAACTTAATCTATTTTAAGAAGATCGAATTGTTTTCCACATTTAGGTACCTGAATATTTGCCATTGATAATGGCTTGTGCTTATTACTTTAAATGGGGCAAAAAAAAACAAAACAAAAACGAGAGCATGACTAATATATCACTTGCTAGACAGAGCAGCTTAGGAAAAAAGTGAAAAATCAAATGAGATCATTGTGCATTTGTGTGTGTGTGTGCACGTGTGTGTATATGCATGCAATAAAACGGAAAAGCGTTGGCATTTTCATGCCAAAGACTGTGGTCTTTAAAAGTCAGGTGGAGGGAGTGGGGGAAAGGGATTGAGGGGGAGTGGATCCCTAACAGAAAGCTCCCATTGTATCATGCTGATGTGAAAAAAAACTAACTGTATTTCTCTAAATTAACTCAGGAAACAGTCTTTCAAAATAGATTTCTCATTAAAATGTATTTTGGCTTTTAATAGCTCTAACATTTTTTTTTTTTTAAGTGAGGGCTGGGGCTATTGGAATGAAGAGAAAATTGAGTATAAAAATAAAAATAGCAGGATACTGGAGCCCTATTTACATTTCCTCAGGCATAGTCTGCCCCCTGGTGGCTGCTACGTAAGCCTATTTAGAACTAGACAGAACTTCCTCCATCAGTTTTTCTCTCACTTTCTGAGCCCTCATCACCTGGCCAAGGTCCCCAGCTGGTTGGTGTCAATGCCATGTCGCTCAGCTTCTAGTTCAAGCCTCTTTTGTTGGTCTTACTTTCAAGGTCATTTACCTCTCTCGGTTAAGCATAGTTTTCACTTTTCCTGCACATTTAAATGAAGAATGCTCACGCTATGATCATTTTAAGTACATAAGTTTAGAACTTACTTGAGAATTCTTTTTTCATCTAACAGACCAGGTCAGCATTTGATCTTGGTTGACCTACTACATTCTGCGTTGACTTCAGTTTTTCATACGTTGTGCTGGGCAGGCAGAGTTTCGTTGATGATGGTCTTTTCAGTATACGTGACCTTTTAAGAGGCATAGTGTAGTCAAGTCCTGTGGCTGATTCACCTTTGCCCAGGACAGCATCTGGCAGAGGGCCCGCCTTCAACAGCTGTCAATCAAAGGATGGACAGAAGGAACAGCTGTTAGGGCCTCTGCATATTTTGGTTTTCCAAAACCAAAGCACTTTCTTCTTAACTGTCGTTTAGATTCTGGAATGATAATTGGGTGTGTGGTATTTTTCTCTTTCTCGTAATATATTTAGAAGTGACTGAATTGGAACAGTGAACAAAACTTGTACCCTGGACCAGAAGGGTACCAACCAGAATAAGGTGCTGGGCGTGCCTCATGCTCATGTCATACCTCAGGGTCCTGTGCTAGGCTTTGGGGATTTAAAAAGAAGAATACCCAATCACAGCCCTTCAGGAACCTCTACTCTGACGGGAAGAAACCGGTGTAAATAATTTCCATGCAGCCTGCCAAATGCTGTAATAGAAGTAATACATGGCTGCTCAGTGAAGGTGTCGAGAGAGCATTTCACAGAGAAGGTGACATGTGACCAGGTTATACAGCCAGCAGAGAGGGGAGGAAGGGCACAGAAGAGTTTGTAAAAACAGAGATATTCGGTCAAACAAGGATACTTGGGAAGTGGAAGGTATATGCCTATAAGGCTGTGGGGTTTGCTAAGGGGCATGAAGGAGCTGGGGAAAGACGATGGGAGGGAACTGATACTTGTTGAGAAGACAGGCTTGTGTGTAATCCTCAGAAAAGCCGGAGCATTTGGTGGGTGGGTGTACACTTTGAGGAAATCATGTGAAGTGAAGGGATTTGATTGACAGGGTGGAGATGTTTTTGGATGTCAGCAAAGGGCCAGGGTGTACATATTTCAGGCTTTGTGGGTGAGACTCGCTGTTCCAACTGCTCACCTTTGCCCTTGGAGTGTGAAAGTGTTTATAGACAGTCCACAAATGAACAGCCGGGCTGTGTTCTGATAAAACTTTATTTACAAAAATGGGCAGCTGAGTAGATTTGGGGGCCACAGTTTTCGGACACACCTGCACTGGTCTTGGGGTGGCTAAAGGACCCCATTTGTGGCAGAGGCCCTTTCCTTCCTGTGTGGTCGGGATCCCTCCCCTGCTCCCCTGCGGACTTCGCTCCATCTCTGAAGTCTGCCTGTCCTGATGCTTTGGCTGTTTGGCATCATCATCCAAAAATTTGTAGTGTGTTCCATTAAAAAAAAAATACATGCACCTTTGGTTCCACAGCCGTTACACCACATGTCCCCCATCTCCTCCATGGGGCTCCTTCCTTGCTCAGTGGGCACACCTCCCCTCAGTCATGTTCCACCTTCTCCTCTTCCAACGCCTGCCTTTCCTCTCAGGTCTTCATGACCCGCAGCCTGAAACACCTCCCGCGCCAGTTTCTCCTCTGAGCTCCAGACATACATCCACGTGCCCCTGAGGTGTCATCACAGATGTTGCACAGGCCTCTCAGGGGGCATGTCCCACATCCATCCTCATTTTCTCCCAGAAGCCTGTTTCTCCTCTCATGCTTTGCATTCTCAGCAAGTGGACTTTCCTTTCTGGAGATCCCACGCCTGAGATCAAGACGTCGTTCTTGGCTCTAGAAAGTAAGATTACCCATAGCAGCGCGTGCTGCTCTTGCATGCACACTTTGATGAGTACTGACAGATGTGCACACCTGTGTCACCAACGCCCAGGCTATGCTAGCAAGCTCCCGGCTCTCAGGAGTCATTCCCACGCTCCCTGTCACTTACAACCAGCCCTCCTGACCGGGGCCCCCAGCCCTTCTCCCTTTCTCCCTCCGCAGTCCTGGGCCTCTCACTTCTCATCTGTTCTCACATCTTGTTTCCCACTTCCTCCCTTGCTCCCTCCATCCCTTTTCCAGACTCTACGCAGTGATTCTTTAAAACCTTGAACCTGATCATGACCTTCTCCTGCTTAAAACACCGGTCTTGTGACTTTCCATTCTGCCAGTGATAAAATTCTCAAAACATTTGATACGGCCTGCGAGGCCCACGTCAGTACTCGGGGTTATCGTTTTTTGTTTTTGTGTGTCTTTTTTTTCATTTTCACTCTTATCTTTATAAAGTATAAGCTTATTTGGATTCATCTGGGTGAACGTGTTTTCGCCGAAGCCCATGTTTGTGTTTGCAATTGGGTTGGCGTCACCGGTTAGGACTCAAATTGCCCTGGGCTGAGGAGAAGAGTAGGACTGGAGATGGAAGTGATATGTTTGCTCCAAGTGAAGGTGAAATAACATCGTAATTGCTGCAGGAGTTACTGTTTTACGGGGCTGGAATAAGGGAGGGGTGGAATAAGTGAGTCACAACTTGCCCGTGGTAGAAAAGCCTCCTCAGGCTGAAACCGAAGCAGTAGGGCAGTCAGGGTGCAAAGTGAGCAAAATGTAAGGAACCAGAGGGTTCCATTAGTCTTGTTAATTTGGCTTTTTTTTTTTGGTGTTGTATTTTCCCGTTGGCTGAAATCCTGACCCCTCCTCTCACCTTCCCATTCCCTCTCTTCATTTTCACCCAGTTAATCCCAGAGCATTTTTGCATTTTCCCAGAGAGGTCTTTACGGAAACTTTACCCTCCATCTAAATGACTTCTCCCATCTAAGATTTCTATTTGACAGTATTAACCATCATCATTTGTGTTTCTGCTCTGAGATCATAGACAAATAGTGTCTGTGGACATTTGGCTTATGACTGTGGCCCAGTCTGTAGGGCATAAAAGGCATGTGAATAGGCATGCAGGGGTGCTCTTCCATGGTTTCAAAGATGTGTTAGTTTGACCCTCAATAATTTGCCTTCATTGGGAATGGTGAAGTCCCAGGCGGGATGGGAGGTGGAGAGGAGGTTTAGAGTGAGTCCTGCCGACTGGACATTTGTGTCGGCAGCCATCCGGCATGTGTCTGGGTTTTAACGACTTGTCAGTTGTTTATTTTTATTCATTGCCTGGTTTATGTCCTGTCCACAGTCCTGTTGACAGTAGCCACCAGTTCTCATCTCCCAGTGCAGTCCTATCGGAATTATGTGAATCGTAGATCCAAAACATGGCTTCATAGTAGAATCATCTGGAAAGCTTTTTAAAATAGGGATGAGTGAGTTCTCCCCTATAAGATTGGGCGCATGCTGGGTGAACCTAGTGTGCAGCCAAGGTGGAGAGCCTGCAGAGCATGGTGTGAACCTCAGCTTTATTTTTCTTCTGCATTTAATCTCTCCAAACAGGTGTTCTTAAAGGAGACGCTTGCAGAAAATGTGGTCCAATGTGAAAAAAGGGGGCTGAAGATTGATGTAGGGCGATGCTGGTGACTGGTTAACGGCAGTGAGCACCCTGAGTTGTCTTCTCTGCCAAGTCTTTGCTGTCCAGGTTGAAGGATATCTTCTCCGAGATTGTATTTTTGCTGTGCTGTGTTCGTGAGGGTAGGCTGATTGCTGTACAAACAGCCCCCGATCTCAGGGGTGTAGCATGAGCACGTGTATTTCTTGCTTATCTCCCATTCCTACGTGGGAAGCTGAGAAGCTCAACGTTACTCCGTGTTACTTTGTCTTGGAGATGTGTTATCGCTGAGGGCACCTGGGTGGCAGGAGTGGCAGGTAGAGTCCAGAGGACCATGAGGGGGTGTTAGCCACCAGACATGGGAGCAGCACATGACCCTCTTGCTCTGTTGTTCGGTTGGCCAAACTCGGTCCCTGTTACTGATTGCTTTCCTAACCAAGGGAAGTGCAAATGTTGTCTACCTCTGGGTGCTGGAGCATGGAGAGTGGGATTGAGGAACACGTAACGTTATTTCTGCCTCACATGTTTTAACTAGAGAACTTATGCCTTTGAGTTTTGTTTGTTTTAACATAATTTAATCATTAACAACCACTAGATAGGTGAGTGTATGTTTTACTGTCAAAAATTATTTAAATCTCTTCTTGTAACTTTCTCTTGGGTTCTGTGTTGTTTATTTGGTGCATCCTTGCGGAATGCCTCGGGTCTGCCAGCCCCAGGGCTGGGCAGGTGCCAGCTATGGGAAGGCGAATGCTAAGTCCCATGCTGGGGAGATTCTGGTTGCTGATAACAGAAAGCTTAACCACAGTTGGCTTGGCTTGCATGGCTTTTATTATCTCAGACTAGACAAGACAGGGCAGTTTCAGGGCTGTGGATTCAGCCACTCCCGCTGGCTTCCACTTTCTCCAGATCAGTGTGGATTCCCAGGTTCTTGTCTGCAGCAAGCAGAGGGTGGGAGGGCCTTTCTGCTGTTCTCTTTGGTGTGCGTGCAGCCCTCCCCAGGAGCCCTCAGCACACTGCACTTTAAGCCTCTTCGGCTGAAATGCTGGCAGCTGTCCTGGTCAGCGTGCAAAGGGAATGGAATGCCTGCAACTGGCCTGGACCAGTGGAGATTCCCCATGGCCCATGGCACCCAGCAGGGCACAGACGCGTCATTTCTGAGTCATGTCTTCTCCTTTACTACATGTGCTTAATCATTCACCAAGTGTTCAGCAACATTCCTCTCTTGTGATAACTTCCTGGATTTTGGCGCTCAGAGAGCACTTCTTCACAACATACATGGAGCGCATCCGTTATATCGCCCATCGAGCGATTATCAGCATGCCGCCTTGGTGGCACTGCTGTACTGTTATTCATGTCCTGGGTTCACCTTTTTTGTAAGTTCTCTGCCTTTTTACCACTTCTGCTCTTCCCGCTGCACCAAGCACGGTGCCTTACACAAAATTAAGTTTTTCTTTCAAATCCCTTCCATCTCCATACTTTCCTTTCTGTATCCAGCCAGTTGCACTTGTCCAGGACCTACCGCCACACACCTGGGTTATGGCAACAGATCAAGATCCCCGAGGGACCCTCTCTCCTGGAGCATTAACTCCAGCGCGACTCTGATGAGCTGTCTTTGCCTTCCGTCTCACGCAGGTGCCTCTGAATGGTCAAACTCGATCCCTTGGCCCCCTCTCCCCACCGCCTCTCCTCAGTCCTGCTGACCTAACCAGAACCGCACTCCCCTGTAGATCTTTCCAAGCTCATCTGACTTCTGTGCTCTTCACATTGTTGTCTAAACCCAGTCCTTCCCCTTCCCTCTCTGCCTGGCTGGTGTTTGCCAGTCCTTTAAGGCACAACTTGTACCTTACTCAGTTCTCCCATTGCCAGCCTCCCCCTCCCCCCCCCCCACCCCTCTGCATTGCTTTGTCCCTTTTCCTTAACTGGCATTAAAGCAGGGCTTCTCCCGGACTTTGGACTCAGATGGATCTGGTGTTAAATTCTGACTAAGCTTAGCTGCTGCCTCCCTCTTAGGACAATTATGGGAATAGAATGACTTAGTGTGGGTCGAGTACCTGAGGGTTCATTCTTCATCCCCTCGATAATATTTATGACTGATTGCATTTCTGTGCCCATTTCCCTGCTTGAAATGCCCCCAGAAACATGCTGATAATGTGCTTACTCATTTAACAACGTCTTACCCAGTGCCCGCGACCAGCCTGGCACTGTTGAGGTGTCTGGGATATGTAGTAGACCTTCCCTCCCATGAAGGGCACCGTCCATTTAATTACCTTATCTTAGCAAAGGTAGTTCTGTTGACCTCATATGCCATTTGAGGCCAGCGGGACAAAGGACTTCTCCTTTCATTCAACTCAGCTCTTGAAACAGGCATTTTGAGCTCTCTCTTACCACCTTTCACCAGGTGTTCAGTGGATGGGTTGTAGTGACATTGGCCAAGGTGGTTTTTGTAAAAGAAATTATACTTAGAAGCACAAACTTTCACGTTTTGTCTTTCAGTGGTGAAAGCGGGGCAGGTAAAACCGAAAGCACAAAGTTGATCCTCAAGTTTTTATCGGTCATCAGTCAACAGTCTTTGGAACTGTCTTTGAAGGAGAAGACGTCCTGTGTTGAACAAGCCATTCTTGAAAGCAGGTATTTCTTCATCATCTCTCTTGTTTCCAGCAAATAGGATTCACTTTCCTCACGGTATGGCTTTTATAAGGAAGAGTTAAAACTAGTGGGTCTGTTTCCTCTCTTTCTTGACTTCTCTTTCCTCAAGGAAAGGTCTTGACATGCACATAGCAGTTTCTAGTAACCCAAGCAACAGAACCTGACCTTCCATCCTTGGGCCAGGGTTGAGTTGGGGAGGCCTCCTTTTCTACCAAAGTCCTTGACCGGCTTTTTGAAGGCCTTGCTATCAGCAGGAATTTCTGCCTCCAGCCACTGAGGGACAGGGGGCTCGGTATGGAGGCAAGTGAGCCTCTGTTCTGCATTCCGCCCTCTGGAAGTGCCATGGGAGCAAGTTGCTTATTTGTAGCTTCATGCGACAGAAAATCACTGATCCATCTGATGGCAGTGAGCCTCATGATTTGAAAGAGGGTGGTGTGGTGAGGTATCACCTGGAATTTTCTTTAAAATATGCAGTTGCCCAGAATCTGGCTTGTGCCTTACAATATTTTAGAATCTATAGGGACTTTATAGATCCTACTAGAGGCACAGTGCATAAAATTCATGCAGGGATAGGGTCCCTAGTGGCTGCCAGCTGCCAGCCAGGGCCTTCCTTCGTTCCACACCACGCCCTGGTGGTCAGTGTACATCATAGCGAGTGATAGAACTCCTGGTCTCTCAAACTCCCCCGGGGACATGTTGCATTTTAGCCTTTTATATATGTAGAAGATTATTTAGAAATTAGTCCAGGAGTCTACAAACTTAGTCCAGATCCTACAGCTAGTTTTTGGTGCTTTTTATTTATTTTTTTCATCCAACTTATTTTTTAAATTGTCATAAAATACACGTAACATGAAACTTCTAACCTGAAATCTTTTCCCAAGTATGGCATTAGGTACATTTACCTGGTTGTGCAGCCATTTCCACCATCCAGCTCCAGAATGTTTTTCATCTTCCTCCTGCAGCCTGTTTTTATAGATTAAATTTTACTGGGACCCAGACACTCATTTGTCTATGGTTCATTTTTGGCTGCTTTTAAGCTATCGCGCCAGAGCTGGGTAGTTGTAATGAAGACCCCCGTGGATCTTTACAGAAAAGGTTTGCTGATCCCTGACCACTTAGAGATGACCCAAAGAAGTAAATGAGTTACTCCCAAGACACAACCAATGGGTAGAATTTTCAGGACGGACTTTTTCCAGTTCCTAGAATTAGAAGCTTTTTCTGTGTAAGCCCTGGCTGGAGTGTATGCCAGTCAGCCTAAGCTGAGGTGTGCAGGGACGAGCCATCCTGGTCTCCTTCACTCGGTGAAGCTTCCTGGGCTCGCACAACCAGCCCTGAGAGCTCTCCCTCAGGTGGATGTTCTTGATAAACCCATTTCAGCGAGTGCTTTGGAGACCTGGCTCTTCTGTAAAGGAGCATAATCATCATTGGTCCTTTGATCTCAGACTTTTCTTGCACTTGTGTATTTTGACGTCTGTGGGGACTGTCCTTGCTGTTGTTTAGATCTGTCCTCATTAACACGGCTGCTGTCCTGACTTCTTTTCAGCCCCATCATGGAAGCTTTCGGCAACGCGAAGACCGTGTACAACAACAACTCCAGTCGCTTTGGGAAGTTCGTTCAGCTGAACATCTGCCAGAAGGGAAATATTCAGGGCGGGAGGATTGTAGATTGTATCCTGTTTCGTTTAGTTGTGTTTTTTTTGTCTACAGTATTTGATTCCACAAGTAGAAACTGTTCTTGTCATAAGGATGGATGAAGAATATGAATGAAACATGTCTGTCTGGTTCTTTCTATCCAGTTATTGCTCTGTTATTACTGTGTTTGACCTATTAATTATTCTAGGGGATAAAGAACCATTTTTATTTTGGAAATCTCTGATATCATGTCCATAATCTGAAAAAAATGGATTTCTGATCAAACATCAGCTGTTGTTTGAAATCAATTCTGCCCAATTGTTTGGTACATCCTAGGGTGCCATGGGTCATGTTTGAAATTGGATTTAGGTGAAATAGTCTATGCTTTCAGGGCTTATCTTTTGGCACTGGAAGTCTCAATGGCAGCGGACTGGGGAATTGTAATTATTTGGGTAACAAAGAACAGAAAATGAGAGAGTAATTAAGCAGGTCATATCCTGGTTTTGTTCCTTGACTTGCCATTGCTTTTCACATGAAGATTTATTAGAAAAAGTAAGTAGACATGATTTAATTCAGGTTTGCCTTCACAATAACAATTTTCGGAAATTATTGGTTTGTGTTCATTAAGCAGGGGGAAACATCTCTGAATAGAAATCTGATTTATTTCCACAGAACCGAGTAGTAAGGCAAAATCCTGGGGAGCGAAATTACCACATATTCTATGCACTGCTGGCAGGGCTGGAGGGCGAGCAGAGAGGTGAGTCACTCATTTTCCCTTTAAAAACCATCAGGACACAAGAAGACATCTGTTTGAACTTTGTCAGTATTCCACCAATCAATTCGAAATGTGTGAGAGTATAGACAATGTTGAGTTCCTTTCAGAGCCAAATAATGTACAGAGAAAGTCATCAATAGGGAAATCTTAGGTTTTGTGTTTGTTTTTGGAATCTTGGTGCTTTTCTGATGTAAGGAGTATTTATGGAAACATATATAATGTATTACAACTGGTTTTAGTTTGAAGTTACACCCAAAGAAAGCTAATTTCTGAATATTTGATTATTTTTTTCTGAATATTTGATTTTTAAGAAAAAGCAGTCAAAACAGGATCCTTATCGATTTTTTTTTTCAGTAACATTTTCTATCATACCATTTAGTTTCATTAGATTCTTTCTAATTTTCCCTATCTGATGATTGAGAGAGGACTTTCTCTTAATAGGGAACTACTAGCACAGAATTATTATTATTTTTTATTATATTTTTATTGATTTCAGAAAGGAAGGGAGAGGGAGAGAGAGATAGAAACATCAATGATGAGAGAGTATCATTGATCAGCTGCCTCCTGCACACCCCCCACTGGGGATTGAGCCTGCAACCTGGGCATGTGCCCTTGACCACAATCGAACCCGGGACCCTCCAGTCTGCAGGCTGACGCTCTATCCACTGAGCTAAACCGGCTAGGACAAGCACAGAATTATTTATGTACTCAATTTTAACATCACAAAGTAAAAACTCAGATTCAGTCTTATCCTGGACAGTCGAGCATTGATGTTGTTGTTTTCTCCTTTCCGTAGAAGAATTTTATTTATCTGTACCAGAAAACTACCACTACTTGAATCAGTCCGGATGTGTAGAAGACAAGACAATCAGTGACCAGGAATCCTTTAGGGAAGTTATTGTAAGTTACTTTCTTATTTTCCCTTATTAAGAGGGACACAAAAAGAACAAATTTTATTTTCTGTTTCATATAAAACTTTTGTTAAAAACAGAAATCATTATATTTGCACCACTGTCTGGGAACAGTGTTTTTTTCTTTCCCAGTTTTATTTTGGCTTCCTCAGTGTCTCTCATGACTCAGAGTTTCTCCATTCACAATTCACTTACTGCATTACTCTCTTTGCTGAAAGATCTTGCATTAGAGTAAATTAGAAAACTCGTTCTTATTTTTGATGAGTTGCAAAAAGATGTCTCAGGATTTTTTTTCCATTATTTTTTATTTTTGCTTTCTTTTTTTAAATTTTATTTTTATTTAAGTATAGTTGATATGCAATCTATATTGGTTATATTAATTTCAGGTGTACAATATAATGATTCAGTATTTTTATACTTTACACCGTGATCGTCCCACTATGTCTAGTATTCATATGTCACTGTGTAAACTTACCACAATATTGTTGACTATATTCCCCTTCCTTTCACCCATCCCCCCATCCCCCTTCCTTCTGGTAATTATCCCTTTGCTCTCTGTTTCTGTGAGTCTGTTTTTATTTTGTTCGTTTATATTGTTCTTTAGATTTCACATGTAAGTGAAAAGAACATATGATATTTGTTTTTCTTTGGATTATTTCACAAAGCATAATACCCTCTCAGCGGTTCTCAACCTGTGGATTGCGAACAATGAAAATACATCCTGCATATCAGATATTTACATTACGATTCATAACAGTAGCAAAATTACAGTTATGAAGTAGCAACGAAAATAATTTTATGGTTGGGGTCACACAACATGAGGAACTGTATTAAAGAGTCACAGCATTAGGAAGGTTGAGAACCACTGCATCCATCCATGTTGTCACAAATGGCAAGATTTCATTCTTATTGCTGTGTAATATTCCAGTGTGTGTGTGTGTGTGTGTGTGTGTGTGTGTGTGTGTGTGTGTACGTGTACACACACCACTTTTTCTTTTTTTATTCCCCTATTACTGGATACCTACATAGCTCCCACACCTTGGCTTTTGGAAATACACCAAAAGTAAGCAAATAATAAAGATCAAAGCAGTAATAAATAAAATAGAAAATAAAAACAATAGAAAAGATTAATGAAACTAAGAGTTGATTCTTTGAGAGGACAAATAAAATTGACAAGCCTCTAGCAAGACTCATCAAGCAAAAAAGAGAGAATACAAATAAATAAAGTTGGAAAATGAAAGAGGAGAGATTACAATGGGCACCACAGAAATACAAAGGATCGTTCAAGAATACTGTGAACAATGATATACCAACAGTCACAACCTAGAAGTAATGGATACTTTTTAGAAATACACAACCTTCCAAGATGAAACCAAGAAGAAACAGATTCTCAACAAACCAATTAGTAGCAGTGAAGTTGAAGCAGTCATCAAAAAACCTCCCAACAAACAAAAGCCCAGGACCAGATGGCTTCACAGGTGAATTCTACCAAATAGAATTAGTATCTATCCTCAAACTATTCCAAAAAAAAAAAAAATGGAAGGGGAAGGAACACTTTCAAACTCATTCCTCAAAGCCAACATGACTCTGATATCAGAACCAGACAAAGACACCACAAAGAAAGAGAATTACAGGCCAATATCCCTGATGAACATAGACATCAAAAGTCTCAACAAAATACGTTGCTTCTTTCTTGAAGCTGCCCAACAGTGCTTCGTGATAGGACCTTGTTCCTGGTAACCGATAGACTCCTAATTACCGGAGTGGTAGTTTCACTGCAGGTGAGACTGACTAGCTGACTGGCCACTAGGGGGCACTGGCAGTGAGGCCTGCCCTCGCCCGGAGTGCCTGGAGAAGGTGCTCTGATGGCTTTCCTCTTGGGGCACCGTTTTCTGATTCAGAACTGCTTGTTCTTGTTAGCTGCAAGTTAATTTTTGGAGCGGGTCCTAGTTTCAGTGATTGCTAGCTTTTATTTTTAAATTGTAATGATAGGTTTTGACATTTGAAATGTGGTCTTATGATGAAAGGCTTTGTCTCCTAGAAAGGAAGAAAAGTGTATACATAAATTTGGCTTTGTAAATGTGCACAACAAACTTAAAAGTATTCTATTGACAGATCCTTAATACTTACTTTGCAATTACCTTTTAGTGTGGACCCGTCAGAAATGTCAAAGACAACGTAGCTGGTGATTATTGAAATCAGGAACATGTGGTTTCCTCCTTCTGGAAGTTCTAAGCAATGTTGTCAGAAAAGAAACATAAATGAGCAACTTTTCAGAAAGGAGGAAAAAATTCTTTTCTGTAAAAAATAAGATTTCTTTCTCCGTAAACTCACAAAATCATGAATTGGAGAATGGCTTTAATAATTTGTTAAAACCATAAAATATGATCCATGGCAACAAGCAAAACACATGCTCAAGTATCTATAATAATAAAAGCATAATATGCTAATTAGATGGGACAGCCTTCCACATGACCTGGATGAAGCTGGGGCTGCAAGGGAAGCCCGGGTCCCAGGTGACAGAGGGAAGCCAGTGCCAACAGCTGGGGGAAGGAAGGCCTACTCTTGCACATATTTCATGCATCAGGCCTCTAGTCTATATTATAAAAGGCCTGTGGCCCTAACCCCGTAATGACCAAAGACTGGCGCGGGTGGGCGGGGCCATGCGATTTCGCATGCTGGGCTTCTAGTATTTAATAATATGGGAAAACTTGCTTATTACGTAAGTGAGGAAGGTGTTATGCAGCACTATAATCTTTTTATTTAAATAATAAGCATTATATATACAGGGCGGGGCAAAAGTAAGTTTACAATTGTGAGTATGTGAAACAGTTTATTCTTTGATTATTTATTAATTATTGTATTATTTTCCATACAAACATCTGTAAACCTACATTTGCCATACCTTGAATATAATGTATATATATATAATAATTATATATGCAGAAAAATATTGGAACAAAATATACCAAAATGTCACCCATGAGGCAGAATTCCAGGATTGTATTTATTCTTTACCAGTCTCTGTGTTACATTTTTACAACAAATATCCCAACTTTGTAATGATTATTATGATAATATTCTTAAAAGTCATGTTTCTGTAATATAGGAATATAATCATAAGTATCATTACCAGTACCAGCCAGCCCATCTTTCTGCCTTGGGCAGCACTCTGTTACCAGGAGTGACACAGAAATGGATAAGAAGACTCCAGACTCTCCTGGCTGGAGGTGACTTTATATGTTCAGCATATTTGAGTACCTGCTGTGTGCCGGGCACTGGGGAGACAGCAAGCCAACCACATGATCCCTGCACTCTGCTGAAGATGGCTGGAACAGATTATACTGGTTTTTTTTTTTATGTAATTCATCTCAATATTTCCTTCCAACCGCAAATCCCACTTACATTTGTATCTTCATACTCGAATTCCGTAAAGCTCCTTTTCCCAGAGGTTTGGGGATTGTAGGAAGGAAAGGGACTACATTCTGCTGGGGCTCACGGACATTTGTTAACAGAGTTGTTGAAGTGCTAATGGAGAGAAATTATTTCTATGAATATGTATGAACATGTCACTGGTGTTCTTTTTACTTTTTATTGATTTTTTTTTTTTTTGAGATAGAGGAACAGGGTGAGTGGGGGGAGAGAGACAGACAGGATCATTGATTTGTCATTCTGCTTATTTATACATTCATTGGTTCATTCTTGTATGTGCCCTGACCTGAGGTTGAACTGGAAACCTTGGCATATTGGGATGATGCTCTAACCCACTGGGCTATCTGGCCAGGGCTGGTGTTCCATTTTTTTAGCTTCTAAAAAAAAATCCTTTTTATCAACTTTAATGTCAATATGCTTTGGCAATATACTTACGAAATTTGCTTAATTCATTGAGAATTTATGTATTTTTAAAAGTCATCATTGGCATCGACAGTGACGCTATCAATATAAATAAGCACCTGTGACATTAATATAAATAAGTAAGTACCTGTGAGGTATCCTGTGCAATTATGGGGGGACCTAGGTTTGCTGGGCAGGGACAGGGCCTGTTAAACTTCGTGACCATTTCTTATGCAGCCTTCCAAGTTGCCTGTTAACTGACCAGTTAGGATGGAAAGCTATTTTTTAAGTCAATAGTAACAACTAATGTATTCTGTCACCTGCATTGACCCAACAGGATAGGGGCTGATGAAATGTGTGTGAGGTAAGATGAGTCTTTGAGCTATAATCTCAGTGTTTTCTTCCTCCACAGTATTGAATGTTTTCCAGTGAGCCTAGACATGAGCCACTCTGGGATTTCCTCACCATATGGGCTCACTGGGCATATCCATGGGTGTTTAATGGTGTGAGCCCATGTATATGTATGCACAGATTCATGCCTCATGAGTCAGAGTTTAAGAAAATGTAAAGGGCTGACTTGATACCTCGATTTTACCAAGCTTGGAAACAGTCTCTTTCAGTATTGGAAAACTTGGGAATATAAGCAAATTTTATATTACTAAATAGCATATTATGGCCTTGCTGTAACATAACATTACAGAATAAGTGATTATATTACTTATAATAATTGACTATGCCCAGAATAGCCTTCTCTCCCACCATTTCCATTGTACCATTTATTCAGGGTTCATCTGTGATCCCTTTGCCTTCTTGAAAGGAGCCTTCCCACTCACAGCTGACTTCTGAGACCCTGGGCAGATCAGATGTACCTATTGGCAGTGAATTATCCTCAATTCACTGCTCTTCTCTATTTGTTTCTAGTGTGACACCCTCACTGCCTTCAGTCCTTCATGGTTGGGACTGTATCGCCCCTAACATCTCTCACACATACTTTCACAAACATTTAATTTTTATGGGCTTAGTACAGACTTTATTGAAAATATGTTGTCTAACTTTGTGCCAGTTTCATAACTAAATTGCTGTTTAGTGCTTCTGAACTATACTGAGAATTTCCCAGGGTTTTTATTTTTTTTAAGTCTTGAGCCCTATTGTTGAGAAAATAAGATAATTATAATAAACCTTAAAGTGCTACTCTTGCCTAGGGGTGGAGATTGCTACTAAAAATATCGTAAATAGGACAGTAAGAGACAATGGATGGAGCTCTGGCTAGCAATTTTGGCACTCACACCCACGCGGGCGATAATTGGTTGCAACCATTAAATTACCCCATGGTGTTATTAATGCAATTACCACTTATCACCACACTCCTCACTAATTAATTCACTCAGAGTTGGACTTGAAAGTGAAGAAGTCACAAGTTTATTAATGAAGTTAGCACGCTTTATCCATCTGTTTTCGTACCTCCCTCCATTTATAATCTTTGTATGTATTCTCAGAACTTAACCAATTTTTTCATAGGGCATCTTTTGATATTTTTCATTTGACCATTTGAAATTTTCTGCTACTGTAGACAAGTTTTCAAAAATCTTGTTTCGTTTAGCTATGTTTAAAGTCCAGGCAGGTGACTTAAAGCAGTGAATATTTTCATTTCTGTGGTCATTCTAAGATGAGGTTAGAACATTTTTATAAATGAGTATTGACTATGTCTGGTAATATAAGGAAAACTTTCATCATAGAAAAGGAAAATATTAACTTTTGCGCAGCATAGGTGATTTTTTTTTAATTTTGCTGATGTCTGATTTGATCCTGACCACTGTTTTAAAGTCCTGAACATAATAAATTGTTCTGTATTTCTTAGCCCTATTTCTTTGCATTTAGAATAAGTAAATTTGAATAATTATTTTTCCACAGGCCTTTTTATTGATAAACACTTGACTAATAGTTGTTTTTGCATTAAGTTTTCTTTGTACCCTGAAATGAGTCTTCTCGCCCTTGATTAAATAATTCATGGTCTTTTCATTTTTTGTAATAAACTTTACTGAGCTATAATGTACATAAAATAAAACGCTCCCATGTAAAGTACACATTTTGATGAATTTTTAATTTATACACCCATGTACCTACAACCACAATCAACAGAAAGGACAGTTCTGTACCCCAGAAGTTCTTTGTTCCCCTACCCAGACAATCCCAGCTACCCCACCCCAGCCTGGGAAAGCACTGATCTTTCGGTCACCATACATGGCATAGATTTGTCTTTTCTAGAGTTTCGTGTAAATGAAATCACACAGAATGTATTCTCCTGTGTCTACCTTCTTTTGCTCATCCACATCCCACATAACACCATTCATTCCTCTGCATGGTGAGTAGTATCCCATTGGGTAGAGAGCGATTTGCATAATAGTCTCATTTTTTGTTCAGAAGGATGTCAACAACATTAAAGGACATGATACAACACAGTGTTTATGAGCCTACCAACACTAACATATTTTTCATTTTTTGTAAGTTTTCTTCCCGCCCTGATTTTATTAGTTATGGATTTTAAAAAAATGTAGTTTTTACCCTTTGAATAAAGCAAAATATAATCATGTTCCTATATGAGGTTGAGAATTTCCTTTAAAACGATACACTATTCTAACAATGTTATTTACTCTATTTGTTTTGCCTAATTATGGGTTAGTTAGAATTCTCTGGAAGTGTTAAGATAACACTGTAGTGACATTTTGCAAAACTTTATTATTGTCAACATTTTCCTTGGAACAAATTTTCATCATTGAAGTTATGGGAGATTACACAGGAGATTTCTTTCTTTTTTTTTTAATGTTCTTGGAAAGTAATAAAGTTGGATCGATAACAAATTCCTGGACTTTGAATCTTGTTTATGCAACCCTGAGAAAACTCCTTAACCTCTCTAAACATTGTAAGAGTGTATACACATGTGGCCCAACACAGTCCTGCCACAATCTTGTGTTCCAAAAAGTTATACTCACTTATAGTACCAGTGGCCAGTGCCTAAACATCCCAGTTTCACCACTTTTAGGTCAATTCTTCAGAAATGTTTTGCTAATTTAATAGACGTGATCCCCGATTTTCTTTAATTTGTGCGTGCTTCGTTTCTATGACAGAGAATAATTTCTCTGTGGATTTGCACTTCCTGTGTAAGAAGGGCCTATTTTATTTTTGTTGTGTATCTCCCAATATAGCTCTTGCTCCTTCCCTTGCATTTTTTTCTTTTAATTTTGTTTCCCTGTCTATTGTTTTTGCCATTTGTTTCAACTTCATTGTTTTTTCCTTGTAAAGAAATCCTGTGTCTCATTTTTTAAAATCTCCAGTTGTTTCCTTTTGCAATTTCTATTGCTTCAAAGTGGTGCATGGTTTCCTTCTCCCACGTCTCCTGTGGTCAGTGCAGTGATTTTTTTTTTAAATATGTTTTTATTGATTTCAGAGAGAGGAAGAGAGGGATAGAAACATCAATGATGAGAGCGAATCATTGATTGGCTGCCTCCTGCACGTCCGCATCCCCACTGGGGATTGAGTCTGAAACCCAGGCATGTGCCCTGACTGGGAATCGAACCATGACCTCCTGGTTCGTGGGTCGGCACTCAACCACTGAGCCACACCGGCTGGGCCCACGTCCTCTTTGTAGGTCATTTCAGGAGTCTTGTCGCCAATTCTGTCCTCGGTTGAGGATGTGGGTGTGAGTGCAGTATTCCTGACATGAATATGGCTCCTAAATCCCAATAGAAAATGAGCAGATCTTGGATGTGATCGAGAAGACTCCTGGCTAAAGTCGTTTGGATACTTGCTGGTTTCAAACCCTTTGCATATTTAAAATACAGATGCGGACGTGTAGGTGGATGCCTGTTTATTGTTATTTTTTCCCCAAACAGCATTTTGTTAGCTTCCATTTACTACGCAGAGGCCAAGATAAGACCTTAAGAACCCTTTGGAGAAATGAGAAGTGGAGACGTCAGAGAATGTCTAGGGCAGATAGATCCAGATCCATTCCTAGGTCCTCCAGTACCTGTTGTAAAAGGGTACAAGGACTCTCCCATTGTAGAGTCCCTGCCCGGCTTTATTCCACCTCCCTGGGCTCCTGCTGTGAGTAACCATGAGGACAAGCCCCAGAGTTGACCCTGCAGAACTCTAAGGAAGGCTTAGCTCCCCCAAATTGCCCCCCTACTTTCATGTATAAGAAAATAAATGTTCCATTATGCTTTGATAGCTGTAGGAAAAAATGTAATTTTTTGTGGCATAATTAGGAGGCTTGTACATTAGGCGGATACTTATTTTTATGTCATCGATTGGGTTCTTCCTCAACATTCTACAGTTCTTAACCTCGTGTTCTTTCATGTGTATCTGTGTAAGGTCTTTATCTTTAAAACTGGTCATGCATCTATTTCCTATTTTCTTGCCTTTTAGAACAATACCTGATAATTCTGTTGAGCAATGAGCATTTAAAAAAAATTTCTCTTTAGTATGAAAAATAACAACCACAACATAAACCATGAAACACGTCCCTTTTCTTCCAGACGGCGATGGACGTAATGCAGTTTAGCAAGGAGGAGGTCCGGGAGGTTTTGAGGCTGCTTGCTGGCATACTGCACCTTGGGAACATAGAATTTATCACTGCTGGTGGGGCGCAGGTTTCCTTCAAAACGGGTAAGGCCGCCCCTCCCGCCCCGCCCCTCTTTCCTGCCTTGGCTTTTTCCTAGTAGGGACCTTAGACCTGAAATAGTTACTGTCTGGCCTTTTACAGAAAGAGCTTGCTGACCCTGAAATAAAGAGCTACAGAACTCCGTTCCTCATGTGAACTGTCAGCAGATACAGGGTCAAAACCCCTGAGACTCGGTTCCAGAATGGGAGGGTGGTTGTGTTCTTGTTCCTCCTAAGAAGGAAGGCACGTGGGCCAGATCAGAGGAAGCGCGCGTAAGGAGGGCGAGCTGTGGGGAAAAGGTCCTGAGTCGGGCGCAGTGTGGACGTAGTTCTCCAGTTGTCCAGTGGTGGCCCGGTGTAATGGTAAGGCAGAGGCTGGGTCCGCAGCCTGGCACGGCCTCGGCCTACTTCCTGGGTTATTTATCCCCTCAACGCCAGCAGCTTCTTGTTGGCGAAGTGCCTCGGAGATGTGCTGTCGAGATGGAGTGAGTTCATGCGCACATAGCTGTGTCAGTGGCCCTCTTCCTGGAGCGGTTTGTGTATTTATTTTTAAGCTGTTGTGATGGAAGCACTATATGAGGGCATGAGGCTGGGAACTTGATGAGGTCAAGTACCAATGGCTGTGAGGAGCCCAGTGTTGCAGGCCAGTAGTTCTCAAACGTTGGTCCCAGCATCTCGTAATCATCTTAACATGATGGAGAACCCCAAAGAGCTTCTTTTACAAATGTGAGTCTTATCTATTGGTGTTTACAATATTAGGAATTAAAACAGGCATTGCAAAATGACCATAATAAACCCTTTGCATATTAAAATACAATATTTATATGTAAGACTATTTTCCAAGAAAAACAAATCAGTAAGAAGAGTCACATTGTCTTATATTTTTGCAAGTTTCTTTAATATCTAATGTATAGAGGCCAGTTGGGTTCTCATATCTGCTGTTGCATTTATTTTGTTCGAGATACCTCAGGTCATGTAATCCCTGGAAAAATCATGGGTATACTGGTGAGGGAATGAGAATAAAAAAGCAAATAACATCTTAGTATCATCATTGACAATAGTTAGGACTTCATAAACCTCTCACAGTGTCTTGGAACCCCCTAATCTTGGGGTCTCTGGACTGCACTTGGTCCAAGCTCCAGGTTCTTTGCTAATAACCTAGGACTCGATAAAGGAGCGACAAACTTACATTAGAATGTGTGTCCCATCACTTCTGCCTGAGGGTTTCAGGGATGCTTTCTGCTTTCCTGTTTTGCTGTGAGTGGTTAGCTCTGTGCCCCCTGGGGGTCCCTTCGGCCTGGTCCTCTTGGGGGCTGGGAGCCCGCGTTCACTTTGTTCTTCATTCCCAGCCTTGGGCAGGTCTGCAGAGTTACTTGGGCTGGACCCAACGCAGCTCACGGACGCTCTGACCCAGAGATCGATGTTCCTCAGGGGGGAGGAGATCCTCACGCCGCTCAGCGTTCAGCAGGTACATGCCCTTTGCTACCCAGGCTGGATTTGAAGGACGCTCCTGGGGTTTCAGAGCCATGGCTTGGATTCAAATAAGTAACTGTGGTTCACAGTCAAAATAAAGATATCCACCCGGAGGGGAGTAGATAACGTTATTGAATTGTTTCTAAGAGACAGTGTAGCTGCCTCTTTAAGAGAGTTGGGTCTGGTGCAGATGGCCTCCGTATGAGTCCTGACTCTCCCACCTTTTACTGTCTGCTCCTAGGAAATTTGTTCACTGTGCCTCAGCTTCCTCTATAAGACCTAGTTCAGAGGATTCTTGTAAGGGTAATAAGAAAATATATATATTCTAAGTACTTATTGATTGGCACAGAATAAGAACTAAATAAACGTGAACTATAATACATTATTATACATGAAAACAGTGCAGTAGTATGTTGTGTTACTTATTTTTGCCTCTGTAACAGCCTGGAGCCAGTTATATGCTCTACTCTGTGTAATACCTGTGTCTTGATTAGATAAGTCAAAAATACTAACCATATCCCATAAAGGAAACTTTTATGTGTACAAAGTGCAATAGGAGAAGAAGATAAAAATGAAAACACTGTCTTCATTATTGTTTTCAACCCGATAAAATGTGTAACTGTATATATCAGCTCAGATTCTTACCTAAACTCAGCACACAGAGTTGTCGCTGGAGCCTGGTATTTAAAGGCATCCTTGGTGAGTCCTATTGTAAAGTGACAAGCAGTTCCAGTTTATCCTTTCTTTCAAGTCTGTGTTTTCCGAGGTGGCATTGATTTCCTTGCCATTGAGTCCCCGGTGCCACCCCTGCCACATGTGTCTCCCAAGAGCTCCCGCGTGGGTGGGGCGGACCTGCCTGCTGGGCTGTCCCTGGTCGGGGACAGGGTGACCACGTCTCCTTCCCCCAGGCAGTGGACAGCAGAGACTCCCTGGCCATGGCACTTTATGCACGCTGCTTCGAGTGGGTGATCAAGAAGATCAACAGCAGGATCAAAGGCAAAGACGACTTTAAATCTATTGGCATTCTTGACATCTTCGGATTTGAAAACTTCGAGGTATGCTTCCACCGGTGGGACACATGCATTCTTTTCTATCCACTTATTGGCTGATCTTCAAAACTTTCATAACAAACACGGATTTTTTTTTCTGGAGATTTTTTTTTCATCTTTATATATAATAGTGAGAGCATTAAAGATACTTTTTGAATGGTTTCTCCCCTTAGGTTAATCACTTCGAACAGTTCAATATAAACTATGCAAATGAGAAACTTCAGGAATATTTCAACAAGCACATTTTTTCTTTAGAACAACTAGAATATAGCAGGTAAGCACTCATGGAATCCTATTTCATTTTTTTTTTATTAGCCACTAAATTAGAAAGGTACAGGTTGCTATAACTCAGCTTTTTTTAATCTTTCTACAGAGAAGGATTAGTGTGGGAAGATATTGACTGGATAGACAATGGCGAATGCCTGGACTTGATCGAGAAGGTAATGTATTGTTGAAGAGACGTTTCAGTCCCAAGGGTGTCCAGCTGGCTGATTCATCTTTATGGGAACGAAATGGCTTGTGTGAACACGCACATCAAAGATGTGAATGTTTAGAACACAATGGGCCATTTGGAAATGTAAATGTAAATGTGCAGGGTTGAATTTAAACACTTGGCTGCTTCAAGGCTATTGTCTCCTTGACTCAGCATTTTTAGGATCAGCAGCGGGCAGAACCGCTTCACTCACGTAGGTTTTAAGTCAGCATCAAGGCCTTGCCGGTACCAGTAAGACACCAGCCAGTTGTAAAAGTTTTGTCCACAAAATGGTGGTGGGTTCAATTTTTTTTTTTAATGTTTATGTGGAATTTAAATTTATTGGATTTCTTTAAAGTACCATTATGAATTTTTTCGATTAAAGAGTTACTGTGCCTTTTACTTTCTTTTTTAAAATATATTTTTATTGATTGCAAAGAGGAAGGGAGCGTTAGAAACATCAATGATGAGTGAGAATCACTGGTCAGCTGTCTCCAGCATGCCCCCGTGAGTAATCAAGCCCACTACCCAGGCATGCGCCCTGACCAGGAATGGAACTGTGACCTCCTGGTTCATAGGTCAGCATTCATCCACTGAGCCACACCTCCAGGCTGTGCCTTTTCTTTTAACCACTTATTTGATAGAGAGTAGAGAGGAAAGGAGCTCTAAAATACTTTGAAGCATGTTATGTTCACTTTTAATTCATTTAACCTTCTTTCCCTCTTCTAGAAACTTGGTCTCCTGGCCCTTATCAATGAAGAAAGCCATTTTCCTCAAGCCACGGACAGCACCTTATTGGAGAAATTACACAATCAACATGCGGTATGCCAAGACCTGCCAATTCTTAGTTATGTCTGGGTAGCAGATCTGTGGATTAAAATGACATTCGAGATATTTCAGTGCTGTTGGCCCCCCTGGGCCTCCACATTTAATTTTGTTTTTTCACATAACCAATGGAGTGCTTCTTCGATTTCTAGAACTAAGTTAAAATAAGCCAAAGGGGTAGATTTGGCCCCCCCTCTGCCTCCACATTTAATTTGTTTTTGCCTCTTAAACCAATGGTGGTCCTCTTCGATTGTTAGAACTAAATCAAAATCAGCCAAGGGGGTAGATTTGGGGCTGTTTGTCAGATTATGCCCATGTATATGAGTATAGAATTTTGTATTTTCAACCTGTTGTAATGACACAGACAAGAGGGACATGGTTTTCATTAAGTGTATCACCGGCTGTGTGGCTATATGACTGGTTTTGAAATTGGTTTTACTGTGGTAGTTAGTTTCCTCTGGAACTCAGTGGAAACCAGTAAGTAAAAGTAGGCATTTGTTTGTTTGTTTTTTTAAATTAGAATAACCACTTTTACGTGAAGCCCAGAGTCGCAGTCAACAATTTTGGAGTGAAGCACTATGCTGGAGAGGTAACTTCTTAATTAAGATCCTTATTGACATTTGCCCAGTTGGTATTTTAGAGAAATAATTCTTTCAGAAGCCAATCATAAATATATTCATATGACTTTTTTCCATGGATCTATCTTTAAAGGGAGTCTCATGCTTATCACCTGAGATTACTCTTTTGATCAATTCTACCTTCTTGCATTTATTTTTTTTAAACCAGGTGCAGTATGATGTCCGGGGCATCTTGGAGAAGAACAGAGATACCTTTAGAGATGATCTTCTCAACTTGCTAAGGGAAAGCCGGTATGTCAGTCTCTTCCCTAAGACATCATTAGCGAGCAAAGTAATATTTATGCAAATGCTTTTAATTCACAAATATCAAAACAATGAATATGGAAGCGACTTAATCTGTTCTCTTCTTCCCTGGGCAATAGTTCACCAATAAAATGACCAACAGATATACGAATAGCAGTGACTGCCGTTTGATCAGGGGCTGTAAGCACAGCAGACCCATGAGTTAGATACGGTTTTGACTCCTGTTGTGCAGATGAGGAAACAGACTTGGAGCAGTTAGGTGACTCGCCCAACATCCCTCTGGTTTTGATTGGTCTGCTTGGTTTAAGAACCCAAACCATAACCAGTATGACCGGCCTTCTTCATGACCAGCTTAGAGCTGCGGTTAAATCGATTTCAGCCTTGGGTTTGTAGGACCCTTATGTCTGTATTTAGTACAAAGTCTGTCAGGAAAAATAAACCGGTATCAGTTCAGCTAAAATGATAAGTTTATTACACATCCAGTTCTTCATTCATGGATTGTAAATCTACGCCATTAATCGATAGTTGATTAGCGTAGCTATGTATGTATTAACCTAGGGGGCTATGTGAGAGAGAAAGGGAGGAAAGTAAGCCTGCGTTAAAGCTTTCAATACCTGTGTCAGAGCCCGAGTGAATGTAACAGAAATAACATTTTAATACCTAAGGAAGGAAAGCAGCCCCGTTATTTTAAAGGTATAATACTTTAGGAATGCCAAGGCCAGGTGACCTCCCTGTCACTTAAATAGCTGTGTGCTGAGGGCAAGGGAGCCATCTCAAGTGTCAGCTCAGAAGCTCAGAATTGGAAGTATTCCGTCTTCAGATGTGTTTTAACTCTCTTCCCCTATTTACAAATTGTCACCTTTTTTACTCTTAGATGAGTTTTTAGATCTGTAAAAATGCCGATGTTTGAAAAATACCATGGCATGTTATGTACCAGAGAAGTTTCTGAGTTACTGTGATGCATTTAAATAAAAGCAGCGTCTTGGTGTTAAACAGAAGCATTCCGATGTCATGAGAAGCTTCCAGGCGTGGAGATCAGCAAGCTGGCATTTCACTCTCACCCGTAAAGTGGTTTTGTGATGGGACTGAAGAACTCTGTTTCAGCCCCAGGTTTCTCTCTGCAAACTGAGAGGCGGGGGCTGTTTGCTCACTCTGCTCTTTCACCCCTGACATCTGTGACCGGGTCATGGGACCAGAGCTTTTCTTCAGAGCGCGCAAAGCATTGTTGGAGCGAGCATGGAGTAGCCCCCGGGGACAAAAGTGAGGAAGGGTTGGGGCAAAGGGAGAAGTGACGGAGGAAGCGCTGGCGTTGCCACCTTGGGAGTTGTGGATGCCCAGACGTTGTCCCACCTTTCCTGGTCTCCAGGAAGCCACCAAACCACATATTCTCCCCCCCACGCCCCCCACTTTACAGGCCAAAATGTCTTCCATGCAAGGAAGATAAAAAGAAGTTACTGAAAAGCCTTCTACTTTATTAGTAGGGGCAATGGAATTCTACACAACTTTTTAATAGTAGTACCAGCTACCAACTTTAGCACTTACCATGTGCCAGGCACCCTGCTCAGCCTTTTGTACATTTTCTCATTTCATTCTCACCCCAGAGTGATGGGATAAATTTTAAAATTACCCCCATTTTCCAGATGGAAATACTGAGGCCTGGAGAGAGACAACCATCCTGCCCAAGTCACCTGGCCTGGAAATAGCGGAGGCAGGATTTGAACCCCAGTCTGCCTCACTCTAGAGTGAGCACATTTCCACCTGTTAAATGAATGGATGTTGCAACACTGTGACATGAGCAAAACGTTATGTCCCTCCAACTGGAGGAAGTCAAGGTGGCAGAAGCTGAGGTGGTTCTCTCCTAACTGGACCCTGGGCTGCACATCACTTTCATCACAATCCACTGTTCTGCCAGACTCTAGAGCTCTGGAGGCGACCAAATTTTTTTTCAATGCCTGACGCAGTGGTTGGTTTGAAATCTTTGGAGCTGTCTTAGCTCTTCCAGGCCTCGGTGTGTTACTGTCAGTGGGAAAATGCATTGTAATTACAGTAATCTAGCACCTAATAATTGGGTGTGTGCCCCTCATGGTCCCTGCTCTTTGCTCTCACAGATTCGACTTCATCTATGACCTATTTGAACACGTTTCAAGCCGCAATAGCCAGGATACCTTGAAATGTGGAAGCAAGCACCGGCGGCCCACAGTCAGCTCGCAGTTCAAGGTTAGTCTCCTCCGCTGGCTTTGATGAGTTCGTTGTTATTGTGATCTAAGAATTGAAAGTAGGAATTAGGAACAAGAGCTCCATGAGCCAGTGTTTTTCTTTTATATCATCCTTTAAACCAGAAATAGTATATAGTTTTTTCGTTGTTGTTAAAAAATAAGTAGCTGTTTAATCTTAGACTGTGAAATAGCAATTCTTAAGAATTGCCATGTGGGATTGTGTTTGGCCACATGGGATCACTCTGATTTGTATCCAGAAGATGATGTGAAAATTGTGTCTGTTTCTTCCCATGTCTGAATATTTGTATTTTTCTCAGGTCTATTTATAATGTCATAACTAGGAATAATAACCAAGTGCATATTTAAATAAGATCAATGTCAGTTACCTTGTCAGATAGTTCAGAATGCAGGAAAACAAGGAACATTTTTATGTTCATTTTAAGCATTTTATTTTCATTTTAAGCATTTTATTTAGTTTAGACCATATGATGACCATTTTGGTAACTTAATCCTAATATGAAGAGATACGGAAACACATCAGTCAACAGACATTTAAAATATATTTTTTATTGATTTCAGAGGGAGGGAGGGAGGGAGGGAGGGAGGGAGGGAGGGAGGTGGAGAGAGAGAGAGAGAGAGAGAGAGAGAGAGAGAGAGAGAGAGAGAGAGAGGAGAGAGAGATGCAAATGATGAGAGATTATCATTGATTGGCTGCTTCCTGCATGCCCCCTACTGGGGATCAAGCCAAAACCTGGGCATGTACCCTGGCCAGGAACAGAACTGTGACCTCCTGGTTCATAGGTCAACATGCAACCACTGAGCCACACCAGCTGGGCAGTCCACAGACATTTAGAACTCTGCCCTCTATGGGGCTTTTATTTACTCACAGTTGGATGCATCAGTGGGAGTCTGTGTGTGGTCTGTTGTGCAATGTGGTTGGCGATAGGCCAGATACACCCAACATGGCTGGCAGTGCTGGGTAATGTGATCACATGAGGGGCAGATAGGGTGTAATCATAATAGCTGCCATTTATTATATACACTCATGTGCAAGGCATTGGGCTAATCACTTTATGAACATTATCTTGGTCTCTTCTCCCATAATTGTATAAATATACATAATTGTGCCCATTTTATAGATGAGAAAACTCAGGTTTAGGGAAATGGAGACCCATTCAGTCCCTCTGAGGACAGAGCAGGATTTGAATTAAGCGGAAGTCTGTCTGACTCTAAAGCCTAGCTTTCAGCCTCCCGGTGCGGCTTTCTTTTTCTAGGTCGGTGTGGTCTTGCAAGGCTTTGTGGCTCTTTGGGGATTAAACTGGACTAGGAATCATGGAATTGGAAAAGAGTGGGTGGACCTACCAGGTAGAGACAAGGGCAGGAGAAGGACTCCTGAGACAGGAATGCGATGAGTCCTGTCCCGGAGGATTGTGAATAGGTACAGGCCAGCTGGCCAGACACCTTGTACAAACTTACGTTGGTACCAGGATATGAAGGGCCATGGATGCCAGGACATTCTGTCATCTGTGAAAAACTTAAAGCTTTTAAGTAGAGAAGTAACTAATCAATATAGTGTTACAGACAGCCCAGTTTCCTCGGCAAGACTGTAAGAAGAAAAAGGAGAGAAGGGGGGGAGGGGCAATCAATGGCTTAAAAGAGACTTAAGAGATATATCAACCGACTACAATACATGAATTCAAAGAACAAAGCATTTAAAAATGAAATTTGCGACAGTTGACTATTTTAACATGAAATGAGACAATTGCACTTTTTAATGTTAACATTAAGGAATTCATGGTAAATCTTTTTAGGATTACATGGATATGGTTATCTACCTATATATTTTTTAAAGTGATTATCCTTTAATAGAACATATTGAAATTTTGAGGGATGAAATAAGCAATGTCTCGGATTTGCTTTTCTGCAAGGGGTGGGCATAGTACGGATGGAGACAGGGATCAGAGGAAATGGGATTAGCTGAAGCTGATGATGAGTATTCATTGCATGCTGTCTGCTTTGGTAAATGTTAAAAATTCACAATAAAAAATCTTAAGAAGAAGAAAATAAAGCAGTATTACAGAAATTGAAGGTAAGAGTGGAGATTGTAGGTCAAAGACCAGCGAGGTGCTGGTAGAGGATTGTGGGTCATTTGGATGGAAATAATGAGTTTGGATAAATAACTACAGTGGGAGAGCTCATATTTCTCAGGTTTCCTATGCTAGCCATTGAAGTAGCCTATGATTTTTTTGCTGGTTAACAGAATAATGTTATTTTTTTAAATGGTACTATTTCAAGGAAGTGACAAATGAAATTTGTATACTGTATTGTGAAATAATTTCAGTGAAAATGAATTATAATATCTTTGCTTTACTTTATCTTAAATGACATAATTAAAAATAAAGACCATTATTATTCCTATGATTAAATTGTTTTTTTTAATTTGTTTCTGATAAGTGTCTAAGGTGCTGAGAAATTTAAAGAACGAGATACTAAGAGACTAAATCTACGTGTACTTTTTTCTTTCTATTAGGACTCACTGCATTCCTTGATGGCAACCCTAAGCGCCTCTAATCCTTTCTTTGTTCGCTGTGTCAAGCCAAACATGCAGAAGGTAAGAGGGGCCAGTTCTAGATTGAGACCCTGTCTTTGAGGACACTGCCTCCTAGGGTGGTTACTCACAGATTGGGTTTCTCCGAAGTCCTTTCATTATAGATGGTTGGAGATGGATGTGGCATTATTATAACCGAACGTGGCTGAATGGAAAGATTCCCTTTGTCTCCTGGGTCCATTCATCTGCTTTTGAATGATGCCAGTAAGCTTTAAAGAAGTCTAGTTGAAAAGGAAGCACTGTAAAGCCTTGACTTTTTTGTGGGGTTTTTTTTTTTAAGCACTCGATGTGAAATTCTTGGGAAAGCTTCTATTTTAGAAGAAATCATTGGTGTATTTTTGGTGGTTGATTTTTCTGTTAGATTTTCTTTTGCTTTGTTGTTAAACTCTGTATTCTGTGTTTTAAGGACGTTAGGTGGTCAGAACTAATTTGAAAATTCCTGAAAGGTTGCCATTCTGAGTTTTCTTATCTAGGTTCTGAGATTTTACTTTGAATGCCATATCCTGCTCAGAAATAATGTGAATTTTAAAAGGGAAAGCTATTTTAACAAAATTTAAATTTAGCATTAGGTATGGATGAAGTTGCTCGGTCCAAGACTAAACTGGGCAACTTGCCTTAGAGTGTTGTTGAAAATTTGAAATTATCTTCATTTGGCGAATATTAGCTCTTAGTAGCCCCCACTGAAGAGAGGTAAACCCCCAAAGGTAGTAACGTCAAGGGCCCCTCATGTTGAAAAACAGGTGTCGTCCTCAGAAGGATTAAGGTAAGGAACCTGACCTGAACTGTGTCCTATGAGACTTGTGTTAGATTCTGATAATGGGGCTGAGGCTAGATCTTTATATGGTGGTTACCAGTTGCCTTTGACTTAGTATTACAGTGATTCCTGATTTATGGTTTCAGGATGTTTATTTATAAGAATTACAGTTGAATTCTCTGTCTTCTCGGAAGGCGGGAGTATATGTTCTCTTTTTTGAGGAATAACCTGTCAGTTTGTTACCTTACTGGGTAGTACAGTGGTGAGAATCGGCATGTATAAGGCATTAAGGTGGTCAAGACTGGTTTTACATAGAAGATCTGTGATGACTTAATTTAATATGCATCTATTCTGGCAGTCTAAATAAATAGTAACTCATCTTCCCCATTTTCACATTTACATTAAAGTGTTTTAGGTGACCACAAAAAATGACACATAAGCAATACATAGCTTTTCACATTATGTAGGAAATGAACAGTTAAGACATAACCATATATCATTCCCGCTGGTTTATTCTTCACTTTATAACCCCAATGGGCAGTACTTACAAGACAGTATAAATGGGTTTGTCATTTGGGAGGGGAGCTGTTTAACACCTGTCAGCATTTCTTTTCTGATTTTATAACAGAGATGATAATCCTGTATTTCATCCTTAAGTATGCATGGTTTTTTTCCAACGTAAGGTCTTGGAGCTTGGGATGGATTTACAGCTTTTGGCAAGCCATAGTTTACTGCACACTCTTTCTCAGATGGCATCTTTCTCAGATGTGGTGGCATCTCAGATTCAAAGAAACGGGGGACCTACTATCTCTGCATTGTTATAAGGATAGACATTCCTTTAAATTGTAATAGGTTTTGATTTTAAAAATGTATATTTTTGTGATAGCTTTTGAAATTAGGCCCTCTTGAATTGAAAATTGTTCCACAGCCAGAACAGTAAAAAAAAAAAAAAAATTTACTCTCTTTTTGATGTTTATTTTTCCTTGTTGGGATTTGATTGTGCCTAGTTGCTTTGGTTTTTGCATTTAAGGAAAAAAGATCCAGCTCAAACTCACATTTCCATTTGTGTGCACTCACACCCTCTTTCTTCTCCTGACCCAGGGCAGACACAGGTTCCCAACACACCAAGAGATGGGCTGTAAAGACTTTGAAAAAAATGTCTTGGTAACAGTTTAAAGACACCCCGGCAGTAAAGGCATAGACACAAGAACCGACTAGTCTGAGGCCTGACATGAAGGTGTGATTTTTAAGTGTAAAGATGGTAATTAGAATATGGAGATGTTAAATTAGGACTCGCTCAACCTTCATTTAGTTCCACTGAAAATTTGGGAGTGTTACTGGTGATTGTTACATGACATGTATGTAAACAGCCCTCATTTGGAGTTTTTTATGAATACTCTTTTGTCCAAAGATAGAAGCTTCTAGAAATTTCACAGGGAAAACTTTGCCTTCCTTTGCTCCAAGATGAGGCATGTGTATTTCCAGCATGGAGGGGTGCGGCCATCTCCCCTCCCCTCCCCTCCCCTCCCCCCCTTCTCAGGTGAGTTGTTCATCACTGGCTTGAGAGCATTTATTCAAATACATGTGCATGAAGGTACTTTGTGTATCATTCTGGAATATGGATCATGGGTTTTGGCAGATCCTACTGTGTGTGTGTGTGTGTGTGTGTGTGTGTGTGTGTGTGTTTCAGTTCTGTGATCAGAAACAGATAAGAACAGCGGCTCTAAAGTCTGTGGCCTTAGAAAAAGCGAAATAGTTGCTTTGTGCTCTCAGGAGCACGTCCGGCATATCCAAGACTCCCTGGAGGCCTGGCCAGTATGAGCACACACAGCCCTGGGCCCGGGCTGCCAGCACTGGCTGCCTCCCCTCCAGGCAGCGGCTCAGAGCGGGCGCTGGGGCCTCCAGCATCGGGAACTCCTTTGTGGGAGTATGGCGGGTTTTGTATTTTGCTGTGAAAAGCAGGTGCATGCAAGGAGAGTGGAACAATTATGTCAGTTCAGTTATAGTCACAGGTGGACTTTTTCTTTTTGCAAACAACTGGTAGCTAATACCGGGTGTGGTAGAACAAGCTCTTGTCTGGCGTCCTTGGAAAGTCCTCCTGGTGCTGCTTTATAAAGTGAATTTTAAGAAGCACAGCTCTTGATCCAGTGCTCTGTCCTCAGCAGCCCTGAAGGATATTCTCCTCCACGCGACTCGGAATTTTCAGGTTGCAAAGAGCAGACTTCCCTATTGAACGACTTTTAGATGGTGGTGTGGCCAGTTAGCACTTTTCTCTTGTATTTGCTTAGGCAGTAGTAGTTTCTGGCCGGAAGTGCCCAAACCAAGCCCAGGAGATGCCTGTATGCAAGGAAACCTGCTTTGCCTCCTCAGAATTTCCCCCCAGGGGTAACCCAGGGCCTGTGATCTACTTCCCGCCGCCGCCCCCCCCCTCCCCCATGCCTGGTATTTTAGCAAATGAGTTCCAGTAAGAAAAGTCTGTCATTAACATTCCTCAGAAAAACCCTGAGGAGGTGCAGGACAGAATTAAAGAAGGGAACAGACCGATACACATCAGGAAACCTTCCCAGGTGTGAGAACTGGCTGTCTGCAGTTACAGCCCCCCCCCCCTCCCGCAGTGCACCCAGCTGGGCAGCTGTCACCTGGAGCTGGACTGCTGGACTGGCAGCCTCACCTCCCAGTGCTGTGGGGAGCAAGCAGGTGCTAGAGGGGGACGGTGCTTGATTTCAGCAGCATTATCTCTACTTTTTTAGCCCCACATGACAATATCCTGAACCATCCTGTCAGGTCTTCTTCCCAAAGGCAGGCCTGTGGTCACCGGGGGAGCTCTGGGCTGGAGACAGGCCACCGTGGAGCAGTTTACTTAAAAGTGGAGGGGAAGGGAGAGCAGAGGGCTGGCCACCCTGAGGGAGGCTGGAGACCAGGCCCCAGAGGAGGGAACCTGTGGGGTCTGTGAGGTAGACTGCAGTCATATTGCTGGAAAAAGGGATGTCCAGCAGAGAAGAGAGTGAAGCTGGAGACATAATGGCTCTTGCCATTTTTTTTAATCCTCACACGAGGCTATATTTATTCTTTGTTTGTTTTTTTAGAGAGAGAGGAAAGGAAGAAGGGAGGGAGGGAAACATCGATCATAAGCACCCAGACCAGGGATCAAACTCGCAACCTAGGTATGTTCCCTGTCTAGGAATCGAACCCGCAACCCTTTGGTGTACGGGCCGATGCTCCAACCAATGGGCCACCCAGCCAAGGCTGGCCCTTGTGAAAGCTGTCTCTCTGAGACATGCGGCTGCCAAGGGTCTCACACAGTCTTTGAGGAAAGTCAGAGCATGCTGGTGTCCTGCACTGTAATGAACCCTGATGGCCTGCATCCTTACATTACCACTGTTGACCTCAGACGAGGTCCCTCGTTTGGGCAGCACCCTAGACAGCCCGCGGCCACACACCAAGTGACAACGATGAGCATGCATTGTGGAAACATGAGCCTTTTGCTTCCAGAGACATAAAGATTTGAAGACCGAATCAATGACTCGATTACACTTAATCCTCAGGAGTCATATTTGTGTGGTTCAGGTGCTGCCTGCCATGTTTGCCTAGCCCTTCTTTTTCTTTTTTGCCTTGAACAAAGACCAAACATTCCTGTGAAAAGTTCTGATGATAATGTGGTGTATGAACTACCTTGAATTTTCTACATATCTTTTTTATTGATTTCAGAGAGGCAGGGAGGGGGAGGGAGAGAGAGAGAGAGAGAGAGAGAAAGAGAGAGAGAAGAGAAAACATCAATGATGAGAGAGAATCCTGCATGCCCCACACTGGGGATCGAGTCCACAACCCTGGCATATGCCCTGATTAAGAATCGAACCTGGCATATGCCCTGATTAAGGTTGATGCTCAACCACTGAGCCATGCCGGCCAGGCTACCTTGAACTTTTGTCTGATTTTTATTCTTCCTCTGTCATTTTTTTTCTCATTTTATCTTTCATGAACCTTACTGAACTTCATTCCAGCAGCCCTTAACATTTCATTTTAGGCTTTGGGCGCTCTACCCTAATCTTGTTTCCTGAGGACAGTATTCCATAGATAGAGAAGACAGTGACCAGCACAGCTTTGCAGAGCCTGCCTTGTGCATATTTGCTCCCTGCCGCCTGGCTCCGTGTCCAGGATGTCCTGTGTGCTCAGTATATGTTGGATCCAATTGCTCATAAAAGGGCCCTGGAGAGATGCTCATGGTATGTGAGTGCTTAACGTTGCCAGAGGTAAACTCTTAGGTGCTATCTTTAATCCTTATTGCCACAGGTTCCATTCCAGTTATTTATTTTTGGCACGTTTTTCACTTCTGGGTTATCTTTGATTTGTGTATTTGGAAGTTACTCTGGGGACATGCCTATAGGGCATTTCGATAGGTCATTATCTTTCTATTTTAATGCGTTCCTTCTCTCTCTGTCTACCTCTCATGGGGTGGTTGACCCCTCCTCAGGGGTCCCACTAGGGTTCAAAGCCCTTTTTTAACAACCACGCACAGCAGGGAGGCTCACGCACAAACACTTCTTCAAGCTGGGGCTGGTGCTTCAAAGTCAGATACTCAGATATCCAACTGGGGTCGCCCAGGGCCTTTGTTACCTGCCAATTGGGCAAGAAGGTCTGGAGTGTGACTCTATCAGATAACAAGGGTTTAAACTGAAAGATTAAGCATTGGATTTTTGCCTTTTGATGGAACTTTCTGGGGTTGTAATCAGTCAGTTCAAGTGTGAGCTGTAACCATATTTTGTTGAATATGACTCCCATGATGGTAAAATGCACCGTTATCTATAAGCCACTGTGGAAGCAGGAGTTCTGCCTACAAAACCCGGGCGGGAGGCTGCACTCAGCTCTTGGCTGTTGTGCTGCAGAAAATATAGAAGTGGGTATGGGGTGGGGTGGCTCTTTTGGTCTGAATAACTAAATGAAGAGGAGACAGATGGATAAGAGAAAATCAAATTTAATCTTGTCCGCACAGGAACCCCCTATACATGAGGAAATCAGAGACCCCACATGAGATAAACATCCCGAACTAGGGATGCAGTAAGATGCCTTGGGGACCTCAAAGGTCATTTCAGGCAGGCCTTTTGTAAACAGAAGTTTGCCAGTGCCCTGTAGATAGGTCCAAAGTTATCTCTTATAATCTCTTAAGGGCAGATCCTCTAATTCAAGTTCTTCTAGGTACTTAAGGGGGTGAGGAGAAGTTTCTCTTGAGCCTAAAGCTATATTTGCCTTTAGCTCAAAGTAACCTGCATACCATTGAGGCACATGGGGGGGCAGGGGGGCTGCTTCTGGAACACTCCCCACCTCCTAGGTCACTGCTCCTCCACAAATATTTGCTTCTCTGATATCGCAGTTACACCTTGCCACTCTGTTTCCAGGCCTTTCTGCAAATGAACAAAACTATCCGGTTTCACGAATGAAACTGTAGTGTAATGACATTTAAAGGACAGCTGGATTCAGTTGGAGGAGTGTACCCCGAATTTGCCAAGGTAGAATGAAAAACTGTGATGAGATTCACACGCAGCCATGCATTGAATTACATCAGGATGGCTGTTGGGATGTCAGCGAGTCATAGACATATCCCAGTTTCAAGCAGTCATGATGGCAACATAAATTTGCATTAAGAATTGACAGGTCCTGGCCGATGTGGCTCAGTTGGTTGGGCGTTGTCCTGTGCACCGAAAGGTTGCCTGTCCGATTCCTGGTCACATGACTGGGTTTCAGTCTCCGCCCCCAGAGGAGGGCATGTAGGAGGCGGCCAACTGATGTTTCTATCTCTCTATCCCTCTCCCTTCCTTTCTGTAAAAGTTAATAAAATATAGATATTTTTAAAAGGATGAATGAAACATGGTCTATTTATCCCCTTTATATATGACAGAGAAGGATCATCTTTCTAAATAACCTTTGGGGATGGAGGATTTACTCTCTCCTCACACCTACTGTTTATGGGAAAGGTCTTACTGGTACTGAAAGAGAAATCTGTACTCCTGGATCTTCTATTCACTGGTTTTCATCTGGTCATTGAAGATCAAAGTGAAATGTCAGATACATATTCATTCCTAAGAGTGTGTCATATTTTTTTCATTTTTTAATATCTTTTTTATTGTTGATAGTATTACAGATATCTCCCATTTTCCCTCCCTTCCCCCCTCTGTCTATCCCCTCCCCTGCTTCTCAGGTCTTCCCTACCCTATTGCCCATGTCCATGGGCTCTGCATATTAGTATATAAGTTCTTCGGTTTATCTCTTCGTGTCCCCCAACCCCCCATTGAAGTATGTCAGTCTGTTCCATGCCTTCCCTGCTTCTGGTCTTATTTTGTTGATCAATTCATTTTGTTCATTAGATTCCACAAATAATGTGTCAAAATATTTTTAAACCCTTAATAAATATACATTTCCCTGCTCTACTAAGCACCCTCCTAGGCAAAACGTTATCTCAGAATTTTTGTCCAGACATCAGCACATGATGGTCCAACACCTCAAGGCTCCTGGGGCACCTAGGTTTGTAGGGCTTTGCTTGTCTTATTGCTGACTTTATGCGTCTCATTCGTGTTTATTAAGTCTGTTCCTTCCTCTGTGACTTTTCCCACCGCCCCCCAGCCCTCTCCCTTCATGAACTTGCAGGGTTACCTGCAGAGCCTTGGTAACTAGGTTATTCGTGCTCCCTGCCGAGGACATAGGTGGCTCTGCTCAGTTGCCAGTGAGACAAGGGCATGAGGTGTCCTGGTCGTGGGCTAGGGTGCACCACAGTCCTGTGAGTGTGGGAGGGCACTGCAGAAGCACAGGTGCAGAGCCTACGGAGCAGTGGGATGAACTAGAAATGGATCAAAGGTGTGCGCCTGGGTTTCTGTCCAGCCTCTTGTCACTAAGCAGCTGGGGGCCCTGGGTATTGTTTCCGCGTCTCTCCAGAGTGTGTAAGGGCAGTGCCTGCCTAGAGGAGCAGGTGGAGGTGTTAAACGATGAAATGTAGACATGCAACCAACTGCATTTGACTGTGTGAAATACTTCACACTTGAGTTATGTGTTTGAATGTGGACTATATGCTCAATGGTTTTACCCCTCACTGCATCATACCCGGTTAACCTCTCAATTCTAGCCAAATCATGGAAAATCTTTCTAAGACCTTTTCCTTTTCGGGTTTGGTTTTAACTCACGTATCTTTGGTAGATTGTTGTAATTATCTTTAAAAGAAACAGATTCCTTTAATCCTTGACACTGTTATGGGATAAACATTTTTATTTCAAGTTTTTTAAAGTAACAGGCTTTATTTTTAGAAATTTTTAAATGGACAGAAAATTTGAGACTATAGTTGCATTCTTATATCAATCACTCTCCCCTCCAACACACACACACACATATACACACACGTACGCACACACACACACACAGTTTCTCCTGTGATTAACATCTCAAATGAGGGTGGCGCATTTGTTATCATTAGTGGACCAGACTGAATCACAGAGTTCACAGTAAGATTCTCTGTGTCGAATGGGTCTTTGATCTTTGACAAATGCATACCATCACGACATGTCCAAATGCCCAGTGTTTCATACCCTATTCACAATAAGATGAACTCTTTTAAAGTAATATTTTTAGGAGAGTAGGATAGTTTGTGATTGGCCAGAGGTGAAGCATTGAGAATGAAGTTTTATCGCACCTGATAAAATGGGAATGGTATGTTTTATGTACTTAGCAGAGACTAAATGAAAAAATGGGGAGTGCAAAAGACAGGGAGCTGGAATTGTCTTCGAATTGAATAGATTATCAGCCCCTGCGCCTCCTCCCTACATTCGGTTAGCCTGACAGCCATTCGAGATGGTTCCATTTCCACTGCCTCCTTGCTGAAATATGCCCCCTTGGCATTCAGTAGCCTCCACAATTCCTCCTGTCTTTCTGACGGCGGCTCATGCTGCCTGTCCTCCTGTAACTGGAGCATCTTCGACTTTTGAGAACATCATGTACCGAGGAGAGGACCTGTGAAAAGGGAGCTTTGCTTTTTCAGGAAATTTCAGTAAAGGAAGCATTAAGGCTACCATTCTTCTCCCTCCAGAAAACAATGCCACTAAACCCCTCGGTGGTCACTCGAATCCTGTTTACCGAGTTGCCATAGCAACTATTCAGTAGCTCTATGTAAAGACCAGGATAAATAGCGGTCAATGAAGCTCCGAGAAGGGGAAGAGTGTTGTTCTCAGGGTCGACTTTCTGAGGTCACAATCTACTTGATTTGGTCCTGGAGCATTTTTTCAAAAAAAAAAGAAATAAATAATAATAATAATAATTAATATCTTTTAAAACCAAGGTTCTTTGCGCATTTGCAGTGCATAGAAGGTGGTTGCTTTCCTCCCCCAGTCAACTACCCCGCCAGCCTCGCCAGGCTGGACTTCCTTTCAGTAGGGGAGTGAGGAATGAATTAAGCAAGCAGAGCCCAAGACACCACATAAAAGACCGGGAACACCGGCCAGCTGCAGAAAGCCCGTTTTTGTGTCTGTCGGCTCACAGGCTGCTGGTCCGGACTGCTAACGATGCGGCCATTTACTGGGGACAGACACTGAAGGGGGGACCAGAAACCCAAGGTAGGGGTTTTCCTCTTATTTGCACTGCTTAAAAGGTGTGTGTACCTTCGCCATGAATGCGATGGTGTAAAATTTTGCAGACGCCTTTTTTTAAAAACCTCAGGGGAACAGGTTTTACCGTCTCTGTGAGCACTGTTTAGTTTCTAAACGTACGGGTAAGTGCTGATTTTGATCACGTGTACTAATACGGGTGCTTTGTAAAAATTAAGGACATGACAGACTTACCAGATAAGGCGCTGACCATGCAACTTGCTTTTGGAGAAGGAATTCATCTCTTAGAAGGAAAAATAATTTCTCATATTATTTTTGAATGGCAGTCGGCCAGAGGTGAAGCATTGAGAGTGAAGTTGTATTGCACCCGATAAAATGTAGATGGTATGTTTTTGCGGGCGGGGGGGGGGGGGGTGTTGTGAGTGGTGGTTTTTTTTATTTCAAAATATTTCTCTTCAGAAGTTTATGCACTACAGTCATGCAGCTTCTCCTTGCTTTGTGCTTTATATGGCTAAGAAATCTGCACACGGATAACCATCTCTCTGTAAATTGTCTTATAAACTGGTTTCTGCACAAGTACGGGAATGGGGGGGAGTTACCGGAGCTGAATGGTCATCTGGTGAATATTCTGTGCTTGTTTCACGAGTTCACACATGCCGGCATTTTGCAATCTGCCTGGAGAAACCTGATAAGGCAGGTTTTGTAGAGATTCCCTGATTCCCCAAAGTAAATGTCTCCAAAGAAAAGAACATAATAAAGAGAGACTGAAATGCTAATCTCTTCCTCTAGGGGACACATGAATGTGTTCAGTTGATTTCTATTCAGTTGCTAAAAGTGCCTTTTAAGAGAGTCACAGTTTTAAATGTGAAGAAGGTGGTCTTTCAGATTAAGTTGAGTTACATTTAAAAGAAACGAATAATAATGTGTCTGACGGCTACTTAGCTCCATCTGCTTTTACAGAGATAATTTGTAGTGCTAAGTGAAAACCAAATGTTAGATGGTTTTACTTTTACCATCAGTTTTTTAAAAGTTAATACTAACTAATCTGACATAAAATGAATTACAGAGGAAGAGAAAGGCTGAGAGTAGGTCCTGGGGAAGATTTTTGCCTCTCCTATAGCATTTTCTCACCCTCATTTCTGTGTTTAAATATTGGGTCCCTGGTTCCATAATCCCATTGTTATTTGCAAGAGGGTTTGATCTGTGGATATACTCAATCTCTGGTGAGTAATATTTCACTCTCTCCAATGAGTGTCAGGACGTGTTAAAGGGTATATTCAGGAGGACACCACCCAGTCTGCCTTGCTCGCTTCCCTCCCAGGGTGCTAGCTGGTAAAACGGGGTAAACATTTTCTTCTGCGCCCACTGTCCATAGCCACGGCTCCTCACTGCATCCCTGTGGCTGTGCATTTTACTTGGTGAACTCTGGGTAGCACCCAAATAGAATCCCAGCCCAAGCTCGTCTGTCTGTCTCGTGGTTGTTATTGATCTCCAGCATAAGTGGCCCTGTGTTAGCATTTTCACGGCAGCCCCCAGGCCTCCTTAGTGGGTGATTTCTGTTAGTGACCTCAGGCTAAAACCCACCACTGCTCCCCCAGGAGGTTTGTGAAGGTCCAGTTTGAAAGCTGGGGTTCCCCTCGTGACTCTGGAACAAAGGGCCGGGTTTGAGAGTGCTGGGCTCTGCGCTCTCCTCTGCTTCTCCCTGCGCTGGCCTTTGACCCTGGGGAGGGCCGTGCTCCTGCCTCAGGTGGGCTCTTTCTGATACTCAGATATGCTGCTGAAAAGGTAGTAACAAGAATAAGAACCACCACAAGACTTACTGGGTTTTGTGGTCACCCCTTCCCAATAAAAAGGCAATACTTATTGACTATATAAATTAGGAAAACAGGCAAAATATCCCATAATTCCACCACCCAGAGACAATCCTATTTACATTATGTTGTATATATGCTTTTTGTTTTCCTTTATACTTGGGTCATAGTCTACCTTAATTTTATAACTTACTTTAAAAAATATTACTGTCTTAAAATATTCCCGTGCTTTTTTTCATGACTTTAGAATTCTGCTAGTGGCTATACTTTCAGTCAGATTTCTATTGTTGGATTATTTCCATTATTTGTTTTAAGCAGTGTCGCTATATTATAAATGTGTAGAAGTATCTGTGCACATTCAAGACTGTTTCCTTCAGGTAAAGTCTCGGAAGTCGATTTGCTAAATCAGCATGCACATGATGGCTTTGATGTATACATGCACACATGGCCAAACCGCCCTTCATTAAGGCAACAATACACAGGAAAACAATTTTTGAAACATTCATAACAGTGGATTTATAACCTTGATAAGTAAAGAGCCCTTACAAATCAATAAGGAAATGATACAGATTTTAGTAGGAAAACGAGTAAAGCACATAAATGAGAAGTTTCCAAACGGTGAAATACAAATGGAAAATAGCTGGACAATGTCAATGTATAATCAAAGAAATGAAACTTAAAAGAGTGAGATACCTTTGCCAGTGGGAAGGTTGAATGAGCTGTTGGTTTGTGTTGCTTTTTAACAACACTTCCCGGGGTCTGTAAATAGTTAAGAAACTACGATTATTGCACTCTGGAGCTGGGGGTTTAAATTGTGGCAGCCTTTCTGATGGGCAGTCTCTGTCTTCTTGATTTAACTTTTTCTTGCCTCCCTGGGACCGTATTCTATCAGATTTTTCTCTCTTGTGCTGCCACAGGTTCCTTCTCCTTGCTCACACTCTCTTTGTACTAAGTACATCTAAATATCCTAATATAATATTTAATATAGAAATTACATATCTATAGAATAAAGGGAGGTGAGCGTGAATAGGGTTTTCCTTTGAACAGTCATTTTTCACAACCAAACATTTCTACAAAGTGTCCCTGCCCACTCTCTTATTGCTAATGCTGTGCCATCAAATCTTCCCTGGCCTCTGCTGAAAGCTCCCAGGTGCCTGTTCTCCGCCAGGCCCTCCTAATCCCCACCCCCGCCCCCAGGCCTGTGACTCTCGCAGTCACCGCCTCCTTCCTGGCACCTCTCTGCCTGCCGGAGCGCCTCCCCCTCCCCCCTCACTCTTGCTTGGCTCCCGGGATGGAGGCCTGGCCTCAGCTTCTGCCCGCACCTGTCCGGTTTCTAAAGGAATGCTCACTTCTCTCCTTCCACCCTCAACCAATGTGAGTACTATTCCACTGTGTTTTTTCCAGCCCAAAGCCCTCTTCCACGCTGTGGCCTCATAGTCTAGTTTGGTAACCTACTTTTTTTTTCTAGTTCTCTAAAGTTTCTAGTTCTGTGCTGGTCTATGTCACCTGGCCAGCAATTCATATTGAAATGTGTTCAAAATTCTATTTCACTTTCTTTCCGATTTGCCTCATTTAACCATTTTCTTATTTATTGGGTCACAGTAGAGTGTCTCAGCCTTGGCATTTTGGACGGGACAGTTCTGTGCTGGGGGCACCTCCTGTGCATCCCAGGATGTGTAGCAGCAGCCCAAGCCCCGGTAACAGCCCCTTCCCCTGGTGTCTCCATGCCCCAGGGGTCACAATTGCCCCCTGATTAAAACTCACTGGGTTAAATCAAGGTGTCAGTGTTTATTATCCCCCCCCCCCTTTCTTTGCTCAGTAATAGTGGCATCTATATGCAACTCAATTTTTATTACAGTTCTTGTTAGGGCTTTTGGACCCTGTGTCTTACTATTGAATATATGGTGAAAATAGAAAATTGAGTAGCATTTAACCTTTTCCAGATGTACTGAGTCATTAAGTTAAACATATATTATTATTATTTCCTTTCCTAGTAAGTGGTGGTAGAAATGTTTAATTGGGGGCTGGGGGCTGGGCGCCCTTAGCATCAGCATGCCCTGCAGGATTACGTAATTGCTCAGTGCTAGCCGCTTTCTCAAATGAATGGCTGTGCTGTCCTAGTTTCAGCCACTCTGAAAGGACAGAACAGCTCATTAAAGGGGGGTGCCACATGCTTCATTGTCAGGATTTGACTTAAAAGGGAATACTGTTTGCCTTTGGAATTATCGTGTGATAGACTCCAAATTTGCCTTCATGAAATGAAAGAAAGGTATCCCAGTTAAAAATATTGTTGCATCTCTCCACCCCCACACACTCGCAATTCTGTGTGTTTATAATGATGAAAACTTCACTAGCAGCAAATGTTTTAAATACTTTTTAGTGAAGCTTTTCAAAGTCTCTTTAATACATTCGGATAACTGGTTTGTAAGCTTTGGGCTAGGGAAAGGACACGGGTTTGCATGTGAAATCTTCATAGGCATACCTCGATCTTGTTTTCGGTGAGACCATTTAGGGTTATTACAATTACATAAGTAGAAAACCAAGACCAATTTTGCTGAGCCAATTAATAAATAAATCCCACAAGATAATTAGAGCTAAAGGTAAAACTTGTTTAATATGTTCCTTGTGGCTTGAGAAATAAATGGCAGAAGGAAAATTCGCCCGGCCCCTCTCATCCTCTCCTTTGTGTGCTTGTGTTGGTATTAACTCTGAAGCACTGGCCTCTATATGTCTGACTCACTGACTTTATTACATCAATGCCAGGGCTTCAACTATTCCATTTATGTTGGACCTCACAGCTGGAGCTCTTGGAGCCGCTTAATCAGAGGTACCTTGCAAATGAGGGGAGTGCGGTCTACGCAGAGGTGGGAGGGCAGGTTGGACCAGGTCCGCGATGTCACTTGATTTGGAGTTCCTGGATTCTGGACACAGCCTGTGAGTCCTCAGGGCCAGCGGCGTGAAAGGTTTAAAAAACTCCAGCGGCAGGAAGTTTAAAAAACTGCAAAGCTTGACGTGACTGACCCTCTCTCGGACCAGCCCCCTTGCACCCGAGAACAGGCACTTCTGCTCAGGGGCCCCTCTGTGTGGGGCTGTGCCGAGGCAGGCCCTGGTTTACACAGACTTGGGGCCCTGCCAGTGTCCACAGTTCAGGCCTTTCCCTTCTCATGCTCTTTTAACAGATTGACTGCAGGACAATTGCCGCTTGTTCCCCATTACTCACCTGGCCTGCCCGCAGCTCATGCACTCTCCTTGTTACAACATGTTGATCTAAAGGTTTTAAATCGCTGAGAAGGCAGCTTGGGAATAGTGGCAGGGCTTTGAGCAACCGGCCCGGGTACCCAGGCTTTTTTGTTCTTGGTTCTGGTTGTGTTGTAAGCATGCCTAAAGCACAGGCTTCAGGGTGCAGCCTAGAGGGGGCACGGATGTGTGGGGGGTGTAAATGAATAAACCCTCTAGACCGGTGGTTCTCAACCTTCCTAATGCCGTGACCCTTTAATACAGTTCCTCATGTTGTGGTGACCCCCAACCATACAATTATTTTCGTTGCTACTTCATAACTGTAATTTTGCTACTGTTATAAATCGTAATGCAAATATCTGATATGCAGGATGTATTTTCATTGTTACAAATTGAACATAATTAAAGCATAGTGATTAATCACAAAAACAATATGTAATTATGTATGTTTCTTAGGTGACCCCTGTGAAAGGGTCGTTCAACCCCCAAAGGGGTTGCGACCCACAGGTTGAGAACCGCTGCTCTAGACCCTCTGATGTGGAATATTAACTGTATTGAGGGGTAGGTGCAAAAATGGACAAGGGAGCGAAGAGAAGAACTGATCATGTCTGAATTTTTTCTGTTTCTGTTCATATATTGCTGTCTGGCCTTCGATCATTGATGAGGGGAACTCGGAGAGAGACTGAGGAGGGGTTTCTGGTCCCCTAGTTTTATTGTCTGAATCACAGAATTAATTAATTAGTTAATTAATTAATCGATTTTTATTTTGAATCACAGAATTTAAGCTCTAATTCAATATTCACACCCACACCCACACCCCAACCCCAGTGCAGTGACACTGTAGCAATCACCGAACTTAGGCCTGTTTTTCTACGTATTCCAGGGCATAAAGCTTTCATAATTCTCAGAGAACAAGTCGATTTTGTGGCTGCTTGCTGGGGAAGAAAGCAGTCCGTCGTCCTTCAGGCAGTGTGTGTGGTTGATGGGATGACTCTACAGGTTGTTCTCCAGATGGTTCAGGATTGAAATGACTGATGAGGCTGTAGACACGGGAGGCCGTGTCTCATGGGACTGGGTGAAGTTTTATAGGAAATGCCGTACCACTGCCTTTTACCCGCCACCGGTCTGTTATTTAAGAACCCCATTTCCTCCTCGATGGAGTAAGGGCAGATCACCCGTGTTTAGGGTGGTTACAAGGGATTAAACTGATCATGTCTGGATCCTCGTTCAGACTCTGGCTCACAGTGGCCACTCATGGTCATGGTGGCTAATACATAATAATGATTATACTTGTCATTATGGAGAGAGGCAAGGGATGTATCGTGGCAGAGACCACTGATGCTAACTGTTGTGTGGCTGTCCCAGCCTAAAGGTGTTCATTTCCTCCTGGGACTCGTCACTTAACTTATTCCCCACCGACTGAACTCAGCACCTCACCCTCCACTAGGGTTTATGAGGGACATACATTCATTTGGGGGTTCGTGTAGAGAAAGATAAATTCACGGGGAAAGGGTGATTAGAACCCTGGTACTACTCTTCACACCCGAGAATGGGGACTTTGGTTTGGTCAAGTCAGTTGGATCACTGAAGATGTGGGTGAAATACGTTATTCTAAGGGCGGGTGAGGAGAAAGTTTTATTGTCGCAAGTGTGTTTCCTGTCTGTCTTGGATCTAGGAGCACGTTTGCTCTCTATCATTTTTTATTTTGTACCATTTTGCTGAGTCGCTGAAGTAGTCTTCAACTTGAAACTCTTTCTGGCATACTATTGCCCAGGCACAGTGTCCTGAAGAGAAGTGCCGGGTTGCAGATGAGCAAGCACTTCACCCCGAGGGGCAGTTCCAGTCGCTCACTGGGAGCCCTGGCCCCTGATCTGTGATGCTGAGAGTGCAGCCCAAGCCAGGCCCTGGGGTGGGAATACCCTGGCCTCTGAGCATCGCCTGACCTCCTGTTTCCTAGCAACTCCCAGCTGCTCAGTGGAATATGTGGTGGTGTTCCTCATTTCTACGTAACAGATATTGGCTGCGTCTAAGGCTGGCTAATTTCCCATTAGGCCTTGCCAACGTCCACTTTAATATATGAATAAGCAAGAGAAAGGAGTCCTAGAAGCTGGACGGACCCACACCCCCTCCCCACCAGGCCTTCCTTTTCCTTCTGGAAAGTAGAGTCCACCAAGGACTTGCCCATACATTTCCAGTTTTCTCAGGGCAGACGCGTTCAGCAGCTTCCAAGTAAGATTCTCTATTTGATTTTTTTTTTTCTGATAGCCCAACCTATATTCATGAAATAAATATAATAAATCAGCTACATCCATTCTCAAAGAGGTAGCTCTTTCCTTGGCTTTACTTTATTTATGTTTTACTTTTGTTGTTGTTAATCCTCATCCTAAGGAAATTTTACTATTGTTTTTTTAAAGAGAGAGTGGAAGGGAGAGGGGAGACAGAGAAACACACACATCAATTGGTTGCCTCTCGCCAGCACCCCAACCAGGGCCGGGGATTGAGCCTGCAACTGAGGTATGTGCCCTTGAACGGAATCGAACCTGAGACCCTTCGGTCCTCAGGCTGATGCTCTGTCCACTGAGCCAAACTGGCTGGGGCTTTGGCTTTATTTTTTTAAGCAACTGGAGTGGTCACTTAATCGCAGTGCCTTCCTGTGTACCGGTGCTGATGGGATGGGGTCATTTCTCAGGCCCCTCCCAGCTCTCAACTCAGATGAATCCGATGGACTTACACTCTTTCTAATAATTGCCATCACTTTGGTGTTTGGCTCAGATGTTTTTGAGGAGCTCGTTTTATTTTTCACACGTTTCATGGCAGTTCAAACTCTTCCCAGTTTGGCTTTTTACTTATTTGTCTTTGAGAACCATTGTTTCCTTCTGTATTCTAACTTAAAAAAATTTGAGGGTGGGGTTTTTGTCTCTGAATTCAAACACGTTAAAGCAAGAACCCACTACTAGTTTGCTCTCCTGGTGATATCTGTAAACTGGTTTGTGCTGCCATGGTGACTGGTGACCCCACCCCATCATCTCATTCACAGAGGAAGAAACTGGGATCAAATGGAGCTTTATAGAAGTAATAACTGGCCAAGCGCTGAAAACACACGTTCGACAGATTCTCCTGGCTGTGGGCGAGGGAGCTTGTTTGGCCGCTTATTTCCCTCCTCATCTCCTGCCTTTCATTTTCTACCTCGGCATCCTTATCGATCTCACAGAACCCACGTGCCGGCATAGGTGACTTGGAAAGTTCAGGGCCCTTTTGGCATTTGAATGACAGATGTCTTGCCAGAGTCTACAAAGAGAGACAGCTGCCTCCTAATTTGTATTTCTCTTCTAATTTGTATTTCTCAGCGGGATTTTCAGAGTGAGTCTGAATAAAGTGACGACATATGACCTGTTCAATATGGTGGACTGAGAAGCAGACATGTTAATGATGAATAGAGCGAGATTAAGGTTTAGTTAAGATAAAAAGGGTTTAATGATGTGCATTAGATGAAATGGCAATAGGTCATATCCCAGGGGGAGGCGGCTCTAGGGGTTGCCAGATGGGATTTATGCGGAGGGGGTTGGGCCTTCTGTTTTCTTTATTTACACCAAGGATTGGCCCTTCTGTCTTTACCTGGGCTTTTGGGTTGATTTAGAACAAATCTTTAGTTCCTCCCTTTCTCCCTGCTCCCTTCTTCTTTGTGTTTTTTCTGAGTCACTTTCAACACATACTTATTGACTCTCAGGATCAAATTTTTTTTTTTTTTTTTTTAATATCTTGAACTACCAAACTCCAAATTGTAAATTTATGTGACCTCTTCAACATTTCAATTTGTCTCTCCAACTCACCCTCTCCTCTCCCCGTTGCTTTCACTCCCTGACGGGGGAGGACTTGCTCCTTTTTACCACGCAGGCCTCTCAGTCCCTTCGTTTCTCGTGGTCTCCCGATGACCCCCCTGTAGAATTTCATTATTCCCTCGCCTCAACCGGATTGATTGGTGGGCCTTTTAACAACTTTATAAAATTGGAACATAACATACCTATTTTTTAAAAGCGATCCAATTCTAAGTGTCCAGCTTTGAATGAACACAAAGTGAGTCCAGACATAAAACAATATCCCGGATCAGGGAGCTGGCGAGCCATTCAGTTAGTCATGAACTTGCAGCTCCCGGACTCATTGACCCCTCCTCCCTCCAGATTGCCAGCCCTGTCTGGACAGTGCGCACGTTCCCCTCTCTGTCGAAGATCCTAGAGTGCTGCCAGTCATTGAGCATTGTGCTTTTTGATTGGTCCTGCTTCACATTTGTGCCAGCCTAGGAAGAGGAGGGGGCCTCCCTGCTCCCCCATCCCACTCACCCATGCCTTCCCACACTCCGCAACCTGATGTCAACCTTCCCACTCCGGCATGACCTCACCGTGCAATCCACCAAAGGACTGAGAACATCTGTCACTAGCCACCTCACCCGCCCTCCTCCACGGCGCCCCGTTTCTCATTGTCTTCCTCCCTCTGGCACGTCCTCACTGTATTCTGAGAACCACGTTCCTAAAACTACCCCATCCCAAGGCCATCCGGCTCTTTGGCTGTTTCAGCCGAGGCCACGTCTAGTGGTTCTCACTGTGGCCAGCAGAACCTGGGCCCATGCATTCTGTCTTGGAGTCTCACTTCTCTGACCTAGATTTGAACTGGACTGCAACTTTGTGACGTCCATCTGGCTTTGGCATAATCTATACCAGCTTCTGTGGCCACTGCTGACCTCTGCTCATTGTTGATTTGCCTTTTGAGACTTAACAGCATTAACCACTATCCAGTTTTAAGCTAGACACCAACCTCCGTGATCACCACGATCTTGGTCTTCTGGAGTCTCAGCCCATTCCCCACTGGTGTCCCCTCCTTCCCTTTTTCCACAGCATCTCTCCCGTTGTCTGCCACACACACATGCTAACCCCTCAGTCTCCTGGGCAGACTCGGACTCTTCAGCAACAAGACACAGAATAACTATGACCTACACAGTTTGTACACATAAGTATCACATTTAATACTAAGCACTTGTTTAAGCGGCTCCACAATGTCAGGGCTTTGTGTAGATGTCTCTGTGATTCTCTTGGTCCTTCAACCATCCCATCCTCACAGCACATCTGCCATATTCACTTCTTTCATCAGATAGATTGTGACCACTGTTGTGCCCTTGGGAGGATGCATTACTGAATAAAGCAAACAAAGACCTTGGCATCTTAGAGTAAACAGCAACTCCTGAGTGGAATGCGGGCTGTGCCTAAATGGGTTGCTCTTTTATTAGGAAGGAAAAAGTTTTTCCCAGGAGCCCCTGAGTAGGTTTGCCTCATATTTCCCTGTTTCTAGGGCCAGATGGGCCTGTGGCTGAGCCTCTCTCCACAGGAAGCTAGGAGAGTATCTGGCAAAGGTGAATGGGGCAGGTTCGGCATGAGTGATCTCATTCCCAGGCCAGCTGCCCTGAGTACAGTGGGCGTTCCATGACCAAGTGAGGGTTGAGTAAAAGTGTTATCAGAGAAATGTGTGAATGGTCTTTCTCCCTTGCTAGTGGGAGTGGGGTGCTTGGGGTGCCGCTGGAATAAGCATTTCCGGAGGCCCCCACCTTCCCCATGGGAGAATGACATGTGGTTGAAAGCTTTATTTTTGAGGAATGACATTTCTGGGTTTGCCAAGTCCCATTTCCCGTAATCCAATCCTGGAAGAGGTGCAGTTGAGGTTTCAATAGAGCTAGAAGCAAAGCCAGCGTCCAGAATTTTCTTTCCACGGTGGAGCTGGGTCCAGCGTAGATTTAGGCCAGTTGCACACCATCAGTCCATTGTGTGGGTCATGTGGGCGAATGCAGGAGTGTGAAAGCTCCACAGGCCAGGGGTCAAGAGAGCAAGAGCGCAAGTGGGCAGGAGAGCAAACTCCTTTGTTTAGGAGCCTAAGGTATCTCAAATCTTCTCCCAGTTGCAGTGGCCATGCCCATCTGGCCAATTACCTGTTCCCAGGTGTGACTGACAGCCAAGTACATTTCCTATTTCACCCAGACTTTACTGGGCACTCCTATAATATCTGGGATTCTCTTTGCTCCTTTCCTTTTAACTAGAGGCCCGGTGCACGAAATTCATGTGGGGGGGGGGAGGGGTGTCCCTCAGCCCAGCCTGTGCCCTCTCGCAATCCGGGAGCCCTCAGGGAATGTCCGACTGCCGGCTTAGTCCCACTCCCGCCACTGACACTACACTCACCAGCCGTGAGCCCAGCTTCTGAGTTGAATGTCTGCCCCCTGGTGGTCAGTATGTGTCATAGCAACCGGTCATTCTGCCATTCAGTCGATTTGCATATTAGCCTTTTATTATATAGCATTAGGTTAAATTATAACAGTATCAAAACTTTTGATGAGGAGTGGAGGGTATGAAGATGGAAAGATTGAAATACAAAAGGTGTCAGGATTTTATCTTGTGTGCAGTTTGAAGAACTTTTATTCAGGATGTGATATCAGATTTTGGGATAGACGTTTTGCACTTGTAAGTATTGAGAAAGAATTTAGATAAACTATATTTTCCTCATCTATAGACCCTGGTACTTTATCTAATATTAATTAATAATACATAACAATAGTAGATTTGTGTGCACACAAATGTAAAAAAAAATTCTTAGAAGCAGTACTCAGTTTGACATTGGTACCTTCTAGAATAGCACTTCTTAAACTATGTGGTGAAAGAGCCATTCTTTTTTATTGTTGCCAATTGGTGGTGGACTGGTACTTTTGAATATAAGAAAAATTATGCAGCCATGTCAAATTGCTGTGAAGTTCTTAAGTGCTTACTCCCATTTTTTGGTAGAAATCTCCTCATAGACGGCAGCCATCACAGGCCACACTTGGAGTCGGAGAGCACAGACTCTAGGTACAGGTTCTAGTGCCTACTAGTCACGTGACTTTTGGCCTGTCACTCAGGCTGTATCTGCTCACCTCCTTCATGTATATAAGGGAATGATATTTCTGACTTGTCCACTTGCCTCAATCGGGTTCTTTGAGATTTAATTAACATTCTTGGTTGGAGTAACCCATATTTAAATATTAGGTACATTTATTTGCTGTTTCGCTTTTAATTCAGGAAGGAATTGAATTCAGTTTTGAGACTAAAATGCCAGCTCCACTGTTATCGATCCAGGGGTCCCCTATTTGCAGGGACACACTGGCAGAGGTTGACCACAGGAAAGCCCCAGGCACCTTGATCCCCTAGAGGGGAGGGGCAGGCATGAAAATGGGGAACTTCCTACAGTTTCCTGGGGAATCACAGGTGGGCAGGAGGCAGAGTGGGGGCCTCTGCATCCGCTGTGTGCAGGAGAGGAGGGAAGGAAGCCCATCAGCGTGCAGTATTCTAAGGAGAGGAAGAGAAGTCCAAGCTGCAGGTGCACAGGCGGTCCTTAAAATCAGGAAACCGGAAAGGAGTAAGAATGGAAGAAAGACGTTTGGAGGAGGGTGGGCTTGCATTCTTGTAGCTCAAGGAAGCATTGGACCAAGCGTTACATACTGTGGTTTTCAGGCCGTTTGTAGGTTTTGGAAACAAGTATGTGACATGGGCACAATGGTAGCTGAGATTCAAAGGAGTATATGTCCCAGGGATGCAATTAAAGAGAAAGTGCTTGAACTGCACTTTGGGGAGCTTTAGACTTAGCCTTTCCAAGCATAGACTTGCCAATTTGGGGGAGGGGGGAGGGGGGAGGGAAGGAGAAGGCGGGAGAATCAGGGTGTGTGTTCCCTGTTCAGTCTAGCTTTCTTACCAATTCCCCCAATGGTGCTCTATTTCAATGTTAACATAGGTGCTGAAGACTCGGGGTTCAGTGATCTGCTAAAAACCCAACAAACATCCTAAGAATCTTTTGGAGCGACTTTGGAAACTAAATAGAAGTTTATTAGGAAAAATTAAATTAATATATTTTGTTGGAGAATCATTGTCTTGATTTGATCAAGTTGATGGAAGTTCTTCGTGCCCTAATACATTTGTCTAGAGTCTGTTAGTCTCCTGAAAGCTACTCATGGGTTCACTTCTGTTTCACATTTGGGTATTTTTCATCATCGAATGCTAGATACTGTTTTTCATAAGAAGTGATATATTTTATTTTAGTCTCTATATAAGCCTCGTAATAAAGTGGTCTTGCAGTCCATTTATATAAAGCCTTCTCAGAGTATGACACCGAAGCAAATAAAATTATAACTTCTTAGGCAGGCAGACATCCCCCAAGGGGTCCTGGACTGCGAGAGGGTGCAGGCCGGGCTGAGGGGACCTCCATGCACGAATGTCATGCACCAGACCTCTAGTAAAATTATAACTTCAGGCTTGCTGTTCTTTCACTGGTCCAGGTAGACCCGGGGCTCAGCCTAATGTAGCAGTTGAAAAACAATGTGAGTCAGATAGGAAATTAAAATTCTTCCAGTAGCCACATTTGAAAGTATAGAAAGGAATTAGTTTTGTGAAGTTAGTTTTAAAAACATATTCTAGCCCGGTATGTCTTGATTCCTCTCCTCCACCCCCCCCCACCCCCCCAAATCTGGTATATAATTACCTTTAGCACGTAATTCCATTTGCACTGTTTGAATGCATTCTTTTGCCTGGCTTTCATTCTCTGATTCAGGTCTGCCAGCTTTTTCATAGTAAATATTGTAGGTTTTGCCACTGCGGTGTGAAAGCAATCACAGACAATGCATGGCTGTGTTCCAAGGAAACTTTATTTAGAAAAACAGGTGGCAGAATTGATGGGGCTGGGAGTTGTAGTTTCCAACCCCTGCTCTGACTAAATGAGTTCAATGTATTGTCTTATTTGCGTTTTAATTCACAGAAGTTGATTTCTGTTTGGGCCTAACATCCACTACCAAGTTAGCTATTGTGATGCATTTCATTCAAGAATATCCAGGAAAAGTGTGCCAGGAAACAAACTCCATTGTTAAGTAGTGAATACTTGGGAACTGCAGGAACCCTCACTCCCCCTTTTCCTGAGTGGCACCCAGCGGGACAAGCAGTGTGCTGGCTAGGAATCACGCTCCTTCTGCCTGGGCTGGAAAACTGGCTCTGTCAGGCATAAGCTTTATGACCCTAAGCCAGTTAATTAACCTCTTTGTGCCTCAGGTTATACATCCGTAAAATGGGGGTGATGATAATACCTACCTGATAGCAAGTTGCTGACATTAAATAAAAGCCCGCATGGCAAAGCAAGCATAGTGCCTGGCATATAGTAAGTAGGAGAGGTACATGGTAGCCTTCACAGTGACTGCTATCCAGACTGCTGTGGCTACCATGACTTCAGGACTGTTGCTACTGTAGAATTAGTGCTGCTGCTACCCCTACCACCACCACAGAGGTTCATAAATACAAGCCAGTCCATGCTCCAGAACAGAAGCGTTTCGACTTGGTCAACCATCCACAGATGATCCTAGCAGCTGCTCCCATGGTGTCACTTTGGACTTGAACTTGTTGATAAGTATTCTAGGGAAGCTTTGACAGAACCTGCAGGGATTCTGATGTTGAAAGTGGGTGTCTGTTGCTTCTCTGGGTTGGTAACTACTGTGGGTGTGGCGTCCGTCAATCACATTCTTTGGAGCTACTAATGAAAGTACTATTGTCCCGTGCACCTCACGGGTGGTAGAGATGAGCACATGATATCTTGTGTAAGTTCTTCAGAAGGTGTGAAGTGCTGCGCAAATGTTAGCTAATGGCATTTCCTGAGTGGTTGCTCTGTTTGCCTGATAATCACATTAAATTTGATCAACGTGGTCTGATTTAATTCAGAGGGTGGTTATAAGGATTAAGTGAGATCATACATGTGAGGTGCTTAATTCTACATTAATGGAAATAATTCCTGTTCAAGATGTAGGTAGTGCTACTTTTTAAGAGATTTTAAAACTGATTTTTACAGAAAGAGGAAGGGAGAAGAAGAGAAAGGGAGAAACATCAATTGGTTGCTTCCCATATGCCCCTGACTGGGGATCAAACCTGCAACCTGGGCATGTGCCCTGATCAGGAATCGAGCCAGCAACCCTTCAATGCCCAACCAATGGGGCCACACCAGCCAGGGCAAGACTTTATAACCCAAATGGGGAGTTCACGTGGTTATGTCTAATGGATATGCAAACATATGTGACATGAGGGAAAGCCTGGTCAAGGCCACTTCATGTGCTGGGCAGGGAAAAGGGGACCACAGATAGCGTTATTTGTTGGCTGCATCAGGAACATCTAGAAACTGATGAAACTCCACAGGGAAAGACAATGGGAGAGCATTTCAGTTGAGGAGACTAAGGCTGGTTCAGCTGAGGTAAGGCAGGAAGTGAAGCTTTCAGTCCAGAAGCAGTTATCTATATAATCTGGCTCAAATGTAGGGTGTGTGTAGGGGTGAGCTGACTGGGGAGGTAAATCGGGGACATATTGCGGGGGCCTTTATTGTGCAGTTGAAGCCTTGGTCTTGATTTGGGAGTTTGTGAACAGGGGCAGTGGGTCCAGCTGTGCCTTAGACAGATAGATGTTTTAGTGCATGTGAACGTGTGCCTGCATAGACTTTATGCTCAGATTTTTCCTTTTCCATTAGGTAGTGGGGTTCGTGTGGCTCAGGTGAGCACACCAGCTTTAGCTGTAACACCGCTCAGGGTGATAACTGTTGGCTGGCAGAGGTGACGGGAAGGCTGTGCTTGGGGAGTAAAAAATTTCAGGACTGACTCACGGCTTTTGCCGGTCTTGCCAGTCGTGTAACCGTGTTGCTCCCTGCTCCTTGCCTGGGAGAGATGGCCCTTTCTCCAGGGAAAATTCGTTGCTGCCTCTGCTGCCAAAATGCGAGAACTGTGCCCAGTGTCTCACAGCCCAGGAGAGGAACGGCTGCTGTAAGTTCCAGAAACCTTCCTCACCAGTTCTGTTGGCTTTTGTTTGCTGCCTGTCCAAGGTCAGGAAAATCATATCGCTTTTAGTAACTATGCTTTCGAAAACTGGTCAAAGCCTGGTACATTTCTTATCCAGAATGTATTCACTGCTTCTGGGAGTTTGATGGAGCAGAGAAAGCAAATAAAGATGGAGAGGCCTTACATCTTCTTTAATTAGTTTTTGTTTTTGTTTTGTTTTGTTGTTAGTTAGCAAGACTTTCTCAGTGCGTAGAGGGCTGGGAGTGATACTTTGCTTGTGTAACATGATCGACATCTGGAATCTTGGACTTTTTAAGGTTGATGCAGGGTTATCAAAGGTAAGGGGTTTTTTGCTTGTTTGTATTTGAAGTTGAATTGGGGCAGAGGTAGAGCCCCTAATGGTAATGCAAACACAATACACCTAAAACGTTGAATCCGCGTAAGGCTTGTTGCAGTGTCTGTCCCCTCCCTGCTCTGCAGTATTTACTGATCACAATAAAGAATTGTAGATTCCAGCATAATTTTTCCCCTGAGGAAGTTTCCAACTCATTCCTTTGAGAGCTGTAGCCTTTGGAAAGATGCCGCCAATTTTGTAACATCAGTAGGAAAATGGGTTTGATGTGTACACGTTTGGTTTACTTGTTTTCAGGAGTACAAAGCTCTTTGAAACTTACTTTCCTAATTGTTTGATTTAAGCACATATTAAAACTGGTTTGTACAGGCCATTGAGCTTCGCTCAGTCCCAATGTCCGCATCCACAAAGTGGAAGAATGTTCCCCACACAGCCAGCCCTGTCAGGGTTTCTGTGGCCAAGTGGTATATGAATTGAAGGATGGCTGTTGGTACCTCACACGCATAAATCAAAGAGTCCTTGGTTCCTGGAAGGCTGTTGAACAAGAATTCGAAATTCTGCGTGTAAAATCAACAGCAGGTCTTTGAAGGGTGAATAATAGAAATCTTCTTTTAAAAATGTATTAATGTTTTTAACATATTGTTATGGCTATTTTGGATTTTAAAATATATGTTTCTTAAAGGAATTGAGATATCTGTTGATTAACATCTATGAAGTCATTCAAAAAGGAAGGCAACATAAAATACCTGGTTAATGACAGTTATTAAGAGAAGGAAATTTAACTTTGCGCTTCCTGTCAGCCAAGGCAGAAGGGGGAATATAGTGCATTTTCTACTCTTTTCCCTTTTTATCACTGTATTTTCAGTTTATCTTGCCTTCACTCCTTTGGCACAGGGTAGGGCATAAGTAAGTTACAGTGACATATGGGGTTGTCAGTTTACAAATTTATGGTCAAACAAAGCATGCCATTTCTTCTAGAGAGATTCCCCTTTCCCCCCTTCAAACCAAATTTGTAAAAAATTGAATCTCATTGACCCAGGTTAGGTGATATTGCCTAACGATGGGTGATGGCAGAGGCAATAAGAATCAGTGAGTGCCTGTCCCCCGCCCTTGTCTCGCTGTCCTGTCAGAGTGACAGATGGTATGTGTTACTCTCCCAGGAGACAGAGGGTCTCCCCGCTCCCCGCACCCCTAGTGGTGATCTCCCTGCCATCACCTGGCTCCGTGACTGGCAGATACAGTGCTTCATCAGCCTGTGTGACCTTTACCATCATTTTAGAGAAAAGTACCTTCTCCCTAAGGCCCTGGCTGGCCCCCACCGAACCCCACCGGCCTCTGAGTGGGTTCCCACCTCACTCCCCTCCCCGGGTCCTTGGTTGGTTTCTGTGAGATCTCTCACATAACGAAAAGCCTTCGAACCTCACGGGCCCATAGGTGATAAACTCACTCTGTTTTCTTAATTAAATAAGCACAGCTTGAATGTCCCACACTGTCGACAGGTGATGATTTCCAAGCCCGCCGTCACACCTCCTGTTTCCTTTATGCCATGTTTATGAAATTATGGAAGGCGAGGTAATGTGCAGGGTAGTCAGGTTCATTAACGCATACATGAATTCCTCTCCGTCCTTTCGTTGTAAATCACTCCCCTGTCCTGCTGCCCGTTTTTAGATTTTAAGCTGCAGAAGGTAGGGCTTGCCCGTAATTGAGTTTTGTGGAGGGCTTAGCATGCTCTATTTGTTTTGTCTAGGCATTCTGAAATCCTTTTTTCTTTTTTTTTTTTTTTTTTTCAGGTTGTAGGGGAGGAAAGGTTTTTCTAATGTTTTTTGTCGAGTTAAATTACCTGAAACTAAATATACTTAATCCTGTCTCCAGGATGCAGGCTTGGTCCCGCACCCATCTCTTCTTGTCCATTCTAAATCCTTCCATGTCTCCCTGGCTGTTAAAATACTGTCTTGTAAAAAAAACCACACAAAGTCATTCAAAAATTAAGGCAATGCACACACAACCACAACAACAAAAAAAAGCGGCTTCACTGAGATACAATGCACCCACCATGCAGTTGAGCCCTTTAAAGCAGTGGTTCTCAACCTTCTGGCCCTTTAAATACAGTTCCTCATGTTGTGACCCAACCATAAAATTATTTTCGTTGCTACTTCATAACTGTAATGTTGCTACTGTTATGAATCGTAATGTAAATATCTGATATGCCGGATGGTCTTAGGCGACCCCTGTGAAAGGGTCGTTCGACCGCCAAAGGGGTCGCGACCCACAGGTTGAGAACCGCTGCTTTAAAGTGTTCAATGCAGTGGTTCACAGGTGCGTACACATCACCACAGTGACTTTTGAAACATCATCGCCTCAAAAAGAACACACACACACACACACACACACACACACATGCCCGTCTGTTTTGGCTATTCCTTCCCCTCTATCCCCATCCCTTCACCAGCCCCCAGCAGCCACCACTCTACTTCCTGTCTGTAGGCTTCCTATTCTGGACATTTTATATGAATGAATGAGATGGTACGTAGCCTTTTGTGGTTGGCTTCTTTCCCTTAGTGCAGTGTCTTCAAGGCTCATTCATGGTGTAGCATGCATCAGTGCTTTGTTCCTTCCTTATTTATTTTATTTTTATTTATTTTGGAGAGGGAGGGAAAGGGAGATAGAAACATCAGTGATGATGAGAGTGAAACATTGATTGGCTGCTTCCTGCATGCCCCCTACCAGCGATCAAGCCCAGAACCTGGGCATGTGCCCTGACCGGGAATTAAACCAGTGATTTTTGGTGCATGGGACGACGCCCAACCAGCTGAGCCACACCGGCCAGGACTGTTTTTTGTGTGTTTTTTAAATAACTGGGTAACATTTCATGATGTACATTATATCAAATATAATCAGTTTCCAGGTGTGCTGTTGCCGGTAAGGAGGATCCTGCGGCATAGTCAGACCATGTTCATCCCCTGCTCCAAGCCCTTACCTCGAACAGTGGCCATGGAGGCTGAGCCTCGTCCACCGTCAGCCGGTCCTCCCACCTCCCTGTTCACTCTCAGACTGACTGCTGCACAGGCCAGGTTCTTTTCCTGGGTCTTAGCGCTTGTTGGAGCTGTGTTCTCTGTGGGGAATGGCCCATCCGCTCAAGCACTGAACAGTACTTGTAAGAGCTCAGCCTCTGGGTCGGACTTGGGTTTTTTCCTCTCCTTCGTATTTTCCTCTCCTATATTCCCAAGGAAGTTCATTCTAATCTTTATTATGTTTTGTATTAGGCTTTCTACTATCTATGTAGTGATGTTTGGTGCTCCCATCACCACCCTAAATTCAGGGTCCTTGGAAACAAAAGTCTGCCCCTCTGAGGTTGTGCGGTGTATAGAGGCAAGGGGTTATGGGAAATCTAAAAAAAAAAAAAGTCTAAAAAACCCCACTATGGAGCCCTGACGGGAGGCTCAGTTGGTGGGAGCATGGTCCCATACACCAGAAAGGTTGCAAGTTCGATCCCCAGTCAGTGCACATACCTGAGTTGCAGGTTAGGTCAACCAATTGATCTCTCTCTCTCTCTCTCTCTCTCTCTCTCTCTCTCTCTCTCTCTTTCTCTTTCCTTCTCTCCCTTTCTCTCTCCCCCGCCCTCTATCTTTTTTCTCCTCCCTCCCTCTCTTCCCCTCCTCTCTCCCTTCCTCTTCCCCCTCCCTCCCTCCCTTCCTCTCTCTCTCTCTCTTCTCCCTCCCTCTCTCCCATTCTCTCTCTCTAAAAATCAATAAACATATCCTTAGGTGAGGATTTATAAAGCTATGAAGACAGTAAAACGATTAGTGGCTAGTTCTGGTGGAGGGTAGAGATGATTGGGCAGAGCATGGAGAGTTTTTAGGGCAGTGAAACCACTCTGAATGAAACTCTAACGGTGGCTCTATGTCATGTTACAGTCGCCCAAACCTAGAATGTAATGTAAACTATGGACTTAGGTGATAACAATGTAGGTTTATCAGTTACACGACAAATGTACCATTCTGATGGGGGGTGTTGATTAAAGGAAAAAAAAATCTAGCCTCCACCTTTTCTTTAATCCCTGCGCCCCCCCCCCACCCCGCATGAATCATGGACCTTTGCATGCAGAGGTGTTTATTAATTTAGTATTCAGTAAATGGATTAAGACCAGACTCCTGTGACTATAATTGCCCTGGTTTATGGCTGTTACTTCCAAAATTCACCCTAATTATCGCCATCAAAACTTCACTGTTAGTACCTGCAGGCGGTCTTTGTGGGAGCTAGCTCAGCTCTGGACAGGGGTTTACCAGCCAAGACTGGGGAGCACTCTGAAGTTTTAAAGGGCACCGTGCCTTGAAGTTTGTGGCTTGTCCCGTCTCCAGCTGGGTCATCTTTGAACACTAAATTCACCAGAAAAGAAAGTGGGAACTGCAGAGAGAACCACCAGTGGAAATACAGGTGTAGCCCCCTCAGGATGGCAGCGTGGGTTGCCCCTGGTGACAATCTGCCTGCAGATCCCCCTTCCTCTGGTTCCCTTTCTGTGAAAGGGCAGAAACAATCGCAGTGGGTGCCTGGGAGGAGTGGCCACTCTTGGTGGCTCTCTCCCTCCCTGCAGCTCCTCCCTGGACCATATGAAATCCTACAACCACACCACACTAATTAGCCCGAGAATGGAAGGGGTTGTCATGGCAACCGAGCACTTTTTAAAGCACAGGAATGGTGTTCATTATTGTTCAGTGTCTTTAGCTGTGGCGAAAAGGTCAGTGTGGCAGTTGTTTTCCATATGAATTTTGGCCCCAGAGCCAAGCAGAGTGGAATGTTCCTCGGAGACACTGGAAGATGGTAAGTGCAGCTGCACTTTTTGGATGGGGCATCCCTTCAGCGATACATTTTAGAATGTTTTGATAACTAGTGCCAAACTAAGGAATCGTGTGGACTTTGTTAAGAGATTGGAAGAAAAGAAGCAAAGGGAAACGGTATGGGTCAGGAATGGTGAAAGCTTAAAGGAGATTCTTTATTTGGAAAGTTTTGGAGCATCAAATGATTACATGCTAAATAAGGAGGTTTCTCTGGTTATGACTTTAACAAAGTTGACTAAGTCTGATGCTTTATTCGGGGATTGTTTTATATTAGCGCTATACTAGTCTTTGCTGCTGGTCAGAGTATATTACCAAATAAATGTAGCAAGCATTTTAATTTTAACCACATATCTTCAGGGCAGCTGCCTCTCTCCGTTGTTAACTCAAATATTAAGGAAGAACAGTGACCAAGGGTCATTTTGTTTTCTTACTTTTATGTTTTTCCATTTTTCTAAGGATATCTGAAATAATCAAGACTAGAAACCTCTGAGGCACAATTCTTGGGATGTTTGCCCTAACTTGTTGGCTTTCCCCAGGGAGAATACTGCTGAGTTAAGACAATTTGACCAGTGTTTGCAGAAGAAATTAAGTATAAGTCAGCCTCCTGGAGAGGATGACAGCTATTCCATCAAAAGCTGGAAGGGCGATTGGCAAAGTATTCTTTAAGTTTATGTGTTGCTAGTTTGGAACGCGTACAGAATTACATGGCTTTCAGCCTAATTTTGTGTTAATGACCAACGACGTTTCTGTGGTTCGCAAATTTGAGCCACTTGCCATATTTTGCACTTTTAATCAATGTACTTCTAGCCCATGGCACTATTTTTCAGCCATTTTATACACAGTTGTGTAGGATAACAAACTTCAGATTAATGAAAGGGGATGCATATTGGAATTAAAAAACAAATCACTGCCCACAGAGCTGTGCATGGGAAGTGGCCTACTTTTGGGCTTTACTCTGAAAGACTTATTGTCCTGTGAGTAATGGCCAGTTTGTTTGGCAACTGAATGGATAAGAGAATACATTTCAGAATGTTAAGTCTTGGTTTGATTTTCTCTGTCTTTAATTTGCATGTTCAGGGATTCAGTTGTTTAGTCATCATGGTATGGAGCTCTCCATAAATGGGTTATTTGACTGGAAATTCTCTTTTTTTGTCTCTTTTCTCCACCTCATTCCTTCCCTCCTCCTCACTGGGTCACTGCATTTATTACCTAAAAATGTCTTTAAATGCTTTGAAATTGAAGTTTAAAAAGTAAGTAAAGTGATATTTGTATGACACTTTGGATTCTTTGGAAAACATAGAATTAAATATGGTGGTACATTTATGATATTTGTAAAACAATCAGCAACTGAAATATGGTTATTAATATCAAGGAATCATTGGTATCTTTTAAGGTATGATAATGTTGTTGTGACATGAGAAAATGATAATGATATGTTTACAACTGAGGCAGTGTGATATCTGGGCCTTACTTCAAAAAAAAATCCAAGGGTAGGAGTAAGTGGGCTCCCGGATGGGCAGGATTGCCAGGGGGTGGTGGTTGTTGAAGCAAAGAGATGGGTACCTGGGGGTGGGATTCACTTTCAGGTTTTGTTTGTTTGTTTGTTTGTTTGTTTGTTTGTTTTTGCTGTAGGTTCAGTGTGTGTGTGGGTAGGTGGGTATGGGTGTGCATCACAGTGGTGGGGTGGCCTTGTTAACTTTATCTCTCACCTTCCGCATGTTTAGATGCCAGACCAGTTTGACCAGGCAGTTGTGCTAAACCAGCTGCGGTACTCTGGGATGCTGGAGACGGTGAGGATCCGCAAGGCTGGATATGCTGTCCGGAGACCCTTTCAGGATTTTTACAAGAGGCAAGACGGAGCGGAATAAATCCACTTTCTTTTCAAAGGGATTGGGAAGAGAGGGAGTGGCAGTAAAAGGTGACGCAGGCCCCTTCGGCCCCTTTACGTTGCAGGTATAAAGTGCTGATGCAGAATGTGGCTGTGCCTGAGGACATCCGAGGAAAGTGCACAGTCTTGCTGCAGCTCTATGACTCCTCCCACAGCGAGTGGCAGCTGGGGAAGACCAAGGTAAAGCCACAGAGAAGGAATGCGGCCCCCCCCCCCCCCCCCCGCCCAAGCCCCAAGCTCCATGTCCTATGGTCCTGCTGGCCTCTTGTGTGTTTTTTTTTGCGTTGGAAAAATATGGTTGGGATCATGCCCAACTTAATCTTTTGTCTTCCAAACAGTATTTATTGGAAGTCCTTGACTTTTCAGGGATTCTGTTTTTCTTAGGGCACACCTTGAAACATTGGTCCCCAAGTGTTTCTGTGTTTGTTTTCTCTCAGGCAGCCAGCAAACCTTTGCTGCTGGGCAGCTCGGTGCCTGGGATGTGCTAGGCAGCCCCATGTCTGAGAAGATGTCTGCCTTCTTGCTAGGTTCTCGCATGGGGGGGGGGGTAGCAGAGTGAGCTCTGGTCTCTCTTTTGTTTTCCCAATTGAATTTATTGGGGTGACAGCTATAATAATGAAAGTGTAATATGCTAATTAGACTGGACAGCCGAACAACCTTCTGGACAAAGCCAGGGCTGTGAGGGCCGAGCCCCTTGCATGAATTTCGTGCATTGGGCCTCTAGTTGGTTAATAAAATTATACAGGTTTCAGTATACAGTTCTACAATACATCATCTGTATATTGTGCTGTGTGTTTACTACCCTAAATCAAGTCTCCTTCCATCACCATTTATCTCCCTTTTCCCTTCTTCTACCTCCCCCCACCTCCCTTCTCTTTATTTTCTTATAAAGGCACTAATCCATCATGTGGCCTCACCCTCCTGACCTTATCACAACTTAATTACTTCTTCAAAGTCCTACCTCCAAATACCATCACTTTGAGCCTTAGGGCTTCAGCATAAGATGCTGGTAGGGACACCGACATCCAGTCCATCATAACATTGACCAATGTGGGAGCAATAACAGGTATTTGGACATCACCTCAGGGCCACTCAGCAAGGGAAAGTATATAATGGACATTCTCTTCTGCTCTTGTTATTTTGACTGGCCAGGGATTTAAGGCCCAAGCATCTAGTAAGGTAGAGATGGTGTGCAGAGGTATTTATTAGTGACCTATTGCTGAGTAACCAACGGCTACAAACGTTAATTATCTCAGTACCTGTGGACCAGGGGCCCAGGCACGGCTACTGCAGGCTCCCCTCAGGGTCTCCAGGCCGCAGTCAGAATTCCTTCCAGGGCTGCCTTTGCCTCTGGAGCTCGGTCGCCTCCCAAGCTTGCGTGGTGCCAGATTCCACTTCTTTGCAGGTGGGGGAGTGAGGTTCCCATTTGCTTTCTGGCTGTCACCTGCAGCTGCCCTCTGCTTCTAGACACCCCCCCTCCCCAAGTTCTTGACCACATGGCCCCTTCTCCAACCCTCCCACAGCATGGCAGTTTCCTAAGATGGAGTCTTATATAATGTGACATGTTCACAAAAGTGACTTCCCATCACCTTTGCCATATTCTGTGGGCTAGAGGAAGTCACAGGTTCCACCCACACTGCTCAGAGCAAACCAAGTAACTCATTGGGGGTCACCTTGTGGTGTGTCCTCACAGGTTTATGGGTCTCTCTACCTAGAATTCTGCTCCCCCTCCTACTTCATCCAACTCATCCTTCAGTTACCAACTGAGATGTAGATTTTGACAGGAATCCGTTCTGACATTCTTCGGGTACCCCATCCCAAAAGCTCACCCCACAACTGGGTTGAGCCCCTCCTCTGTCATCTCACCTCATCCCATTTTGGGCCCAGTTGTAATATCCTGTCATTGCCTGTGGATTTCTCTATAGTTCCCCAGTGGAGAATGTGGAGTTACTTGTTGGTTCTACACACTGCACATAGTAGGAGCTCAATCAGTGGCACAAGGATGCCACGCGTTTAATCACGCAAGGAAGGCTTCTAAAGAAGGTGGCGCAGGGGCAGGTCTTGGCAGTATAATGTAGTCTGCTTTGATTTCTTTCTTTTTTTAACCAGAAAGATATTCTGTTCTCTATAAACTGATATCTTCCTCCCATCTCACTGCTTGATATAGCGTAGTAGCATCAAAGATCACAGTGACTCGGCCAGCCAGTAAGAGTCCCTGCTGAGCTCTGAGGATTCAGTGTAGCTTCACTTACAACTTTCCTTATGGGAGCCCAGCCCAAGCCAGGCTTGGGAGCTGGCATAGCACAGGGGACACAGAGACATAAAGACATGGGCATGGCCCGCCGTTTACTGTGTTGCTGGGGGAGAAGACGTCCACATACAACTGAAGAGTCATCCTTTAAGGAATGAGAACACAGGTTCTCCAGGAGAGAGCTCCCCGTGGGCTGACATGATCAGGGAAGTAGTCAAAAAGAGGAGTCTTTAAAGAAGACCTAAGTTGTGGTTGGTAAAACACTGGGAGAAGAAGTAGGAAGGAAGCTTATCAAGTCACAGAACGTTGGGAGGTAAATGGAAACAGAGCAGGCGAATAGTGCACACTAAGTAGCTTTGGCCTTAACCGACCACCATTTGACTTAATTATACCATTAGCGCGTGTCGGTCAGTATTGCTGCCGGAATGTCTTTGCATTTAAAGCCTTGAACCTCTGATGAGCATCTGGATTTTCTGGTAATTTCTGCAATTATAGGAAGAAGACTGTACAAAAAACTAACTTAGGAGCATTACTTGTGGTGGTTTTACACATGCTGGGGGACCCAGGGCAGGAGTAGGTAAGGCTGTGGGTCACAGGTGGTCGGATTCTTTCGTTCCTTTTTTGGCCCAATGTCTGGGAGCAGGCAGAGCTGAGTCTGGGAAAATGTGCCATCAAGAGGACATAATACATCATGATAGACCAGGATCATCAACCACAGGAGCGGAAATTACAAAATCATGAGTGAGAGAGGCTGTCATTCAGCTCCTCCCCCAACCAAAATGCCCTCATGCTGACCAGTCATAGGAAAGCATAAAAACATTTGGCACTAGTTTTTGGTTTTTTTATAGGGAACTTCTTATTCGTGTATTAAATCTGAAATTGCATAATTAAAAGGTTGATTGAGGGATTTTTTTTTCCAAAAATATTTTTTCAAAAGTTATTAACGTTGAGAAACAGCCGTGCGAAAAAGAGGCCCTCTGATCCCTCCCCCACGCTCCCCCCGAAAGCAGGCCGTGACTCTCCCGTGTGAGAGGGTCCGCCCTGTACAAGGAGGAGGAAGGCATCCTTATCACCAGAGGCGGGAGTGGAGGCTGGGGAGGCTGCGGGAAGAAACTAGTTCCTTCGCCAGCTTGTTGCCCCAAACACCAACGCCTTTGCTTTGTCTAATCGTCACGAGTAATTGTCTCTGTGCCTAAAACTGGCGTCTGAGCTGCCTGCTCTGGTCACTTCGGGGCCCATTTCTGGAGACCGCCATGTGGACGTCATTATATTTGTTTTTCCTCCTGTTAATCTGCCTTGAGTCAGCTTAATTGTTAGATCAACCACAAGAACTAAGAAGGGCAGGGAGGGAAACTTCCCTCCTTGACTGTGTACATACTGAGTCATGATGTCCTCCTGAAACTAACTGACGGTTATGTGTTAGTTTATTCCTCTGTACAAAAGTCACAAGGCCCTTCCCCACGGGGAGTGGAGAAGCAGGGGCTGGAAAGCGTGGCTGTGTGTGCTCAGAGCAAAGTTAAGGCCAGGGGAGAAAAGGCCTAACACTCCCTGCCGGCCCTCCCTCCCCCATCCCCCCCAAATATCTCTGACTCAGAGACGCCTGCCTTCTACCAGCCACCTGCCTTGGATCTGACATGTCACTCCCTCCTGGACAGGTCTTCCTTCGAGAGTCCTTGGAGCAGAAACTGGAGAGGCTGCGGGAGGAGGAAGTTACCCGGGCGGCCATGGTGATCCGGGCCCACGTCTTGGGCTACTTGGCACGGTAAGAGGCATCGGCGGGGAGAAGGTGTTAAGCTCCATGCGGCCTTCCTAATATAATCCATCAGGTGGGATAGGCTGGTCGAGTGCTTTTCCTTAAAGGGGACCTGGATGGAAGGTTAGGATGGGGTGAAGGAGAGCCCCAGGTCAGCGCTCCTGTCTCGCAATGCCAGGTGCCTATTTAGCTTGCCCTTGGCAGAGAGTAGGAAAGGGGGCCCCTAACGTCTCGATTAGAGCACTGGGATTAGGGGACCGTGCTGAGATGCTTAAATTGCTTCCCAGGTTCATCTTCCTGGCATATGGAAGCCAGAGGCAGCCTGGCTGTTAACTTTGGTATTTTGGCTGTTGATATTGGTGTCTCATTGGGTCCACAGAGGCCCACCTTCAGTGTTTACCAAAGAAGGCAGCATCTCTTCGTGTGCGGTTGAGTTCTGCCCACCTCTGTGGACCAGCCTGCCACCTGTGACCTCACACTGTTACGTGTTCTGCAGTCCGAAGCTGTCCTGCTGTGGCGAGTTTTTTGTTGTTGTTTTCCCCCCTTCTTCAGAACAGGGGGATATATCTTTAAAAATCTCTTTTGGTCCTGTTTAAAACCCAACTTCCTGCCAGAACTTTTCAAAGTCAGCATTAGGGATTATGTGTTTATTTTCAGCCAAGATCATGATAGGGTTCTGGCTTTACTTTTGTTTGTTATTATTCTTTTGTTTTTCTTCTGCCTTGGTTTTGCCCAAAGGGGCCTCCTGTTTGAGACAGACTCTATAATGAGAGCATCTTCCCAAATGAGGTCCTGTTCTTTTGTCTCGTGGCACCAACGGAAACTCACTCGAAGGGCTCGAAGCCTCATTGCCTCCACAGTTATTCTGTTGTGCTGTTTTTGTTTTCATTTTCAGAAAGCAATACAGGAAGGTCCTTTCTTGTGTGGTGATGATCCAGAAGAATTACAGAGCATTCCTGCTGAGGAGGCGATTTCTGCACCTGCGAAGGGCAGCCATCGTTTTCCAGAAGCAGGTCCGAGGTCAGATGGCCCGGCGGGTGTACAGACAGCTGCTGGCGGAGAAGCGGGAGGCGGAAGCAAAGAGGAGACGGGAGGAAGAGGAGCAGAGGAGGCGGGAGCAAGAGGAAAGGTATGTTGCCTTTGGGTGACACAGAAGGACACCTGTTGAGTTGGAGGCTCTGTACCCATCCTCACCCAGGAGTTCCCCATGGATGCTGCCGAAACCTGCTGGTGCAAACAGTAGCTTCTGGTGGCTCAAATGGAAAATTTCTTGGCAGCATTGAGAAGCTGGTTCTGTGTGTGTTTTTATTTCATGCACAGAATAAATGTATTGCGAAAGGAAGAGCCCCCATCCATCATGCTTTCTCAGTTGTCTCAGCAAAGCTTTTGAAAGAAAATTAGCTGTCTCTGACAAGTGGTTCTGGGATTTTTTTTCATGTTTGTTTATTTTCACTGTCTTTTCTTTGCTGTTTTTAGAGAAAGAGAGAGGGCACGAAGAGAAGCTGAGCTCCACGCCCAACAGGTGACAAATGCAGTGACAATGTGGCATCTCATCCGTCGGTTTCCTTCCCACTTCCAACACTTTGACTCAGAGTGTCTTCCTGTAGAGATGTAGGAAGAACATTGGGAGAGATGTTTATGGTGCAATTTCTAACCCAGTACAGTGGGGTGAAAATTAGTGCATGTGTAAGATTTTAGTGTGAATCATGGCAGCATAACGTCTCTAAACCAACGCAGTCACTGCGTTACTGTGCTCGGGCTGCCATAATAAAGTACCACAGCCCGGGTGGGTTAAACAATAGAAATTGATTTTCTCACCATTCGGAGGTCTAGAGGTCTAAGATGAAGATGTCGGAGGTTGGGTTTCTTCTGAGGCCTGTCTCCTTAGCTGGCAGGTGGCCACCTCCTTGCCGTGCTATCACATGGTCTTGCATCTGTGCCTGCGTCCCTGGTGTCCCTCTGTGTCCAATCTCCTCTTACAGGGACATCAGTCAGGTTGGATTAGGGCCCCACCTCACAACCTCCTTCTAACTCAATTGCCTCTCTAAAGGCTCGGTCTCCAAATACAGACACCTTCCGAGCTCCTGAGGGTTAGTTAAGGCTTCCACATGTCAACTTGTGGGTGGTGATCACCAGGTTAGCCCAAAACAGCATGTGGGGGTTTGTTACTGCAGAGGAGGAGCGATGCTTGTCCTCTTGTTGCTGACACCTAACGCCTTCCCCTCCAGGAGGCAGCGAAACGGAAGCGGCAGGAGCTGGAAGCCTTACAGAAGGGCCAGAGGGAAGCCGAACTCCGCCGGGAGCTGGAGAAGCAGAAGGAAAACAAGCAGGTGGAAGAGATCCTCCGCCTGGAGAAGGAAATCGAGGACCTGCAGCGCATGAAGGAGCGGCAGGAGCTGTCCCTGACCGAGGCCTCCCTGCAGAAGCTGCAGCAGCTGCGCGACCAGGAGCTCAAGAGGCTGGAGGACGAGGCCTGCCGCGCCGCCCAGGAGTTCCTGGAGTCGCTCAACTTCGACGAGATCGACGAGTGCGTCCGCAACATCGAGCGCTCGCTGTCGGTGGGCAGTGAGTTTTCCGGGGAGCTGGGCGACCTCGCCGAGAGTGCGAGTGGGGAGAAGCCCACCTTCAACTTCAGCCAGCCCTACCCGGAGGAGGAGGTGGACGAGGGCTTCGAGGCCGAGGACGATGCCTTCAAGGACTCGCCCAACCCCAGCGAGCACGGCCACTCGGACCAGCGAACAAGTGGCATCCGGACCAGCGACGAGTCCTCGGAGGAGGACCCCTACATGAATGAGACGGTGGTGCCCACCAGCCCCAGTGCCGACAGCACCGTGCTCCTGGCCCCCTCGGAGCAGAGCTCCTCCAGCGGGGAGCCCACCTACTGCCTGCCCCAGAACACGGGGGGCCCCCCCTCCCCGGAGGGCGAGTACGACTACGACCAGGACGACTATGAGGACGGCGCCGTCACCTCCAGCAGCAGCGTGACCTTCTCCAACTCCTGCAGCAGCCAGTGGTCCCCCGACTACCGGTGCTCCGTGGGGACCTACAACAGCTCCGGGGCCTACCGCTTTAGCTCCGAAGGGGCGCAGTCCTCGGTGAGTACCCTCTCCCCTGGGGGCCCCGGCTGCCCCCCACGGAGATAGGAGCTGTCCTGAGCCACACCCCTGCTGCCCCATCCCTTGGACCATGCCAGGATTTCAGAGTCAGGCCCTTAAAGCCGATCTCAAACCACTTTCTCTTCCCCGAAGCAATCGGATTAGTAAATGGAACTTGGATGTGTCTGTTGTAGATCAGACACAAAGCCCAGCACTGCATTTTGCCCAAAGCCTAAGGAGACTTTGGCTGTGTCTGTCACTGCTTTGCAGCCAGTTGGGAACCGAGACCTGCCCTGATTGGAACCAGAACAGCCAAGGGCATTTTGGAGAACTCTCCTCACAGTAGCTTCACAGTCCCCACCACAGGATGTCGAAGGGAGGAATCTTTCAGGGCTAAACATGCCCTTTCCAGAGTCTACATTTATTTTATCACTTATTTTTAACCCCACCCTACCCCTACCCCCTTGTTGGCCATGCATTGAATACTGCCTTGACTTTCTAAGACTTGATATTTTTAGCTTGGTAATTTAAAGGGCGTTAACTCTGGCATGGTTTGATGAAAATGAGGCCTTTCCACAGCAGTGTTGTTTTTCGAGTAGATGGCTTTTTGGTTAAAGTATGCCTAGCATTTTTTGTATCCGTGCAAGGGACCACGTGAATGTTTTGGCGACCATGCCACTGTAACGTTATGTCGCTTCTTTGTCGGTGGTTTTTATTTTTCTCAATGCGGGTAGATGCTGGGCCGGTTTGTGCCTGCTCTCTGGTTTTCTTGCTCACTATTGCTCTCTCCTTCTTGTCCAGTTTGAAGACAGTGAAGAGGACTTTGACTCGAGGTTCGACACGGACGATGAACTTTCCTACCGGCGGGACTCTGTGTACAGCTGTGTCACGCTGCCTTACTTCCACAGCTTTCTGTACATGAAAGGTATGAGCTGCAGCTACCAGGGCCATGGGTCTGGGTGGAGCGATGGAATGTTGAGATTGTGTTTTCACTGAGGCTGATTGAGGGGGTTGGAAATATCACCCTACCTACCCCTCACCTGGTATCAGGTTCCCTAGCTGCGTGGAGGATGCCATGGTGGTGTGACATGGCTGACACGGTAACACCAGGGAGAACGTTGCCTCGACTCCCCTCCATTGGTGCAGTGTCAGGACAGAGTTGACAGCCATGTTACCAGTGATGAGAGTTACAGTTGGACATTGTGATTGCTGTTGAACTTGGGATGTACTGCACTGCACCTTACTCCTTGGGGACCTTGGGCCACGCTCCTTTTGGAAAGTACATACATCTCTGGAAATGACCTTGTACTCGTGCCTGATGCACGATCCACTCTGACCTCCGATTGAGTGACCAAGGTCATGAGAAACCATAATTGTCACCAGGTTTTGATAGGAGTTTCACATGGATCGTTAGAAAAGGGGGCCGTCATGTTTCTCGCATGGCCCTGGACTGGATGAGGGGGAAGAGTCCAAATCTCAGGGATCGGGCCGGGGAGACAGGAACCATGGTCCTCAGATGATGTCCTTCACTTCGTGGCCCTTTTTTTTCTCCCATTTTCTGTTTCCCCAGGATCCAGTTTTTTGTTTTCTCTGCCCCTTTTCTTCACTTTCTTTCTATGACCATCTTTATTCACTTTTCCTTTTCTTTTTCACTCCATGAAAAACTTGATTCTGTTTTCCTTTTCTCTGTTTCTTCTGTTCTTTGCCTGTGCTTCTCTCTTCTATCGGCATCCCCCCACCCCCATGCCCCCATATCTCTTTTGTCCTCAATATTTTTTTCTATTCTTACGTTTTTCTTTTATTTGGTTTTACCCCCCTACTTCTGCACCCCTTCTTCAAAACTGGTCTGGCTACTAACATCAGTCCTGCTATTCTCAGCCTCCAATCCCCAAGGTGCGCATGGAAACCACCAGGTTTGTTTTAGGGGGATCTGCCTATTGCTTGAAGTCACTGGTTGGTGAACATTTTTATAGGAGCCTTAGGATGACAAAGATTGAGAAAGTCTAGCCAGGTGACCTAGTTAGCATTGGATCACTCGATAAAGAACAACAGGCAATCAAAAATCAGGACCTAATAATCCAATAACTATATAACCATAGCTATTAAGATTTTTCTCATCCATCTCTCAGAATAAATATAAGCTTTTTATTATTAATGTATTTCCCTCTCCCAATTAATTGTAGTTCCTAAGTTAGCTTTAAGATTTACTATATCAGTATAGCACTCTTATTTATAATACTAGTGACCCAGTCCGTGAAATTTGTGCACGGAGGGGAGGAGGTTTCCTCAGCCCAGCCTGCATCGTCTCCAATCGGGGACCTTTTGGGGGATGTCCGACTGCTGGCAGTCAGACATCCCTCTCACTACCTGGGACTGCTGGCTCCTAACCGCTCACCTGCCTGCCTGCCTGATCGTCCCTAACTGTCTCTGCCTGCCTTCCTGATCGCCCCTAACTGCCCTCCCCTGCTGGCCTGCTCTCGCACCCAACCGCCCTCCCCTGCCTGCCTGATCACCCCTAACTGCCCTCCCTTGCCAGCCTGATCTCGCCCCCACCTGCCCTCCCCTGCAGGCCTGATCTCACCCTCAACTGCCCTCCTCTGCCAGCCAATTTGGTTCTGATTTATCGGTTTCTATGCCAATCAGCATCAAAAGCTCCGCCTCCTAGGTAGCCATTGGCTCCTCACACTTCACCCAGATTTGGTTCTGATTGGTCGGTTTCTATGCCAGTCAGCGTCTCTGGGCCTATAGCAGGGCCTGATCAGAAAGGCGAAGCTGATCAGCAGCCCTGGTGGAGGCCTGGAGAGAAATGGAGGCACGGCACGGCTGCTGGCCCAGCCCAGAGAGAGAGAGGCAAGTGCTGATCAATAGCTGCGGATCAGACCCTGCTTCTCTCTTCAGGCCTCTCTCTGGGCCTGATTCACAGCCCCCTCAGCAGTCAGTGTTGGGTCACCTCGCCTGCAGCTGCAGCAGTCAGTGCTGGGTCGCCACGGCAACCCAGCGCTGACTGCAGGACTAACTTCCCTTTGGTTGAGCCTCCGGTTATGACAGACTCAGGGTTTTTATATATTAGGATGTGGCATTGACTTAATACATAGTTTTCTGATTAAGACAAATGACATTAGGAAAAAGTAAACATGCATTCAGAGCATTACATTTCAACATTAAAGCATTAAAAAGCTCAAGAAAGTAAACAAGTGAATTTTTGGCAAATTCATCTCTTAAAAAAAGTTATTGTGTAAATGCATCATTAAATCTAAATAAAGCTGTGGTCAGAAAAAATCAAGAGAAACCATCCTATATAATAAAAACCCAGTGACCAAAACGGCGGAACGGCCAGAGACCAGAATGACCACATTCTTCACCCTGGCTGGCCCTGTCCCCCAGCGAGCGGTTAGGGGCGATCAGGCAGGCAGGAGAGCAGTTAGAGAGGATCAGGCAGGCAGGCAGAGGTGGTTAGGAGCGATCAGGCAGGCAGGTGAGTGTTAGGGGTGATCAGGCAGGTAGGCATAGTGGTTAGGGGTAACCAGGCAGGCTGGTGAGTGGTTAGGAATGATCAGGCAGGCAAGTCGAGTGGTTAGGGGCGATCAGGCAGGCAAGTAGTTAGGAACCAGTGGTCCCGGATTGCAAGAGGAATGTCCAACTGCCAGTTTCGGCTCGATCCCCAGGGATCTCTGTGGGATTGGGCCTAAACCAGCAGTCGGACATCCCCCGAAAGGTCCTGGATTGAGAGAGGGTGCAGGCCAGGCTGAGGGACTCCCTTTTCCACCTCCTGTGCACAAATTTTGTGGACTGGGTCTCTCTAGTTAATAAAGAAAATAGAGAAAATCTAACCACCAGCCTATTCATCTACCAAAGGTGTTTGCAGTTGGACATTAATAGCATTGCATCAAATTCTCTAAATGAAGGATTGTTGAGAGAGCACCCAGAACTGCAGTGAAAGGACTGGGAACAAGTCCTATTAACAGCATAAGACAGTGATGGCGAACCTATGACACGCGTGTCAGAGGTGACACACGAACTCATTTTTTTGGTTGATTTTTCTTTGTTAAATGGCATTTAAATATATAAAATAAAATATAAGTCTTTGTTTTACCATGGTTGCAAATATCAAAAAATTTCTATATGTGACACGGCACCAGAGTTAAGTTAGGGTTTTTCAAAATGCTGACACGCCGAGCTCAAAAGATTCGCCATCACTGGCATAAAAGCAACAGAGTGAATACACTAGCAGTGGAGGCTATGGTGATAACTGATCTAATCTGTCTTTGAAACAACTGTGAATAGCCTTTATCATTTAAAGACAATAAGATAATAGAATAACTTTGTATTACGGTTTCCTCTGGACTTGTTTGAGAAACCCAGATTAAAGTCACAAATCAAAAAGAAAAGAAAGTCTTGGTAGTCTTTGGCAAGTTTGCTGTTTGTTAGGAAATGGCTCTGGAGCTTGGCATGACCACAAAGACTTCTCAGCCAGGTGAGCAAGCAGTGCTCGAGATACTAGAAAAGGCAGCAATTTGTATTGCTCAACGAAGCAGGTGCTCTCTGCACACCAGACAAAGGAAGGCAGTGTTGTCATTGCCTTATCTGTTCTAATGTGAGATTTAGATCTATAATCATTGAAGAAATTAATCTGAGGTCCTTTATTTAAATTTATTTCTAATATGTAAAAGAAAAATACCTTCTTTATACTTTTAATATCCATGTTTAAATGTCTCTTACTTTTCATTACTGGCTAGTTAAAAAAGATGTGGAGATTTTATAATAAACTATTGAAGTAGATTATGTTCTTTAGTGGATACATTAAAACAGATTTTTAAAATATATATTTTTATTGATTTCAGAGAGGAAGGGAGAGAGAGAGAGAAAGTAACATCAATGATAATAGAGAATCATTGATTGGCTGCCTCCTGCATATCCCGCGCCCCCCCCCCCCCCCCCCGCCAATACTGGGGATCAAGCCCGCAACCCAGGCATATGCCCTTGGCCAGAATCGAACCTGGGACCTTTCAGTCCACAGACCGACACTGTCCACTGAGCCAAACCAGCTAGGGCTAAAATAGATTTTTGAATGATGGCAGTAAGAGTGTCTTTGAAAAGTCTAGACTACTAAGATAAAATTATCCTGCTAGAAAAGTATTGGAAATATTTTTTATCTTACCAAAATGACATCTGTATATCTTTGTCTCCTTGTATAATTTTACTCAACCAGAAAACAAACCAAAAAACAAACAGTGTCCCACTAAATAAGTTATAGCTAACCTCATTTTTTTAGGTCTAATTACAGTTCACTTTGGAGTCTTACTTTATTTCATATTCTAAATCGTATACTTTATACATGTCATTGTCAGATGTTGCTGCTTTTTTCTTTAAGATGTGTTTATCCAAAAAAAGTATATTTTATTTTCCTATGTAAGTTAGAGTTTATTGCTAAACTAGCTAAGCTACAAAATCACTGACAAGTCATGTTATGTTGACCAAACAGGAAGGAATGTATAAACTTTGAAACCATTTTAAACTAATTTCCCCTCTGGGGCATTTGAAGGTAAACATACAGAAGTGGTTCTCGTCCCATGGCCCTGACTCATTGCAGGGTTAGATGTCAGTCAGCATAAGAAGGGGAAACATTCTTGTATCACCCAGCCAAGCTAGTGTAATATCAAGCCAGCACCCCCTGAACAAGCCAGCACCCCTGAACAAGCCAGCACCCCTGAACAAGCCAGCAGTGCCACCATCCTTCATTGAGGGGTGTCTGAGGACAGGTCACGTGTGGCAAAATAAAGGACAGGCCGAACCTTAAGACCAACTGATATTGTCATCCAATTTGATTGGCTCTTTTTAAACCCCTCCCTACCCGATCTTGGGGGGAACAGGTGGCCTAATGAACTCCTGGAAACGCCGCTGGTGCGTCCTGAAGGATGAGACCTTCCTGTGGTTCCGCTCCAAGCAGGAGGCCCTCAAGCAAGGCTGGCTCCACAAGAAAGGCGGCGGCTCCTCCACGCTGTCCAGGAGGAACTGGAAGAGGCGCTGGTTTGTCCTCCGCCAGTCCAAGCTGATGTACTTTGAAAACGACAGCGAGGAGAAACTCAAGGGCACCGTGGAAATCCGGACGGCAAAGTAAGTTGATGAGCCTTGGATGTGGCCCAGTGGGTGGTGCTTTGGGGCGGCTGGATCATCTGTGCTGCTGCCTACAAAGCCAGCCAGTGCGAGTTGGCCGAGGCAGGGGGCTGTAGTAGGGGTCGAGTGCATCCCAACCATTCACTTCAATGGCGTGCTTGATGAAACGAGGGGAAGGACTTCATCGTGAACAGGTCACTTCCTGTTGTTACATTCAAACATTTGGCTCTCGTTGTTTGTAAGATGCCGGTTGGACATGTAACTAGCCCACTGGAGCCATGATTGGTTGTTTGCAGGGATTATGGTTGAACGATTGGCTGAGAATCTCTTTATCATCCTTTTATTGGTCAACATACCACTTTCAATTCTCGTACGCTCCCAGCTGTGCCACCAGATTGCTGAATTGGGAGCCGACTGCCAATCTGGAGGTGTTTTTTGTTTTTGGGTTTTTTTTTGTCCTGTGTTGTTTTTAAAGATATAGTTGACATATCAGTTATATAGCATTATATCAGTTTCAGGTACACAACCTAGAGATTTGGTATTTGTATATATTGCAAAATGATTATCAGCCCATAGTTATATATTTTTTTCTTGTGATAAGAACTTTTAAGATCTACTTTCTTAACAGCTTTCAAAATATGCAATATGTGTTATTGACGATAGTCACCATGCTGTACATTGCATTCCTTCAGCTTATTTATTTTATAACAGAGTTTTTACTTTTGACCATCCTCACCCATTTTTTTGTACTTGCTGATCACCTTCCCCACATGAGGTGGTTTTTGAAATGAAGCATTTGTCTTCTACCCATGGTGGCTATATACCATCTTCTTTCTCAGCAATGAGCGAAGCAGAGCTGGTCTTTGAACCCAAGAAGACCCCTTTCTCTGTCGCCCTCTTGGTGCAAAGGATTTGAGCGCCTATTATTTTTGTTAAAAATTAAGTAAGGCTTTTCAGCCCTAGCCAGTTTGGCTCAGTGGAAAGAGCATTTGCCTATGGACCGAAGGGTCTCAGGTTCGATTCCTGTCAACGGCACTTAACCTCAGTTGCAGGCTCAATCCTTGGCCCTACTCAGGACGTGTGCAGGAGGCAACCATTCGATGTGTCTCTCTCGCATCAGTGTTTCTCTCTCTGTCACTCCCATCCCTTCCACTCTCTCTAAAAATAAATGGAAAAATATCCTCAAGGTGAGGATTTAACAACAATAAATGCATAAATACATACATACTTGGATACATACATACAGTGTTTCCAAATCCCCTTTGTAAAAAAAGTAAGATTTTCAGAAAATGTTGGAGTTATGGGCAGCTGGAAACTGGATGCTAAGCATAAAACTTGTTTAGCATAACCTGTGGCCATACCCCACTTGAGCAACCTCATGTATTTAGAAAACTGGTAATATAAGCTTAGAGAGATCAAATGAACTCCTGAAGTCATGAGTCCTGAAAATAATCATCCAGCCTGATCAGCTTTAGAAAGTGATTCATGAAAAAGTGGAACGTTAAACAAGAAGAGGAAAGTGTTTGGGGTATTTACGGACAGATAATGAAATGCAGACGGCCGAGGGCTGGACTTTTCCGGGCTGCCTTTGGGCTACGTTCATTGTAGGAGCCCATGCTCTGTTTGAACCTGAGTCCCCCAAGCAGTTTTCACAGATGGCACAGCTCTTTGCCCCATGAGTCTTCCCTCAGCCCTGTGGGCCACGATGTTCCTCTTTATTCACCCCATCGGAGGGGGGCCCAGTGATGCCAGGAAGCTGCGAGAAGCATGTGGGTCGTGGTCTTGGGTTTTACACTTTGTATGTTAGGTTGTATGTTCCTTTTGCACCTCACTCGGCTGCTTACTAAGCCCTGTTCCTCAGGTATTTGTAAAAGTTTCAGACTTGAGGAAAGGTTAGCTCTTAGCCATTTCTGTCACAGTCTCTAGAGCAGTAGTTCTCAACCTGTGGGTAGCGACCCCTTCGGCGGTCGAATGACCCTTTTACAGGGGTCGCCTAAGACCATCCTGCATATCAGATATTTACATTACGATTCATAACAGTAGCAACAATACAGTTATGAAGTAGCAACAAAAATAATTTTATGGTTGGGTCACAACATGAGGAACTGAATTTAAAGCCCAGAAGGTTGAGAACCACTGCGCTAGAGGAAGAGCATGAGTTGTTAGGGTTTCACCACATTAGGATTCTTTATTAAGATTAAGATTTTTTATTTCCTATTTTGAAATGTTTTATTATAGAAAACTCCAGTCACATGCCAGAAGAAGAATATAATGAAATCCATGCACTCATTGCCCAGCTGTTAGCAGTTACCCACCATGGCCATAGTGTTTCGTTCATAACCCCACCCCACACTGCTCCCCTTACAAACTGCATTCTGTAAAGCAGGTTCCTGACATCCTGTAATGTCCTCTGTAAATATTTTAGTATACCCTTGAAGATTAAGGCTCTTTTTAATATATAATCATGATCTTATTGTAACATTTAAAAATAACATTCACTCCTTATCATCTAAACTTGAATCATTGTTCAGATTTCCCCGGTCTTCTTATAAATGAAGTGTTCTTGATGGTTTGGGTTGGTTTATTTCTTCATATTAGAATCCCAGTAAGGCTTATAATTTTCAGACAGATCTCTCAAGTCCATTAATGTATAAATTCCCCCTCCATCTTCCTTTCCCTTACTACCTATTCTTGAAGATGCTGCCTCATTTATCCTGTAGTTTCCAGACCACATTTCTTGTTAACCGTGGTTTTGATAACGTCATCTTACCCCATCTCCAAAGGCAAGCCCAGGGTCCCACCCGCAGAGGGCTCCCGCCTGTGTTTTCTGATGTTTCCCAGGACTTAGGACCACGGTCTTGTAGCCAGACCACAGTCTTACCCCCTCAGCACTCAAGGTTGCCGACTGAGTTCCTGGGAGGCAAAGTGGCTAATCCAGGATGGCCTGTCGGGACAGCTTTGCCCGGGGATTATCCTCCTGCTCCAGGCTCCTGGCTGGTCCCTCCCCACTGCTCACTCTCACCTGCCACTTGGAAGAGGCATCCCAGACCACTCTGTAAAGACTCATCTTCTTGTTTAATATTTTATCTCATCTCAGTGATTCTGTCTATAAGGTTATACATTTATTTTTTTCTATCCAGTCTGACTGTTTAGTTTTGTAGATATAAAATGAATGTTTTACTGTGAATAATTGTACTATTCCAGTTATCAAAGCAAGCTGGCTTTATCCCCAAGACCCCTCTTCAAATATTGCCCTCCCTGGGCCAGTCCTTTCTCTGCTGGTGTTTTGTCCGAATGTTGTTAGCCCCGTCCACCGACTTGAAACCTCTAGGGCTGTTTAGGGAGTGTTGGGATGACACCTCAATCCTGTTCTTGGCCCCAAAGTCCCCCATGGAAACAATGAGGCTGTGTCAGGTTCAGTACAGCAGAGGTGTCAGCCAAGGCCTCGAACCACAGTGTCATTTGGAAGCTGTGATGAACTGGGAAAGAACTCTGGCCAGCCCAGCCCCCTATTGGGGTCCTTCCATTGAAGAGCAGTGAGAGGAACCACAGGAAGGGAAGGCCCGAGTGAAGCTGCTGCCCCAGCCATCTGGGGCCTGAGCAGGGCCAGGCCTTGTGAGGCCAGTGTGAAAAGAGAGGGGCCCCTCCCTAGAGAAGACTAGGAAGCTTGTACCCCTGACCAGGCCAGCAGTCCTTCTGCCCCCCTCTGCAGAAGAGAGGAGTCTGGCTCCCCCTAGAGGCCACATGAGGCTTAAATAGGTGTCCAACTCAGTCATCAGTTCCGTGAAATTGCTTTTCTCACTAATTGCTAAGAATTCTGTGTTCCTGACTTGCAATTGGCACTTTTCCCCCCTGCAGAGAGATCATCGATAACACCAGCAAAGAGAACGGGATTGATATCATTATGGCTGATAGGACCTTCCACCTGATCGCCGAGTCCCCTGAAGATGCCAGGTAAGGCGGGCGCTGTGGCATCCACCTCACTGTAACCACCTCCTCACTCCTGCGCAGACCTGGGCGTCACCCAGATCACTGCTTACCCACTGGTTCTGAAAAGCTCTCATTGATTTCTCAGTGGCGTCTTTCTGTTAGGATGGGTGGAGGACTGTTGAGTCATAAGAGACTGCTGTGCTTGTCCCCTGGGGAATTCTTCACTGAGCAGACCTGTCCACGTACAACACCCCGTCAGGATTCCCAGCTTCGAGTGCCACCTGCCGGACCCCTGTCGTACCAGCTCAGGTGTTTAGTGTCACCAACAGCCTGTGTAACCCGCAGCTACCCCAGCTGAGAGCCTGCCCTACCGGAGCTTCTGAGCTCTGAAAGGGAACAGCTGGTGTTTGCTGAAGGATTGAAGAGGCAGGAGCATCAACCACCGGCTCTTTAGACGGATGAGAGTGCAGTGACATTTGGAAGGTGTTTAGTCTTGATATGGAAGAATTCAGTAAGGTAGAAGAGACAGTTAACATGTAGAGAATTTACTGTACAGTGGGGCCTTACTTACGAGTTTAATTCGTTCCGTGACGGAGCTCGTAACTCAAATTACTCGTATGTCAAATCATAAAGTGAACGAGTGAGACACATGATGCTGGGCTGATGTTGTGGCGTTCACTGTGACGTTCGCTACGCCAACTAGCGGTGGGGTATCTGAAGCTGGCTCGTAACCCGAATTTTAGCTCGCAACTCAAAGCAAAAAATCGTCCGAGAGACGGCTCGTATCTCGAAAAACTTGTTAGTCGGGACACTCGTAAGTCAAGGCCCCACTGTATTTCAGGCTGTATTCTAAAGTCTGTAGGGTGAGGCTGGCGATCTCTGTCCTCCACTCTGAGCAATGCCAGAGAAGACCTTCCAGTTTATGAGGGTGACATCCTTCAGCCAACATTCTTCCCTTTCCAGCTCACAAATCACCAGCTCTGCCCTTTGAACGCTTCTGTGTTGACACAACACCATGGCGAAAGGCATGAAGGGCAAAGAAAATACTAGTAGTTCTTCCCCCGGGGACAACCTGAAGCCCTGCCGAGATCCACAGATTAGGACACAAACTGGAAAAACAAGCAAACCTGGGGTTGTAGCCCATCATTCTGTCTGGGTGCATCGTGACCACGCGTGGGGGGATTTTTTGTTTTTTTGTTTTTTGTTTGTAGTCCAAGGAATGCCCACAGCTTTCAGCTGGATTACAGGCTCAGCACTTGGCAGCTGCCCGGTCTGTTTTGTGCCATGATGAACCTGCTAAATTTAACATTTGGAATATTTTAGCCAAGGACTTTTTCCCCTGACCAGTGGAACGCTTTTTTCAAATTTTCTTTCAGAGCCCAAGTTACTCTGTACTGATTGAAAACTCGGCAGATTTTGTTTCTTTGATGTGTGTGTGCGCGTGCGTGCATGCGAGTGAGAGAGAGAGAGAGAGAGAGAGAGAGAGAGAGAGAGAGATCCCTGTGGCCTCCATCTTGCATGTATGTGTTTTTAGTGTGTAATTTGGGATATTTTTGAGCTTCCACATAAAACGATGACTGCAGTCTTGCCTCTGGGTTAACCAGAGTCAGTGAAGCAAATTGATGTTGGAAGTTTCCGTGTCTCCCTGTGTATGTGGAGTCTGTGTATGCTGAGTATTTTCAAGCACATGGTCACATTTTTCTTCTGCAGGAATCCCAGGTGATGGATTTTAGTGCTTTTCTATAAATAATTCACATGGCTTGTCTTTACATATAGGTGCTACTGTTTTACTTAAATATCCGTGTGTGCTGCCTTATTTAGTAGGAGTATGTATGTATGTATGTCTTTTTTCTTTTTTCAGTTACAGTTTACATTTCACATTATTTTGTCTTACTTTTGGGTGTACAGCATACTGGTTAGACAGACATGTACTTTACAGAGGGTCCCCCGATATTTCCATAACTATTTGCCCCCCACAGGAGGAGGGCATCCTAGCGTCTCTCCTGTTTGGTCCCGCTCACATTTTGTAGCTTAATAAATGTTGGATAGATGGAAAGACAGAGGGATAGTCATGGTCGTTTTCCTTAAGCATGTATTGAATTTCTAGTTACATTATAACCTTTGTTCTGCTTGACTTTCCTGGGGTTGGCATGTTTTCCTTTATTATCTGATTCTGGTGGAAACAAGACAACTCTTCCAAAATGAAGACAGGAGAGTTCTCTGATCAAAATAAATGTCCATTTTCAACTTCAAGCAACATTTTCTATTTCCAGCTCTCCTGTGGTTTTCTTCATGTTAGTAGAAATTGTCCGGTGGTTGGAAACCCCATCCTGGGGGTGCGGAGGGAAACTGGACTTCAAGTCCCCATTCTGAGAAGGCCCTACATTACTGGCCTTCTCACCTTGCAGTTTACTTTTCAAAAATGACAAAGCACTTGAATATTCCCAGACTTTAAATAATCTCTTCAATCAGGATTTTTCACGGAGTGTTCTGGGTAGAGCAGAAGGTTTCACGTTTCCTGCCAATTTCTCTAGGAACTCATGGTCGTTGTTAAATGTCTGTAAAGGTCTGTGGGACTTGGAGGGAAGCCCTTCCAATGATTTGAAATTGCAACAGCTGGGACTGGCAGGTACTTTGGCTCCTTCTCTTAACTTTGCTCCTTGGTGGTGGAAAACCCCATTTGCCCCGACGTGTAAGCAAGTTAACAGCACCGTTGGTCGAAGGCCTGGTCATTTTCCTCCATGTATAAGGGCATTGCTGTGTGCAAATCCAGAGGTTGGCCACTGCTGACAGCCGCTCTCTCCTTCCCACAGCCAGTGGTTCAGCGTGCTGAGTCAGGTCCACGCGTCCACGGACCAGGAGATTCGGGAGATGCACGATGAGCAGGCAAACCCCCAGAATGCCGTGGTGAGTGAGCATCCGTGGGGTGAAGGTGATGCCTCGAGGGAGGCGAGGGAGCTGGGAATTTCTAGGCAATCTTTATTTTTAAAAGAACAGTATAGTAATTAAAGATTAAAATAGTAATATTCTGGCTTAAAAAATCATACATAAGAACAGAATAAATTATACATTAAAAGTAGTAACAAGCCATTAAAAGAACAACAACAAAAAAAAAATCCCAATTTTTACCAAATCTTGGGAGCACATTACACTTTTCTTACCAGGACTTAGTGGATTTTGAATGGCATTCTGTCTGCGTCTGTCCCAGACACATATACAGAACCATAGAAATCTTATTTTAGAAATAAAGTCTTATCTTTTCATAAGAAAAACTTACCATCAAAGTTTCTTAGCAGAATAAATGTAAAATTTAGTGACAGATCTTAGTCTAAATTAGAACACTTGTATTATCGAAAGAAGTTTGTAGACACTCCTCGCTGAAGGCACTTTAAGAAAAAGACAGAAAGATTAATTTATAACTTTTCTAATGAGTGACCTGTAGCATCGGCCCTGCCTGGAAGCTGTCTGTACTCACTAAATACCTTCCTTAGGTAACTATCATGTTGCCGTTTACACAAAAAGGAGCCTTTTGCTGGCCTGCTTGGAGGGTTGTGATCTGGGGGTCTTAAGGTAAAGAGCTCTGTACCTGAATGGTTCTCTCACACTCTCTACTTTCTGCTCCATCTGTTCCAGGGCACGCTGGACGTGGGGCTCATCGATTCCGTGTGCGCCTCCGACAGCCCCGACAGGTGAGCTCAGAAGTGACTTTTAACACAAGTAATTGGTTACCTGCATGCGCTCAACATCTCTCTCTGCTTTTCTGGGCCACCTTCCTCTGTATGGGACTGTGAGAATTCTCTAAGCTGCATGTTCCCACCGGGTCAACCTCAGCAATCCACAGTCTTCGTTCCTGGTACCCAGTTTTACATCATCTGAAAGTTTTCCTCTTCGTGTCTCTTTGGGAGTGCTGGGGGAGATAGTGAAAACCTAATGTAGACAGTCGATTAAAACAATAAAAAACACATGTAGGAGAAATAGTCTTTATTTGGAAACAGCACAAATTCAGGATCATACAGGAGGAAAATGCCTGTGCAGGAAAACAGTGTTTTAGCACAGTATTCCAGAAAGGGTGTAGCTCCCCTAAACTTAATAATTAATTCAAAAGATTTTTTTAAATATTTTTATTGATTTCAGAGAGGAAGGGAGAGGAAGAGAGAGATAGAAACATCAATTCTGAGAATAATTTGATCAGCTGCCTCCTGCACGCTCCCCACTGGGGATCGAGCTCACAGCCCAGGCATATGCCTTGACCAGAATCTCACTCGGGACCCTTCAGTCCACAGGCTGATGCTCTATCCACTGAGCCACATCAACTAGGGCTGAATTCAAAAGATTTTGATTGGCATTTATATGTAGAGTATTAATAAATTAAACCATATGCATTTCTTTTCCTTGACATTTTTACCTTATCTGCGCCTTCAGAGTAGCATGCTGTTCGTTTTGGTTTTTGAAGGCATATCATCTTCGGAGATGGTCTCAGAAGTCCTTGTCCCAGTGACCTCTGCCTTTATCATCTCTGGTTTTCTTTGCTGTTTGTGAATTCTGAGTAAGAATCAAATCAGCTTCTACCTTCAGCAACAGCTTTAGAAAGCGAAATGTATTCAAATTGACAACAAAACTAGTGTCCACTAGGCAGCATCTGAGTTTTGGAGCGCCCATCGCCCTGTTGACGAAGGCTCTCCTGGACCATAGGTCCTTGTTTTGGCTCCACCCTGCGCCTTCCCACACCTGGCTCAGGAACCTGCCACACGCGTGTCAGGCCAGCCAATACCCAGAGTCCACATTCTTACTCTGATGGTGGCATTCCTGCCTCAGCAGTGTCTGTCTGCTCCCAGCCCTTTCACTCCCTCAGGCTGGGCCTGTGAACCATGCTTAGAACTTCCGTCTCTGCTCCAGCTTTCTCCTCCTCCACTGCCCACCTTTCTCCCTTCCCAACTATAGACAAATCTTTGTTGCTGAGGAGCACCTGTCTTTTTCTGCCTACTATACTCTTATTAATCTTCCTCCCTTTTCCTTGAACTTTCGCTGCCACTTAACTACAGTGAACTTGCAAGACAGGCAGTCACTAGCTGACACGGTTAGATAGAGGAATTGGTATGAGCAAGGACCTGTGAGAGGCTCCAGGCTGAGGGGGAAAAAGTAAATTTCCATTATTCTGTTACCCCTGACTGGGAAATGAGCCCTTGGTAGATTGCTTTGAAAACGGGCCCAGTGGCTTTTTGTACCCGGCATAATGAAGTGTATCAGACATTCCGTTTGTGCCTTTCTACTGATCTTCTTCTAGTACTGGTGTCTGACATTTCATTACCGACCCACAGAAATATTATCCAGGGCAGGACCCAGAGGCAGGAAGAAATTTACTTTGGAGAGGCATCAAAACAAAATTTTCCCCCACGGTCACCTTAGGTAGCCTTCCCGGAACCCAGTTGCATCTGGAAAGTTTTGCATGAAGACATGTGTTCCCTTCCAGGGCCCTCAGAATGTGTCGCTCCCAGTGAAAAGGTTAACGATGCATAAAGTAAATCCTGCGGAAATGAGCAAGGCTTGCCGTCCTTACCGTAAAATACAAATAGCGCGGCCGTTTCTATCCCCATTGACCCATAAGTCCGGAGAAAGGCATTCAGTCCTGGTTCACTCAGAGGTGATGCTCACCGTCGAGCTAAGAGGCTTTGCTCCCTTCTCGTCCTGTCGCTCAGGCCCAACTCATTTGTGATCATCACGGCCAACCGGGTCCTGCACTGCAACGCCGACACACCGGAGGAGATGCACCACTGGATCACGCTGCTGCAGCGGTCCAAGGGCGACACCCGGGTGGAGGGCCAGGAATTCATCGTCAGAGGTGACTGCCAGCGACGCGTTCCTTTTTCCCGGACTCCTGCTTTCACGTGCATGGATGTCTGCAGTATTTCCATTTGAGCAGCTTTTCCCAGTCATTTACTGGCTAAAAATAAGACAGAAACAATCATGGTCATTCCTAACAAATCATCTGTAAGCATCGTGCAGATGATTACCTGGTATTTGGCGTTTCTCTTCCTAGCTCTCGATTTACTCTCTCCTCTTGCTCTCCAGGGTGGTTGCACAAAGAAGTCAAGAACAGCCCGAAGATGTCTTCACTGAAGCTGAAGAAGCGGTGGTTTGTGCTCACCCACAACTCCTTGGATTACTACAAGAGCTCGGAGAAGAATGCTCTGAAGCTGGGCACCCTGGTCCTCAACAGCCTCTGCTCGGTCGTCCCCCCGGACGAGAAGGTTTTCAAAGAGACAGGTAACTGGGGCCGTGTGCTCACAGCGAGCGGGGCCTGAAACAGCCACATCAACTCCTAAGAGTTCTGGGTCTGCTCAGAGCAAAGGAATGGGATTCCTACCAAGGGCCTGTGCTTCCCCGCCCCCCACCCCCCCCCCCCCCCCCCCTCAAAAAGAAGCTGTTTTCTGGCTGACTTACCTTCTGAGGCTGTCTGTGCTTAGCTATGTGAACAGTTAGTATTTAAACCATCGTAAAGAGGTCTTGATTGATGGAGTTGCAAAAAGAGTCTTCTAAGGACAGTAGCATGTTAAGCCCATGAAGACTGTCCTACAGGAAGCTTTATTTTTATTTGCTTGAGTTTCGTTGTTTTTATCATTGTGCCACGAGAGTCAACGCAATTCTGCCAGTGAGTGTAACTCAAATAAAATAGAGGGTAGGCTTAGTTTTTTTCTTTTCAGTATTATACAAAATAGCTCTAGGCTTATTTTGATTTTTGTCGCTAGTTGTGATTTTGTGCTCCTTTAAAAATATAGCTACTCCATGTAAAAAATACCAGTATGTTTTTAGTTAGTTACTCTATTCCAAGTTACAGCTTGTTTTGAGCACAGAAACGGCTTACTTACTAGCACAGGTGTCTTCAGGGGAGAGTCTGAGAAGGGAGAGGAGAACAGGGAGGGAGAAGGAGAAAGCTGTGGGCAGTTTTCTCTCTGTTCAAAGAGCCATGAAAGGGGCTTAGTTTATGGATTTTTCATCCAGATCAAATGTTACAATTTGCACATTTAATTCTGGGTTTATTAGTTTATGTTTGTCTTCCTCTCTCACTGTGAACTCCTCCTGTCTTTTGGATCCCTAGGTACCCAGTGCAGGGCCAGACACCTGTCTGAGTTCAGCAGTGGTTATTGAATTAAACAATTGAAGGGGCTCAGGTGGAGATGACGTAGGCTGGACTCTGGGACTCCGATGCAGGAGTGTGGCCTTGGTCGCAGAGGTCAGCGCTGATGTGTGCGATGCATCTGTTACAGGCTACTGGAACGTCACCGTGTACGGACGCAAGCACTGCTATCGCCTCTACACGAAGCTGCTCAACGAGGCCACCCGGTGGTCCAGCGCCATTCAGAATGTGACGGACACCAAGGCCCCCATCGACACGCCCACCCAGCAGCTGATTCAGGACATCAAGGTAGGGTGGACCCGAGCCCACCCGGTGGTTCAGAGTCGCTCCCAGGCTGTCACCTTTAGGACATCAAGGCATCAGCATTAGTCAAGCTCCATTTTTATTCCGTAATCAGAGCTAATCTTGGTACATTTTGTGTTTGCGTAGCCCTGCCTTTAGGAACCTACATGTTAGATTTTAGGCGAATTTCATGCTAAAATATTTTATCTTTACGGGGTGTTTGCTGTTGCTGCTCAGGCAGACCTGACTGCTGGCTTCTAGGCAGAGGGACGGTGGTCTGTGGTTTGGAGTTAGGTTCCCCATCACAGTGGCGGGAATTGCGCTGGGAACGACATGCTATGCCAAAGGTGTGACTTCAGCCCTCAGTTGGGGACCTTCTAGGAGTAACACGATAATTCTTCTCTTAACTATGTACAGTGTCTAGACCAGTGATGGCGAACCTATGACACGCCTGTCAGAGGTGACATGCGAACTCATTTTTTTGGTTGATTTTTCTTTGTTAAATGACATTTAAATATATAAAATAAATATCAAAAATATAAGTGTTTTACTATGGTTGCAAATATAAAAAAAAAATCTATATGTGACACGGCACCAGAGTTGTTAGGGTTTTTCAAAATGCTGACACGCCGAGCTCAAAAGGTTCGCCATCACTGGCCTAGACCGCACAGGTGGATTCACAGAGAGCCCAGGTTGGTCTAGAAAACTTGGAGACTGTACCAGGGGCCCCCAAACTCACAAAAGCTCCTGTTCCCAGACCAACAGTGACCGTGTTCAGTTGCCATTTCCTGTGTGTAAAGATGAGCTGCTCAGTAAGTGTGTGTTGAATGAATGAACACACAATGAAATGGCCGTCGTGCATGAGGATTACTGCGCTCTTCGTCCTGGGAGGGAGACAGACCTGGGGTATACAGGTTGCATTGCTCACCCAGCTGGTCCCTGGTGCAGAGCCAGGTCCAAGGAATTATTTTTACTGCTGTTCCTCCATGTTGTCCATGCAGACAAATTCCCAACACGAAGGAAAGAGCTGGAGCTGATTCTAAAATAATAGTGAGGCGGGTATTTATTTACTGATTAGCTGGCCCGGCTGGAGTGGCTCAGTTGGTTGAGCTTCACGCGGTGCATCAAAAGGCTGCCGGTTTGATTCTGGGTCAGGGCACGTAACTGGGTTGCAGGTTCAATCCCCGGTCAGAGCACGTATGGAAGGCAGCCAGTCGATGTTTCTCTCTCACATCAATGATGTTTCTCTCTCTCCTCTCTCTCTCCCTCTTCTTCTCTCTAAGCATGTCCTCAAGTGAGGATTTTGAAAACAAGGAAGTTAGCACATTGGATGGAGGAGGCAAACTCAGCCTTTGCACGTGGAAAAGGGTCTCACGTCAGTAGTATGTTAATGACCCACCAAATTCAAGTCAGCCTCTTGGTATCAAAGTTATCTGTTTCCTGGGTGTTGGAAGCTAAATTCCACCAAGTGTGTTATTATCCAAGACTCTGCAAAGCTTTCTGTGGAGCCCAGGATACTAATAACTTTATTTCTAGCCTTAAATTTTTTTTTTTTTGAAGCTGTCTTTTAGATCGGAGTAAAAAAAATGCGCATATCAGCTGAACTTTCTCTTCTAAGCTTTATCTAGTCTTATAGTCTCTTAATTAATTTGAAATCAGGCATTCAAAGAGTAATAGAATTTTCCAAATGTGAAACTGTGCTTTTCAAAAATCTAGACAAGCTGCCCTAATTAAGTCCATACCACTTTATTTTTAAGTAAGTAAAGTTTTTTCCTACTTTTAATCGGGTGTTACTGACAAAGTTTCATAGTGGAAATGGAATTACCAGGGTAGAGCGACTCATTGGCTCTCCTCCAACTCTTCTGTGTATTTAAAGTCATAAAAGTGACTGGCTGTTTCGCATCCCATATCCATATGAACATTTTAGGAGCATAAATACATGATGAATTTCTGTGAGCAGATCTCTTAAATTTCAGGAGTGAGAGAGAAGGTAGGCACATGGAAAGACAGTCTCACTACTCCTGTAGCTTTCAGGTAGAGAGAGAATACAAAAGACAAATTAAAGAATTAGCAACATCCATTTTAAAATGAATTATAGGCCAAGGTACATGGTTTGGCTAAGCAAGAGCTAAATAATTAGCAAGAGAACTTCAAATTTATGTTTTAAGTCTGCATCACTTCAGAGGGGAACTTTTAAGTAACATGGGCGCGTATATGCGTATGAAGCAGAGAGAAAGAGCGATGTAAGGCAACGTGTGGTTGTGGCTTGTCTGCAGACACAGACTGGTGTCTCTTCGGGGTTTCCACCACCACCCTGGGTGTGTTGGACGGTGTAGACTTTGGAAACACATTGGTGTGTAGGAGAACACAGATGCGATAATGTTTTTGGCTTGCTTTGTTTTCCAGGAGAACTGCCTGAACTCGGACGTCGTGGAGCAGATTTACAAGCGGAACCCCATCCTCCGGCACACCCACCACCCGCTGCACTCCCCGCTGCTCCCCCTGCCCTACGGAGACATCAACCTCAACCGTGAGTCCCCGGGCCACCCACTCCAGACACTGGTCCTGCTTTCCCTGTTAACTCTTTCGCTGCATCAGCATCCCATGGTTGTAGTGGTGCGAGGACTGTTGTACTAGAAGGAAGAGCTCTAAAGGAATCAGAAAATGCCAGCACTCCCATCCACGCACTCAGTCACCTTAATATCACCAAGAACGGATGCTACAGTCTTCGTTCCGATTATGGAACCAATTGCCAACAGACCAACTTTTTAAGTAAGAATGTTGTATGATAAAGTAATTGAATTACATAACAAGACAGTTATGTAGTTATACAATTCATAAACAGTTATGACCTTCAGAACATAACTTGCCCCGTAGTTTTTATTATTATTATTGATTTTAGAGAAAAGGGGGGGGGGGGGAGAGACGACAGAGACATTGATCATTTGCCTCCTGCATATGCCCCAACCAGGGATCGACCTGCAACCTGGGTCGAACGAACCCATGTGCAGGACGATGCTCCAACCAACTGAGCCACCCAGCCAGGGCACCCTTCTGTGTTTTAACAGCTTTTTCCAGCCGATTCAAAGGTACAGAGACTCTGGTGAGCACTGCGTCATGACGTAGCCGTCTGTCCCCGCTCCTTCCTCTCATCTGCTGCTCACGTCATCCTTCTTGGACCCCCTGGCGTGACCCCTGTTGGTTTGCTTTCCCCAGTGCTCAAGGACAAAGGCTACACCACCCTGCAGGACGAAGCCATCAAGATCTTCAACTCCCTGCAGCAGCTGGAGTCCATGTCCGACCCCATTCCCATCATCCAAGGCATCCTCCAGACGGGGCACGACCTGCGCCCGCTGCGCGACGAGCTGTACTGCCAGCTCATCAAGCAGACCAACAAGGTGCCGCACCCGGGCAGCGCCGGCAACCTGTGCAGCTGGCAGATCCTGACGTGCCTGAGCTGCGCCTTCCTGCCCAGCCGCGGCATCCTCAAGTACCTCAAGTTCCACCTGAAAAGGTAGGAGCTGAAGATAGGTACTGTAGCATTTCACTGGCATGCAGGATCCGAAAAACAAAATGAACAAGCAAACAAAACAGAGACAGAGGCATAGACACAGAACAAACCGACGGTTGCCAGAAAGGGCAGTGGGGGTGGGGGGGCGCTGGGTGACAAAGGTGAAGGGATTGAGAAGTACAGATTGGTAGCTATACAGTAGTCAGGGGATGTAAAGTACAGCCTAGGAAATACAGTCACTAATATTGTGATAATTATAAATGGTGTCAGGTAGGTACCGGACTTACGAGGGGAGGAGGGATCACTTTGTGTCTAACTACTAAGCTGTACTCCTGAAACGAATAAAATATTGATGTGCACTATAATTAAACATTTAAAAATGATTTTTTTAAAATATATTTTATTGATTTTTTTACAGAGAAGAAGGGAGAGGGATAGTTAGAAACATCGATGAGAGAGATCGATCAGCTGCCTCCTGCACGCCCCCCAGTGGGGATGTGCTCACAACCAAGGTACATGCCCTTGATCGGAATCGAACCTGGGACCCTTCAGTCCACAGGCCGACGCTCTATCCACTGAGCCAAACCGGTTCGGCTAAAAATGTTTTTTAATGAGGAAAAGGTATGAGATGGCCTGGGCGGAGCTGTTCTCAGTGTGATGGACTGTGGTTCGGATCCAGAGCACCCCCACCTAGTGGGGTCAGGGACTCCGGGTCAGACTGGTGGGTCGCTGACGGGAGCTCAGGGGGAGCACAGAGAGCATTCGTCCCTCTAAGCCACAAAGGCTGCGTCAGGGACCAGGCTACCTTCAGTGTAGTTTCCAGTGTGTCAGAGGACGTTGGATACACTTAACTACTACAGCCACATAGAGATAGAAAGCCCCCCAGACTTGGGTACTCATTCCAGATGAAACACTGGTAGAAACAGCCTGGTTTCGATTCTGATTACCTGAGGAAAACCATTTTCACAGGACAGCCCGAGGCAGGACTCTCTCAAATGCAACAGCCCTGCAGAGGTGGAAGTTGCTTCCAGACAAACACTGGCTTTTGGGGTTGTTATTGTTGTTGTTGTTTGTATTTAAACTGAACCGACACCGGCTGTGCTGGGCCCCTGCCGGGAAGTGGCTGGTGTTTGCTCCATTCACCACCAGGTGCCTGCCCGCCACCCCGAAGCAGCCCAGCTGCCAGCAGCCCAGCCGTCCCCAGTCTGGCAATTAACAGTTGGGACTTGTCTCCTAGGATACGGGAACAGTTTCCAGGAACCGAGATGGAAAAATACGCCCTCTTCGTTTACGAATCTCTTAAGAAAACCAAGTGCAGAGAGTTTGTGCCTTCCCGCGATGAAATAGAAGCTCTGATCCACAGGCAGGAGATGACGTCCATGGTGTACTGCCACGGCGGGGGCTCCTGCAAGATCACCATTAACTCCCACACCACGGCCGGGGAGGTGAGGGCCGCCTGCCTCGCACCCCGTGTGATGCCTGATGCCGACTTGCTCGAGTCAGGAAAGTGGTGCACAGGCAGATCCACTGTCGTGCCAAGTTGTGATTTGCATAGTGCAGCTGCTCAGTAAACACGGGAACAAACGTAACTTGCAACCAACCACAGTATAAAGAGATAAAAATAGGTCCTGAAGATGAGTAGAGACACCAAATCAGAGTGCCAGTGGATCTGAGACAATCCCAGTCCTGCTGACCTGACGAGCAGTGGAGTGTCTCGTAGGGATTGCAGGCCTGACTCGGGCTGTCCACTGTGGCGAGGGTATCACACTTCTGCAATGAGGTGCTGATATTTCCACACGAATATCTAGAATGTTCACTCAGGTGAACACCTTTTCTTTTCATTGTTTTCTGTTTTCTTCTCTCTCCTTTAACATTTAAGTAAAGCGCGAAATCATCTTGTATACAAGATACATCGGTGGAAGTCACTGTTGTGTCTTGTAGGTTTTTTTGTTTTTGTTTTTGTTTTTAATTTTTATAAGAATTTATTTGAGTCAAACTGACAACATGCTGGGGGCCAAGACCACGTGCGCGCTCTCTCTCTCTCGGAGTTTTTGAAGCACAGGGCTTCCACTTTCATGCGCTTTTCCTCCTTGTGTGGGTTTGTAAGTCATTGGCCCAACATCTGCCCCTACCTGTGTCTTTTTGCCAAGAAAGACTAATAAAACTGGTTTCAAGAGAAACAGCACCTTTGGAATTCTGAGTGGGCACACAGGACAGTTTTGGGGGCTCTTTGGACCCTAGCTTTTGCTGGCAGCTCCCTCCGAGTTCCCAGGAAGGTGCATTCTAGAAGCACAGTTCTGGGCGCTGACGGCCTCGGGCATGTCTTGCAGGTGGTGGAGAAGCTGATCAGAGGCCTGGCCATGGAGGACAGCAGGAACATGTTTGCCCTGTTTGAGTCCAATGGACACGTCGACAAGGCTATCGAGAGCCGGACCATCGTAGCCGATGTGCTAGCGAAGTTTGAAAAGTAAGTTCCTTCTCCCTGAAGTTCCAGCTGAGTAACTAAAAGCAACTAACAACAAGAGTGGGGGTCTTGGACTTCCGTTTCCAGCCTCAGTGTGCACTGGAGTTGGTTTGATTTTCTCTGTGTTGAAGCTTGCTTGGCTTTTCATCTCTGCGGGCTGACTTTTTGACTCCTAGATAAAGCCACTGTCTGAGAGATGATTCACTTTGTCATTGTTCCTTTGCCCCATCCCTCCCGTCCCCTCTTTTACTCATTGCCTAGGGATTCCTGACTCGTAGGTTTTCACTTGTGCATTAGCTGTGAAACAGGGCTAGCAGATGCAAGCCAACTAGAACTCTCTATCTCCCTTGGAACTCTAATTTTGACCTGTGCCTCTTCTATCCCTTTAATGGCAGAAAAGAATATTCCTGTTCCATATGAACACGGCCTGTTAATGTTCATGTCAGTTTTTATAAATGTAGTTTATTTGAGGGTTGGGAATGAAGAAATTGCCTTGGTTTCTTTCCTTTCTGTGGATTCAGCATAATGCTTAGCTAGCACTAACTAGACCGAGGCACTCGGAAAATACTTGTTAGCACAGTTTAGTTGAAGGCTGACTGTTTGCTCTGTTAAAGCAAGACCCGGATGAAAGCATGGCTTCCAGCTCTGGTTCAGTAGAAGTCACGAGGGTCTCTGATAAGCCTCGCTCTTACTGTTTTCTCGCTCTCTCCATCCTCATCTGCCCACTGAGCATGGACAGGACCTTGCATCCTTACAGAGAATAAGCCGTCCGTGTACAGTCAGCCCCCGGTGGGTCACCCAAGCCTGCCTCTCGTTTTGCTTCCTGAGTCTCTCTTGACTTCTGTCTGTAGGCTGGCTGCCACCTCTGAGGTGGGCGACCTGCCCTGGAAATTCTACTTCAAGCTTTACTGCTTCCTGGACACGGACAATGTGCCGAAAGACAGCGTGGAATTCGCGTTTATGTTTGAACAGGTAAAGGAACTTTTTTTAAAATTATTTTTTATTGATTTCGGCGAGGAAGGGAGAGGGAGAGAGAAAAAAAACAACAAAACATCAATGATGAGAGAGAATCATCAATGGGCTGCCTCCTGCAGGCCCCCTACTGGGGATCCAACCCACAAACCAGGCATGTGCCCTGACTGGTAATTGAACTGGGACCTTCTGGTTCATTGGTCGATGCTCAACTACTGGCCAGGCTAAAAGGAACTTTTAGACACATTCCTTTATCAGAGGGCAGGGGTGAAACCCATTACTACTACCTTTGTAAATTAACTGCTAATCCTTAGAAATTCAACAGGGTAGTCAAGTTCCCCGCATGGACAGAGTTGGCTGCTTGTAGATGAAATTTATGCCCATTTTAGTTGAACTCCTGGGCCAGGAACTGTTCTAGTTGGGCTGAGAGACAATCAGGAATAAAATACACGTGTTAGATGGTATCCGTGCTAGGGAAGCGGGGTCAGGGTACCATTGTCATTGAGAGAAATCTGATGGAGGGAGGGCGTGAGCCAGGCGGGCATCCCGTGTCTGCCCCTAACGGTGTGACTGCTCTTTCCAGGCCCACGAAGCTGTCATCCACGGCCACTACCCGGCCCCCGAAGAAAACCTCCAGGTGCTGGCGGCCCTGCGGCTGCAGTACCTGCAGGGGGACTACTCGCTGCACAGCGCCGTGCCGCCCCTCGAGGAGGTATACTCCCTGCAGAGGCTCAAGGCCCGCATCAGCCAGGCCACCAAAAGCTGCGCCCCGTGTGAGCGGCAGCGGCGGACCAGCTTCCTGGAGGGGACGCTCAGGCGGAGCTTCCGCACGGGCACGGGCGCCGTGGTCCGGCAGAAGGCGGAGGAGGAGCAGATGCTGGACATGTGGATCAAGGAAGAGGTCTCCGCTGCTCGCGCCAGCATCATCGACAAGTGGAAGAAGTTTCAGGGGATGAGCCAGGAGCAGGCCATGGCCAAGTACATGGCCGTGATCAAGGAGTGGCCTGGCTACGGGTCCACGCTCTTTGACGTGGAGGTGAGAGCCGGCTGTCGGGCGGGTGCGCGGGCAGTGGCTGCTCCAGGGACCGGCTGTGTCCGGGGACATAGATCAGTGCGCCCATGGCCAAGTGCGCACGGAGGGAGGATGGGTCGGAACACTGCTCCCTTTTACCCTCTTTTCTTAGAGCCCCCAAATTTTACCCTTAACACACCCACCCACTAAAGGTGTTTTTTTTTCTTCTTTATAGTAAATGCTTTTTTAATAATAGGAGTGAGTGAAAAATTAAGATGTCACCTATTCTGAAATAACTTCTTTCTTATGGAAGCTACAGATCCAATAAAAAGTGCTGGTAGAAATGCATTGTAAAATTTTTTTAAAAAATTAGAACTGTGTAGTCAAAACTTTGGATATACTTGGATTATTTTACCTTTTTTATTTTTTTCCCCATGACTATTTTTAGGGAAGAATTTCTGTTTCATAATTGGAATCTAGCCATTGAATTTTTCTCTTTTGTTAAAGTAGACCATTTATTAAAAAAAACAAAAGCACCTTACTGATGGTTTAGATCCAGGCTTGGCCAACTGCAACCTGAGGGCCAAACCATCAAACCATGCTTGTCTCTTTTTTTTTTTTAATAAAGTTTATGGGAACACAGCCATGCTCATTCCTTTATATATCTTTGGCCACTTTCACATTAAAGTGGCAGAACTGAGTGGCTGTGGGAGAGACCGTGTGGCCAATAAGCCTGAAACATTTACTGTCTGTCCCTTAACATAAGCTTACCAGTCCTGGGTCCAGATGGGCTTCCATTTTTCTTACCACAATTCAGGATGTTATCTGATAACCTTTAAGTGAGAGTGTAAACATCTAAAGATTGATTTTATATTTCAAGATCCCATCATGGCTTTTCATGGGATGCTGTCTTTCGTTTGGTTTGTTGGTTGGTTGGTTGGTTGATTGGATTATGTTGGTTTTTGAGTATAAATCAGGTCCTTTGTCCAGGTGGCTCCTTTTGGTGTCACTCGTGTGTGTGCTGGTGTCACTGTACTGGTTCGGATCAGCTCCTGTTGTTTTCCCTACACTGGGGCTCCATTTTCCTCCCCTGATCCCCGCGGGAAAGTCTGTCATTACCCAGTGAGATCGGCCACTGCAGCACAGCAGGTCACTGCTGCTCCCTGTCAAGACATGTGTTGTTCACAAGGAGCCAAAACTGTTCAGCACAGAGTGATTTAAAGAATGTCCCCCTGTGGTCCTAGACTTTGTCAGAGAGATGCCATTTCTCGTGTTTCCGTTCCCTGGCCTAAATGGGAATTGCCTGTGTTCTGCATTCTGTGCAGAGGCTGCCTGAAAGCCTGTCTTGTTTCTGGGTGCTGTGCTTCCACTTGCTTCCTGATCTAACCCTAACACTGACTCTTGTCCCCAGTGCAAGGAAGGCGGCTTCCCCCAGGACCTGTGGTTGGGCGTCAGCGCAGACGCTGTCTCCGTCTACAAGCGTGGGGAGGGGAGACCCTTAGAAGTCTTCCAGTATGAACACATCCTCTCTTTTGGGGCCCCCCTGGCCAACACGTACAAGATCGTGGTGGATGAGCGGGAGCTGCTCTTTGAAACCAGTGAGGTAAGAGGCAAACGATGGCCTTGAAAAAATAGAAAAACAATGCGCTATTTCCTGATGCCTTTGACCAAGTAGTTTTATTTGAGTATTTCTCACTAAGGCATGGGAAAGCACAGTGTGATGGTCCCTACCCAGCTTCAGGTTCCTCCCAGGCTGAAATCTGATAATCCCAAATTTCTTCTGTATACCTCTGCAACAGAGAAACCTGGTTCCCTTGTATCAGGGAGGAAAGGAAGAGAGAGAGAAATGATACAGATGTTCAAGAAGAAAAACATCGTTTGGCGATAGTCTTGTGAAGATTAGTGGATGCTGATGGCAGCGAGTAATAGCAATAACACTCGGCTCTGTGGTGTCCACGGAGCAGGAGCAAGGCAGGGATGTGGCCATCTTGGGCAGAGCTAATTCTGGCTCACAGAGTCATCAAAAATGCCTGAAATATGTGTGCTGTCCGCTCCAAAGCTTACACTGTAATAATAATGATGATACAAGAAGCCTGTTGAAGTCTCCACATAGGGAGCTGCCTACGAGTGGAGGCAGGGAATGGAGATGAATCCCCGCTGCCAGTCTGGCTGTTAAGTGCTGGGGGGCGGGGGGGGGGAGTACTTGAAGGAGCAGTCAGGCCAAGGATGTGGTGCAGGAACTAGATGGGCCGACTGAGATGGAGAGAGGTGGGGGGCCGTTGCCTAGAGTGTCTGGGTGCCAGGCCGCAGGGTTTGGTCGGCTCCAGTGGACAGCAGGGAACTGCTGAGGTCTTTGTGCATGAAGTAAGGACAGCGATGACAAGCAGTGATGTGGGGTGGGATTGGTTGGCAGGAAAGAGAGAACCAGGAAGTGGAAGCCAGTGAGGATGTCTTAGCAGGGATCCAGGCCAGCCGTGAGAAGCGATGGGCCAAAGGGGGTGGGAGGAGCTAATTCGAGCTCGCACAGGCATGGAGCAGAGCTGGCCGCCTGCCGCTCTCTGCCCGTCCCTTAGAGTCTCAGTTCTGTTTTCTCAGTTGCACCATGAGGCGCTGACTCGAACTATACGGTGCAGTCTTTCACAGCCATGATTGTGGGCTCTGTCGTTTACCCTTTAAGTGGGTAGAGAAAGCCCAGCCCTGGTGATACCAACTTTAGCATCATCAGGTTTATTTGTTTGTTTTGAATGTGCAAAGTCCGACGATTTCACATTAAGCAAAATTGTCGTTTTTGCCTGCAAGAACCACCAGGTGGTGCACACTGTTTGGAAAAGCCACAGTTCCCCTGCTCCCTGCCTAGGAATAGGTAAAAGCAGGTAAACTTGTGGCTTCATACAAAACTTGAGCTGTGGATTTGCACAGCAGGCTGGTGGTGGCTTTTCCGGGGAGGACGTGTGGTTGTTGGGCTGGGCCCGCTGACCCGGCAGACACTGGTGACCCTGTGCCGATCTGCTTCCCCGGCAGGTGGTGGACGTGGCCAAGCTCATGAAAGCCTACATCAGCATGATCGTGAAGAAGCGCTACAGCACCTCGCGCTCCATCAGCAGCCAGGGCAGCTCCAGGTGAACCCAGGCGGGAGTCTGTGTGTCTTCAGTCTCTGAACATGCCCCCCTCTGGTCTGGGCCGGTCCCTGCGTGCCAAGCCCAGGGCAGAGCTGCCAGGCCCTCTGGAAGCCTCCGGAAGGGAGGTGTCTCCGAGGGACCTTTCGCCCCATCCACTTCAGTGATCATGTATGAAGCTGTCAACCTTAACCCGATTTCCAAAGCTTTACTACTCTTAGATGACATATGCCTTAACAAAGAGAGAGGAAACATACCCACGCCGCCGCCAAAGCAGCCAGAAGTGCCTTAACTTGTGGAGCAACACTCACGGACCTTCACTGTGCTACTGAGGGGAATGCTCCCCGCCTTGTTGGGGAGACTGGCAAAGCCTGGAAGTGGGGGGGCATTTATCCATCAACTATGCACTAACCTCCCCGCCTGATTTCCCGACTTTGAGGGAAGGTGAGGGAGTGGGGAGGGGGACGGGGAGCACAAGGGGACAGTGTATTTTAGTCGGAGTGCTGCTGGCAGCCTTCCCGGAAGACGCGTATTAACTTTTTTTCTTTGTTTCATCTTTTAAGTATATGTGCTTGCTTGTGCATGCATGTGTTCATAAACCCATCACTTTAATCATTGTCTCAAGAGTATTAAAAGCAAAGGGAAAAAGGAAGTGCAATGGTGTAAACAGTCTGTCTGTATATTTTAATAGTTCAGAGTTATAGTCTCCAATTGTTACTTTATAAGGTGGTGATATTAACAGACCGAATCCCGGATTTCCCCCTGTTTTTGCTATATTTCGAAAGCCACATTTGGACTCAGTTTTGTTATTCATGTAGCAAAGTCTGCATTCTGTGTCTGCTGTGTTATAAACAGATATGCAGCCTGCAGATAACTGTATTTATAAACCACTCTTAAACAGCTGACTCCAGGGCTGTTTTTAGAACTATATGAAGTCTTTTTGGAGTCTTGAGTTTCTAAAAGATTTAAGTTAAAAAATGTTTCTTTGAAAGTTTGCTCATATGGCTCCGGGTAGATCACATATAACCACGTGGAATACGGGGAGAAGTGCTGTACTCCCCAGAGGTGAACTACGTGTGCAAGTCTTTAAAGCAGTGGTTCTCAACCTTCCTAATGCCGCGACCCTTTAATACAGTTCCTCATGTTGTGGTGACCCCCAATTTCATTGTTACAAATTGAACATAATTAAAACATAGTGATTAATCACAAAAACAATATGTAATTATATATGTGTTTTCCAATGGTCTTAGGCGACCCCTGTGAAAGGGTCGTTCAACCTCCAAAGGGGTCGCGACCCACAGGTTGAGAACCACTTCTTTAAAGGACCGTGACATTAAATGCTGAGGCTTTACTATACTACACAAATTTTATCTCGAGTTTATAATGGTGGTCTGAAAAGGCGCCTGTAAATAAATCAGCATTTGTGACCAGAAGAAAAATAATCTGGTCTTGGGCTTTTATTTTCATATGGAAAAGTTGTAAAGCCTTAGGCCAACTAAGTCTACCCACAAAGAAAAAAATAATGCCTTATCCCTCACGGACAGCCATGTGAAAGTGAAATCATCGTTTGTTGGCTGCAAGAAAGTCTGACAATAAAAGATATTAGCTAATGTAGTGTGCTTTCTTCATCCGAGCGGCTCTCAATTCATATGGGATCTTGTTTTTTTGTTGGTTTGGGGTTTAAGGCTTTGGGCTCAGGGTGCCTCAGCTGTGTGTTTCATGCCCTTGGTCACTGGTCTGAAAACAGACATGTAGATGTCTCGACTGCTCTTGTAGGCACGGAGCATGACTCCAAGAAAGCTGAGAAGGTAAAAGCCGGGTTCGAGGAAATCACAGGTGAAGGGCGGTGGGCCTTGAGCTGGTCTGGCAATATGGCAAAGGAGAAGGCGGGCCCCGAAGGAGGAGACAAGCACAGGTGTGGAGGTGGAGATGGCATGCAGCAGGCGTCAGGGCCATGCTGCCCTGGCCCCAAGTAGCATCTTCATTGATCTCACATGATTCCACCTTTGTGCCCCTCAGCCCCCCATAAATGCTATTCTCCATAGACCAGACGCCCAAAGGGATCTTTACTATAAAACACAAATCCAAATATATGCCTCTCCTACGCAAACCTATTACTCTCTCCCCAAAATGGTAATCTGTACTACAGTACCCTGTGTTTTCTGCCCCCTCTGCCTCGACCCTGGTTTCCTGCCACTCCACCTCCCTCCTACTTCAGCCAAACTGACTGACTCAACAGCACACACTCTCATTTCATCCTTATTTTATCAGCCCCCCCGAAACTGGGGTATTAGCTGCCCAGCAGTGAGGATGGTAACTGATGTCTCCTGGTGAAACCCGGTGTCTGTATTCAAGAAGACGAGAGTGGTAACTCCCCGGAAGCTGGAGCTCCGGCCGCGATGCGCTGGTGAGGGTTCATCAGGGGTTCTCCAGGGGGAAATCGTCCTGCTTCGTAGTGTTTGCTGGTTTCCGTGGTGTCAGTGTTCCCGCCGTGGCTCATTTCAAGCTCCAAGGAGATGTCAGTGTGTGCAGAGTTGGAACAAGATGCGTGGTCGGACCCATTGCTGGAGGCAGCTTGGCCCTGCACACCACGGAAAGGTGGCGCCAATAAGTAATTTTTCAATTAAAAAAAAAGTCATCTTCAGAAGAAAATGTCTTAAGTAAAAAACCTCAGAAGTAAAAAAGACACTCAAAGCTTTAAGTACTCTGAGTGGGGAGGAAAGTTACATGAGAAAATTGAAGAGGTTTCGAAGTATATACTTGGTTCCTATCTTTAGTTTTCCCAGGGACTTTGTTTTCTCTTTCAAGTAATAACAGGATTATAGTTGATTTGCAGTTTGAGACATAAACAGGGTCTGTTACCCCTGAGGCACCCAGATGTTTGCTTGGTGGGAACCAGTTGCCTGATTAGAGTTCTCATGATTCCTCATGACCCGCCAGAAAAGAAAACGAGTCATTCCTGTAACTTTGATCTCTTGGGGGAATTGTTCTCCATATGTTTACTTTATAACTTGACATTGAAATTTCATAGGCCTCATTATTAGAGATAACCCCAAGGATCAACACCAACCATAGCCATTTAACTTTTACTACATATTTACTAGATTCTTGCTGTTCAGATTTTTAAAATATATATTTCTGTGGGGTTTGCAAATGAACCATAAGAACCGTCTTAAGTTGCTTAGAGCCTCATTGGGGGTAAAAGATATAAATATATGAAACTAGAAGTTGATTGTAGCATAGCAAGAGGGCAAGGAGGAGAGTTTTCAAAGAAGAATACTACACTAAAAAGGAAAAAACAAAACAAAACACAAATGCAGATTTGCAGTGAGAGCACATGCCAGTGGCACAACTGAATGAAGAAAATCCACGAGGCAAAAATGAGCAGAGTGTGGATTCCTAAGTATGACTTCTGACATTGTCATGTGTTTTCTTTTGACCGTCTCCATTGTGGCCAACGGTATAATGACCATTTCCTCAGCACACATTATGTTTCAGGCTGTCCCAGGGGTGGTATGACCATCATTATTTCATTGTATCCTCACAGTAAGCATGATGTAGGTACTAACCTATTGTTCACAGCTTTTTGAGATTTAGAAAATTTAACTTACTGTAACAGCTTTGCTGTGTAACAAGTCACTCCAAAATTCAGTGGCTAAAGCAACAAACATGTTAACTCTCTAGGTTGTCCGTTTGAGCTGGGCTCAGCCGGGCATTCAGCTCCAGTTCAGCTGTGGCCAGGTCAACTGTGTTGACCTTGACTTGGCTTTCTCATGCGTCTAGGGCCTCAGATCAGATGGCTGAGCTCTGTTCCATGTGGTCTCTCATCCTCCAGTTAGCTAGCCTTTTTAAATTAAAAAAATAAGTAAATAAATGAAAATAAAAACCAATGTGTTTCTACAAAGCAGCAACAACCAATTACAATTTTTAAGTGATACCTTTGAGAATGTTATAAAAAACATTTGATATCTAAGAGAAGATCTGAAGAAGTAAGGTATGTCTGATGTCAAAGCCCATGACATCTCCTGTATGCTTCAGTCGGAACTAAGATGTAAAACGATCTGCAAAAGCAATTGAAATGAAATGAAACAGAAAATACTATGATACAAATGTCAGCTAATCATAAAAACAAAAATATGATGCCTGGCTGGCATGGCTCAGTGGTTGAGCATTAACCTATGAACCAGGAGGTCACAGCTTGATTCCCGATCGGTGCACATGCCTGGGTTGCGGGCTCCATCCCCAGTGTGGGGTGTGCAGGATGCAGCCAATCAATGATTCCTTCTCTTCATTGATGTTTCTATCTCTCCCTCTCCCTTCCTCTCTGAAATCAATAAAAATATTCTAAAAACCCACACAAACAAAAATATGTTGCAACTTAAAGGAAATGGGTTTATAACCCAACTTACTTGTTATCCAGCTGATGACATGTAGCTTCTAAGTTCATGTATCTTCCTCTTCAATGATGCTGAGTGTAAAATGTAGTAAAAAAAAAAAAAATTAACTTGTAAAATAAAACAAAATGCAGCCCTTTGTGACAGAAAGAAAGTCCCATTTATGGGTGAGTAAAGAGCTTCTGCCGGAAATGTTTATTTCATATTTTAAACCATCTGGCCTTCTGCTTGGTAGAGTCATGAATTTTTTAAAAGCAAATTTCTGCTGCTATTCACCCAGAGCTCGCTACTTGAAATCACCCATGTGAGAAGCACATCGGTTGCGAATTGATACCTGCCATTAAAGGCACTTCTCTCTCCCCCGATTCTGTGCAGTGACTGTCATTCAGGCCTCAGCTTTAATGGCACCTCTCTAGAAAGGCCCTCCACACCCTCAAATATAAAACAGCTAGTCGTTATCGCATCCCCACGTTTGACACTGAGTGATGTTTCTTGTTTGTTCAATTGTCTATTGTTAAGCCTTCCCCAGTGGAAACATAAGCTTGGTGAGAGCAGAAATCTTTTCGTATGGATTACTGTCACTCTTAACTAGAACTGTGTGTGAGCATAGTAGGTACCAGTAATTTCTTCTTAAATAAGTGGAGGAGTAAATAAATGATTTTCAATTTGGGGGCCACCCCAGCTGAGATTTCCCTAGAGAATAGAAGTTAACTGCTGATGCTTTGGGTAGTGCGATTCCTGGGCAGCAAGGGTAGGAAGCTAGTGATGTATTTCTATGCCAGCCACTGCTTTGAGTCCCAGTCCAGTTTCTCAGCAGGAGCATGTGTGTGGCCACATGGGATATCTCTACACAGGCTGTGGTGAAGTCCCGCCTCTGAGCAGTCCTCCAGAGAGGAAAGAAACGAAATTTCCCTTCCTGGCTTGGTCCTGTCTCCTGTTTCCCAATTGGTTGAATTTCACTATGTGAGTGAGATTTCACATTTTCTTGTCATCTAGTGCCTTTAAAGGCCACGTAGCTACGAAGCCATGTCCCACACTGTGGCCAGCTGAATAATGGCCCCTGCAGATGTGAATGTTACCTTGTTTGGCAATAGAGACTTTGCAGATGTGATCAAATTGAGGATTTTGAGATTAGCCTGGATTATCCATGTGGGACCAATAGAATCACATTATAAGAGAGACAGAAGATCTCTCGTAGTAGGAGATGTTACAAAATAAAGGTTGCAAAGGGGCTACAAGCCAAGGACTGCTGGCGCTTCAAAGTTGGGAGAGGCATGGAATGTATTCTCCCTGTAAACCCTCAGAAGGAACCAGCCCTGCTGACACCTTCCTTTTAGCCCTGTGAGACTCTTTACAGGCTTCTGATCTCCAGAACTGGAAGAAAATACACTTAGGTTGTTTTCACCGACTGAGTTTGTGGTAACTTGGTGGAGCAACAGTAGGAAATTAATGCCCACATCCTGTAGGGGAGCATTTCCTTTAAGTCTGTGGCAGGTGGATCCAGAGACACCACATACACAGCCTGACTTCTCAAGGGTGCAACGCCACAGGCCTACAGGGAGTCGGCCAGCCTTCTTGGCCCTGAGAGCCTGGGAACCTGTGAGGCCAGAACATCTGAGCAGGTCTGCAAGGTGTGCATAGTACAGAGGCCCACACTCAAAATGACTGCTCAGCCCTGACCGAGTGGCTCAGTTGGTTGGAACATCATCCCCTACACCAAAAGTTTGCAGGTTTTGATTCTAGGTCAGGGCACATACCTAGGTTGTGAGTTCAATGCCTGGCTGGTTGAAGATTAGAAAAATTTCATGCATCAGGCTTCTAGTATGTATATAAATTCTTTGGTTAATCTCTTCCTGGCCCCTCCCTCTGAAATACGTCAGTCTGTTGCATGTTTCAATGTTTTGTTCATCAGTTTGTTTTATTCATTAAATTCCACATATGAGTTAGATCATGTGATACTTATCTTTCTCTAACTGGCTTATTTCGCTTAACATAATACTCTCCAGGTCCCTCCATGCTGTCTCAAAGGCTAAGAGATCCTCCTTTTTATCATTTCATAGTATTCCATTGTGTAAGTGTACCACAGTTTTTTAATCTATTCATCTACTAAGGAGCACTTGGGTTGCCATTTGACCCAGTGATCCCACGGCTAGGAATATATCCTAAGAAGCCCGAAACACAAATCGGAAAGAATATATGCACCCTATGTTTATAGCAGTGTTATTTACAATAGCTAAGATCTGAAACAGCAACCACCTTTTCAAAAACAACTCTACAGTAAGTACAGGGGAGGACGAAGCTTTGGTGGACAGCTGACTGTCACTTGCCACAGTGTGCCCCTCTGGCCAAGAAATATTCATGAAGACTCGTCTCCCAACCAAAAAAAAAAAAAAAAAAAAAAAAATTCAAGGGATTTAACTCAAAATCCTATTAGTTACTGACTGCATCCCTAGGGGCAAAACTGATGGTTAGCCAATAAGAGAGTGCTCAACCTATACAATCAGAAGTCAGGAGGCTGGGGGGGACCACCACCCCAATAAAAAGTCACAATCTCTTACCCAGTTTCCAGGCCTGAGTTAAGTTTTGGACCCAAGCCCATTCATTGAAGAAAAGACCATTTCCCCGGAAGGAAGAACCCTGCAACACCACACAAGTGTATCTGCTCCTCGGTCTCCCAGTCCTTCACCAAGGAGCTCTACTTGGTAACTGAACTCTGAGAAATACCCAAGCATCTTGATGACTGTTGGGCAAGGCCTTAGTGGACATTAATACCTAGAGACATTAATCATTACCACGGCCTCTGTTTGAGGGTGGGAATATTGGGGCTTGGTAATAAATGGAGATCTGGCCCAGATCCAACTTGCAGCGAGTCCACTATGACGCTGGCCCCACCTGGTGGTCTTTCCCAGGCCCAAATGTATAATGGGAATAGTTGCTATTGCACAACCTCGCATTGATTCCTTGGCTTAGGGCAAGACTACCATATTGAAGAGGGCCAAGAGTGCTCTGAAAAGAATCCCCTCCATGACCAAGATGGTGAATCTAAACTGATGTGGCGTCCTGGGAGGAGTAGCAGAAATTAGTGATCCCTAAAGAAGATTCAAGGTAAGGCCCCATCATGCTGACTTTTAAGTCTTGCTCCTAAAAAACAAAACAAACCCCCAAATCCAGTGGACTACAGCAGAGTCAACCAAGTGGTAGTTCAACTGCAGCTGCTGTGCCAGATGTTGTGTCATTGCCAGGTCAGACTTGCTTGGACTTAGTGCGTGTCACTTATGATTTAAAATTCATTCTTCCATGGAATCCTGTCTTTTGAACTAATTTTGAGTGAACTTAAATCAGAATCTATAACTACATGTCTGAAGATACACAATATGTATGTAGGATAGCGTTAATTTTCTCAGTTATATCATTAAAGCTTAATAAATGACATTATAATAACAAATTATTTATATGGTATTTATTTATCAAACTCAGTAATTTGGACATGGCCAAGGATCTGGAAGGAGGCACAACTTGGCTTCATGTGAGTAGTGACTATTAAGTCCAGGTGAGCTCTGCTGATTCTGCTTCTGCTCAGAGAGGGTCAGAAGCTGATCTTCCCTCTCCACACACGCAACAGGTGCCCTCCCCTCTGCTCACCCCCCTGTGCTCTCTCATCATTAATGTTTCTATCTCTCTCTACCTTTCCCTCTCTCTCTGAAATCAATAAAAGCGTATTTTTAAAAAATGTCTCTTGCATCTACCCTGTCTTCATGTCCCTGTCTTGGTTTAGGCTCTTAGCATCTCTCACCTGGACTATTACCAATGCCTGTTACCTTGTCTCTCTGCCTCAACTTCTTCCAATCCACCTGCCACTCCACCACCAGTTTATCTTTTTAAGATAAGAATCTGATCGTGTCACTTACCTCCAAAGTCTTCTCATCACCTCAAGGGTATAGTTCAAACCCCTTATTATAAGATAAAAGCTCTTTATCAAGTAGCCCATGTTATATTTCTAGCTCCATCTTTCTTACCCCTCTATAAATACCCTACATTTCAGTTCTACCTATATTTAACTACAGATTCCCAAATATGTCATGCCCATTTCACACCTACATGCTTTTGCACATTTTGTTCCATTTGTTTGAAATGCTTACCAATTTGTCTTGAAAATACTGTGACCTACACTTCAAGCCCTAGATCAGAGGTATTCTTTGTTCTGAAGTTGTCCCTGATTGGTCATAATTTTTAGAACCTGATCTTTTAATAAATTTTGTCTTATTGTATTGAAATTAATGTGTCTCTATTTCCCAAAAGACAAGGGGTTCTTTATTGCAGGGACTGTTTTATACATAATTAGATTCCTAGTCCTGCCGTTTGTTTAGCTCATAATAATCTCTCAAAAAATGTTTGCTGAGTTCATTTCTGTGTTAGATTTTAAGACTTTCAAGGCTGAAACCATACTGTTGTTCATCTATATATCTCTCATGGTGCCTCTCATAGGATCTTGTATATAGATGATGCTTAGTATAAAAAGGTTGAATTAAAGAGATAAGTTACTGTTCTCTGGAGAAAATAGAAATATTTCATTTCCTGTTGCTACAGTATTTCAACCATTATTTTAATTCCCGTGCTAAGTGGTAATTCAATGATTTTAAGCCAAGCAAGAGTTCATGGAAAGGAGAAATGTCTTGGGGGGGGGGGGGAGTAAATTGAAGGGAACTATCTTTTTAAATATTTTTATTTTAAGAAATTTATTTTCTATTCTTTCATTAAGTCTTCTAAAAACATTTTTTTTGTTTTAACATGTTTCAAACCCACAGGAAAGTTCAAAGAACACCCGGATACCCCTCACATACATTCACCAAGATCTTGCCACACCCGTTTCCTCTCTCTATTTATCTGTCTATATATATATATATATATATATATATATATATATATATATACACACACTTCCCTTTTGCTGAAAGCAGATGGCTGCTACCATGGCTTTCAGCCCTAAGTGTTGCATCTTGCTTCGCTCAGGAGAAGGGCGTTCTCCTGTACCACCATAGCACCATTATCTCACCCAAGAAAAGCAATATTAATTCAACAAGATTATCTAACATGCAGTCTGGACTTAGATTTTCCTAAATGTCTCTCCAAATGTCCTTGATAGCTTTTTTTTTTTTTCACCCAAAATCTGATAAAATTTCACACCCTGATTTGGCTGCTATACCTCTTTACTTTCCTCAAACTCTTCCTCTGTTCTTGATATTACACACTTTGAAGGTCTAGGTCAATAGACTTGCAGAACGTGCTTCTTTCTGGATTCCTCTGTTTTTGTCAGGAATTGATTCAGGTAAATTGTTTCCAATACATTTTATTGTGTCCCTCCCATAGCATTCGATCAGGGAGCTCATAAGGTCCAATTGCCCCGATACTGGTGATGCCAAGCATGAGGAGATGCAGATAAGGGGAGACTGACATCATGCATAAGCAATGCATAAGTAACCTGTAAGATTGTGTAGACACTCTCTTCCCTAGTCTTTTTCCCAATAAGTCATGTTATTCATTGATGATCATTGCCTAAATCTATAATTTCGTGTAGTCTATATTTATTAGTTTATAATCTTTTGTAAAGCAGAGCTTTTCCTCTCTCTCTTTTGAGAATCACTATAGAGTCGTAATTTTTTTTAACTCAATGTATTATCATTTAACAAGATTATTCTTTTTGATCCCAAAGTTTCCCAGATTTGGTCTGTGGGATCCCCTCTGAGCTGGCTTCTGTGTCCTTTTGACATGGAGTGTGAATAATCTTTACACATGTCTTTGCTTTCTAGTACACCAAATGCTCCTAACTCAGACCTAGTATCAGCCAGTTCCCTAAGGAGCCCTGGTTCTTTTTGATAGGAAATAGCCAGAAGCCAGCACCTGCTCCCCAAGTTAGCTCATTGCCATGGGGTGTCAGGGATTCTAAGCTCTTTCAGTTATTCGGAGCTAGAATATGGGGTTATGATTTCATACTTACCGAGAGCTCCCACTCAAACCCTGGACCACAGGGTTCTTCACTTCCCTTATCCCATGTTCTATTGCCCTCCACTGAAAACCAGCATTAGGTCCATGAGCAGGAGGTAAGCACCAGTCTTGATGATCTGGGTTTGGGGTTGCTGATGTGGTTGAGAGAGAGGCAGGCTCCCTTGCCAGTTAGCTAGATTGTGCCCCAGGGGAGCTGGCTGCCAGGCTTCTTGGAGTGAGCCAAGTTTTATAAGAAAGGAAAGGATGTCTCACCAGGGATGGCAATCGTGCAACCGAACAACATTAAAACACCCAACTCTGACCCAATGTTAAGGAAACTACTTGTGGACTTTTCACATAGAATTAGCTTTTGAAGATTTGCTACCTAAGAACAAATTGAGGACAACACTGCTTTTGTCGTTTTCTCCATGCAAATAACATCTCCAACAAAAAGCTACTTCATCCATTACCGCTGGAGAAATGTCCCCTTTAGCTGAACAGAATTTTCACTGGAGTGTTGTGGTTAAGCCACCCGGTCTTTCTCACTCTGCACACTGCAGGGAATTTTTATGTAATTCTATTAGGCACAAACTTTGGTATCTGTTGCAACACTTTTTCCATGTGGTACAGGCCTTCCCAAGAGATACTGGGCAACCATTCCCAAAAGGCTGGGCATGGAATCCAGATTCCCTCGGAGATCCTCCCCCCCTGGGTCTCCACTGCATTTATCTCAGGTAATTCCCACAACAGTCTTGAGAACCAGGAATTACTCCTGTTTTAAAAGATGAGGGAACTAAGACTCAGAGGGACTGTGCTACAACACAAAGTCAGAGTGCTAGTATATTTTAGTGGGACTAAGATGCCGTAGATGTTAAAGTACATGTCATTCTCAGGTATGTTAATGTGGGGAGGGAAACGTGTGTCTCAGGATCAATGAGACAGTGGTTGGTGCCTGGACACTTGGGTCAAGTTCAAATCTTCCTGACTATGAAACCCATGCTCTTTCCACTTGAGCAAGGGTCGATGGGAGAGGAGTGAGCAGGCTGTGGAGGGGAGAGCCAGGGCTTGGGGAGACAGGATGGGTTTGAAAGTGAGAGCCAAGGTATGGATGTGAGAGTTTGCTTGGGGTGTGGGCTCAGTGAAGAACTAATCTGACTACAGTTTAGTGTTTAGATCAGGGAGCAGCTAATCTGCCTAAAGAGAATTAAAGCTTTTAGAAAGAGATGAAGGCAGTTTATAATTATTTAGATTTAGCTGCGCTAGGTAACTGGGCATTGTCCTAAGCGCTTGGGTGGGTGTCACATGTTGAAAGCTGTGTTTTACTATTATTATTTTTCTTTTTAAAATATATTTGTATTGATTTCTGGGAGGAAGGGAGAGGAAGAGAGAGATAGAAACACCAGTGATGAGAATCATCAATCGGCTGCCTCCTGCACACCCCCTACGGGGGATCGAACCTACAACCCAGGCTTGTGCCCGTGGCTGGAATCGAACCCGGGGGACCCTTCATTCCGCAGGCCAAAGCTCCATCCACTGAGCCAAACGAGCCAGGGCTGAAAGCTGTGTTTTAGAGGAGGGCTGTGCAAGGTGGACTGAAAGAGGAGGAGGTACGAGGTTGCCATGGTTTAGACGGGCACCAAGCGATGAAGCTTGAACAGCAATGTCGGCCCTAAGACTGAGAACAGGGATGTAGGCATGGGAGTGTTTAAGAGGAGGGATCCTCCTTAGTTGCTGACAGATTGGAAATGGATAGGCAGTGCATATAATTTATCATCCAAACCAGGACACCCTTGAGAAGGAAAAGCGAAGTGCTATAAATAAGCATGCCAGACAGCAGCCATAAACCAGGACCGTGGTGGGCAAACCTGACATATGGTTACTGCAGACAGAATGAAGGAGAGACCAGAAGCAAACTCACTCCCATATTTCTTGCCTTGGGCACTCTGGGTTACTGCCGTTGACAGGGAAGTTGTAAATGCCACTCTTTTTTACCTCTACCTGTCCTCCTCCATCAGGCTTGTGAGGAATCAGACACCGCCCCCCCCCCCCCCCGCCCCATATGGTATAAACTAAAGAAGAGCAGGCTTAATTCATAAGGTGTGTCTAGGGCCAGGCAGCTGGTTGGGACCCACTAGGGTGCACATTCCTGGGAAAGGAGCTCCTCCTCTCCAACTCTGTCCTCTGTTCCTTATAGGGTGAGATCCAGAGCAACCCCATCAATGGGAGAACAAACAGAGGTAGGTGCATGGGTGCCAGCAGTTTGCAGACACTGTCTGAGAAATCAGCTGCCTGGCACCTGGGGAATCGGAGGGCCCACGGGAAGCTGGCTATGGAAGCAGGAGCCTCTAAACCTGTGGGAGGCTGATTCACATGCATCTTCTCCTCGAGAAAGGAGAAAGGCCTCTGTCCCAGCCAGAGGCTTTTACAGGCAACCCAGAATGAGCTCCCGTGGCCTTTAAATTTTTATTTTTTATTTTGGATAGTTCTGCTTGTGACCCCAGAGGACCTGGTTTAGGGCAGGAATGAGTGCAAATGGGGTAGAGAGAAACTATCAATTTCCAATAAATTGGCCCACATGCAAATATTGTAGGTCCTCACCTATGTTGTTGAGTTCAGTGTCAATTTGCTATAATGTTGATGAGAAAAAAAAAAAAAATGGATTCCTGTCCAGGGCCACTGTCTGTGTGGTTTTTGCATTCTCCATTTTCTCCACATCTGCATGGATTTCCTCCCACATCCCAGAGATGTGCATGTGAGGTGAATGGATGTGTGCCCGTTGTCCAGTCTGAGTGAGTGTGGGAGTGAGCGGCCCTGTGATGGAAGGGAGTCCCATCCAACCTGGGTTCCTCCTTGCTCCCTGAGCTGCTGGGAGAGGTTCCGGTCACCCTCGACCCAGAGCGGGAATAGATGGTTGAAATAATGATCTTAGTTCTTTTTATTCATCTTTCTTAAATGTAAGAATAGCTAGCATTGATTGCACTGTCTAATATTAGAAGTGTTTTGGGTCTTTACCTAAAAGTTTGATGATGTTATGTTATGCCATAGGAACTTAACTCTTGTTTGTATCAGTTAATCCATGGGAAACTCGGTTTCACTATGTATTGTCTTTGCTGAAAGTAGCAGTTTCCAAGAACCTATTGACGATGTTAAGTGAGGACTTACCGTAGACTGAACTTTGGACTATATTAAATAGAACCTTAATATTCCTTTGATGGTTCAGAAGACACTTGAGTTTTCCAAAGCTGAAGGGTCCCCATGAACATCACCAGTTGTGCCCATTCAAGCACTGCTATGAGGATAACATGTGACACAGCCTGAATGTGTGTTCCCAACAGGGCCTTCGGCCGTTGCCCAGCCTAAAGGGGCACCAGTGTTTTGTGCCTAATTTCTAATGAACTAAACTTAGTAAGAGATGACAAGCCAGATATACACTCTGAAGGGATGTCTGTGGGATGGAAGTCTCCCAGCTACTCCATTCTGTTCCACTATCTAATTTTAACTTAGAAAATAAATGCCCTTGAGAGTGGAGGCCTGATTCCGAGGCCTGGATTCAGAGACAATCACATGACAGTTTCACTCCCTCACTCCCTCCAGGGAAGTCAGCTTCACTCCTGGGCCCTCAGGAGGCTGGTGTGCGGAGTCTGTCACTTCCTTGGTAAAAACAAACAACAAAGAAACCCACAAACTTCAAAAACTCTCCCCCTCCACCCTCTCCTCATAAGATTGTGCCTAAATCAGTGACTGATACTCAAAACACTCTTCCGTATGATCTGTTTATCCAAACGTCTCATCACCTTCTCTGCTCCGTGCAGTTGATCTGAGCTGGGCAGCGCCTCTGAGCTGGGCCTTGCCCTCCACCAAGTTCTCATACAGCCCATTCCCCTGCCTGCATCCATCTCTCGTTCATAACTCCTGCTGGTCTCTGAGCTGCAGGCCCCTGTACCCTACTGCCTAACTGGCATTTCCTAGGATGAGCCAAACCTCTCCTCCTCCTCTCCCATCCTGGTGAATGACAAGGAAAAGTGCCGTATCTCGGCCAGGCTCCAGTTAATCCACTGAGCAGAAACACCTCCCTGAAACACAAGCCAGCCACTTCACTCTCCTGCGGACAGCCCGCCAGTGGCCCCAAAGCTCAGCTCCTTAGCTGCACACAGAGGAGGCCCTTCGGAGCACCTACCTGCTCATCCGCTGTCCCCGAATTCAGAACTATTTGTGGTTTCCTCTGGGGCCAGGCCAGCTTCTCTCCTTCCCGGGCCCTGCACATGCTCCCCACTCCCTCCCCCCAGCCACCTTCTTCAGATTCCCTTTCCCTTGTCCAGGACCTAAGCACCATGAGGGAAATAAGCAGTCCTGCTTGTCTTACTGTAAGCCCCACAAGCAGCCTTTGATGAATGTTTAATGATCAATGAAAGCAGAAATAAGGCATGAATGAAACTAAAGTGCAATGAGGCAGAACCAGGACCAAAAAGAGAAAAAGAAGAGGCAGCAGACTAGGTTGTTGGTTTGCAACCTCAGGATTTCCCTGGGCGAAATTTGAAACTGGCCCCCTACACAGAGGGCGAGGAGACATGCAGACCATCCAGGCGGGGAGGTGGCAGGCTTAGTTAACAAGGGACCTCACTAGGCTTGTCTTCGGCAGCTACAAGAGGACATCTCCACACCTGCCTGCCAGAATCTTAAGGGTTTCTTCACAGGTTTTAACAGGGTTTAGTCCAGATGGTCTCAACAACACCTTACTCTCTCAACCTGTGTCCTAGAAACGGCTCCCACTGTGGAAACAGTCGGAGGAATGTAGATTCCAAGGGGGTGAGGAGGCTCCGATTGCCTGGTTCCAGTGGGTGGTTCAACAGGCGGTCCGTCCTCTCTATGAACTCCTCCAGAACAGTGGCGGGTCGGCTGACTCAAGTGTAACTGCTGCCCCGTGGGAAGGGGTTGGAAGTCAATGTCCTGCAGTCATCCTTGCGGATGGGGTGTGTGTGTGTGTGTGTGTGTGTGTGTGTGTGTGTGCGTGTTGATGTGTGTGTGTTGATGTGTGTGCTCGTGGATAAATAGTGCCTTTTCAGGATATATTCTTATTGTAATGTGGCCTAAATTCTCTCTAATGAACCATTCTGAAGCCTTAAGAAAGCTCTCTTGTCTGTTATTAGGGAGCAATTGTTGTAATGTACCCCGCGAATCACAGAAGGACGCCTCAAGAAGTCGAATTAAAGAGTCACATTTATTGCAATCCGGGACTATGAGGGGCCATTTCCCAAATCTCATAGTAACAAGATGGTCGCAGCTCCAAGGTTATATAGGCAAAAATCACAAGGTATTGATTACATCCCAGGGTTTGGAATGAGGAACCTGGCTCGCAAAAAGCAGATTACAGAAGCAGAATTAAGCATGTTAATTGTAGTTTTGGATCTCGGGGTCACTGAATTGACAGAAATACATTATCTAGAGCCCTCGGGCCTGGAATGAGGAACCCAGTTTGCAAAAAAGCAGTTTACACGAGCAGAAACAGCATGTTATAAACACATTATCTAGAGCCCTTGGGTAACCTGGGTTAAACTTAGGCATGTTATCTAAATTACAGTTTTGGGTCTCCGGATCACTGAGTTGATAGAAACACACTATCTAGAGCCCTCGGGTCTTGAGACCATTGAGTTGTCAGGAATTCATTATCTAGAGCCATCGAAGCAATTTAGAGTAATTGTGCTGTCCTGGTCTTGGGACCACTGAGTCAGCTGGAACGCATTATCTGTGGTCACTAAAACAATTTAGGATAATTGTGCTGTCCTGTTTCCCAGGTACAGAAGAATGTGCTTTCTAAGATCAGTATGACCCCAACCCATGGGATATTCACATTACAACCAATAAGGCATTTAATTGAATGGGATGATTTATATAATTCAGAAAATCAAAATAACCCGTCCATTGTTAAACAAAGCAAATAGGAACATAAGCCAAACAGCAGGGTTAAAGTTAAACTACAGATGGTTGCTACCGTGCTTCACAATACCTACACTGGGAACACAGCTGGTGCACAGAACCGACATTCCCTTTCACTTAGGCCACATACCATTTGCTAAGACCAGTAACTTTCCCCTCTGGACTTGCCCAGGATCCAGACCCGCCCAGAGAATTCCCACTCAAAAAAGCCTGCCTAGAGTCCTTTACAATCGCTGACTCCCCATCCCTGGGTGCTGGTGCCATTTTGGGACTCAGCCCATCTGGTTTCCAAATGACCTAATACATTTATAATCCCTTACCACTTGGGCCTGGTGCATTCCTTTTTCGGTGACCCTAACAATCCCCCAACAGAGCCAGCCAATCCATTCTGAGAGCCGGGCCTTGGAAACCAGGCACAGCCTTCCTTTCCATTTCCTCCAGGTGGCTGCTGTGTAAGGTTCCTATTTATTTGTGCTTAGAGTGAACTACCTAGGTTCTCTTGGCTCCGTGACAAGAAAATTAGGGAAAGGAGTAGAGGATATGGGAAGAACAGGAGGGTAGAATTGCTTTCGTAAAATTATCAGCACAAAAATAATCTCCCTGCAGGACGAGCAAACAAAACAACATGTATGCAAGGCTCCTTTCATTTAAGAAGTCATGGACCTGCTGACGAATTCTAACATGGAACATTTTAGGGAGAAAAATAATACTGGGGCATTTCCCTCTCATTCTAAGGCTTAGCTTCATGTGGTCTATTTGGCCTCTTGGAATGGGAATTAATTATTCATTATTTTTCTCTCCTATTACAAACTTTCTAGCTACTTTTGGAAGGGAAAGGTGAGTGGCCTCTTTTTAAGAGTTTCTATGTGTCTTTTTAGTTTCTTTGCCGGAGCTGTGTTATTTTCTAAATTTTCTCTTAGAATCAGTGGCTACAACTGTTTCCTATCTCTACCCCGTCCCCGCCCCCACCCCCTGTTTTGCTCTCTCTTTCCCACCCTTGTTTCCTTGTTTTGTTCGGATATATATTGTCAAATCTATATCATCCAGCTCATTCATGTTAATCACTCTGTTGCCAACATACAGAGATGCAAAATTCAGAAGAGAATCTTAAACAGCAAGGACACCCGCAGGAGTTTTAAACATGACATGTTCTTGAAAATATGGAACCAGGTTTATTTTAATCATCATTAGCATCATTTTTATGTAGTCTTTGCACTGAATAAATTATTCAAGCATCACAAAGGTAATCAGACAAAGAAAAAACACCCAGCACTAGCACCCATTTGTAAGTCTATGCCAGTGTCAACTCTGGTGACATTATTCCTTTGTCAGTAATAGTTAGAGGTCAGAGGTGAAAAAGACAAATGAGAGCAATTAGTTCCATTTTTATGCAAAATAGTTTAGTGTAGCACTTTTTTCCTTAGTCATTTTAATAGAGAGAGAAAGAAAATATTTCACATAAAGGTGGGTAGGAAGATTTATCAAGTAAATAGAGATAATAAGGTTGCAAACCACATAGAACAAATGTAGTTTAGCTTTTTTTGTCAACAGCTTTTCCTATTTCAACAGATCCTGACAATAATTAGAATTTGGGGGAGGCGGAAGGACTCTTGCAGACATGCTTCTGGAAGCTTAGCCACACTAGTTTAGATGATAGGGATGTCTGGTTCCTCAGCTCCTCTGCCCTACATTCTCCCCTCCAGCTGTGCAGTCCAGTGAAAATTTTAGAATATTGCACCCCCTGGCTTGTATCCAGTGCTAAATAAAGGCCAGATTACACAGGATAGCATCATTTCTCCTTGCAAAGCTCCTCCACTAGGGCCACGAGGAGGGCCTGACACCTGGAAAAGATAGTTTTCCTTTTGAAAACAAAAAACAAAAAACCCAATTGTTTCTACATTGCTCGCTCATTGTCTGCCAGGCCACTTTCTTTAGGGTTGTCAGAAGGATTCTCTTCAAAGGCACGTGAGAAACGGCAGAGACCCTGCATTGCCTTCATGTTAAAACCCCGACTTCCTGCAGGAGTGGATCATTCAAGGCCTTGGTGGTCTCTGCTAATATACAGAAGGAAATGTGCACCTCCACCTGCACCTCCACACCTTCTCTCTCCTCTCTGACCTCCCAAAACAAATTACTGCCTCCTCCCCCGACCCCTTCTCTACTTCCCTCCTCCTCACAATCCAGGGCTGATGTCATCTGTGCCAAACAGCCTCGTGAAACCTGTCTAATTTCAGGTGCATGATTTAGGTAACGACTCTTAGCACAGAGCGACTATTTCTATCACAGCTATTTTCACAATTGTTTGGGCCCCTCCTTGGAATGTGAGCTTCTGGTGGGTGGAAGCCATATCCACAGAGCTTAGCAATGTGTTGGGAATATAGTAGGTGCTCAATAAGCCTGAGTCAAGTCAGGAAGTATACTTCCTAAGGTGTTACATACATACAGTACAGTGCGCACATCTGCAATATATACACAGAGAGATAAATGTATACAATGACCACCCAGGTGAACATTATAGAACTTTCCCCAGAGGCTCCCTTACCAATGGGCTTTTTAGTTGTTCTGGGGATGAGCCCCATCCAGCCTGTGAGAGCAGGCTGCGTGCTAGTAGGAGGCTCCAGGAGGATGTAAGATGCCCTGATTTGTCGCAGGTAGAATGCTCAGGATGGAGGGAGGGGCACTTTATTCTAGAGAAAAGCACCAACAGGGGGATTAGAACCTGGACAAGCCACTACTCTCCTGTCTCCTTTCCAATCCCAGCTGTCAGAGTCCCACAGGAAAGAGAGAGCAAGTAGGAAGGATTTGGGGGGAGGACTTTGGCAAAGGGACTGTTGACAGGTGTGAGAGCAGGGTCAGACTGCGAACTAGGGAGATGGCACCTGGGAAACAGAAACCTTCCCGGGTTTCAAGGGTTTGGGACTAGGTGGTCACACCTGAGTGGGCGGGAGAACAAGGGGGCGTGGCCACCTGATAGGCCGGAAGTGGATAGTGGATTAGGGGTGGGGGCCACATAATAAGCTAGAAGTGGATATCTAATCAGGGGCGGAGCCACCTGATGGCCTAAAGTGGGTATGTGATCAGGGGCAGGGCCACTTGATGGCTGGAAGTGGGCACCTGATCAGGGGCCAGGGCCAGATGATGGCCCTAACTGGGGTGGGCACCTGATCAGGGGGTTGTGCCAGGTGACCATTGGAGAGTGGGGCTGAGTTCCCATCTGATGTCTGCACCCCTCTGTCTACTCTAAGGTGTCAACACACTTCCCCTCCCAGACTGGTTTGAGGACCCTGGGGCTGCAGGCAAGACCTGGGGTCTAGTGACAGGCTGGGGCCCAGGCTTAGCTGATCCCTGGAGTTAGTTGTCCTGGAGCTCTGAGTGTGCTGTGCGCCAAATTGGCTCCCCAGGGGATTAAATAATACAACATTTAAACAGGGCAAATGGTGAAAAGTGAACATAAACAGTTACCCTCTCCCCACACTCACGCAGAAGTACTGGGGCCAGTGAGGGCTGGTATGCGAGGTTTCAGGGTTCCCTGTCACCCCCTCTCGCAGCCTTTCCCAATCCCCACGCCTGCGGGGACAGGGGAGTGAGCACAGTCCAGGTTTGCCAAACCCCTTGGGTACACGCAAAGCGGGGGTTCTGATTTCTGAGCTCCCCGCTCACCTGTCCCTCCTTCCAGGACCTCCCACCAGTACCTCCCACAGACCAAAGCGCATTTTGGAGCCAGAGGACCTTGCCCACAGTTGGAGAGAAGAAGCGCCCACCCCCCACCTCCCGCCCCAATTGCTGGGGCCCGGTGTTACGCGAATGCAAAAAAGAGAGGGCAAGATGCTCTTTAGTTGAGCCACATGTTTTTTTCTTCCTTTCGCAATCCAGCATTTATATTATTGCGGTGTTGGCAGAGTACCACAGACTTCTGCTGGGGCTGGGCAGCCTGTCCCTGCGGGCGCGCTGGGCCAGGGGGTCGCGGGGGCTGAGACCCACTCACCCATCAAGGCTGCGGGAGGCGCGAAGGGGCCCCGGCGCGAGAAAGTTCAGCTGTCCAACCGCTGCTGCCGGAGCCCTGCCTCCCTTTCAGATCAGTCACCGGGAGGGGGTGCTCTCCGCCCCTCCGCAGCGGGAAGGGAAAAGGGGGTCACGCTCCCTGGGTCCCCGGGACCCCGCCCAGCTCGCTCGCTCCCACGGCGCCCGCCGCCCCGCCCCGCCCTGCGCGAACTTGGCCGCACCCACTTCCCCTGGAGGCGCCCCAGTCGCGGCCGGGCTGACGTCACAAGGCACCCAGCTCGGCGCCCCGCGGTGCGCGCCCCGTGTCGGACCCGCCGCCCTCTCGGCGCCGACACCCCGACGCGCCCGCGCGTGCCCGTGCCCGCCTGCCAGCGCCGCTGAAGATGGCGAGCCCGGCGCGCCCAGAGCCCGCCGAGGAAGGATGCCCGGCTCGGGCTGCCGGGGAGCAGGAGCCGCCGCCCCGGGCTCCCCCCGGGGAGCGGGGGGAGGAAGCGCCGGAGGAAGGGGCGGCGGCGGCGGCGGCCGCGGGGCGGCAGGTGGAGGAGGCCGCCGGCGAGGTGGCCGCCGCGGTGACCTGGCTGCTGGGGGAGCCCGGGCTGTGGCTGGGCTGCTGCGCCAAGGAGCTCCTGAGCTGGGAGAGGCCGCTGCGCACCGTGCTCGGCTTCGCCGGGGCCAACCTTCTGTTCTGGTGAGACCTCGGGGTTCGGGCGGGTGTGTGTGGGGTTAGGGGGCGTCCAGGAGGGCGGCCGACCTTAGGGCGCTTGGGGTGGGGGTGCGCGCTGGGCACTGCGGAGTAAGAAGTGTCAGCCTTGCCCCACTTTCTTGGTCACCTTTCTGAGCAGGTAGACACCCACTTCAACTCTGCTCCAGAGGCACTGCCTGTAAACAGTTGTCATCGTGTGTGTGTGTGTGTGTGTGTGTGTGTGTGTGTGTGTGTGGTGTGTGTGTGTCTGTCTGTCTCCTGTCTCACAGGCCAGGTCGTTGGCTGACCCGCCTGCACCTGTACCGGTAGGTGTGCCCAGCATACTCCTTAACTTGGGCTTCTGCTTTCTAAAACTCGCAGGTTTTGACCTGTTCCCCCAAAGCATGCCCGAGCCATCGTGCTTGAACTTGTATTCGTTCTTGCACCCCCAGCAGGCATCTCTGGACCAGCTTACGTACATGCTCCAGACTGCCACCTGAGATGGGCACTGAATGATTTGTTTTCCCTTCCCGGGAGGGTTGGGTTCACTGTCTTGACTCCCCCAGGAGAAAACAGGAGGCAGCCAGATGGATTATATACACCCCCACCCGAGAGGTGTACACAGTGAGGAAAACAGGCATATTTTTTAGGTGAAATACAGAGAGAATACACAGGAATGGCTATGACAAGCCCCTCATCAACAGGTTTGTCCCTCCATATGGACCCCATCACCGGCAAGGACCGGGGAAGTGTCTGGCTCCTTCCTTGAAGACAGCTCCGTCATCTGATGGAGGGCGGAGAAAGGCCTTCTTTGTTTGCAACCCTGTCCTCATAACAAGCATGGCCCACACCGTGCAGATTAAGCAGGGCTTAGGTAACAGGTATCTTGTTATAGGGCATAGATTTCTTAACCTTAAAGTTAGGAAATAAGTGCACAAGTCATTCATACGTAGCCTTCTGTTTTCTAGGTGAATCGAGCAACTCAAAGATTTTTTTCTTACAGATCTGTGCTAGTCCTGGCTTTCCCTAAAAACTTGCTGTCTCTTATTAGGGCCCCTGAATGTGAATTAACTTGGCTTTGGGTCTCTTTGCTATCAGTATTTCTAGAGTTTTTTCCAAATTTCTTGATCCTGTTGTGAAGTTATGTGAGCACTCAAAATAAGGGGAAGATGTTGTGTTATGCTAGGTGGGTTGTGCCTCACTCATTTTTCCAATGTGGGATGTATTTTTAAAATCATTTTTCTTATTTTTAAATTTTATTTATTAAAAAATAGCTAATAGTCTTATAGTCCAAAAGTTTGATGGTACAGGAGGATGGACATTTTGAAAATTTCTTCCCCGTGCCTGTCTCTGGCTACCCAGTTTCCTCCCAGAGGCAACCAATGTTACCAGTTTCCTTGTATCTTTCCAGATAATGCATATTTCAGCAGGTACTCAACATTCTACCCAAATTGAAGAATACTGCCTGTGCTATTCCTCTTCTTAGTATGTCTTGGTGATCACTTCCTTGTTCTTTTTCAGCTGCATAGAATTCCATTGTAAGGATGTCCCTGATTATTTAACCTGTGTCCTACTGATGAACTGAGGTTGTTTCTAAACTTTTGCTATCTCAGTGTTATATGTAATGGATTTGTACATGCACTATTTTGCATATATGCAAGTACTTATGTAGGATAAATTCCCAGAAGTGGGATTGTTGGATCAGAGGGGACATGCACTTGTAATTTCGATGGATATCACTAAATTATTAGACTGCCTTGGAGTTCTACCAATTTATACTTCAACCAGCAATGTGTATGACTGCTTGTTTCTCTCTACCCTTGCCAACAGCATTTTCTCTAACTTTTTGATTGCAAATCAGATAGGTAAAAAAGGGTATCTCACTATGGTCTTCAATTTTTATTTCTCTGGGGTTGAGTATTTTTTCCTATGGTCAAGGGTCATTATAATTATCTTTTCTTTGCATTATCTGTTTATAAATAACTTTTATCCATATTTTTGTTGAGCCATTGGGCTTTTTCCTATTGATTTGTAGGAACTCTTTTTATATTAAGGATTTTAGCCTGATTTCTATAATATGAGTTGCAAACATTTTTTCCTATGATGTATTCTGTATAACCTCTATTGAAAAGAATGACTTCTGCATAAAATAATTGAAGGCATATTTGGCATTATTCGAGTGATGTCTTCTATCCATTTGGTTTTATGAGTTCTTTGGAAAGGCAAACATTGACCAGGCCTTCAATCCATTTATATCTTTGATCACCTCTTTTATTTCTTTCCAGTTTGCAGTGTCTACATTCCATGCATGTATTTTCTTTGATAGAAAAATAATAGTACGCTTTTTAAATTATGAAATATTTGTTAACTGGAATTTCTGACTCATTTATTAATTTCATTAAAATTTTGGACTTTTCCCCTTTGTTGTTTCTGGGGTTAAACACTTTTTGGGGACATCATTTCCTTTAAATAGTGTAATTTTTGTTGTTGTTAATTCTCACTTGAGAATATTTGTTCATTGATTTTTAGAGAGGGTGTAAGGGAGGGGGAAGAGAGATAGAAAGAAAGAGAGGGAGAGAGAGAGAAACATAGATGTGAGAGAGACACATTGATTGGGGTTGCCTCCCACCCGAGTCCCAACCAGAGCCGGGGATTGAGCCTGCAACCTAGGTACATGTTTTTGACTGGAATTGAACCCAGGATCCTTCAGTCCTCAGGCCAACACTCTATCCACTGAGCCAAACCAGTTAGGACATAAGTAGTGTACTTCTTACCAAGTGATCTTAAATGATGATGTTAAAACATTCTGTGTCCCAGTCACTCTAAAGCTCTATATTTTTAATGAGAAAAACAAAAAGATCAAGGTTAGAAATATGAGGAACCCATATCTTATCTTAAGCAAGAGTGATGTTGTTTCTACTTTAATTAGTATTTACTTATTTCATTTTTGTGGAAACTAACTTTTCAAACATATATTTTTGAATGATTTAATACCTGGTACCAGCAGTAACTTTCAGGATTTTGGGTTTGAGTTCAAAAGCTCTAACATATATTGCCTCCTCATTATCTGCAAGATTTTAGTACTGTGAACTACAAAAACCAACATTGAGGTATGGCCTTAACAAAGGGGTATAACTCAAGGCTGTGTGAAGCAATTGTGTTAGAAGAGTCGGAGAAAGGCCCAGCCGGTGTGGCTCAGTGGTTGAGCATCAAACTATGAACCAGGAGGTCATGGTTTGAGTCCTGGTCAGGGCACATGCCTGGGTTGTGGGTTTGATCCCTAGTGTGAGGCATTTGGCAGCCAATCAATGATTCTCTCTCATCATTGATGTTTCTCTCTCTCTCTCCCTCTCCCTTCCTCTCTGAAATCAATACAAATATATTTTTAAAAAAGAGTCAGAGAAAGGATAGGTTATCCTGATGCAGTTCCAGGGGAGGGGTGGCATTGTGGACAAGAAGAAGTTGTGGGGTCTTCATGAGGAGATCGTGCCTGGGCCAGATCTTGATGGACAGGAATGTTTTGGGTAGATCTAGTACATGGTCAGCAGCCTTCCAGCCCTTAGGAACTGTACCTGATATTTCAATCACTATTGCCAAACTGATGTGATGGCACACGGGTTGGTAGAGAAAAGTGGGAAAATGAGACTGGCTAGGTGTTTTGGAAACACATTTTGGGGCAATGGTTTCCTTGAATGTCATGTTATGTCTGTGACTTGTCTTTTGTTTAGACAATGGGGACAAAACAAAAGCCACCTCATTAATGTATCCATGAATATTTTCATGGGTAAGTAAATTGTGTTCCATTTATTCCATTTATTCCTGCCGTCCCCTGAATACTACCTAACAAAGCTACAGCGATAGGCAACAACATGGATGAGTTTTTGTGTCGGGGCGTAGGGCTCCCTTCTCCACATCCAGCACAGAGAGAGAGCGCGAACCGGTTCTTTCAAGTAGAGGTGCTTTTGGGATTGAGAAATGAAAGACAGACGCAGAAATAGAAGGAAAAGCTGGGTCTGGGTAGGCTTCTGTCTTCTTCTGGCAGAGAGGCAGAGAGACCAAGTCCCAAAGCAGCGTGTTTATTTTATAGTCCAAATTCCCCAAAATACCAGGAGGTTTCACCAAAACTCAAGATAAGGGAGGTATTCCCGGTGCTTGGACTGGATTTACATAATAAAAACCCATTCCCTGCACCTGGGCTTTGAAGAGTTGAGCTGAAGGCATTCTCACCTTTTGGCTAGAAATGCCCCCAAGGAAGGGCTATGCCCATGCCTTGGGTTCAGTCCACAGGACTTAAAGGAGAGCCATGGCGCCTTCCCTGGCAGAGGGCCTCCCACAAGTTTTAAAAATGTAATTTGGGGCAGAAGAAGCACACAGTAATATGTGCAGAATGATTCAGTTTTTTAAAAACGTTTCAAAATGTGCAAAGCTGAACAGTATTGACTGGGGATAGACACATAGGAGATAAGAAAGACACATTTCTTATTCCTGAAATCAAGAGAGTGGTTGTTCCTGGGATGAGTGAGAAGGTGTGATCCCAGGGGGACATATGGAAGGTTCTGGGGTACAGGCAGTGTTGTATTTTCTGACTTGGGTAGCGGTTACATAGTGTTCAAGTTATGAGTATTTTATAACTGTGTATGTATGTATTATCTATGATCTATGTATTTTATGGAAAATACTAAAGTATTAAATTATGCTAAGAAATGGTACTCGCTCAGAGCTCCGCGGAGTTTGATAAAATGCAGACCACATACAGTGTTTGCTTCAAGAACAGCATGTCCACGACCTGAAATAGATGGTGTGGCGCTTAATAGTAGTCTGAGGGCTGTGTCTCCCTTATTTTATCAAGGAGGGACATGTTTTTAAATTCTCTTAAAAAATTTAAATTTTATGTATTTTCAAAAAAATTAGCTAATACCGCCTCACAGTTCAAAAGTTTAAAAGTACAAAGGGGCCAACAGTTTGCAGATCTCTTTCCCACGCCTGCCCCTGGCTACGGTTTCTTCCCAGAAGCAATCAGTGACACCCGATGGTAAACACAACATAGAATGGAATGAACCCAATGAAACGGAAAATGCCCATTTGGTTGTGGTTTTAAAGAATTAACTGTTTGCAGTGGACCATCAATAAAGTGCACAGACTCCTAAGTGTACAGTCCAATGTCACACCTATGTAACAAAGGCAACCAATTCTAGGCCATTCATTCCATCACCCCGAACGATTTCCTGTCAGTACCCACCCTGGGGACTGACCTGCTTTCCATCACCATAGATTCTATTTGTCTTCCCTAAAGTTGCACATAAATGATACACCATCTATTAGGATGTCTTTTGTGTCTGGCTTTGTTTACTCAGCGTACAGTTTGGAGATTCACCCCGTTGTGCATATCAGGTATTTGTTCTTTGTTGTTGGTGACCAGGCTGCCACTTCAGGGATATGGCACGATTTGTTTATTCACTGGTCAGTTGATGTTCATTTGGGTTGTTTTCAGGGTTGGCTCTCATGAATAAAGTTATTGAAAAAAATTCCGACAGAAGTCTTTGTGTGAGATGTCTGTTTTTGATGAGAGGAGTGGCGAGCTCTGACGCATGTTTTCTGCGGCCACATGACGGTTGCCTTGGACAGGCAAGGGATGGAGCAAAATGCCCCTATTCTCAGGCTCCTGGCGGGTCACAGCACTGACATTGGATGCCTTCCAGCGCAGCCTCCCTCTCGGGGCACACTGTCTCTGCAGCCTAGAAAGTGCCCTGATGGGATTTAGTATGGAACCCACAGTTGGAGGCTTGGCATACAGGAAAGTCTAGGCCTTGGGCTTTTCCCAGAGCATCTGGCATCGCATGACAACATTACCCTCCATGTGTGTGAATAGTGAAACTGCAAGAACGTGATTTGCCTGAGGTGACGGCACAAGGGCAGGAGACCTTGGGTACTATGGCGTCTCAGGCTGGGCACCCGTGTAATCTGGAATGCCCAGGACCCACTGGGGGTCCTTGGGGTGCTGTCCTGTGGGGTTGGTTTGGAAGGTTGCAGGGTCCAACTCGCACTTGGTGTCAACAGCCCCTCTATTCCATCACCGATGGTGCCTCCAGCTTGTTAGAGGAGGGCTGGAAGGGCTGGGCTTAGGCGGACACCTCTTCCTCCCATACCTGGGGACCAGGGGGAAAGGCAGGCGTGCCTGTAGTGGACGTGCCCAGGAGTCCTTGGACAGTGTTGACTGATATCTCTTTGAAGGAGGAACGATCTACTGAGATTGAGAAGGCTGAGCGAGGACGAGGCTGGCTATATCTTTCGTGGGGAGGATAGCAGGAAATCACAAATAATTGGGGGGAAGCGCTGGATGACATTGTTTTCCTGGTTTTATTTATGTCCGGCCATTTCTACAGTAAATACATTTTTATCAGGTCCCTGTATTTTCATCTTTGTCCTCATAGACCAGTTTTTTTCAAGCTGCATTTTTTTCATGGACTAGTGCTAAATTTAGTATTGTGGCCACCTCTATGCTGTATTGTATTAGTAGTCAGTATTGCTCGGGAAATGACAGAAGAGAGCTCAAAAGTGTCTGTAGTATCCACATCTCTTTACATACATGCTTTCAGAAGCATAAAACTCTGAAGTGTTTTCAAAGTTTCTTCAGGAAGATTTTCATTTCCTTTTAAATGTTTTTGTCTTGATTTCAGAGAGGAAGGGAGAGGGAGAAAGAGGTAGAAATGTCAATGATGAGAGAGAATCATCCATGGCCTGCCTCCTGCACGCCCCACACTGGGAATTGAGCCTGCAACCCAGGCATGTGCCCTGACCGGAAATTGAATTGGTGACCTCCTGGTTCATGGGTTGAAGCTCAAACACTGAGCCACGCTGTCTGGGCAAGATTTTCATTTTCTACATGCTTTCTTCTCTGCTTATTTCAGTTATTTGGGAAGGAAATATTTTTCTCTTGGGGATGAAGGCAGCACTACCTAAATGAAAACACGCTGGGCGAGGTGTGGCCACTTGCATGCTCCACATGGAGTCTTAGAACTGGGAGAAGGAGCTGCAGCCACCCATGGGCCAGCCGGCCTCCCATCTCTGCCCAGACACTGAGCGAGCCTTTCATTGGAAAGATAACCAGATGACGCCAGCACTCGCTCAAGTTGTGGCCACGCCTGGGTTACTGGATACATCGATTTGGATACACTGCTGAGTAACAGCCGGTGTTCTTTTGACAAATTGGGGGCACACTTTCTGTGGCCTTACATGATTTCACTTGGGGATACCTGCAGTGATCATTGATTTTAACAATGACCATTGATTGGGCTCCTGCTTTGTGGCACTTGGCATAGTTATTATTTATTTCTCACACCACCCAGCAAGGGGTCATTGTCCCATTTTGCAGAGGGGAACGTTGAGGCCCAGGGCATTTAAGTCACTTGCCCCAAGATGACAGTATGTGGCAGAGCTTGGATTCCAACCAGGCTTTTGTACATTTTTCCCCCTATCAACTAGACTCGCAGCCGTGGGCAAACTACGGCCCGTTTGAAATGAATAAAACTAAAAAAAAAAAAAGACCGTACCCTTTTATGTAATGATGTTTACTTTGAATTTATATTAGTTCACACAAACACTCCATCCATGCTTTTGTTCCGGCCCTCCGGTCCAGTTTAAGAACCCAGTGTGGCCCTCGAGTCAAAAAGTTTGCCCACCCCTGAACTAGAGCCTTCTGCAAGGGAGGTAAAATGAGTGTGACGTTATATGGCTTATCCCATATGTCTTCTACAGGACCCAGTGAATTTACTTCTCAATTAAAACATTGGCTGCCTCCCACATAGCTGGTTGTCTCTTACCTGCTTTCAGGAAAGAAGCTGATTTATTTTTCCAAATAAAATTTCATCACTAACCACAGCTCCATTCTACCACCTTTGTTTTCCATTTTCCAGCGTTAATTGCAAAAACCTAGAGTGCATCTCTTTGAGTTGTCAGGTGGTCCAGCTTCATCATGTTGGGTGCCCTTTTGTGTTTGCCTTTTTGATTGGAGGGTGGCCCTTTTTCTCCAGGTAAAAGGTCGTGTGGACCCCGCATCTTCTCAGGTGGCTGTGCTGCTTGATGGTGTCGAATAGCACCTAAAACATGTGTCCTTTGGGCTGTGAGCCTGGGTGCGTTTAGTGTTGGGGATGGCATCCTGTCTTTAAGGAGCACTTCTGCCATACCCTGGGGGAGGGGAGCTGGGCCGTTGGCTGGCAGTGATGGCGGCGTCTTTATTGACAGAGCAGGGGAGGATGTTTGGGGACTCAGACCCCCTGCTCCTCCGGCCCATCTGCAGAGCCTCCCTGCTCTGTTTCAGCTCTTACTGCTCCTTCCGCCTCCGAGGCTCTGCCTTTGCCCAGCATGTCACCCACAGCCCCCCCACTGTCTCAGTCCGCAGTCACCGCCGTGGGTCATCCCTGCCACCTTCTCTGGGTCCTGCCTGTTAATTTCAGTATTTAGATCTGCTTGTATTGTTCATGGTACCTGGAACAATTTGAAGTTATTTTATTTTTCTGTGGGTCTGTTTTTCTAGTTTTTAGAAACTTAGTAAAACTCTGTTGACAACCAGTTACGTAAAAAGAAAACAATTAAAGCTACATTTATAGAATATGTAGTAAATGATATGGAAAGTACTGCATATGGAAGTCAGTCACTCTCTCTCTCTACACATACCTGCATGCTTTCTCTTTTTCGCTGTCTCTCAGATCGATTAATCCCAACTGACTTTTAATAAAAGCCAAGACATTTTCTTGTCCCATCTCTTTCCACTTCCTGGTTGTTTCTCAGAGCAAATATTGTTAATGATTTGCTTTTAGCTCTCTTTAGGCTTTTCTAAATAATATCCTTAAAATGCCATTTTTTTTTACATTATTTATAATTTGTTTTTAAAAATTGTGAGGTATAATTGACATATAACATATTAGGTATACAGTATAATAATTTCATATTTATATATATTGTGAAAAGATCACCACAATAAGTCTAGTCAGTAGGTTACTTTTTTAAAAAAGATTTTAAAAAAATATTTTTAATGATTTCAGAGAGGGAGAGGGAAAGAGAGAAGTATAAATGAAGAGAGAATCATTGATCAGCTGCCTCCTGTATGCCCTCTACTGGGGATTGAGCCTGCAAACTGGGCATGTGCTCTGACTGGGAATCGAACCTTGACACTCTGGTTAATAGGTTGACACTCAACCACTGAGCCACACCAGCTGGGCTGTTAACATTTTTTTAATGCCATTTCTTGATTGAGCAATTTGAGACATTATTTTGTTTCCTCCTGCCCTAATTCACACACACACTCCCTTCCCCTCCTCCATCTACTGTAATGATGTCACAATTTTTGGGTTGATCACTTATCGTTGTGACTGTGTAAGCATTGTTTATACATGAACTAAGGAGAATGCCATGTTTACAGTACTGTGCTTGTACAACTTCATTTTGCTGTTACTCTTAGCAGTTTTTTCTATTTGATCATCTTAATTTTCCAGCATTTCTGGAAAACTCCTTTTGATAATGCGTCAAATGTATCAGGCTGCCAGTTTGAGTTCCTCTCTTTTTATCCTTTTCCCTGGAGCCACCCCTCTCAGAGTCCTCACCCTCCTATACTTATCTCATGTGATTGTCCCCAGGGCCTGCTGTCCTCTTAGGACATCTGCATCCGTCACCCCGTTCCTTCCCTCCTCTGCGGGAGCCTCCATCACTGGGCCCATGCTGCAGACAGAGTCAGGAGAAGTCACAGCCTCGAGCGGGAGGCCCCTTTTCTTCCCCTTAAGAACATTCACGAAGGTTTAAGGTTTTCTTGTTTGTTTGGAGTCTCTCATTTCTGTTTGTTTTCCCCCTGTTACTGGACTCTTTCTTGGTGAACTCCTTCTGTACTGAGAGAGCACATTCTCCACCTCTAAGAAAGTACAAAGGAAATGCATGTTGTGAGAACGCCTGTGCAGGAAATATCTCTGTCTCACCCTTCCAGCTGGTTGCTAGTCTGTTTTGCTTTAGAGTTCTGGGTTGGAAATAATTTGCTCTTAGAATTTTGAAGCATTGCCCTTCCTGTCTCCTCTCTTGCTTCCAGTGTTGCGTTTGAGCAGTCGGATGACTTTCCAAGGCCTTTCCAATCTCTTGTAGATGATTGGTAGCAGGTCCAGCTATTGATTTCTGATGGCTGATATTTAGGTAAACAGGGAATTGGCCAGACTGCTGTATTATCATCACTAGTGCTTGAGCGCTTAAGGGCAAGCTTAAAGCATTTCTTTTTTTCTTTTTTCTTTTTTAATTAAAATATTACAGAGAGTATTAGGCATGTCTCCTTTTTTCTCCCCCTTGACATTCCCCTGGCTTCCCCCACCCCCCAGTGTCTTGTGTCCATTAGTAAGTAACATTTGTCTGTTGCATGCATATAAGTAAAGCATTTCTTTTTGGCTTTCATACTTCCAGGACTCAACGTTGGCCATATAAAAGCTGCCATTGTAGTCCTGTGGACTTGAACACAGGGCTTCTGTGTGCCTCCAAGGGGTACTCACACATAGCACAGCTTGCGTGGCACCCCCTGCGGTTGTGCAGGGAGGCTGCCCTGGCTGGGGGCTGGGGGCTTTGCTGAGTCATGCCCTGGGAGGTGGGTGTCAGGCCTGGCTTTGCGGGTACACATAGAGTCCTAGAATAGACTTCACCTAATGAACCGAAGGTGGATAGAATTCATGCTTTGCCTTTGCATGTACTCAAAACAAACATCCTAACTTGTCATAGGCCAGGATGCGACCAGGATGTGCTGAGTTAGAAGAGTGTCACTGCTATTTACATTTTAGGTTTGGTTGGGAGCTTCAGACCACGTAGGTGCCACTTTCTGCTGGTCAGCTTCCAAAAAAGCACCCTGGCACTTTCGCTCGTGTCTTGTGGGTCCGGGGTAGCAGAGTTCAGCCAAAGAACCATAACATGAATCTATTAAAATCCTCTAGGACCCCGAGCTCCCCAGTGCTTTGAAGGCACTAACCTGTTTTTCCGTATTTCAAACAGCCGATGGAAGATACTTATTTCTGTGATCAAGTTACACCAGCTCTGACCTAGTAAACCAGGTTGTTTTGTTAGCAGCTAAACTCTTTCAAAAGACGGCATCTGTGTGAGGAAACAAAAGGCAGGGACTCTGCTCCGGCTTTGGCATCACCTCATTGTCTGGCTGAGGAAACTGAGTCCCAAGCCCCTCCGTGAGCTGGTGACAACGGGCCGGCCTTGGGGCCTCCTGGCCCCTTTTAAAACTGCTGAGCGTTGAAACAAGCGTGATGAAAGCTTGGACGGCAAAATAAGAGTGTTCCCTGGTGCCAGGATCACTGCTCCGAGTTTTCAGGTCACTGCGGGAAATTTACTGTATCGATCCAGCCGCGTCTCGGGGGTCTTGAGAGTCTGGGGAAGGAGTATGGACAGATCTCCCCACGGTTTGTCGGGATCCGCAGAAGCTCCCAGCTGTGAGCTTCAGACCACATCCTCCCTCCTTACCCCTGTCCACGGAGCCGAAGTTTGTTAAAAGTCAATTTTGACAAGAGGAGACAATTGAAGACTGTCTTGCTCTCGGTTGTAATGGCGCAACGTGAGCACATCTACCTGAAACAAGATGTTTAGCACCCAGCGAGTGGCAGTACCACCTTTTCTCACCCCATGGGGATAACTGCATCCCGGAAACCTGTCGTAGGGGGACGTTCTTGTCACTTGAACAGTCACTTACTATTTGAAGGAAACATTTGTCTGTCTTCCTGAACCACAAACCGATACTCGTGTTTTCTAGAACAACCCCAGGACCCGTTAACACAGGCATGGCCACTTCAATAGTTACATTGGTTACCGACTACAGTTTTTTTTAATATATTTTATTGATTTTTTACAGAGAGGAAGGGAGAGGGACAGAGAGTCAGAAACATCGATGAGAGGGAAACATCGATCAGCTGCCTCCTGCACAACTCCCACTGGGGATGTGCCCGCAACCACTGTACATGCCCTTGACCGGAATCGAACCTGGGACCTTTCAGTCCGCAGGCCGACGCTCTATCCACTGAGCCAAACTGGTTAGAGCAATCGACTACAATTTAAGGGTGTTTTTTGTTGTTGTTGTTTTTATTTATTTATTTATTTTTTAATTTTTTTTTTAATATATTTCACCGATTTTTTACAGAGAGGAAGGGCGATAGAGAGCTAGAAACATCGATGAGAGAGAAACATCGATCAGCTGCCTCCTGCACATCTCCCACTGGGGATGTGCCCGCAACCCAGGTACATGCCCTCGACCAGAATCGAACCTGGGACCCCTCAGTCTGCAGGCCGACGCTCTATCCACTGAGCCAAACCGGTTTCGGCTGTTGTTGTTGTTTTTAATAAAACCTCTTTAAAATAGCTGTTGACTTCTCATCAAGCTCTCCTGTAGCTAGTACATATAATAGAGGGTGTTAACAAACAAAAACCAGGCACGCATTCAGTGTTTTAACAAATTCAAGCTTTCATGTAAAAGTCAGGACTAGAGAGTCCATCAGAAGAGTACAGTTTAGGGACCACGGTGCACGAGAATGCACATCCCTGGATCCCGGAGAGGGGACTACCACCACGAGTCAGGAGGTGGCCTCGTGGCCTCGTCTGGGGCTCAGCATGAGTTGCATGCAGTCCCAATCCATCTTTGTCTGTGGAAGAAAGGGCTTAGGAGCTGGAGGAGGGGCATTAGGCGAGCCTCCTCCTGCTGTGCTAACCCTGCACCCTCCCTGGGCATATGCAGGGCACTGGCATATGAAAGTAGGAAAACTTTCTATTAATTTTAGGAATGATTATATATTTGCTTAAATACTTATAAGTCCACCTTTTAAATTTAACTTCCCAAAACTTTCTGGGCAAATTCAAAACAACAACTTGCATTGTCGTGTATAATATCAGAAAGTTTTGGTGAGAGACTTTAACCAGTTTATCATCATAGTTTATGCAAAATGGTACACGAAACTCTTAACCTTTTTAAAGTACATGATATTTAAATATTTAAAAATACTTAATCCAATTTCACTTTTGGCTCATGTTCTAAATTTATTAGAATCCATTTTAAAATATAATCCAGTATAAATGGGAAATATGATTTAAAAATTGCTTTTCTGTTTGTTTGTTTTTAAATTCAGTAGTATTAGTGAACAAACTGGAAATTGGTTATTTCCATAAAATTTTCACTTTTAATAATGTCACTAAATACTGCATAGCTGAAAGTTCAGACTGTTTGTATATTAGTGCCATGTATGACTAAGACATTGGAATCTGTGTCTATGCTTTTAGCGCTAGTGTTGCCCATGAAATCTCTGATGTGCATAGAGTTTGCTTGGTGCAAACAGGCGCATGTTGTAAGGCTTATGACCCCATGATTGCCACATGCCTGTGGCATTAAAGAGCATGGCTGAGGATCGTCCCAATATGCCAAGGTTGTGGGTTTGATCCCCGGTTAGGGCACATACAAGAATCAGCCAATGAATGCATAAATAAGTGGAACAACAAATTGACGTCTCTCTCTCTCTCTCTCTCTCTCTCTCTCACTAATAAATAATAAATAAATAAATAAATAAATAAATAAATAGTATGGTTGTTAGAAGAACTCCCAAACATATATTGTGTATTGGTGTGGCTTTCCTTGTAAGCTTGGCTTCTTAGACTTGAAGGGAGGTGCATCTGTTGCGCCTCCGGAGGCAAGGATCTATGACATAGCGAGGCACCATCACTTTGACCTGACTGACCACATCATGGCAACAGGGCTTTGGCACAGTGGCAGTTAGGAGAGACAGACTGACTTCCAATAGCTAGTGAGAAGCCCGGTCTTCCCTTACAGAGAAAAATTAATCTAAGCCAAGGTCCAAGGGCCATCCATGTTCTCAGTTGCTTCATGGAAGGTCTTGAACAAATTGCATAGAAGTTTTTATGCTCCTCCATACATTTTTGTTTTTTCATTTTGGCAAACTGTTACTGTTATAATAGTGTGCTTTAGGGATTTAATATTTGATGATTACGTCAGTTACATGCATGATTATTTGCACAAATTGACGCGCAGTCGTTAATATATATTGAATGGACAACAGTACAAAATGTATTTCTTGAGCACCTGCTATTGGCCAGTGAGTGACCTATTGCTGGGGTGACATCAGTAAACAGAGGAGATTGGACCCTTCCCTCATGAACTTTGCAGAGTGGTGTCAGGAAATGGTAAACAGCCGACAGACAAATGGACAAGTAGGAATCAAGATGAGTACTAAGAAGGAAAAAGCATTACTCTGGGAGAGCAGCGGAGGGCTCTAATTTGATTGCCGTCTGCCAGGGAGACTGGTTTTCAGCATGTCTGGCTACCGAGTGTGACAGTTGTCCATGGGATGGTATCTGACTCACTCTTGTGCCTTTGCCAGGCTTTTGAATTTGACCTCTCGTTCTCTTCTCATCTGATTGCCGTGCAGGCCTGTGATGGAAATGTGGACCCTGTTCTCTTCCAGCCTCAGAATCCTTGCTGACTGCGTTTGTGGTTGAACTGAGGCGTTTTCTGTAATTGTTTGTGCTTAAGGGCAAATGTTATAAGCACAGAAGCTAAGGCGCTCGCGTGGAGAACTTAATGGGAAACCGTCATCTTTCCTTATTACATATTCTTTTCTTCTTCTTCCCCGCCTTGTTTTTCACGGGCGTTGTCTGTCTTGTTTGGAGAGTTAATATGGGCCTGGAAATCTCAGGTGGAATGGTGAGGAGGGACGTGTTTTCCGTTGGAGCTTGGGTAGGGCCGTGCTGAGGGACGGCTTTGTCTCCCTTGTTTAATTAGAGAAAGCTGTTAGGGTTGTTTCTACCCCTGGCACTGCCCCAGGTGGGCACACAGAGGGAGCGGACGGACAGACCTGCTGGGTACAGGCAGCGCCTCTAGCACACCCACGTTTGAACTCGGTGTGAGGAGGTGGCTTTGTTCCCTGCTGGAACACGTCCAACCAACACTTCTCTTTCTTCCTAGTTTACAGCTTCTCCTTGGCAAACAATGAAAAGACTGGAAAGCAAACAAACGTCCCCACAGAGTCACTTCTAACAAGGCCAGGTGGTGTTCGGTCGTTATTGTGGTTCCGGGCTGTCCAAGGGCGCCTGGGTGGTTGTCTGTGCACTGGCTGCTTTACTTAGTCCTTCGCTGTGTTTCATCAGTCAGTTCTTTTCATATTAAGAAGATACGAAAATGATCTTTGTGTTAGTTGGTCTTCTCTTATTGGGGTAAAAAAAGGGGATTCTCATGATGAAGCGTAAAGTCTTAGCCAGAAGAGGTCTTCTTGGATCCCAGTTTGTGGCTTTCTTCTTGCAGCTCAACTCATGGCTTGAATTCTTGTGGGCTAACCTTAGAATTGAGTAATCTTTTTTGTTTATTTTCCCTTTGCCAATTTTCTTATCTATTTGTACTTATTCTGTGGGATCGTAGATATTTTGGCTCTCTCCACTGCTTTTTGGACTAAAATATAGTGGAAATAAACACTCGTGGAGATGGGCAAGTATATGCATGTGTATGTGCATCGGTGCCTCTGTATGTGTGTGTGTCTTTGTGTGCGTGCCTCTGTGTGTGTGTGTGTGTGTCTGTGGCTGGGGAATAGGGGTTCTGAAGTGAGGTGTGAACTAGCTTCTAGCAAGGTGAACCCAGTTAAGTGACTGTCTTTCTGAGCTTCAGTTTCCTCATTGTCAAAGGTGGGGACCTCACAGAATAACAGTGAGGATCAGGGAGACGGCAGCCTTGAGGGAGGGGAGGTCTCTCAGGCCAGTGCCTGGCCCTGTGCGGCCTTTCCAGAATCCCAGTTTCCCACTGAAAAATGTTCTGTTACATTTTGTGCTATTTACTGAAACATTTTAAAAATCACTAAATGTAACAGAAGACATTAAAGTATTATTTTAAATAAAAATAACTACAGCTGAAAGGAGCCCAAGACCAGCGTGCACACTCCCTCCATCGGTGTGGTGTGTATGTGTGTGTGTGTGTGGGGGAGCGGGGGGCGGGCGGAGGGCAGGGGGACAGAATAAGCTGCAGGAACAGGCTCTTTGCTTGCCCAGCTTCCTGAACCTGCTGAGGGTTCCAAGAGGCCCCAGGATCAGGGGCTGAAGTTGGAGGACCCTGAAGAATTGACAGCCATCAGAAGAGATTCATTCTAATCCCAGGTTCACTCTCAGTTTGGAATGTTCGAGAAATAGAGTATAGGGTGTTGTGGGGACTGAGACCTGTGAGGCAGCCAGACCTCTTATGCTTGCAAACTCATCCACAGGCATTCCCTGTCTCTGTATCTCTGTAAATCTATCTATCTATCTATCTATCTATCTACCTATCTATCTATCATCTATCTATCTATCTATCTATCTATCTATCTCTATGTCTTTCCGTTTGTTTCTGTCTCTGCGTTCCTTTTTATTTTTATTTTTTTATTTTTTTTTAAATATATTTTATTGATTTTTTACAGAGAGGAAGGGATAGAGACAGAGAGTTAGAAACATCGATGAGAGAGAAACATCGATGAGAGAGAAACATCGATCAGCTGCTTCCTGCACCCTCCCTACTGGGGATGTGCCCACAACCCAGGTACATGCCCTTGACCGGAATCGAACCCGGGACCCTTCAGTCCGCAGGCCGACGCTCCATCCACTGAGCCAAACCGGTTCCGGCCTGCGTTCCTTTTTAATTGGACCCTTAGGAAAGAATGAGAAAGGGCTTTTCTGCTTGGGATGACATAGTCTCTGGCCTTGAGGTTGTCCTGCCAATTGAAATCCAACTGGACAGTGTCCATTGGCATGTGGGCCCACAGTGGATGTTCCTGATACATATATTGGTGCTCAAATATTTGCAGCCACTTTTTACTTGGCCTCAGGTTTGGCCACAGAGTATCAAGGACTCGTAGCTCCCAAGCACTGGGAATAACAGGTCACTATTCTCCCCTTTTTTGCCAGCAACTAGGAAGCCTGCCACTGGACACACCACGAACTCCCCCTTTTTAAAAAAACTTAGGGTTTTGAAAACATTTCCCACCCTTGTTAGTCAGGGCAGTTGCACCAAGCAGGGTTATAATCCCTAGCTTTGAATCTCCTGTCCCAGTGTTGCCTCTCATAGGGACTGACCAACAGTGTCGTCACTGTTCTGCCACTTAAGTGCATCTTTGGAAAGTACAGTGACGAGTCCACATCCAGCTGTGGGTAGTGTGTGATTTTGTTTTCAACATTTCATCATTGAATAAGAAATACAAGTGGATGGTGTGTCCCTGGGACGACTTCAGGATATGGTGTCCGTGAGAGGGGTATGCCGTGTAGGGAGCTGTTTACCTGTATTCCTAGACAGACTCCCTGTGAGGTACTTGGCTAGCTCAATCTGTATTAGTCTCTCTGATGAGAAAGTAAATTTCTAGAAGGCAGTGCTCATATGTTCTTTAGTTCTCTATAGTCTCTACAATGCCTTGCACTTAGCATTACGTGATGCATTTGTTAAGTTAATTTTCTATGAATTATGATTACATGAATGTTCATGTCATTACTAGCTTGGCCAATTAACTAGTATAAAATGGTCTTCAACCTCCATAGGAAGCCCCAGAGCTCCTTGTGACTTTGCCATTCTATTCCTTGATAAGTCCAATTTAAAAAAAAAAAGTGTTATAAGATCTATATGCTGTTCAAGATAAAGGATTCTTTGTTTTCCTCTGGAGAGAGGTGGGCAAATGGACAAAAGGGTAGTGATTCTAAGGAAAAATGGTTATTAGCAAATTGAGTTCTTAATAACTGCTATTTTTAAGAGACTGGTGGGGAGGGTGTAGTAGTTAAAGAAATGAATACGGCATAAAAGTAAAACATAAAACGGAGGACAGGGCTTCTATTTAGCGTCTCTGTTTGTATTAAGAGCCCTGTAGCTCTGCCTTTGCAGCCGATCATAATTGTGTTTCAGGTCAATTCCATTCTCCATCTGTTAGCAGAGCGAAATTTGGGCCACACCCAAGATAGCAGATTCTCTGCCCAAATTACAGGTTAGAGCAGAAAGCCTAGCACAAAATTATACGTGGATCAAGTGCTTTTATTTTGTTGACATCGATGCCTATTAAATGACTTTTATGTGCTCATATTGGGGTGATTTGAAAGTGAAATTGTTGAGTGTTGGCAGAAACTGAACCTAATTTTTTAAAAAATAAAAATCCTCAAACTGAAATGATTTGTTTTTGCTTTGATAGGTTCCTCGCATTGACTCCATGGAGAGTGTATCACCTGATTGCCGTCTCGATACTTGGGCGAGTTATTATGCAAATCATAAAGGATATGGTTTTGTCTAGAAAGAGAGGTAAGAAAGCTCAGCATTCACTGTGATGGGGTTTAGTTTTCTAGAGCCTGAGTGTCTGATTTTTGTGCAGGCATCTGAACCAAGACGTCCTTTGACAAGGAGCAGGAAGCCAGGGGATACAGACATTGACTTTGCTACTTTTAATGTTGATTAAATATTTATTTATTAAACATTTATTTAATATCTGTTACTTATTTAACTGATGTTGTCCCTAGTCATAGCTACTGCTCTGGGCAAAAAGTTTATATGTGTTGGTTTCTCTTTTAGCTCTAGGCACTATTATGTAAGTACCATTTTGATATTTAAGGATGTCAGTGAGGAAAACAGGTAAGTATTTATCACATACTACATGATGAAAGTGGGCGATTCAAAAATGGACTGGTTTAGGTAAATTTTTTTCTACCTCAAAATGAACAAAAAATTCAGGGCTTAAAAAACAAGGAAGTAATGGTTAAATTTTTTTTTTAATTAGTTGGTGATGAAAAATGAATTTTAAACATGAAGTTTAAAAGTGAGAACTTACATTATTTTTTACTTTTTCTAAGGTGTTTTCTGACTAGCTTATCTCTATCATAAATCTGAGCCAAGCATTTTCATACTTGGAGGGTCCTCTTCTACCAGGGTTTGAGCTTGTTTTGCAAATGGGCAAAAATCCCTCTTTGGAATAATTGAGCCCCGTGAATGTGGTAAGATTGATTTGATCAAAGATAGCTAAGAGAACGTTACATTCAGGTATTTGATTTCACTACACATGATCCCAAATGGACAGATCATTTTGGTTGGGGTTCTCGTGATGAACGTGCATAAGACCTGCCCAGACTTCTAGCCCCGACAAGGACACTGAGACCTCTTCGTGGAGGACACCCTCTCCTGATGCCAAGGATATTAGGTATTAGGTATTTACTATCATGATGTGGACTGCCATCCAGTTTATATTTTAAGTCTTTATAGTTCTTAAACTAAAATTTCTTCATTCTAGTGTTCTGGGAAGGTGAACAAACTTGTTTTTGTCCAGTTATTGCTTTTCATGAATCTGTAGTTTAGACCAGGAGTAGGGAACCTTTTTTCTGCCAAGGGCCATTTGGATATTTATAACATCATTCGTGGGCCATACAAAATTATCAACTTAAAAATTAGCCTGCTCTATTTGGTCAAACATTTAGTTAACTCACCCCTAATGCCTTGGCAGGGCTAGACCAAATGATTTTTGTGGGTTTTATGTGCCCCACCCCTGATTTAGATGATATTCTTGCTTTCTTCCTTCTCACCCTCTCTTCTTCTCTCTCCTTCCCTAACCCCCTCTTCTGTGTCAGAGAACAGACTCCTAACTTTTAACCCTAACAGGCACCTGCCCAGATGCTCTCTCTGCTTACCCAGATGTGTGAAGGCCGCCCCGAGGTGGAGCATCTTGATGCTGTGGGATTTTGTACCAGGGTCGGTGGGATCAGTGCATGGTGGTCCCCATGTCTCTGCCTTGATTCACAACTGGTAGAAGAGAGCCTATTTTTCTCAAATATACTTTGTCACATTTTCACCCTCCAGAACCTTCCTCTTGGGAATCTTAGTAGAAATAGCCCACTGACAAATTTTATCCCTAGTCATTTTAGCTCAGCAGCAGAAATGGACTCACAGCGCAAGCTGAGCGGCTACATATTTTCAGTGGTGCATCAGAGTTGGTCCCAGCACAAGTTACGAGGAACAGACAAATGTGGAAGGCCAAGGATGAAGCTGGAAGACTTCATAACTGTCCTTCTCTCACGCTTGGCCCCTTACACAGAGGTTGTTTTCAGCACTGACTCATTGCTTGATGTTCTTGCCAATATGGAACTTTCATAGTGACGAAGTACAAGGAACCTCTGCATTGCAAAGATTTGGTCCTTTAAAAAATTAAGGTGGCAGAGTTGGGAGACTTGTAGCCTAAAGGGTCTAGTTCTTGTCTAGTTCTTGAGCTGATTCACTCCATTTGCTAGCTGCGGAGAGACCCCATCATAGGCTGCCTTAGTGTCCAGTGGCTGCTATAAGAAATTACCACAAACTTGTGGCTCCAAACAACAGAAATTTTTTCTCTAATGGTTCTGGGGATCAGTAGTCCAGAAGCAGCATCACTGGGCCAAAGTCAAGGTGTCAGCAGGGCTTTGTTCCCTTTGGAGGCTCTAGGGAAGGGTCTGATCCCTTCCTTTTCTACCTGGGGTTGCTGGTGTCCTTGGCTTGTAGCCACATCACTCCAGTCTCTGCCTTCATGGTCACATTGCTGTCTCCTGTCTGTGTCAAATCTCCCTCTGCCCTTCTCATATAAGAACACCAACTGTATTTGGGGCCCATCTGGGATAATCTCCATCTCATGACTCTTAGCTTAATTACATCTGGTAAATCCCTTTGTCCATACAAGTAACATTTTACAGGTTCCAGGGATTAAAACCTGATGTCTTTGGGAGCCATGATTCAGCCTACTATACTCTCTGAACCTCTTTACCCTATGAAATGGGAGAAGCCAACCTCTACTCCAAGGCTATGCAAGGATTGAATAAGAGGGTGAAACAGAAGTGCCTTGGGCACAGTAACAGTCTACTCTGTTCAACTCTGCCACTTGATTGGAACAGCGTGGGGTTGTTCCCTCTTCAGTCAGTCTGTGGGGCCTTTCTGTGCCAGTGCGTGTATGGGTGCTGGGCTTCCAGTGTGATTCAGACACACCCCTGCCCTCTCCGCCCAAGTGGAGCTCTTATGCTTCATCCAGTGGGGGGGCAGACATTTGTCAATGGCCCATCTTTCTGTCAGGGTTTTCACCGGGCACATTGCTCTGAAATCAGCATTTCTGCTCAATGGAGAAAACAAGCCTGAGAAACTGGATGAATGGCTGTGCCTTCCCAGCACTACCCAGCCCATGACGGCAGAAGCAGTGGTGCCTGCTTCGTCTTCTTCGCCAAGCCTTTTGGGACAAAGACCCCTCTGAGGCTGTAAATAGCTGGCAGGAGCCTGACTTCGCAGGCCGTTCGGCCCAGGCCCGACTGTGATGAATTGGTCTCTGGGAGACTCAGAATCGGCTTCAAATTAGATCCAGATGCAGTTATAGGAACGCCATGGCCTCAAGCAGAACTGCCAGCCGCTCTCACTAGATACCTTGGCCGACAGCAACTGCAATGAGGAGAGGAGGACCCAGTCATCAGGGCTCAGGGGGCTGCTCTGTCTCCTGCTGTCCTTCCACTTCTCCACTTGGCTAAAGACATTACACGTCCACTGTTAAGAAAGTAATTGTATTCCTCCACTCCCTCCATTATTAATTTTAATACCGTCTTAGATGCTTACTCTGAAATAGGCGAGCAGAAGCATGGAGATCCTTCTAGTCTCTGTTACGCGTCACCAGCATGGGCAGCCTCCATGACCACTGAGACTTAGACTTCTCCTTGACCACCTCCTCCTCTCTCTCATTGCTGAGGAACCGAATGCCCGGCCAGGTCTCTTTAAGGTGTTGTGGGCCCAGAAGGGCTCCCCACGGCCACCTGAGCAGCATTTCCACCCACTGTCTCCATTTACACCTTTCCTCCTGCAAAATCTGCACTCCTCATTTGAGCCACGTGCTGGTTGCTACAGAACACGGACCTACCGGGAAGCGTGGCTATGAACTATATCAGTGATGGCGAACCTTTTGAGCTCGGCGTGTCAGCATTTTGAAAAACCCTAACTTAACTCTGGTGCCGTGTCACATATAGAAATTTTTGGATATTTGCAACCATAGTAGAACAAAGACTTACATTTTTGGTATTTATTTTATATATTTAAATGCCATTTAACAAAGAAAAATCAACCAAAACATGAGTTTGCGTGTCACCTCTGACACGCGTGTCATAGGTTCGCCATCACTGAACTATATAGTCCTTTGTGCCCCTCCATTCCCTGTCATTCCTGCTTGTACCCTGATGGCTTGACCGAATGACACTCTGGATTCGGTCACGTGTTAGTGGCCTCATCTTTTCCCTTAGCCTTGGGAAGTACAATGTCTGCAACCCCTGCAGAGGCCGAAGGTCGGTTTTCAGCGGACTCCTTTGTCCAGGCCCCTGCCCCTCGTTGTGGTGGGACCAGCTCTTGGTGCGTAGTTTTCCTGTCCCTCAGCCCCGTGCAGCCCCAGCCCGGTCTGGGCTCTGTGATTGCAGTGTCACTGTCCCCACTGTTCTGCGTGCCGGCAGCCAGGCTCATTTTTCCAATTTTTAATAACAAAGCCACACTCAGTACTGTTGTCTCTGTTCTCCACTCTTGGCTCCGGTGTTAGCAGAGAAATGCCGTATGACAAGGAGAGTTGTTGCTTCTAGGATTTAGCCTATCCAGCTTTCCAGCGTTTGTTGAGACCTCACTAGTGCTCAGAATTCCTTGTATTCTTTTGTGTTATTTGCTTTGCTTTGTTTTTTTTATTACTTATCTTTTAATAAACAGTGAACTCTATATGGAAGTTAATTTAAGAAGTCCCATTTATACAGTCAGCCCTGACACATACAGACTCAGCTACAGGTGTTTCCAGAGTAAATTCGTAGGAATCTGAAGTCATTTGGGCTCACTCTGCGCACAGCTCACTCAGGTGAAGTCCACGTCTTCAGTGCCTGGAGTGATGCATTTTCTTGTGTTTAAACAGTAGAGTAAAAATAAATGAGATAGCCCAGGAACTGCAAAGAGAAAGAACTAGAACTTAACCTTAAGTGACTGCCATTCTGTCATTCATAGTGACCATTTCAAATCTCTCTTTATTATGTTTGTTTGTTTTTATTTCCCTTCACCTTTTTCACCCTTTACCTATCCCCTTCCCTCCGGCAACTGCCATTTCCTTCTCTGTTTCTCTGAGTCTGTTTTTGTTTGGTTTGTTCACTTCTTTTATTTGCTTTGTTTTGATATTCCATCTAGTTCCAAAATACTTGAGGCAGCCTATAAGGAACATAAGATTGCTTACAAGAGGTCGAGCAGAAGAACAGGAGTCTAACATGGTGACCATAATTGAGCAACAGATTTATGTCTGGGCTTACTGGCAGCCAAGGCAAAAAGGGAAGCCAAATCAGACATACAATTCTAATAATCTGATGAAAGGATGCAAGCAATTTTGAGAAACATTTTCCTGGGGTTAAATTTTAAGTAGAACTTGTCACAGAGATCTTTGGTAGGGGACACTGAAGAACAGGAGGCAACATCTTTGTCATTTGCTGGTAAATGCTGAAACTGTCTTATAGCCATTTCATTTAAGCTGGTAGTTGAAAGTTTAATATTAAGGCACTATCTGATGAAGAAAATTACTGGGGAATTAAGAAAGCAAATGAGATCTAGGTATATATTTTTTTCTGTCAATTTTATTTGAGCCTAGATATAAGCTCAAAATACCTAAAGAACGAATAAATAAAAAACCCCTTTCTCAAATAAAATGTCTTAGTTCCCCTTTTGTCAGCACCATTTCAAAGGTCACGTTAAATGCCCTCTCTTTTGCCCTGGCTGGTGTTGTTAAGTGGTTAGAGCATCGGCCCATGCACCGAAGAGCTCATACCTGGGTTGCAGGTTCAGCCCCTGACCTGTTGGGGCGAATGCGGAAAGCAACCAATTGATGTGTCTCTCTCACATCCATCTCTCTCTCTCTCTCTCTCTCTCTCTCTCTCTCTCTCCCCCCCCCCCCTTCTCTCCCTCCCATTCTCTAAAAATCAATGGAAAAAATATACTCAGGTGAGGATTAACAACAACAACCAAAAGTACCACCTCTGTTACGGGTGCTCTGTCTTCCCAGAAGTCTCATGGTTTGTGCTGCTTGTGTAGTTTCTTCCTTGGTTCGCATTTACTTGAGTGCCAGTTTTGGCTGCACCACTAGACGGTCAAGTCCTCAAGACAGGACCATGTGGTATATGGTTTTCCCTCTCCCATGGTACCTATCCAAGTGTTTTGCATGTAGTAGTATCTCAATAAACACATGTGGATTAATTGCCTGAATTAGTTATGATGTCAGAGGTATACAAGGTATGATTGCAAAGTTCTAGAGTTTAAAGATGTAAGCATTGCATTTAAACAGGTCAGAATATTTCTAAGATGAGAAATGCCTCCAGAGAAAAATACCCTGGTTAAGTTTCACCTGTGCCTTCTCCTTATTGCAGGTGCACAGCTGTGGAGAAGCCTCAGTGAAAGGTAGGAGACTTCCTTTCAGTGTTGTGGCTATTGGGGGGCCTAAGGGGAGAGGTGACCAAGCCGCCAGGATAGAACTCTGAAATAATATTTTAGTGACAGGGACTTAAGTCCTATAGGAATTTGCAAGAATGGAAAAATTCATGCAAATCTAGTGGGGACTCATTTAAGAAATAGCTCACATCTTGCTGTCATATTGGGCAACCTGAATTGTGCCAGTGACAATGCCTGAGGACTGGAAGTGAGGAAAGAAGGGTGGACTGGGAGTGAAGGAGGGGCGTTTTCAATGAGGACTTCCTTTCAGACTTCGTTTTGGGGCATGAACTGCACAGCTGGGGAGAACAGGGCGACCCCGGGCCCTGAAACTGTGCCTGAACATTCCCGAAGGGTTAACCACGCTGCCGTTCAGAGGACTTTGGGGTGGGAGGAGCAGGTGCAGGGCTCTGACGGGTGATGGTCCAGCACATGTGGACTGACCTCTTGACTCCTTGCCCAGCCGGAGACAAGTCACTTCCCTTTTCGTTGGGTGTCACCTCCCTGAAGTAGAACTACATTTCCAAATGGCAGAGAAAAGAGCCGGGCAGTTGACGAGGGAGCATGATTCACTTCGCTAGCTGTGCATATGAGAAGTGGAAAAATGAGGAAAGTGGAAGGATTCATATTCCAGTAAAATGAATTTTTATGGGCGCTTGTTTGTTTTTCTAAATCCTGCCTTAAAGAAACATTCTGGCATTACTTAGAGGGAGGGGTTTAGGGTGCTCGATATATGTAAAAGTGGACAGCATGAAATGAATGCACAAAAAGGACCAAATTGCTGTTCAAATTCTATTAAAAAAAACACTTGGTATTTTATGTGCCTTGAAAGCTGTGCTCTTGGAAATACTGAGTATTTCAAGTAAAAGATAATTTTTATGACCAGTTGACTTCTGCCTGCTTATTCCTTCATTCCGGATCCCAAATTTCCATGGAATGTTTGTGAACTTGACAGGAGACTCTACAGAGGGAGACGCTGGATGTAAGAAGAAAACTGACGCCTGTGGTTCTCAGGGTGGAGGAAGGATGGGTGGGAGGGATGGCATGGCCCAAGGGGAACCAGCAAGGCTCTGACAGTCATTTGTTCGAGATATTTCCCGGGGCCCAGTGTTCCAGTCTGTGTGCACCTAAGGACGGGGGCTGGTTGTCAGGGGAGTCAACCATGGGATTAGAGTGTTGGCATTTTCAGTCCTAACCCCTGACCTCCGGAGAGGGGAGAGGGGCTGGAGGTTGAACCAGTCACCAGTTGCCAATGATTGAATCCATCATGCCTGTGTAATGCAGCCTCCGTAAAACCCCAAAAGGGCAGGGCAGGGAGAGCTTCGGGGTCGGTGGACATGTGGAGAGACCGTGGAAGCTCTGTGCCCTTTTTCCCCTACCTCGTGCTATGCATCTCTTCCATCTGGCTGTCCCTGAGGTAGATCCTTTCTGATAAATTGCTAATCTAGTAAGTAAAATGTTTCTCTGAGTTCTCGTAGCTGCTCTTGCAGACTGATCCAACTCAAGGAGGGGATCATTGGAGCCGCCAACCTATAGCTGATGGGTCAGAAGCACCTGACAGTGGGACTTGTGATTGGTGTCTGAAGTGGCCGGAGGTGGGGGGTGGGGGTGAGGATGAGGGGAGTGGGGGGGGGAGGGGAGGCAATATTTTCCCATATTTTTTTCACTGCAGTTTCCATTGTATAATTTCACTCCTAATCTATTCATCTCATTGAAGATGTAAAATTGAAATATGTATTCCTCAAATTCTTTTAAAAAATATATATTTTTATTGATTTTAGAGAGGAAGGGAGAGGGAGAGAGATAGAAACACCAATGGTGAGAGAGAATCATTGATTGGCTGCCTCCTGCACGCCCCCCACTGGGGATCGAGCCTGCAGCCCAGGCATGTGCCCTGACCAGGAATCGAACCCTGACCTCTTGGTTCATAGGTTGATGCTCAACCACTGAGCAACACCAGCCGAGCCCTCAAAGGCTTTTGATGAAGATTTGTTATGTTGTTTACAGTGATTCTTGGCTTCTGCTGCTGTGTAGTGCTTGTGTTTTTTAACATTGGAAAATATAAAAACACTTTATTTTAAGGATAAAATACAGTGATGGATAAGAGGATCCTCGGAAGCAGAGAGAGCTTCCATGTGGACCAGGGGCTTTCCACTGCCAAGGTCTCAGGTGCTGAGCTCAGCACCTCGCTCTCACTTGGCTGTAGGTAGAATCCACACCCATATCATGGCTGCACGGCGGATTCCCATATTAGCAGCCTAGGGTGAGTTTTAACTCTCTCTAGCACTGGGCAAGTAGTTTGTGTTCAGCCTCAGAATGAGCCAGACCTTCTCTTCATGGGACTCGCGTTGGCTCATTAAGGACCATCAAATGCCCTGTTAAAAGGTGAACCAAATAATGGAGCGCTCTCCCTTCATAAAGCCATTGTCAAGTTTCTACATGAAAAAGGAGCTCCTCAAGAAGGGAACCCTGTGCACTGTGGGTAAGAATGCAAACTGGTGCCACCGCTATGGAAAACGGTATGCAGGTTCCTCAAAATATTCAAAATAGAGCTACTGTATGATCTAGCCGTTCCATTTCTGGGTATAAATCCAAAGGAAATGAAAGCAGGTTGAAGAGATAGCTGCACCCTCATGTTCATTACAGCCTTATTCACAATAGCCAAGGTGTGGAAACGCCCTAAGAGTCGGCAGATAAGTGGATAAAGAAAATTGGGATATATACACACAGTGCACTATCACTCAACCATTATAAAAGAAGGAAATACTAGAAAATGAATTTTAAAAAAAGAGGAAATTCTGCCATTGTTGAGTGCCTTACATTAAGTGAAATAAGTCAGACAAAGACAAAATACAGTATGATCTCACTTGTGGAATCTAAAAAAGCTGAACCCATAAAAACAGGGTAGATGGGCAATTGCCAGGGGCTAGGGGGTGGGGGAATGAGGAGATGTTGGTCAAAGGGCACAAACTTTTAGTTATAAGGGGATCTAATGTACAGCATGACTATAGTTAACAATACAGTATTGTATATACTTGAAACTTGCTAATAGAGTAGATTTTAAATGTTCTTACCGAAACAACAAAATGGTAACAATGTGAGGTGAAGGGTATGGTAAACATTTTGCAATATATAAGTGTACACATCATCATATTGTTCACCTTAAACTTATACAGTGTTTTATGTAAATTACACCTCAATTAAGCTATGGTGGAGTGGGGGGAGGAGTGGGGAAGGAATGCCTCCCTTGTTACATCTAGTGGCTTGTTATTTCAGACTGTTGTTTACTCTTTGGGAACATTTGCTCTTGTCAGCTAAGCTCAGCTTAAAGGATTTCCTTCAAAACTGAGCAGGAAGATGGTAGTGTACATGCACACCTATGCATGTGTAGTTTTTCTGGACACTCTAAAGGTTTTTATAAAGTTTACTACATAACCGTAAAGCCAGCACCTAATTTCCAATATTGTCGTCAGCAATCAAATTTGAATAATGTTAATCACAGGCCATTCACATTTGGTTTTTGTGCCTGGAAAATTCATCTTGTATAGATGTGATTCTTGGTGGGTAAATTCCGGGAAGCGTTCAGGCTTGACCTGTTTTTTTTTAATAACCAATAAGCACTAACTCTACAACCTGTGAACAGGATTTATGCGGAGCTGTCTGTCAGCCTAACCAAATTAACATCTTTTATGACTCATTCCTGTATTGAAATGAAACCGGATCCATAGTGTAATAGCTTGTTATTTCTGCATGTGACTGCGGCCGCTGGCTGAACAAAACCCTCTGTTAACAAAGGAAAAATTGTGCACATCCGTTTTAATAACAAAGTTGTTTCCAGTTAGGCCACGTGTTCCTAACCCTGGTTCTTTAATAGTGGTGTGCATTAGAACCCAGGTGAAGGAGCTGTTCTCATCATAAATCTTGTTTCATTGTTCAGTGCCAATTTACCGAAATTACAGGGGTTTTTCGTGGCAACTAACGATTTTGAAAATTGTGGCTGAGAGCTTTGGGATTTTTCTGAGAGACTCCCCCAGAGTCCCCGAGCTCCAGCCGGTCTCCTGCAAAGGAAGTGGGAGTGTAATGTAAGCCATTAAGTAGTGCAGTGGATCTACTCTGCCCAACCTTGAGCTGACTCTTTGTGGGCACAGTGGAGGGTTAACAGTCAGTCTTTCTAGACCAGTGGTTCTCAACCTTGGCTGCACATTAGAATCACCTGGGAATCTTTTTAAAATCCTGATTTCTGGGCCTCATCTTCCGGAAATTCTGTTGCTTTGTTACTAATGTTGTGGCCCCACCTCATCACAAAGAAACAGAATTTCCAGAGGACGAGGCCCAGAAATCAGGATTTTAAAAAGATTCCCGGGTGATTCTAATGTGCAGCCAAGGTTGAGAACCACTGCGTCTAGCTGAGTCACGTTGCCAGGTGACACCTCTTAGCTTGACTGTCTTACCTGCTCTGAGGAGAAGTTGTTACGTGGCCCCACATCAAGGGACCCTTTGTATTGTCAGGGTCCAGATAACTGCTAAAGTGTTGTAGCTGGATCCCCCCTCTCTCCTGCCCCAGGAAGAAAAGCCAAGAATCTTTGGTTGTAAAACCGAAGTCCTGAGCTTGCCCCAGCTCGCATGCCCAGAATGAACTGGAGCATTTAAGTAAGAAATGTCTGATTAAATCCTTGAGCCCAATATTATGTTAAAAGTGAAAAGTCATCTAGCGTTTGCTAAATTGTCTCCTCTGAGGAAGAGAATTTAGCGTGAGAACTGCTTTCTATATTTATGAATCATCATTCCTCATCAAAATTGCATAGACGGTGAATTATCAAGTCAACAGCATCAAATAGTCACGTGTGTTAAATAACAAAAATACAACCAAGTACATTTTAAAGATCTAACTGGCTTTGTTGAATAATTCATGAATCGGGCAGCATCCCATCTAGCAAATAGGAGTTCCAAGGAGCCGTACAAGATGGAAGGCTTGTATAGAGAGAAGGGAGAAGGGATTGGAAAGAACTGACAACCTCAGCATCCTTCCGGGGATAAAAAGGGCCTGTATGGAAGATGACCTCATAGGTGCTCATCAGACAATTCCAGACTGACTGGTTAAGATTATATTCCTGGGGAAAGTTGAAATTGCAGTTAGGTTAGGTAGAAAGCCTTGGTTTGGTGATGTGGGTGGGCATAGCCCAAGTGGCTCCATTTGAGGCTTTCTCCACCGCCCCCCCCCCCGCCCCCAACAGATGGTAACTTGAAAAGTTTACTCTCTTTCTTTGCTGTTAGGTATGGCAGTAATTCTGACTCATGCATCAAAACTACTAGATTTTGCAGGTTTAGGATTTTTGAATGTGTCTGAAAAGTCACCTTGTAACTTGTATTTTGTAACCTCGTGCTTGTACCTTTCTAATAAGGCATAATATTTGGCAACTATTTTTAGTTTAATTGCAGCCAGAACGATAGACAGGGAGCCAGCCACATCTCCCTGAGCTTTCAAAGAAAACCTTGCTATGAAGGATGCATTTGGTTGGATTAAATGAAAAGAAAATTTCCTCAAGAAAAGAAATTCACTTAAATTCAGAATATGCTGGATTTTAGCAGAAGCATAGCTGTGCTTGGGTAAGCTTTTGGCTGAAGATGTCTGGGCTAGGCTGGTAGCTAAGCAGCACTATTAAAGTCTCTACCCTGCCAAAATCAAAATCCGAATAGCCCTTTTATTCCTTTCTAAAAAAATAATAATTAAGCACAATTCTGTAGTCATGTATTGCACAATGGGGAGTCAAAGCCCCTTTCTTCCTCCTCAGGAAAGAACAGATCCAGTCATTGATGGAGAGGGAGCCAGCTCTTTTAGCCAGAGCTACTGAGGTTGGGCCCGAAAGTTTCCCAAAGGTCTTCATCCGAATTCCAATCTGTTGTGTTCATTTTTTGAAGTTATACTTTGAAAATTACCCCACTTGAATACAAGTATGGGTCAAAGGACCAAAAGCAGTCTTTAAAGCTGTTTTGGAGGACAGTGATATGGAGAATTCTGCTTAATTTTTTACCATCAAGTGAACCCACATAAAAATTTATTTTTGAGGTTGTTTTTTTAAAAATATGTTTTATTGATTTGAGAGAGAGAGGAAGGGAGAAAAACATCAATCGGCTACCTCCTGCACGCCCCCTCCTGAGGATTGAGCCTGCAACCCAGGCATGTACCCTGATGGGGAATCGGTGAACTCTTAGTGTGTGAGATGACGCTCAACCAACTGAGCCACACCAGCCAAGGCTATTTATGAGTTTTTAAAATGCCTCATGCTAGACATTTAAGGGCCATTCTTTTCTCTCAAGAGTCTATCAAACGAAAATACATGCCTATAATGTGACTTTGGGGGGGAAAGCTCTTCATGAAATTGACATGGATCTTCATAATAGCAGTTGATAAATTTCCCAAACCATCTATACATATAAAACCTAACCAACCATCTGAACAACTGGAACAATCGGAATGACTGCTCAAACATTCGCGATGATATGCACTGACCACCAGGGGGCAGATGCTCAGTTCGTGGTCAGTGGGCTCCCACAGCCAACCTCCCGTGGTCCCTATCCCCAGCTGGCCACCCCTCCCCCGCATAGGCCTCTATCGCCCGCCAAGCCGAGGGACCCCACCCATGCACAAATTCGTGCACCAGGCCTCTAGTTAAAAATAAAATGAAAGAGGAAGTGCAATACATTTCAGAGCCCACTGTTTCAATTGATAAGGGCAGTAAATTGTCAGACCTGTTCCTCTGTGTACATTCCATTCATGAGTAACATATTCTCTTATGTTCAAGCAGGTATTTTGAGTCAAAACATGGACAGAAACCCAGAGGTCAGGCTCCCTGTGGGTCTCGGAGCAGCAGCCTTTACGTGAGCCTAAATACTTAATACTTAGGACTCCTTAAGTGAAATGCACTCAATATTATAGTTCTAGCACCACCCCCCACCCCCATTATTTTAGATCTGCTACAGTTTTGCCTAATTAAGTGTCATTCCCAGTGGCAGCCCTTGGATCTTTATAGCCACTTGGTAACAAATGAAAGTTCCTACTCTGATCATTTTCATCCACGTTTCATTCATCTTAACCCCATGCTTACTAGATTTGATTAGGTAGTAGATCTTGAATTATTAAGGATTTGAAAATGTAGTTCATTTATAAATATATAAAATAATTAAACTAGACTAGCTGCTACCTAGTAGCATTCTTTCTCTGCTTCAGTAAATTTAAATTACCAGAGAAGGAAGACTAGTAGCTGAAATTTCTCTTAACTTACCCTAACCTATGCTGCGATTATTTGAATATATAGACTTCACAGGTAGTTAAAACTTCCTTCCTTCCCTTCCTTCCTTCCTTCCTTCCTTCCTTCCTTCCTTCCACATCCAAACCTGTAGGGAATTTTTATAAGAGTTTATTTGTGTCAAAACTGACAACAATGCTGGGAAACAAGATCTCAAATGCTTTGAGAATGAATTTGCAGTTTCTTGGATGTATTTGGGATAAAGGAGGGAACATAAGGAAGATTACATGGAGGTGGGAGAAAAACCAGGCAGGGATTGAATTACAGGATAGTTATTAAGATTATGTGTTCTCCTGAGGGTGGTTACTCTTCCCAGGGGTCTGGAAAAGGCATTTTAAAGCTTAAGGCAAAGATAAAACTTTACTAGGGAAGTTACAAGCCTGGTATTGACTACTCACCATGACCTGCCCAGTTAGGAATTTATTTACTTTTGCTTAGATTTATTGCAGTGCCTGCCTTTGGTCTGCTCCCTCTCTCTCTCTCTCTCTCTCTCTCTCTCTCTCTCTCTCTCTCTCTCTCGCTATTTTTTTCTCTGCCTGTCTCTGTTGTTCCCAAACATTTTATTTGTAGTCATATTTGCCTACCAGCATTTAAAATGTATTTTTTCTTATTTTAAAAATAATACATGCTAACTTAGAAAACTGAAAATATAGGAAACAGTAAGATGAAAACCCAAATCCCTAATAACCCCATCACCTAGAAATTAAACTCACTTTCAGTTTTATTTCCTTCCAGTCTTTTTGTAAAATTTTACACACACACACACACACACACACACACACACACACTAGTGGCCCATGCATGAATTCATGCACATTGAAAGGAAATTAAAATATTTAACTGCAGCAGTGTTTGACTATATTCTGCACAGTGAGAAAACCTGAAGTCATTTTCAAGGCCCACCATTTCTTACTTTTCAGTCGGGTCAAGTTTCTAAGCTTTCTAAATATCCTTTTTCTGACTAATGAAAAGAAAGGATTCTACTGAGTCTCCTATCTACCTTCTCCAGGACTTTTGTGAGGATCAAATGAGATGAGGCATGTGAAAACGCTTCACAGACATTTGGTTAAAATGTTTGCACCTGTTATAAAGCAAGTCATGTTTCTGGGCTGCAGAAACCGCAAGGAAGCTAGTTGTCGCTAGGGAGAGGAAGCCAGGCATTGCTACGGACGACACTTAGCATATTTTAAAAATAATACATGCTAACTTAGAAAACTGAAAATATAGGAAACAGTAAGATGAAAACCCATGTCGTCCTTAGCATTACCCAGACGACACTTAGCATATTAGCCTTTTACATGTATAGATGGCCTGTCGCTAGGGCGAGGAAGCTGGGCATTGCTATGTGACGTCATTACCCGGTGCCCACAGCAACCGTTTCCAGGCTGGCCACGGAGTCTCGGCAGCGTCGGCTGCGATTTGGTGGGCTGTCACTCCGGGGTGGTGGCGGGGCCTGTGTCCCACTTGGGGGAAGCCGAGTGCTGCTTTGCTAGCCAGGTCTGTGGTGCCATTTCTCTGTGCACATCACGGCAGCTCCTCCATTGAGCATCTGCCGCCTGGTGGCCAATGCCAATGCGTGTCATAGCAAATGGTTGAAAGGTGGGAAGGACACTTAGCATATTAGCCTTTTATGTAGATAGATGTCCATTCACTTATCCATCCTTTTAAGAAAGGCTTATTGAATGCCTTATTGCCAGGCATTTGTGGAAGAAAAACAACAACAACAGACACACAACCAGGTCCTTGTGGAATTCACAATAGAGTGAGTGAGCAGAAAATAAATGTTACTACAATAGATAATGTTAGATGGCATTTAAGAGAAACTAAAGTAGTAGAGGGGATTAGGGAGTATTAGGGTGGGCAGGGAGGGTCAAGTTGTAATAAAATAAATGTAAAAATCTTCCTTAAAAAGCGTTTAGAGCGCAGACTTGAAGGAGGTGAGGTTGGGAATCATGTCTGGAGGACATGCAAGTGCAGGTGGACTAGCAAGTGCAAAGGCCCTGAGGCAGAAGCTGTGTTTGAGGGTGGTTTTTCTTTTATACCAGTAAGGTTTTTTGGGTTTTTTGTTTTGTTTTTTAATGCAGCGATAGTAACTGGAATAAATGGACTATTGTGTAGCTAATTCAGATCATGTTGTACAAGAATATTTCAGGCTGTGAAATCTACCCCTTATTGTTCATTGTAGACTTAAAGCAAGTACAGAGAGAGATACAATGCATCATCCAATATAATTATACGTTGGGACATAAATGTGGTATCTGTGTGTGAAGGGAATATAGGTAGTTTTAATTTTCTTGATTTTGTTTACCAAGTTTATTACTTTTATTCTATAATGAACATGCATAGCCTTTATCATGAGGGGGAGACAAGATATTCAATGAAGGGGGGTGACCCGTTGGGCAGGGTGGGGCCTATGATGGCAGATGTGGGAGGTAGAATGGAACTCCGCAGGCAGCACTGCGTTGGATATTCACCTTACTTAAGTGCCAAAGAGCTGCGGTCCAGAGACGGGGCTCTGGTTACGAGGAGAGAGCCTGGCTGGGCTCCGTCATTGGAAACAAGGTCAGGGACCAGGTCCAGAGAAACCACTGGGCCCAAAGGAGGGGATGGAGCCTCAGAAATCAGCCTGAGGACACTAAGTCTCAGAGGATCGGGTTATAGAAAAATTACTAATGTATTATTAAGTAAGAGGTAAAAATTATTAATGTATCATTAAGTAAATTAAAATCATTAATTTCCAAGGTCAAGTGGTATCTGAAGGATGGGATAACATTTCTGAAATTCTCCTTTTCTATGGCTTAGTGACAAGCCCCAGACTGAGCCTCTGGGTACATGTGAAGGGGCTGAAGTAGGTATTCTCATGATTTAGGTGCCTGTCTTACAAGGAAGTTTTACTTACGTAAAATGTGTAACTTCTTGTGTCATCCAGAGTAAGACAGATATTTATAGTATTGTGCTCAAACTATAGTCTTTGGGCAATTCAAACAAGAATGAATCTGAGAAGGCATGTGTTCTCTTCAGAACAACTCACCCCTGGGTTCTGTTGGCCTGTCCACCTGTCTGTCCATCTATCAGATATCAGCTGTCAATCTATCAGCCTATCAATCTACCTACCTGTACTTATTTCTTAATTATATTTTAATGATCACATTTGATATATTGAAGAACACATGGGATATATACATAGGTTATCAGACATTATAATGAAATGAATACACACGAGCCTTTCCCCCAACCAGGACTGGCGCTATTGTGTCTCCCTACCCCCTTCTGCTGCCTCCCCACACCAGAGGCAAGCATGGTCCTGAATTTTGTGCTATTTCTTTGCTTTTAAAATTATATACATATTTGTGTATGTATACATATAAGTATCTATAAACATACACCTGTTTAAATTACATTGTATGTATTTCTAAATCAACTTTTTGTTTTTGAAGCCTATGAAAATGCGACCATATTTATATTTTCTAGAACTAGTGTCTTAGCGTTAAATGTGTTTCAAGAAGATGACTCCCACATTGCTGTGTATAGCTTTAGTTCATTCCTTTCTGTTGCTGTATCGTATTCCATCACGTGACTATACCACAGTTTATTTAGACCTCTATTTTCACTGGACTTTGGATTTTTTTTAAACCAGCCTGTCCATTGCTTCTGTGAGTTTGAGTATACTCTATGGCCTTACCAAAGATCACAGAAAGAAAATGCCCAACACGTACGTGAATGGTTTCCTGAGCCAGAATGCTGTTGTCAGCATAAGAAACGTCCAAACCTATAGGAATGTTGATGAGTTTATTTGAGCAAGCTGATGACAATTGCCAGGAAGCAAAATCTCAAAGGGTTGAGAAAATGCTCTAGAAAACGGCAGTTATGCCACTTATTTTATATATCAGAATCAAGGGGAAGACTTAAGGGGGTTGCATGAAATTCATTGGTGATAGATGAGGGAGCCAGCCAGGAGAAAGCAACATGGGAAAGTCTCTGGGATTGGATAAAGAGTAAAACAAATAGACACGTACTTCTTGTACGTAGGCGGGTGCAGGATCGTTAACAGTTAGCAGTTAACACAGCAGCAACAACAGTGAGGGACACGGTGGCCTCCTGCTCTGGTAGGAGTCTGGAGAAAGGAAATTACCTTGACATTCCAAAGGTATGTTATCGTAGGTGCAAAAAGATAGTAGACAGGCTCAGTGAAAATGAAGATTGACGTTTGTCAAGGAAGATACTGGCCTAGGACATGACTACCCACTACGACTCACTTTTAGTTGAATGTTTTAATGTCAGACCACCCTGTGTGGTTACTTTAGGTCTCTGAGTTTATAAGGCCCACCATGCAGGCCTCCCCTGAGCTTGCCAGGTTAGTAGGTGGCCCCTTTTCGCCTACACTGTACATTTGAACACTTGTGCAAAATCTGCACCAGTTCTTGGGCTCTGACACCTATTTTACAAATATTTCCTTGCAAGACTGCTCTAGTGTTGGCTGCCACTAGAGGGTGCATAAGAGAAGCTAAGAATAACTTGCCTATGTTGAAACCTAGCAGCTGGCTCCAAAGTGTTATTACTATAGCGTATTTCAACAGGGCAAAAATAGTATTGCTCCTAAAGTTACAAGAAGAAAATACAATTAAAGGTTATGTCAATATCCATAGACATATGCACGTGGGTGCACATAGATTTTAATGTAGTAGCGGGAGTGAAGAAAAGAACAGGGAGTAAGATAAGTGATGGAAGGGTGCCTCCGTGGAGACGAAGACGGACTAAGTGGGAAGGAAACCGACAAATCAGTGACAGATGACTGTGCTTCTTAGTGTAAGAACAAGCTAATGGCTTGGGAGGCCTCCAGGAACCCAGTGGTATGTTGAGTGCACCCCCATGTCTTTCCACTGTCTTATGAAATCTTTTGGAGGTTGTTTATTATGTGCGCCAAAGTCTGTCCTTCCCTAACTGGGCCCTGACTTAGTACTTCTTCCTCTCTTGGAAACGAAGGGAAACATGGGTTTTCCAGAGCTCTAAATATTCTTGAACCGTGAATCCCAGAAAATGGCTTAATTTGCAGTTGTGTGGAGAAAGGACCTCTGCATGAATTGACCCATGAAATGCTGAAGGCAAAGGTCCCTGCTTGTTGAAAAGTGAACAAAAGAAAAAAGGCTGCAGGATTGTGTAGTGTCCGTGGTAGACTGAACACCCTTCCCACCCCCACGAGAGGTGTCTACCTCCTAACGCACAGCCCGTTTTCTGTGTTCCTCCCATGATACAGGGACTTCGCAGATGTGATTAAGTTAAGGATCTTAAGGTGGGGGATGATCCTGGATTATCCTGATGACCCCGTGCCATCATGAGAGGGAGGCATGCAGGCAAAGAGAGAAGATGCGAAGCTGCCGGCTTTGATGATGGACCATGTGCCCTTCGCGGGTTATTTTAGTCATGTCTCCCTTCTAATTGTTTTTTGAAAGAGGAAGGAATATGTAGGAAGGGGGGACGTTGAGGGGGAAAGCATTGTGGAGAGGTATTTGGTCAAAGGAGGAAAAGGGGCATGTGATGTAGCCTTATTGAGTAGATTACATTACTACTCGTGCTGTTCGTTAGGTGTTTTTTTTTTGAAGGCTATTCTTACTTGTGCTTGTTTTTAATACCTGAACAACTGGGAGAGAGAACTTATAATCCTGCAGCCATTTGGCTTGTCTTCTTGGAGAGTATTTTTAAACTATAATTTCAGAGCCATCTAATGCCGTTACAGCATCAACAGTGCTTTCGGCATTCAGTCCTGCTTTAGACCCAGAGGCATTTCATTGCTTCCTCTGACAACACTTTTTGAAAAGATCTTTTCCTTGATGTTTGCCTTGATTAGGGGTGGGAGGGGGTCAGTTGTTTATTAAAATGAGTGATGATATTTTCAGTCATGACTCAGGAGTCATCTGCCTGGGAAAGAAAACTGTCTCAATTCCAACACTTATCAAGCTACATATCCTCAAGTCAGAAATGGATATTTATTTTGAATACATTGCACATTTAAATACTTCTTTTCCCCCTGTGACTAAGTTGGAATGAAATCATCTGGCTTTAAAGGGCTTTTGATGGATGCACCATGCTTGGAATAGAACATGAAGACTCAGTAATCAAGAGAAGTGGGAAAAGAAACTTGTAATTTTAAGTTGAGCAACAAATCTGAAACTGATTTAGGGTCCAAACAGGACTGTCCCAATCTGGGGCCTCATTTAGTTGGAATGGAAAAGGCCGCCCTCCTTCACAGTCTGGTTCATATGCGAGATGTTCAGTAAATGCCTGGTGACTGAATCCGGCCACTTCTACTTCCTCATGGAGGGGAGAAGGGTTCCTGGTTTGAGGAATTTGTATTTTTTGTTGTGGGGTAGGGGGAGGGAATACATGGAAAGTTAGAGGTCAGCTTATAAGTTTGTCTTTGTTCCTTGTTCCCCAACAGTGAAAGGATGCACAGCTGGTAATAAATGAATTTTCTCCCCCTGGTTAGAAAATGGGATCAATATAATCCATAGCCAGAAGTAGTTAGCTAAATTTCTAGGAAAAGTTTTCCTCTTGATACTGGTAACTGATTTCTGGAATGGAAAACAAGTGATTCTCTGGTAAGCAGGGGATTTTGAGAAGCAGAGGGAGGCCAGTGAAGAAGTGGATGAGGCTGCTGTGACCGGGTTGACACCCCAATATTGCATCAATGATGTTGCGCAGTGCTGTTGCCTGAGCTCACTGCCTAGCCCGTGGTCGGCAAACTGCGGCTCACGAGCCACATGCGGCTCTTTGGCCCCTTGAGTGTGGCTCTTCCTAAGCCTTAGGAGTACCCTAATTAAGTTAGTAACAATGTACCTACCTATATAGTTGAAGTTTAAAAAATTTGGCTCTCAAAAGAAATTTCAATCATTGTACTGTTAATATTTGGCTCTGTTGACTAATGAGTTTGCCGACCACTGGCCTAGACTTTGCTTGACCTCTTGGCCTGGGGTTCTCTTCCTGCCCATTCCCCCCATTTGGATTTTAATAATGAGTGTAAGTAGAGGAATTTAATTGGTTGACACAAGTCCTAGGAATATAGACTTGAAGTGTAGGATGAAAGTATAGGTAATCTGAGCCTCTGAAAAAGATTTTAATGGATAATCATAAAGATAATCTGTCCAGCACTCAGATTCCCAGAGAAGAGGTTGCTTGCTAGTCCCCTTGGTTAAATAGTTCTAGCATCTTAGGACCCACTTAGATACAAAGAAGAAATGCCCCCTTTCTTATTCTTTTGGATACTCTTTCCTACTATTACTATTGAGCTCTGAGAGTGGGAGTCCTGAATTACAAGAGTTATTTCAAACTTATTGTTACTTTGGTGTGGGCCATTTTCAGAGAGGAAGGGAAAGGGAGAGATAGAAACATCAATGATGAGAGAGAATCATTGATCAGCTTCTTCCTACATGCCCCCCACTGAGGATTGAGCCCACAACCAGGACATGAGCCCTGACAGGGAATCGAACTATGACCTCCTGGTTCATAGGACAAAGTTCAGTCATTGAGCCACACCATCCAGGCAGTGTGGACCATTTTTAATCATATACTACCTTTGCCAGTTTATATTCTGATATCTTTGGGAAATAGCCACTAACGCGGGTCTGACTTTGTGGTCAGAGCTGGGGGTAAGTGTAGGTCATGTGGCAGGGTCACCCGACATCAAGACACCATCAAGGGCAGAGCCATTAACCAATCCTGATCACCCTCCCCTCCTGGAACCTGATAGATCCTGGCTCCTCATTCATGTTACAGGAGGAGAGAATCCAGACAAAATGCAAAAGTGGCTCTCCATAAGATTTTTTGGTCAAAAAGGCTATAATAATTGTGTTCTCAAGATCCTTTAAAATTTTTAAGCAGCAGTTCATGTGAAAACAAATAGAAACAGGATTGATAATGAATGCATGATGACTCCCTGATTTGCCAGTCTCTTCTCTTTATTGCATAAGGACTTATCATGGTCAGGTTTTGCTGCATAACAAGAATAACAATCACCGTGGCAGACAGCCAGGGTTTATTTCTCGCTCATGATTCTGTAGGTCAGCTGGGATGGATGCATCAGGTATAGGCTGGGCATGGCTCCGAGTTCTGGTTGCATCCAGGTTGCCCCTCACTCTTTCAGCCCTGTTGGCCACAAGGCCATCTAAGGCATATTGTGATACCGGTTTTTATTCTATGTTTAGAACATTTTATATTCACTTATGAGATAGAAGCTTATAAGTCCAGTCTCCCCATTTATTTTTTAAAATGGCTACTTTAACTACCTTTTCCTAACCTTGGTATTTTGTAGGTGCTTCTTGAATTTTTGGCCATAATTATTAATTTTATCCAGAACTAATGTTCAGGAATATACTCAATATGATATTCTTCTCCTTTTCAAAATCAAAACAGTTTTATCCAGTAATAATTTCAGGATGTGATATTGTTGGCAAATTTGATGTCATGATGACATATTTGTGTGTTTTCATTGCATTCAGAGCTAAAGGGCCTTATAAAACCTGCGGTTACAGGATTGAGCATACTGTGTGTCTTTATATTTATAGAAGGACCTCTATACACATTTTGAAAGGAGACTATGGAAGAATCAGATATTCAGGGGTGGGCTAAAGTAGGTAGACTTGTTGTGAGTACGTGCAACAGAGTTAACAAAGCTATTGTAATAATCATACCCTGCATGTCTTTTTAAAAAACATTTTATTGATTTTTTTTTACAGAGAGGAAGGGAGAGGAATAGAGAGTTAGAAACATCGATGAGAGAGAAACGTTGATCAGCTGCCTCCTGCACACCCCCTACTGGGGATGTGCCCGCAACCAAGATACATGCCCTTGACCGGAATTGCACCTGGGATCCTTCAAGTCCGCAGGCCGACACTCTATCCACTGAGCCAAACCAGTCAGGGCCTGCGTGTCTTTTTCCATACAAACAACTGTAAAGATACTTTTGCCCACGCCTGTATGTATTTATCCACCGATTTCGGTAGCCTGAATGAGTGCTGCTGAAACAGGAGTTAAAGTTTCTGTATTACAGATTAAATTCCCATTGTTGGAAACACTCGTGGTTGTTCAGTAAAAGTCAACAGAGAGCCAACTATGACCGAGGCTCTGTGGGAGCATGTTGCAAAGTGAATGTAGAGTGTTTTAAAAATGTTATTTTTATTCTGAAGAAACCAAATGTTCTGATTATAGGAGTTCATTAGCCATCTATTCTTTCCCTCTATAAAGTATCTTTTATCTTGAGCCTGACTCTGAAGTTCTGCACTTGAACCTCTGGCAACATTTGTAAAGGGATGAAGCACTTCATAAATGTCAGCCTTTTTGTTTGAGACTGGAGAACGGGAGGCGACCGTTTCCCTGGGCCCCCTCTAGGTATCTACTGGCTGCTATTCGGGGTTCCTGCTTAAACTCTGAGGCCATGGTCCCTGTTGGTGTCTTAAGCTTGATCAGTGGCCCCATTCTTCCAGCACTTAGTAGACGCCTGCTGTGTATCTGCTGGAGATCTGGCCGAGTACCCATCTCATGCCAGGATCTTGTTGTCGTTCCCTTGATGTCAGAACAAGGGGAGGAGGTCTCAGTGTCAGAGAGGTTGGGAGAAATAACAAGAATGGTACATTGTTAGGCAGAGCCTAAGCTGTGTGTGTCATTTTACTTTTCAAGTGATTCTAAAGAGATTTCATTGCTGTTTGTTCTACATAAAGTGAGGGAGCCTGTGGCCCAGAATAAAAATAGCTGTAAGTATTACATCATCAGAAAAGGTTTTCATTGGTACATCATGCCTTAAGGGAAAGAAGTCCATGATTGTATTTAGATTGATTCTGTTTTGCTTATGGAAATGATCATTTTAAGACAAAATAAGAAAAGGAAGGGGAAGAGATACTTGAAGAAGGCCACAGAATTTATTTTGTACACATTGATCAATATTTCAAAATTGTGGTTTAGTGTTAATTTTTCTGTATACTGAATAAGCACCCTATTTATTCCTGTTTTCCAATCTCTTATTAGAATTATGTCTTCTATTTCAATTATAAAAGCCACTTTGGGTAACATGTTGCTTCTAACAATGTACAATGTTGAATGTTTCTTTGTTAAAAATAGGACATTTCAGGATCTGTGCAGTGGAAAAGCAGAGGCACCAAAGGAAATTTTTTATTTTACTGTTGTTTATTCTTGGGATTTGGTTATTGAACCTCATAGCTTTACTTTTTATGACCCGTGAAGACTGGACTTGCTTAGGTTTTCTCACTGAGGGATAAGGGTTTTAACTCGCCACCCCATACGCACAGGACGTATGTGCTCAGAAAGGTCTTTCTGTTTGGCTTTTCAGAGCCCAGGCGAGCTGATGGCTGTGGGGTGCCCAGCACCCCGGATTGTCTGGAACAGGCACCTGTTTCCCTCGCCTTCCTTTCCCTTGTATGTAATCAGCCTTCGTTCCAAATTACTCATTAACAAGCCTAAGTCTTTCCCAGCTTTGATTTTCCTACAGACCAGAGTGAATCATTCACCGGTATGTGTGACATTCCTGAAGGGCCCAGAATCTAAGGGGTGACAATACTCAATACTGAAGATCCTTTCTGTAATCTCTGAATTCATGGTGGAAAGGAATCCATTCTTTAGCTGTGGCTCGTGCCTGCGGAGGGGAGGAAGGTGCTTCTGTGTGACAATGACATCAGTCCTGAGCTCACTCCAAGTCAAGCCTCATTAGGTTCCTCCCTCCTTCCCACTTAGCAGGCACACTCTGTGCTCTCAGGTTTTATCAATTATTGACTATTCATGACTCTGCTCAATAAACAAGCGGAATAAGGTAATGGACTTGCTCTTAAGAAGTTTGCAAGTGCTTAAAATGCAGCAATAGGATAGAGATCACAGCCATAGGAAAACCTATTGTGTTGGTGATTTTGAGTTGGGGGGAGGGTCTAGGTTGAAAGGAGAAAGCTGTTTGTATTGTACGCCCAGGTCCCCACCCAAAAAGGGTTAGATTTTGGTAAATCTGTTCATCGGATGTCTATTGTTATCAGCAGGCAAATCCTTGGTCCTTATCCAAAAAGCAGTCAAGAATATAAATAAGTCCAGCTGGTGTGGCTCAATGGATTGAGTGTTGTCCCTTGTACCAGAAGGTCGCTGGTTTGATTCCCAGTCACATGCCCAGGTTTTGGGTTCAATTCCCAGTAGGGGCCTTGCAGGAGGCAGCTGATCGATGTTTCTCTCTCTCCCTCTTCCTCTCTCTCTAAAATCAATAAAAACATATTAAAATATTTTTTAAAAATAATGAAAAGAATATAAATAAAATAATCATAAGTTTTACATTTAAAAACATTATTTGAATGTGCATTTCCCTCACGTAGGATTCTTTTCTGTCCGTTTAAAAGTGCCATTCACATTTTCTACTCCCAGAAAACATGACTTTAAAAAGAGAAGTTATTTTAAAACATGTCATTCAGCTTAGTCACATTTAATAAGTGGAGAATCTGGCACCAGTAATTATTTGACATCTACATGTCTGGTGAATAAACTACTCCTTCATTTTGACAATTACTCAAAACATGTTCAAGGCAAGTCAAGGAAGCAGGGAGATCTGCCGTCAGTGACAGTGAGGCGGGGAGCAGGACGCCCCCCCTGGGTGCACTGGCTTTCCCGTGGTGGTTGGGAAGGGACAGGGGGCTCAGGGACAGGGCGGCAGCAGGCAGCCGGTTGTAGGGCAGGAGGAGACAAGCTGGGTGCAGCAGACCAGGGGCTGTGTTTTGACCTTTCCTGACTCGCTCACTAAGTCCCAGCCCTACATTGCGAAACATGTTCTGGAAATTATATCCAGAGGGCACACGTCCCTTTGGTGACAGCTTATTTCTGGATCCCTGGCCTCTGATGACATTCAGAGGTGTGTTTCCCGGCCCATCATCTGATTAGTCACTGAATTGTAAGGACTCTCCCGCTGGCTTTGGGTCAGAGCACGTGAGGACGGGAGCAAAATAACTTGTTTATTTCCTCCAGGCTCATTCTACCAGATCGAGAAGTCAGGGCCGCCCTCTTTCCTCAGCTGTCCCAACTGTTTGGAAATGAAATGCTGGGGCCCTTCCTTGGGAAATGATCTCTAATTCAGAGCTCTTTGAGGCTCCTTGGAGTGACCCGAGAGCTTTGTGTTTGCAGAGATGATTTCTGTCCCTTCTGAAAAATCTTGGAGTACAACATGTGTCCGCGTAGATTCTTACAAGCGATCAAGCCCTTTTGTTCCTCTTTGATTCTAAGGCGAGGTCCATGATGCCACTGGCCAGCTGTCTCAGCAGGTCTCAGTGGTTGTGCCGAGAGTCAGGCCATTGTGGTTAAAACAGACTTGAGTTCAGACCTCTCTCCGTCCTTAGTGTGCTCATCTTTAAAATGGGTGTAATAATAGAAACCCCCTACTGGCGCTTCGGGGATGCTTGGATGAGATCACGTAGGTACAGCATCTAATATACTAGAACGGTGCGCGTTCAGTTCATCTTAGCTGTCTGTCATCGTTATGATTTGTCTTCATTGTATGTGACAAGAGCCCTTGATTGAAAGCCACTTCCATGCTCAGAACAAGACTCCCAGGGAGACCCAAGGGGCACCCTAACCATCCAGCTGCCCAAGGCTCCTTCATCCAAGGCAGCGTCTTCACTTTCCCCTTGAGGTTGGTGGCTTGGCGTGGTCTTTGTTCCCTCTGAGGTTGGCGGCTTGGTTTTCTGGGTGGAATCCAGGCTCCATCTGCTGTGTGTTTTGGTTAAGGTGGGTGTGGGGGTGAGGGTGGGGGAGTTATGTTTCCTCCCTAGGCTGGGGGCTATGCTGCGGCTCAGAAATCTTGTTCTGATTTGAGGCCCTCCCCAAACTCACTGTGTGAGCTCGTAGACATCAGTAAGCTGATCCCAAGTGCCTTCCTGGGAATATTCTTAAATATCCTTGAGAGCTGAGTTCCTCTGTACAGGGTGGGGCAAAAGTAGGTTCACAGCTGTGAGTACCTAAAACAGTTTATTTTTGTATTATTACTTATTAATTGTTGCATTATTTTCACTATGAACACCTGTAAACCTACTTTTGCCCCACCCTCTATTCTGTGCACGTACTTGAGGCTGAGAGCAGGCCCAGGCTGGGCTGTCACTCTCTCCTTAGCGGATAAAAGGCCCGGTGGATGTGAATGCACCTGCCACCCCACATCCATGCCTCACACTGTCCTCCTCCTTTTAAAGAACTAAAGCCTTCCTTTGATCTGTGGTTATATCCACACCCATCTATGCCCCACTTCCATGCCCCACCTTGAAGCTGCTGCAGATGTTGGCAGCTGGCAGCCTTGGAGACCTGGAGGCCCTGGCCTGCAGCTTCAGGCGAATTGTGGGGCCATTTACAGAATCCCCCCACCTCTTTTTCAATTGGTATGTGGCCTGGGCAAGTTTCAAAGCCTCAAAGCCTCATTATTTCATTTTTAATATGTGGAAAATGCTACTTAATTCAGGAGGTCCTGGTGAGGATTAAAGCATACGAAAGCCTGCAAAGTGCCTGGCCCCTTTAAGAGCGCTGTGTACAAGTGGATCTGGTTCACAGCTGTTTGGGACCGGGTGGGGCCGCCCGGCCTTGGAGTGGACACTCTCATCCTAAGGGACCAGGCGGGCAGAGTGGGATTGGCGTGGGCTAGTCAGAGGAGAGCAGGGAAGAGTCTGCAAGGGGATAGGTTGTAATCGGACCTTTTGCCATCTTGGGACTCCTGAGGTGTGAGGTGCAGTGAAGAGCCCAGCCCTTCCTTCAACCACACATACAGACAGCCTCCCCCAAAGAGAGCTCAGTGTGGGGGACCTTGCAGCAAATCTGTATTTGAAAGAACATTCTTTTAGTTTGCCAGCATGCTCCTCAAAAAGGAGAGTCTGAGATGACCTTGGAAGCCCATTCGTTTCTAAAACATTCCAACTCTTATTTCAATTTATGAAAAAAACACGATCTCGGGCATCCTTTTGCTTTGGTGCCACCAACACTGTGCAGTGATCTGCAGGCTCCTGGCAGACGGCTGTACCATGCCACGGTGACTCATGGGTTTTCCATCCAGTGTATCTGGCACATCAGTGGCGTTCGCGTTTCCTGTTGGGTGGGATGAGGAAAAATGAAATGAGAGACATATGTTTGTCCTGAGACCCGTGTGTCTTGGTGGTGAAGTTAAAAGGTGTTGAAGTATTGACATATCCAGGTCCCGGGGGTGACCCAGGTAGGCCATTTTATGTTTTGGGAGGTGATCCACTTCTGCTGACTCATAAGCTTTGTCACTGTCATTGCCACTGTGAGCCGTCGGATTCTTCCTAGTTGAAGCCTCAGGAGGGAGTTTGGGTTTTAATTAACACCGTCCAGCTTCAGGGCATTGTGTGAGAGGCTCTCTCTGGGAATGAACGAGGGGGTCCCCATATGTTTCTCATCCCAACATTTGGATGGTTCAAGGCGGGCTCCCAAGGAGATAAAGGGCGTGTAAAACGCTTGCTTTGTATGCTCCCTGTGACTTGAGTTCTGGAAGATACAGATGGCAGTGTGCTCTCTGCCACCCCAATGCAGCGTGCATCTAAAGACCACAGTGCCCACTGGGCAGCTGGCGGTCTGTGCCCTGAGCATCACTGAGATCACACAGAGCACTCAAATAGCATAAGGACTGATGCTGCCTGAAAATTGATTTGCCCTGGCCTGTGTGGCTCAGTTGGGCATCGTCCCATGCACCAAAAGGTTGCTGGTTCAATTCCCCGTCAGGGCACATGCCTGGGTTGGGGGCTCGATCCTTGGTAGGGGGCATGCAGGAGGCAGCCGATCCATATTTCACTCTCACATTGATGTTTTTCTCTCTCTCGCTCCCTTCCTCTCTCTCTAAACAAAAATTTAAAAAAAAAATAAGAAAAAAAATATTTGTATGTATTTGAAAGTAGGGATGGGAGGAGAGAGGGAGAAAGACAAGAAAACCAATATAGGCATTCTGTTTTTAAATTTACCTCATGAGGACCCAACTTCTCATAGCTCTTAACAGAATGAGCCTTTATGTGTTTGTTTATGCTTCACTGGTTTAATATCCAGCTTCTCCACCACCCTGGGAGCTCCATGAAGCAGAGAATGTGCCTCCCATATTCATCCATGTCTCTCTGGGACTTAGCACAGTGCTGGGCACTTAAAGTACTCAATTAAAGATGATTGATGAGCCGAAACCGGTTTGGCTCAGTGGATAGAGCGTCGGCCTGCGGACTGAAAGGTCCCAGGTTCGATTCCGGTCAAGGGCATGTACCTGGGTTGCGGGCATATCCCCAGTGGGAGATGTGCAGGAGGCAGCTGATCGATGTTTCTCTCTCATCGATGTTTCTAACTCTCTATCCCTCTCCCTTCCTCTCTGTAAAAAATCAATAAAATATATTAAAAAAAAAAAAAAAAGATGGTTGATGAATGAGCGAGCGCGGAATCCTGTGCCCATAGGAGACCATCATTTCCAGAGAAGAAAATGGTAGCAGAAGACACTGCCCTTTGGAAGTGTGGTAGGGATATGTTATCGCTGTAGCCACCCCTGGTACAGAGTCTTTTTCTGTGGGGGCTTCTACTCTTCGCAAATCGATGAGATGGAGGTTCCAGGTCTGATGTGAAAAGTGGCCAGTGAAGTCTCTGAAAAGGAAAATGAGAGCTGGCTGGTATTGAAGTGTGAATGTTGATATGAGGACAGAAATACCCGGGCTACCCCTTCTGATTCATTCACACATTATCACATGATGGCCTTGGCCTTGATAAGGTTGGCTGAAACAGGCAGGGTAATCTCTCCTCTCTACACGCTCTATACGTCCTCACCACCCAGCGGGGGATGGGCGAGTGTGGAGTGCTCTGCACTCCAAACGATAACCTTGGGGAGCAGCTCTGCACGGCTCCAAACCAGTGGGCAACTCCTATCTCAATTCTTAGAGTGCATGTAGGCAGTGTTGTTCTCACACAGAATTAGAATGGGGAATAGGTGATGTCATACACGTTAGTCTCCCAACTCAAAACACCCTCGAAGCTCAGTTTTTTGGTTGGTAAAATGTTCATTATTGTGAATCCGTGGGAATAAGGAAAAGGGTGTCATGCCACTCTTTCTGGATGTCTTGGACTTTGGAGGGACTTGCCCATGAAGGGGATTTCCTGCCTCATGGGTCTGCACTTTTCCAGTGTAGAAGCTGGCGTTCCCTTTCCTGGACGCCCTCGGAGCAAGGGTGTAGGCATGTGACCCGGGCTCCACAGCCAGATGCACGGACGTCACACTTGGAATTGGAAGCCGGTCATGAAAGAAGCAGGCTTCGAGGAACCCATTCTGGTGAGGGTTGCGGTCTGCACGCCCATTTTCCAAGATGGCCATGATGAAGGCTCCTGAGTATCCAGCATTCTGCGAGCTGCCGGCTGTTCCCACTGCGATTTCTGGCGGAACCATTCTGTGCTGACATTTGGGCTGCGTTTTGACCTGTTCAACCAGAGGAAGCCCATCTTGGTTTGCCACCAGGAACCCTGGACACTGTGGGTCATTCTAAGCACCTCCGAGGGTGTGAAATAACCCCATAACCACCATGGGGACCCCTATCGGACCTCTGCTGGTTACCATGGAAAATCCTCCCTTCCTTCCTGAGCATCTCTCAAGAAAGGCTTGGCTCTGGAGACCTCTATGTTGGTCTGCCTTGGACAGAGTATTCCCCTCCACACACACACACACTTGAAATTTGGCACTTGTCTTGGGAAGTGGGGAGGAATGGAGTACTGATTCCAAAGTATCTATCTTCAGAGTTGGCATTGTTTTAAATTCCATCCCAGTCTTTCACATGCATTATATCAGCTCTAACAGTTTACAAAACAAAGATACTAATAAACCATGAAGGGAACCTAGCTTGCTCTCCCAAGGCCAACGTACACCATAGTCACCCTGGCTATAACTTTGTGCAGGGAATGCATGCAGTTAGGTCCATGTTGGCTCATTTGTAAAAGTTTCTGCAGAAATATGTAGGTAATACAGGCATTCTTTGTAAAAAAAATTTTTTAATGGCATCTAGATAATTGCTCTACTCTTTCTCTTTATTGTTTGCATGAGAAAACTACAGGAGGAAACAAAAAGGAAAAAGCAAAAGCATTTGAACCCTAAAAAGTAGATTGAGAGGAAACCTGTGATGTTCTAGAAAGTTCTAAACAGCCAAAGATTCAAGTGACAAATAAGCTCCTAACATTCAGTGCCATTGGGTCTCCATTAGATGTCAGGACACGTTTGATCTCCGTGTGTCTGTTTTTTAAGGATTATTTTCTGAGGCTTAGGAGGACATGGGTCCATTCCCCCCACCCTAGCAGTCTGAGGTGGGCCAGCCCTGGAAGCTCTGACATATTCCCCGAAGCTCTCCTAACGCATGCCACTTCCTCTGGTGTAAAGGAACCTTACATTTGGCGGAAGGGCACGTACAAGCCTAATTGGGAAATAGAAATCCAGGCTTAGTGGAACCTCATAGTCCTCCTGACATTCTTTCTAACCACTCCCCCTTCTCTGTCCTCAGATGGGCCATGATTTGTCTTACTTCCACCCCCTCTCAACGCCAGCCCCAGCACATCCTTTACCATCACTGACACATCACCCCCCAGGAGACTTTTTCGCCCACCACAGCCCCCCAAGCCTGTGACTCTCCATATCTGTCCTTTCCCTATCGTAATTGAGCCCATCACATTGCTTTGTAATTGCTTGTTGATTTATCTGTGTTCTTCACAGACTTAAACTTGGTGATGACAGGGACCCTTTTTGATCATTGCCCCCTTAGTGCCTGGCCTGTGGTTGGCGTCAGTAAGCTGTTATTAAGTGAATCAGTCATTTCACAAAACTGTTTAGTTAATAAACATCTAGGTGAGTCTGGAACTGTGCTCTCTATGAGCAATGGGTGATTCAAGAGAGGAAAATCATATCCCCGGCTCAGCCATTTGCAAGCTCCTGTGGCCTTGGGGAAGACACTTTGCCTGTCAGCCTCAGTCTCCTTATCTGTGAAATGGGATAAGAACACCACCTTCTTCAAGACTTTTTAAGGATTCTATGAAACAGTTAACATAAAGCTCTTCACATGTAGTAAATACTCCTGTGCTGCTGCATTATTACCTGTCACCAAGGGCTGAGCTGGCCAGTAGTAATGAGGCACCACAAATGAAAGAATAGGAAATCTAAAAAGTAGGTTTATTCATTCTTTCCTTATGTTGATATTCTGATGAAAGTCAGAGAAGGGAAAGATCATTGCAATTGGAGAGAACCACATGAAAAATCTCTTTATCTCTTGAGCATTTGTTAAAGCAAACACTTAAGTAGGACAGTCTAAATTCCAGCACTGCTCTCAGAATTTTGCATGTTAACATTCTCATGCAATTTTATATACTTAATTCAGTCCAGTTGACTTTACAACATGTACAAGTGCATTGTCTTCACAACTGTATGAAGTACTATTGTTAACCCATTTTACAGTTGAGGAAATAAGCACAGAGAGGCTAAGTAACTTGCCTGAGATCACACAGCTAGTAGGTAGGTAGAGCCAGCATCAGAATCCAGGCAGGCTTGCTCCAGGAGTCACTTGGCAGAATTGCCCCTCGGATCACATGCGCTGTGCCCAATGCAGTGAGGGGCCTGGATGCTGGAGACTCTGTCCTTCAGTGGTTCACTGCTCAGGCCAGGAGTTGCAGTCCTATTGAGAAATAAACAAAATTTGGCACACACAGTTGAGGACGAGAGCCAGGTGGGTTTCCTGGAAACAGTCTGTAAGGTAGAGATCAGCATACAGCCCGTTTACTAGGGTCTGCACCTGAGAAGGGAGGAAGAGGAGGGGCGGGCAGAGGGGAAATGGAGCTCTCCTGCGGCCTGGCCTTCTGGGCCAGAGAGAACCGGATCAAATGATGGAGAGAGGACAGGGCACAGCTCTCTGGATGCAGGTCAAGCTATGTTAGGCTTCACTTGGACTTCACACTGATTAGAACAGAGAGGTTGAAGACGAACCTGAGCATGATGCAAGATAAATGCAAATAGTGTCGTGAGGCTAGTGTCTGTGCACCTGAAGGACTCTCAAGGTTAAAGTCAGTTTCTGCCCTGTTCCACGTCCAGGTGAACTGAACAAAATGCACAGCAATACAATGAGAAGCGTGAAAAGAAATGAGCTAACGTAGCTGAACTAGCTGTGCATTACTTATCAAGACGTCTGATTTACTCTGAGGTTTACAGCTTGCTGTTGGACGATGCCCCCAAATGACCCTGTGGCTGCCTTCAAGGGGATGGTGAGAATATTCGATCAGATGTTGGTGCATTGAAAGGAGTGTTTCTGATTTATTCAATTACCACATTAACAGCAAGTGCTGCTGGTTTGATTTGCACCTGATCTGATAAGAAGCTAATTATACGACAGGGTGACCCACGTGGCAGGACGATTTCAGTCATAGCAACACAATATTTATCTGGGCAGCAAACAGTCAAGCTGCTAATTCAAGATGCAACCTTTTCCAGAGGCTTAGCCAATGCAGTAAAAAACATCCTTTCTCCATCCCACATACAGACAGACACGCTCCAGTTCTAAGGAACACCACCACAGGTTACTGTCAACTTCCAGGTTAGAATTTATTTCCCGATGAAATATGAAATAATATAGTTAGTATTTATATTAAATAATCTCCACTAAAAAGTAGGATCAATTGCAGGATACCAAAACACAGTATAACAGACTTTGTTTGCATTTGTAGAATTTTAAAAGTTAGAATTCCAGACTTTATCTTTTTGTTGTTGTAGATTTTATCTGATTACAAAAGGAATATGTATGTGGGGAAAATTTCAAAAATATTTAAAGCACACAAAAGAAAGGGCTAGTCACTATTACTCATAGGGCTAGTCACTATTACTATTGGGGTACATAATTCCTTCCAGATGTTTTTCTCTAATCAGTTACAGATGGACACATACTCTAATTTGTGCTGGATATGTATATATTATACAGCAGTTGGCCAATTATGGCTCAAACTCATTTGTTTACGTTTTGTCTACATTACAACCGTGGAGTTGAGTAGTTCTGACAGATATTGACTTTGTGGCTGTTTACAGAAAAGGTTTCAACCTGTTTAATATGTAAAGCATCCCATCAAAAATGGGCTTTTAGGAACTTTATGGTATTCAGATGAGTGGATTGAAGTCATATTTGATTTCACCACGTCCCTAATCCACACATTTAGTCCATCAGTGAAACTGCTTGGCTCCATCACCATAAGGTATCCTAGACCCCCGCTCTATCATCACCTTGGACCTGCGTGGGATCTCACCCCCAACTGGCCCTCAGGCCTTCTCTTGATCCTGAAGAGCTAGCTGGCTTCCAAACACCAGCCAGAGATATTCCGAAGACTTCCTGTTCTGCATGGAGTGCAGTGTGTGCCTGGCAAGAGCGGACCACAAGTGGAGGCAGTGGTCCTCCTCTCCAGCGTGATCTAGGAGAGGCCTGTGGCCATCCTGAGTCTACGGCTTCCTGCTTGTAATTCAGAGGGTACAATTTCCTACTCAAGCTATTGCAACTGCTGTCAAAAATCACTATTTGATAATTTAGTTATGTTGATATATATAAAATCTTATATACATGTTAGTTTAAAAATGCTGCTTTCCCTATTCTCTCTTCATGTCAGTTTTATTGAAACTGGGGCCACTCTTTGAGCCTAATACATTTTCCAGAACATGTCATCTTCATTCCTAAGTTGTGTTAGAGGACTTTATAAAAGTAGAGTCACTGGAAATTGTACCAACAACTATTTCAATCAAACTTTTTTTTTCTAGTTTTATTTATTTATTTTAATTAAATCTTTATTGTTCAGATTATTATATTTGTTCCTCTTTTTTCCCCCTAGAACTCCCCTCCTCCCAGTTCCTGCCCCACCATCCGCCCTCACTCCCCACCCACTGTCCTCATCCATAGGTGCACGATTTTTGTCCAGTCTCTTCCCGCATCTCCCACACCCCTTTCCCCCCCAAGAATAGTCAGTCCATTCCCTTTCTATGTCCCTGATTCTATTATGATCACCAGATTATTTATTCACTTGATTCTTAGATTCTCTTGTTGATAGATGCATGTTTGTTGTTCATAATTTGTATCTTTACCTTTTTCTTCTTCTTCCTCTTCTTAAAGCATTTCATATAATACTGGTTTGGTGGTGATGAACTCCTTTAGCTTTTCCTTATCTGTGAAGCTCTTTGTCTGACCTTCATTTCTGAATGATAGCTTTGCTGGATAAAGTAATCTTGGTTGTAGGTTCTTGGTATTCATCACTTTGAATATTTCTTGCCATTCCCTTCTGGCCTGCAAAGTTTCTGTTGAGAAATCAGCTGACAGTTGTATGGGTACTCCCTTGTAGGTAACTGAGTTTCTTTCTCTTGCTGCTCTTGAGTCTCTCTTTGTCTTCTGCTCTTGGCATTTTAATTATGATGTGTCTTGGTGTGGTCCTCTTTGGATTACTTTTGTTTGGGGTTCTCTGTGCTTCCTGGACTTGTAAATCTATTTCTTTCACCAGGTAGAGGAAGTTTTCTGTCATTATTTCTTCAAATAGGTTTTCAATATCTTGCTCTCTCTCATCTTCTGGCACCCCTATAATTCTGATGTTTGTACGCTTGAAGCTGTCCCAGAGGCTCCTTACACTATCTTCGTATTTTCGGATTCTTTTTTCATTTTGCTTTTCTGGTTGGGTGTTTTTAGCTTCTTCGCATTTCAAATCTTTGCCTTGATTCTTGCGGTCCTCTGGTCTGCTGTTGGGAGTCTGTATAATATTCGTTATTTCAGTCCGTGTATGTTTAATTTCTAGTTGGTTCTTTATCATAACATCGAGGGTCTCATTGGATTTGTTGAGGATCTCAGTAACTTTATCGGTGGCTTCTAGACAGTTCTTGAGAGACCTTAAAAGTGTGGTTCTGAACTGAATATCCTCCATTGACAGTTTTGTCCTTTTTCTTTGTCTCCGCATTTTTTATGCTTTCTTGGTGCACCCCCTAGTGGTCTTTGTGTGCAGTCCTCCCGTAGTTAAGCCTTGATTGTTGTAGTTAATACTAGGGGGATTTGACCTCCAGGCCAGCTGGCTGTGAGAATCAGCTGTGTCTGCAATGGGAAAACTTCTGTCCTCTAGGGAGGTGCTAATCTAGCCTTTGCCTGAGGCTATCTGGCAAATGGCTCTGCGCAGGGCTTGGGTGGGGCGGGTGGGTCGCTTGGGCTCGGGATCAACAGGGTGGGCCTGAGAGAGCAGTTATGGCGGCTCTCAGTTCCGTCCCTAGGGGCTCTGCCTCACAGAGTCCCAGCAACCGCCGCAAACCTCGGAGAGAAAGCTGCCTTCGAGTTCCAACTGAAGCCAGACAGTCCCGCTTCTCCCATTTGAGTCTGGGTCCCTAGAGACTTGCCCAGATCTGGAGCTCAGAATCTGAGACTCCCTCCCGATTGAAAGCACCAACTGCGCCCTCCGCCGCCAGCCCGCTCTGCGCGCACTCCGTACCTGAGTATTTCACTTCAGCACTGCGCCTCCTCTGAGTCTGGGTATGATATTCTCTTTCCTCCTAGTTGTAGAATTTCCACTCAGCCAGCCTTCCTGTGGTTCTGGATGATGTCCGTTCCATCTTTTAGGTGTATTTTGATTTGGTTGTTCAAGGCAGCAATCTCCGGCGTTAACCTATGCCGCCATCTTGGTTCCGCCTAGTTTTATTTTTTTTGTCCAGTTTTGTTAAGATATAATTAACATAAAAAGTGTAAAAGTTTCAGGTGTACAATATAATGATTTATATAAGTACTAGAGGCCCGGTGCACAAAATTCATGCACGGGAGCAGGGAGAGTCCCTCAACCAGGCCTGCACCCTCTCCAATCCGGGACCCCTCGAGGGATGTCCAACTGCCAGTTTAGGCCCGATCCCTGTGGGGCAATCTGGGACTGCTGGCTCCTAACCACTCACCTGCCTGCCGGCCTTATCACTCCTAACTGCTCTCCCCTACTGGTCTGATTGTCCCTAACTGCTCTCCCCTGCTGACCTGATCGCCCCTAACTGCCCTCCCCTGCTGGCCTGATCACCCCTAGCTGCTCTCCCCTGCTGGCCTGATCACTCCTAACTGCTCTCCCCTGCCGGCTTGATGGCCCCTAACCACCTCTGTCTTGGCCCCCACCACTGTGGCTTTGTCTGGAAGACATCTCGTCTAATTAGCATATTACCCTTTTATTAGTATAGATATGTTGGAAAATGGTTACCACAATAAGTCTAGTTAACATCCATCAATCTCACAGAGTTGAAATTTCAGGGGGCAACATTTTAAAATCTACTGTCTTAGCAAGTTTCAAATATTACAGGTCAGTATTGTTAACTGTAGGCACCATGCTCTACATTACATTTCCAGAACTTATTTGTCTTATAACTGGAAGTTTGTACCTTTTGACCACCTTCACCCAAGTCCTCACCTCCCATCCCCGTCTGTTGCTCAGTCTTCATAACATGACCACTCACTATATTACTGTTTGAAGAAATTTTGAAACGCTTATTTATAATAACACTGAGCCCCTTCAGTTATGAGCTTACCCCCCACAGATAATGAAATCGGTGATAAATGTCTTTATCTTCAATTACATTATTATTGTTATTAACATTGTTAATATATAATATTATAATAATATGCCACTTCTGCCAGGTAACCTCTGTGACATCTAAAAGCTTCCTAAACTAGCACTGACTGATGTCATTTCAGCCGTTCTTCCTCCCCCAGTGCTTCTCTATTCTAAAGGAAGAAATTAAATGCGCAGCCCTGGTATATCTCAGATTTGGTAACATCACAAACTGTGGCCACCTCCTCGGCCTGAGAGATAATTTTAAGTAAAACAAAGCCAAGCATGTTTTTAGAGACAGGTAATAAGTGGACAGTTATTACCCTGTGGACTCTGTGAGGCACTGCCAGGTCCCCCTTTGGGATGGAATCCTGCCTGACCAGTACACCTAGGAACCCAAGGTCTGCTCTTCCTCCGTCTCCCTGCTTTGCCTAAAGGGCTGCCACAAATATCTGGGGGCCGTGGACACACAGGGCCAAGAAAGGCACCATCTCGTCCACTGAAGCCTGTTTCTCAGGCTGAAGTCCCAGGAAGAGCCTTACTCTGCCTTTAGGGTTTGTAAGTCTATGTTATTGGGAAGCCCTTAAAAAGAGCTATTTCTCATTGTTGGTGAGACTCCCTGTTTATCTCCTCACCTGAAAACAGTTGCACTTTCATGGGGAGAAGGGGACCTCATCATCCTAGAAGACATGTGTAAGCACAGTGCCCCCCCCCCACCTCCTTGCACATCCATCCAGAGACGGGGTGGAAAACACGTTTCCTGGCCGAGGTCACAGCTCTGACACAGCGTGGCCCTTACTCTTCGCTTATATTTAGGACTGAGGTGACGTTTCCATTTTAAGCTGGATCAAGAGGAGTCTTAAATAGGTCATTGACCCCCACAGATTTTACTGTCTTATTAAAAAATATAAAGTCAAGTTTGAGATAAAAACTTGACATTGGTTGTAAATGAGCAGACTGAGAGCCGCCCCTGGCGGCGTGAATCCGCGGAGAGAACCCGTGATGAGGTGTGTGTATGGCATTGCCACGGTTTGATGCTAAAAGTGGGTACAGCTAAAGAGGCCAAGTCTCGTTTCCATTTTTAAACTGCGGACTTCCTCTAATACTCAAAATAGGAAAGAAACATGAAAGGCAAGGTGAATAGCACACGCGGAAAGGAAATCTGAACTTGGTTTCAATCCTGGAAATTTTATCAGAGTGAGGGAAAAGGTGGCAAGTTGCCAAGGCTTTCCGAAGAACACACTGGTGGTAGCTCACGTGTGCACACAGCTCACCTCCGAGGACACGGCTCTCAGCATCTGGCGCCCCACAGAGGCGGGAGCACCTGCAGCGGGTGCCCTGTCTTGTGTGTGTCCTTAGAGATGGGCGCACGTGTGTGGGTACAGCCTTTTGTTCCCCTGTGTCGGGCCACTTTCCTTCTGGGTTCACATGGTGTCGCCTGGTGGCTGGTGCTGACGGAGGGTGGAAAGGAAGTCAGATAGTCTTAGAGGCGACTGGGTGCATTGTAAACACCGAGCTCAGTGCATAGTTGGGCAAGTCTCATGGAGCAGTGTCAGCAGGGCCAAGAGGTGGCCTCTCCTGGTCTCGTAAGGGGTTAGAGGAGGAGCTTGTGGCTGGAACAATTTGAGCAACTGTATCAATAACATGAGCCCCTGATGTGATGTGATGTGATGTGATGTGATGTGATCAGAGGGGTCCTTCAGCTTGGAGGTTTTCTTCTCCCAAACCCATAACCTCAGTCTACATGTAAGAAACAAAACAAATTCAAACTGAGGAACATTTTTCAGAATACCTATGTCTACAAAATATTCCTCAAAACTGTCAAGGTCATAAAACCAAGAAAAGACTGAGCAAATCTTAGACCACAGTAGACTAAGGGGATACGATGTCTGATTGCATCTGGTGCCCTGCATGGGGTCCTGGAAGAGAAGAAGGACCTTAGTGAAACACAAAGTTCAGAGTTTAGTTCAGACGAATGTACCAATGTTGGTTTTTAGTTTCCACAAACATACTGTGGAAGTGAGAGATGCTGACCCAGGGGGAGCTGGGTGAAGGGTACATGTGAGTTCCCTGTGCTTCCTCTGCAACTGTTCTAGAAAGCTAAAATTCTACCCAAACAAAAAGTCCATTAAAATAGAGCAAGTTTGTTATGCTTATAGGAGAGAGGTGCTGGAGGAAACCCCTCACGAGGAATGGTTGTGGAGACAGGAAACTGGGGATTAACCTCGTCAGAGTCTCACTGGGCCCAGGTTCTCTTCTGAGGCTCTTCAGGGTTCAGGTTTTGGATTTCTTCCTTTTTGCTGTTCATTGAAGGCGTTTTCCTCAGACCTGGTGGGAATGAAGTCACTTATGAGACACCTTCAAGTTGTATCATTTGGAACCCTGAGGTGGCCTGAAGGAGATACATGTTTCTGAGAGGCTAGATTTATTGACAGACAGACAGACAGACGGACAGACAGACAGACAGACGGACAGACAGAGTGGTTGAGGCAATAAGGAGACCTGCCCATGAAGTTGTTGGCGGGATCTGTCCTTCTACGAGAAGCAGTTATGAGGTCTCTTAAGTCAAGGCCGACTTCTTTCCCACTTACCAGGATTTGCAGATGCTCAGCTTTTCTTATAACAAAAGCTGCTAAAGGGGCTGCTTCCTCTTCAAAAATGCCTCCAGGCTGTAGGATATTGGGCCGGGGAGCATATTTCCTCAAATACCATTGCCGGGAGGAGACATTCTTTCAATGTCTGAAGGGATTTCTCATCCCCAACCAAGGCTGGGTCAGCAGGTGGAGCTCAGCCAGCCAAGACCACAATGGTGTCACTTGGTGCAAAGGAAAAGGGATAGAAGGAGGCTTTCTGGCCACCCAACCCATCACCTCAAAACTAATCTGGAAATAATGATTCCCTGTTGCAGGCCTAGTCAGGCGGAAAGTCTCCAGTGCAGTTTGGCTTCTCCACTGGGTAAACGTTAGCCAAGAAGCATCCTATCAGGTGCTATGTAGGAATGAAAAGTAATTTTTAACATTGATCTACAGAACATATGATAAGGAAGATCAACATATAACAGACGTATTACGTAATTCATAGTTAAACTGAAGGTTATTATTGCCCTCTATCTTTCATTGTATTTTTAAGCTCAAGAGATAAGATTTGTTTTGAGCTGTGTGCCACTCTTGTTCACTCAGTCCAGATTTTTACAGCCCACAAAGACCTCTGTTTCTAGGATTTGTGATCTTAGAAATTTTCCATTTCCTTATGCTTGCTAAAAGCAGTGAGGTCTGCCAGACTTCTTTTTCTCCTCTGGCTATGTGTTCTAAATTTCTTGGAACCAAAGACCTTTGCCCCTGAAATATACATAGAGCCTTTGAAGAGAGCTTTACATAAGCAAGCAAAACTATTCAGGAACAGGTGTGTGCTGTGGAGGTAAGCTTGAACCAATGGTAACGTTTGGCCCCCTAGGGAATTTGATTTCTACCAGTGTCTGTACTTCTGTTGGAGTTTTATAGAGTTTTTTGGATGGAGTAGGAGTTGGGGAAGGATGAGAAGAAGAGGAGATAAGGAAAGAAATTGGCTTGATACAGAAGCATATCAACTATGTTTTAAGAAGAGAAGGAATGAGTAAGTAGGCAGGAACAAAACCAATCTCAGGTGACTACAGCGCCTCAGAGAGGGGGATCACAAACAAGAGTTTGTAGGGACCGCGTTTAGTGCAATGAAATGGGTCTCAGTAAACACAGGATATAATAAAAAACAAGCCAGTGACGTAGGGTGATGACGCATGAGGTCGGAGCACCAGCCTCGTTTCATGTGGTCCTTCCTTAAGCAGTCGCTGAAGGGCGCTTTCCCTCTCCATGTTTTCCGAGGCTACTCCTATACTCACTTCATTCACTTCCTGCTCTTCCCCATCCGCTGTCACCCACCGTCCTGCTGATGAGTGGGCAGATGTGTTATTTGTGGAGTTTACATGCCCCCCCCCTTAGATTAAAAAAATTTTTAAAGGATCAAATGACCCTGTATGTACATGGTGTCAATGATGCATTTGGTAATGACGGGTAAACAACGTGCCACACCACTAAGATGGTCCCCTCTCCTTTCTACTTGGTGGAATCCTACTGAGACTTGTCCTACATTCGTGGCTTTCAAAGCGATAAAAGCTTCCCCACCCCAAATGCTATGTTATACCAGTAATCAAAAGAGTTACTCGGATCTGTAATTCTCTCAACAGCAGATCACCTCACTTTGCTGAGCCTGTTTCAGTGTCTGTGGCCCTCAGGGGCTCTCTGTCCTATTCTCCAGGATGCCCAGTGAACTTCAGGTCAGCAGTGATGAGGGAATCCTTGGCACCCCAACCCCTGCAGGGCTGAAGGCGGCCTTGATTCGAGGAAGCCACCCACTATGTCAGTCTATCTGTGCTATTCGTGTTTTCCCTTCTTGTCCTTTGATTTCAGTAATGAACACAAATATACCAAAGGGGAATTCATGGTTGAAGCAAGTAATTTTTTTTATATTAAATGTATTGGGGTGACATTGGTTAATAAGATTACATAGGTTTCAAGTGTACAAGTCTATGACACATGATCCGTATATTGCATTGTGTGCCCACCACCCAAAGTCAAATCATCTTCTGTCACCATATATTTGGCCCCCTTTACTCCTTACTCCCTTCTCCCCTTTTCCTCTGGTCACCACCATACTGTTGTCTGTGTGTATGAGATTTGGTTTGCTTGTTTTTCTTGTTGGAAGCCAGTAAGTACAAAATGCATGAAGGAGTGCTTAAAGGAAATGTTTTAGTCACTATTTCATGGTAGTAATGGGCAGTTCAGCTGTTGCCGCACCGATCAGTTAGCGGCCCTTTAAAATTGAGAGGCAGCTTTCAGGGACATACTCAGTCTGTAGTAACCAGCAGCTAAGTTCAGCAGCAGCTGGGCTCGGATAGTCAAGAAGTAGTAAACTAGACACTTAGGAGAACGAAAGGTAAAATTAATGGGAAAGAATGGTCAGATCTGAGAGTTAGAGAATTGGCACTTTTTGTTAAGATTAAATAAAAGTACAGCAGTATTCTCACTGATCATATTTTCAGTGCTTCACCTTTAAGTTCCTTAATCCTCACATTTCTAACAACACAGCCCATTGCTTTAGTGCTGAGAGGCTCCTGCCCAGCTTGCTCTTCAGAGCTCTGCTGATGGCTGTTTTCTTTCAAGGTCAGCGGTTTTTGAGTTGTGTGTGCAGGTATCTGCACCGACTTAACCTTCGACTTTGAGGTCCACAACTGTAGATCATGTATGAAATACTGAAGAAATGTCTTGAATTGTGACATGCGTGTACCACAAAACAGTTAACACTACCGAAGGAAAGCAGATGGTGTGATTTGTTTTGACTTTTCACTTCTTTAATGCACTAGAAGTCACTCTGAAACATAAAGGTGAAATACACATTAGCTATAGATGTATTGCTAGGATCCGCTATAACGTGACCATGGAATACAGGCATTTTTTAAAAAAGAAAGGTAGCCCTAATCGGTTTGGCTCAGTGGATAGAGCGTCCGCCTGTGGACTGAAGGGTCCCAGGTTCGATTCCGGTCAAGGGCATGTACCTTGGTTGTAGGCACATCCCCAGTAGGGGGTGTGCAGGAGGCAGCTAATCGGTGTTTCTCTCTCATCGATGTTTCTAACTCTCTATCCCTCTCCCTTCCTCTCTGTAAAAGTCAATAAAATATATTTTTTTAAAAAAAGAAAGGTATATTGTTTCTTAATAATTAGATCTTGCTTACTGCCTTACTTAATGTTACCAATTAGGAAAACAAAGTAGTTTCAAGTTTGTATGCAAAAAGCATTTAGGATATATTTCTAAAGGAATCTCAGTAATATTTCTTTAGCCTTTTGCCCTCCTTTAAATGAGGCTGGAGCTATACTTTCTATTTTTAAATTGAAGTATTTATTTTAATTGACATGTAACATTATATTAGTTTTGGGTGTATAACATAATGAGTCAATATTTGCATATATTATGAAATGACCACCACAAATCTAGTTACCATCTGCCACCACACGATTACAAATTTTTTTCTTGTGATGAGAACTTTTAAGATCTACTCTCAGCAACTTTCAAATATACAATACAACATTATTGACTATAGTCACCAGGCTGTCCATGACAGCTGCATGACTTATTTTGTAAAGGGAAATTTGTACCTTTTGACCACCTTGGTACAAACTTTTTCTCTTAGCCTTTTGGTAAAAGAATTGAAGTGATTTTTGTCCTGGTCTGAGAAGTGGCAGCAAATGAGGGTACCTAGTGATTGATGACTCCGAGGTGGTGAAGAGCCGAGCTGTGTCCCATGTCAGGCTGCTCCCTGATGGCAGAGGGGAGTCCTGTGGGAAAGACCATGTTGCCCAGAGGAGCACAGGGGCTTCTATTGGTGTGCAAACTTATTCTGTGTTGAGAAGTCTCAATGACTTAAGGAAAGATTTTCATGCAACACACTATCCCTCAAAACATAATTGTTTATGGGCATTTTTTTTCCCTAAGTGAGAGCTCTTTTGCTGAGTGGCAAAAGTGTTCTCAGAACAAACAAACCTCTCAGCTCTGGCACGTTCGGCCCATTTTGCTCTCCACCCTCCAGCTCCCTCCTGGGGGTTGGAGACCTGATAGCCCGGCTGAAGTTCCAAGCTCCCCGTGGCCATGCTGCCCGTCGGTGGGGTGCCTGGTCATGCCAGGAAAAAAAAAAGGAAAAAGAAAGGGTAGGCAGGCCTAGGTGAGGTCATCCCAACAAAGGTTAATAGTTGGGTGGTGACACCTCCTCACACGACTGGACAGAAAATGCGGGGCAGCTGGGCCGAGCTTGCTCCCAGCTGCCTGTCACGGTGCTGGGAGTAAGAGGTGACCTGTTTATTTTTAGAAGGGGACAGTCATAATAACTCAGCTCTTAGCTTCATTCACGGCAGGCAGGCGCGTTGGAAGTTTGTAAACACCTACTTTCTGAGTAAGGGAGGAGTGCTTTTTTTTTCCGAAAAGGAAAGAACTTGACTGCTGGGATTTTCCCTCCTGTGGTCGGGTTAGAGTGGAGAAGAAACCTTGGGCACGGACGTGCTGCAGCCTTCTCCCCTCTCTTAGCGTTTTTAAAGGGCAGACATGCCTGAAGGTGAGGACTTGGGACCAGACAAAAGGTAATTACATGATATATTTACTTCTTCTTGAGTCTATTTCATTTGCTAGTTCTCTTTGAAAAAAATATTATGACTACTTTTAAATGAAAATACAAAAGAATTAGAATGCAATCCCTTAACTCCAGGAAACTGAATTTTCTTTGGCAGGAAAGAGACATAAAATTAACTTAATGTACCCTTAGAAACATATGTAAATAAGTGTTTTTCTTCAACGAGGAAGTGATGGTGTGAAATTTTTAAAAGTATTTCTTCCTACAATGTAAAGTCTATTTGAATTTTTTGATGTTTGATTTTTAACTGTAGATGATAGTTCTTGGAAATCTAAGCTAGTGAACATTTTGTAAAATATTTGCATTTTAAAGACTTGTTGAATGTTTTATAAAGGTTAAGTATTAAACCAATATACCAGTTTTGATATTACAACACTTAAAAACAAACAAAGAAACCACAGTTCTTATCTTTTAAAATGTGCTCAGTTGAAGCCCATATGCAGAACATTAATTGTATCAATGTTTTTATTAATATCTGGCTCTAAGGAGAGGGGAGAGAGATGGAACAGAAAACAGGCAATTATTCCTCTATCACCGGTGCCCATATCGAAGGTCTCAGTTCTAGCCCCATTGCTGTATTAACAACATTTGTATGAATCAGTTTCATTGGAATTCTAATTAGGGTCGTGGAAATTCAGATATGAAGAAATAGAAAGAAACCAAAGCAGTAACAAACTCACAAATACAGAGAACAAACTGATGGTGGCCAGATGGGAAGGGGGTGGAGGGGCTGGGTGAAAAAGGTTTAGGGATTGAGAAGTGCAAATTGGCAGTTACAAAATAGTCACAAGATGTAAAGTACAGCCTAGGGAATATAGTCAGTCAATAGTATTGTGGTGACTACATATGGTGCCAGGTGGGTGCTAGACTTGTCGGGATGACCACTTCCTAAGTTACGTAAATGTCTAACCATTGTGGCTGTGTACCTGAACTAATATAACATGGAATTGCAGTGGGAAAAATAAATACATTTAAAGCTGTTTAAAAAGGAAAAGGGGCTGTTGACAATTTTATTGTCAAAAAAGGTGGAAACTGGTAGCTCTGTATGAACAGGGGTGCCAGTATTTTTGTTGTTACTTTCTGTAAGGTAAGCCCTTTCCGGCCATGGTTATATGGTGTAGTATGTGTGTGTGTCGCTTGTGTATGTGTATTGTCTGTGCTGATTGTAATGAGTTGTAATTGTGTCCTTAAAAGCTACTTTTCTCTGTAGCTTTCTAGTTTTAATTTTCATCCAGATTTCTTCCCAGGACAACAAATGGGTACATTAAGTTGATATTTAATTGGATAATAAAACAACTTTCTATATAAAATGAGACCTTAAATCAAGTCCTTGAGGAGAGCATTTATAAAAGTGCCTAGATTTAGGACAGGGGCTAGCTAACTAGTTTAGAAAACATTTTCAGAGAAATGTAAATGTCGGCCTAGGTTTTGAGATGATGGGCTTGATCTACCTGTATTGTGTGTGTCACCTCACTCCCACTCCCACACCCCATGGCCGTCAGCATTTCTGAAGGCAGCACTTTCTCCTTTTCTCTTAGCATCTTGGCATTCCCACCAGCTCTCTGCATAGAAATTTGCACAGAATAGGCATTTTGAATAAATGCTTGTTGAATGAGGTTTTTCATAGACCACTACAACAAATACCTAGGGTGCCTGCTTATTTTAGACATTGAAGGGAGAGATTTGGCAGAAATGTAAGAAGGGTTGCCTTAATGAAATGGAACATCATCACAATTAAATAATAATTGATTGTAGATAATTACAAATATTTTGAACTAATAGTTTGTGATGTTTAACGACAAACATAGATTGTTTTAGAAGAATTTGTTTTACTGGTTACAGAGGACACACAGACAAGAGGGAAAAAAAATCTATCTAATAATTATTATTATTACCAAGGACTGATAATATATTTGCTAAAAATGGGAAACTCCCTCTCACTCCTTTGAAGTAATATACCCCCACTTCCCACTGTTTTATTTTGATGAGCTAACTCCCCGCTCTGAACAGTTCATGGTTTTCTATACAATAAGCTTTGCTTCGTATGTTTGTTTTCCCCCCATCTACGCAGAAAGCTAGAGAGGGTACCCTGGACAGGGTGAACGTTGGGAGCCAGGCTAGAAATAAAATGTTACTCTCGAGAGGGAGTTTTACTCTTGCTAAATTTGAGATGAAGTGCCACTGGAAGCCTCCTCGGATGCCACGGGTAACAGGGAAAGAACTGTCAGTGGCGGGTTGCTGACCACACTTGCTATTGGGGCCTGAGAGCTGCAGGCCACGGTGGAGTCTCGCACGCAGCTTCTTCGTGTTCCCTCCGTCCCGTTTTGGACTTTGGTGCCCTGATTGCTCTGTGACTGTCAGGGAGCGAACTCTGAATGTAGTGCTTTCAATCAGTGGAAACCAAATGACACGAAGCTTCACGCGTGTGCCGGGGGCACCCTGTGCCGGCCGCTCTGTGCCCTCACGGCCAGCCTTTCCCCTCAGCAAGTGTGTCCGAGAGCACGCCTGCTGGGACCTCCTCCTCCCTGTTAGCTTGTCCCCTGTGATAAACACTCTGGTAACAACCTCCCAAGGCTCTGTCCCAGTTTCAAGGTCAGGGGATGCAGCGAGAGGGTGTGAAAGAATGCCATTCTGTAGCAGACTAAGGCAGGCAGAAACCCAAGCAGGAAGCTGAAGAAGAAGGAAAAAAGTGGGGGCAGCCCCCAGGATCCAAAAATACGAGGAAAATTAGACCCTGGCCAGAGCCTGGCTCTATGTGGTCCATCAGATTTGGAGCTTCACCGTGGAGGCAGCGGTGCACACCCTCGATGTGGTTGGTTAGTACCTGGATGTGGTTGGTTAGTACCTGGATGTGGTTAGTACTTGGATGTGGTTGGTTAGTACCTGGATGTGGTTAATACCTGGATGTGGTTAGTACTTGGATGTGGTTGGTTAGTGCCTGGATGTGGTTAGTACTTGGATGTGGTTGGTTAGTGCCTGGATGTGGTTAGTACTTGGATGTGGTTGGTTAGTACCTGGATGTGGTTAATACCTGGATGTGGTTAGTACTTGGATGTGGTTGGTTAGTGCCTGGATGTGGTTAGTACCTGGATGTGCTTAGTAGCTGGGTGTGCTTAGTACCTGGATGTGGTTAGTACCTTGGTGTGGTTAGTACCTGGGTGTGCTTGGTAGCTGGATGTGGTTAGTACCTGGATGTGGTTAGTACCTGGATGTGGCTAATACCTGGATGTGGTTAGTTACCTGGGTGTGGTTAGTACCTGGATGTGCGTGGTAGCTGGGTGTGCTTAGTACCTGGATATGGTTAGTACCTGAGTGTGGTTAGTACCTGGGTGTGCTTGGTAGCTGGGTGTGCTTAGTACCTGGATGTGGTTAGTACCTGGATGTGGTTGGTTAGTGCCTGAATGTGGTTAGTACCTGGATGTCGTTAGTACCTGGGTGTGGTTAGCACCTGGGTGTGGTTAGTACCAGGATGTGGTTAGTAACTGGGTGGAAGGATGTGGACAGGTAAAACATTCCCTATTCCAGCTGCCAGCAAGGGAGATGGACCCCAGCTACCATGACTGAGTCCTGAACGTGTCTTATAGAAGCACTTCCAGGCGAGGTCATCATGTGCACACACTCGCTGAGTATGTGTTTATCAAGTGCAGCATCTAAGCCAGTGGCTACGCCAGGTGGTAGGGTGCGGGGTTCAGCCCCTGCTCTCAAGGAGCATACAGTCTGAATGGGGGAGACAGACACTTAACACGTTGAGAAGTAAGGGCTCAGATCTTTTCAGAGGGTACTGTGTGCGACTACCTGGCGTGTGTGTGGTATGAAAGAGTAGTTCAGAGGCCTCTCCGAGGAGGTGCCCTGGGCACTGGGATGTGAGGAGCTGGCCATGAGAGGATGTGAGAAGGGGGTGCTTTGGAAGAGGCCCCGGCGTGAGCTCAGACCCTGAGAGGGGGATAAATTGCTACCTGTAGGAACAGAAAGGCAGGCGTGGAGAGCAATGAGCAGGAAAAGGCCTGGCCGGGCCCATGGCATCTCATAGGCCAGAGTGGGAGGGTAGATGCCAGTCAAGGTGGTGAGACGTCATTCGAGGGTTTGCAGGAAGGGGTTGGGATGGGGGTGGGGCCACCTCAATCCTTCAGAGACATTATGAGGTAACATGCTTTTGTGAGTCGGACTGAGAACTTCAGCACCATTGATCACCTCTCATGGAAATGTGGAATCTGAGGTGTAAAAGTGCTAAGTTTGGGAACATAACTGAGTCCACAGTTGGAAATTAGGTGGATGTGCATTTCAGAAATCAGTACAAATTACCCATCAAGAAAACCTAAGCATTGAGGCTGATACCGTGGAAGTTCAAAGACAGCACTGTTTATTACAGAGCAGTGTGGGGTCACCCATTGGGTGACAGATAACTGGGTCCCCTGCGTGGCCTCCCAGGCCTTTCATAGGTGCTTGGAATCATGACAGAAAGAGAACCATTTTATACAGTGAGTCTGACCATTGGGTGATCTGGGGGGTGGGCTCTGAGTGTGTGACAGGCTCCACTGTCATTCTTTTTGGACAGGTTTCTCAGGTCCACAGTGAGGGAGGGCGACTTGAAGTCTTCTCACCATGGAACCAGGAAAGAGCACTGCTGGAGGCCCCTGTGGGGATCACAGAGAGCAGCTGGTCTTTAGATTGTTCAAAGTACCTGCTTATGCTCTACACAAATCTCATATTTAACCAATAAGTAGAATATCATCGAAAGGACAGTATGCGGTTTTAGCGATGAAGAAGCAAAATATTGGCTGTTACTGTAGGATTCTCTAAAGCATGGTTATTTGACTTGTCATATAACATAGCAAAAACCTAAAACCTCTATTGGAAAAGGCCACTGAGCTTCTAAAGCTGTAACTCCACAGTGGCGATCTCGTTTGCTCACAGATCTTTCTGCTCTGCTCTTGAGTGGCGAGGTTCCATCTGGGCTCTGGATATTCGAAGGGCCGTTTTATTTAAGAAAACCGAAGCCCTTTGAAGGTGCATGGCCTAGTTAGTATTTGAAAATGGCATTAGAAATTGCATTGGATTTTATTCTTGGAGGATTTAAAAGAAATTGATTTAAATATAGTTTTTAATCCAGATGTTTTAATAATTCAGGTTGGCCTGATGAGAGTCTTAATTTTACATTGTTGATGAAGTTTATCCTTTGATGATACTATTTCTTTAAAATATGAGATGAGGCTCTAGGAGAACCCTCACAAAGAAACCCAAGCAGCACGCCCCACCTCAAGCTTTAGGTGAGATGGGTTTCCATGAGCAAGCCTACTTCAGCTTTTGTATGTCTGAAAAAGTCCTTACGCTGCTGTTGGCTTTGAAGAAGGCACAGAGAGGCGAAGTTCACACAGCCATGGAGTGAAGGGCTTGCTCTTCGAAGGCAGGCAGCTGACTCCTGAGCCTGCGCAGCTAGACACATACATAGTCATATGGTGGTGACGCACGGGGTGGGTCTGAGGCTCAGATAGGGCAGTATGGTTGGCACAAGGGAGAAAGGAAAGAGTGGCTGGCGATGAGTGGAGAGGAATGGAGGAGCTCGAGGTTGGGCCTTCTTGGTGTGCTGGTCTCTGGGGGAGGGGAAGCCCTTATCTTAGCTTTTGTTGATTCCTCTTCAAGACCAGGAGGTCGCTGAAAGTGGAGCTGGGAAAGGTGCACAGAACTGGTTTGGAAAGCCTGTGGGGGTCAGCTCCAGCTCTCCAAGGACTGTGGCTCCAGCTCCAAAGACCGCACTTTGATAGAGTTAGCGTTTCCTTCCAGCATTGCTGCATCTTCTTCATCCACTCGTCCTGAGGGCATACCAGCCGTTCAGGAACGAATGCCTTCTTTTTCTTCCACCCTCCAGCACAGTCTTGGAAAATGTCTCTCAAGCATAGGAACTGTTTACCACTTTTGAAATCCTCTTTTGACCCAGCTGGGCTAATATTTGAAATTGATTAAGAATTCTAATCTGTCCTTGCTGCCGGAGGTTGTTTGTGTCTGATGTCTTAATCGCCAGCTAACAAGCAGCATGCTTCCCAAACCCTTGTGGCTCCCCAAGCCCCTGTTCAAGCTGATCTCTAGTTTATAAAGCAGGTGACTGATTTTTGTCATCCCTAAAATGTGATGGAGGCCTCTTTAGTTTCCAACACCAAATGAGCCCTATAGCTGCTGTGTGTTGGGCCATGGGGTGAGCTGTCCCCAGCCTGTCCCAGGGCTGCCAACAGAAGCTGTCCCTAAGAGGAAAAGTCCATTGTGTGGGCTTTCCTTACTCCCAGCCTTTTGTCCCTTCATGGGCAACTCGGGTCTAGATCCACCTGGTTGTCTTGCTTCTTCTCACTGTGTAAATCTGGGTCCCACAGAAGGTATGTGAGCTCAAGGGCTTGCCCGAGGGGCAAATCTCATACACAATGTTGTTTTCCCACTTGGAGAAATAAAACAGTACCTGCAGGGAAAAATGAATATAAAGAAGAAAGGACCGCCCTGGCCGGTGTGGCTCAGTTGATGGAGTGTAGTCTGATGCACCGAAAGGTCTCCGGTTCATTCCCGGTCAGGGCACATTGCCCAGGTTGCACGTGCAATTCCCAGTCGGGGTGCATATGGGAGGCAACCAATCTATGTTCCTCTCTCACATCAATCTTTTTTCTCTCCATCTCTCTCTCTCTCAAAAAATAAATAAATAAATAAAAATAAATAAATTTTTTTTTAAAAGAAGGAAGGATCAACTGGTATCTTACTGCCCTAAAATAATATTTGTTTTCAAGTATTTCCTTGGACAGATGTTTTTGGCAAAGTTACAATAATTATATATGATATATACAGTTTTTTAAATCCTCACCTGAGGATATGTTTATTGATTTTTAGATTTTATATATATATATATATATATATATATATATATATGAGAGAGAGAGAGACAAACATCAATGCTAGAGAGAAACATTGATCAGTTGCCTTCTATATACACACCCAACTGGGGATTGAACCTGAAACCTTTTTTTTTTTTTTTGGCGTACAGGACATCGCATCAACCAGCTGAGCCACCTGGCCAGGGCTGATATATACAATTTTGTATGCTGCTTTATTTTTCTCTGGAGCATTTCCCAATGGCCTCTAACATCTGGAAGCATTTTTTAATGTCTGCAAAATATTCTACCCTTTGTTTTTTTTCCATGTATAGTCTTAATGTATTATTGAAAATTGTTTTGCCATATTGCCCAGCTAGCGTGGCTCAGTGGTTGAGCATCGACCTATGAACCAGGAGGTCACGGTTTGATTCCCAGTTCAGAGCACATGCCTGGGTTGCAGGCTCTATCCTCAGTGTAAGGTGTGCAAGAGGCAGCCAATCAGTGATTCTCTCTCATTACTGATTCAATTTTATCTCTCTCTCCCTCTCCCTTTCTTTCGGAAAAAAAAAAAAAATATATATATATATATATATATATATATATATGAAAATATATTTATGGTAAAACTTCCTATCTGGCTTCCTTGCCTAAAAAAAATTGCTGACCATATATGGTGACAGGAGAAGATTTGACTTTGGGTGGTGAGCACACAGTGCAATATACAGATCTTATAACATAGAAACCCACACCTGAAACCTATATGATCATGTTGATCAATGTCACCCCAATAAATTTAATAAGAAAAAATTGCTGACCAATGACATCTCTTTCTAATGGAGAAATGTATAGTTTCTTGATGAATATACTTACTTACATAGAATAACTTTACATTTCTTTGAAGTTCACATCTTAAGGCATAAACACTTATCTATTTCATCCATTGGTTAGAGTGACTCTAGGCATGGCCTTTGGAATTAGACAAAGCTATTTCCAATCCTGGCTGCAGATCCTAGCCTCACCATTTATTAGCTGGGTGACCTTGGGAAAGTTTCTTAATCTTGCTTAATCTTGCATTTTGTTTACCAGTAAAATGGGGTTAATAATACTTTATAGACTTATTTTATAGCTTAAGTATAGCAATCTACGTTAAATATTTACTTTATTTAATACCTCATTGTAAGTCCTCAAAAAGCAGTTAATAGTAATAATATTTATGTAAGTTATACATTGCCTTAAACACTACTAAATAGGTCACTTTGAGTGAAAACACCTTACCATCTGTGGCCTAATCCTTGTGCATATCCTGATTATACTTAATGTGTGTGGAAGGTACTCTGTGTGTGCCATCCATCCACTCTCACTAGATGGTGTTCTCAGCCAGGGTCGATCCAGAATTGCCCAGTGCATACTGGTTGGTCTGATCTGGATGGTCTGCGTGTTCTTCACGTTTGGAGTACGGTCACAAGGGGCATGTGTTTGGCTCACATGATTTTAATCCTTCGTAGGACTGCTTTAATCCAGGTGAGCTTGAGTGTTGTGCCACAGACCCGAGTTAAGTGAACGTACCTCTTCTAGCCGGAAGCAAGGCTGTCTTCCCAGTGCAGCTGACAGTGAGCCGAGTATCCACAGGAAGAAGTTCAGGTTCAGGGCATGTGTATATCTATTGTCCAGTTGGTTTGTTTTAATCTTATGAGCACCGTGAATCTTCTAAATGATCGTATTTCCATCTCTGATATAGTCACCGGGAGGTAAAATGGCAGCTCACTTCTAGCAAGTGTCTGGAATCCTTTGGAATGCATTTTTGTATACTCTTCTTCCCCTGGGTTTATGTTCTTTCCCATCAGGCCCTTCAGCGCCATTCCCGGTGGGGCCACTCCCTCCCCCCATGGCTGTAATAGCTGTGTGCTAAGGCATCCAGCGAAGAGACCCAGTGCGGGGGTGACACCACCCCAGGCGCTGCCCCCAAGCTCTGGGCCCTGGGTGGGCTGCACTTCCTGGGTGAAGGTCCCCCATTTATGCAGGTGGACCTTACAGGCCAACAGGCTCTGCTCCCTTCGGTGTTTACTTTATTCCTTGTTTTCTATAAACTTTTATAAGCCACCTAAAGTCCTTTAAGGAAGGGAATGAGATAAAATAATTACCAGGAAATAGCCTCGGCCACTCGCAAGTCAAATATGTACCTATATGTGGAGAAACCAAAAATGAAGTCTTCCATTCACCTGGTTTCTAACTTAGGACAAGGGGACAGAAGCGATTCCGTTCTCGAGAAGGTCAGTCACGATGAGATAGGGTGAGAGGAAGACAATGCTTGATATTGTGCTTGAGAAACATCGGCTTGCAATACCCACAGAAAGGCTGCTTTGAAAATCAGGAATTGTCTTCAGCAGTTCAACTTCTCCTTCGGCTCAAATCCAGGGATTTCAGTTTGTCTCTGGGGCTGGTTGGCCACATGGCAGCCTAGTAAGAATGTGTATGAACCAGCCCAAACTCAGAGGAAGGACCTTCAGGCAGAAGTGAGTTAAAACTCTGTTTATGTTTTTTCAGCTTTCTTGTGAAATCACCAGTAAACTCTGAATGGGAAAATAAAAATGACCTCCTGGGGGAATATTGGCTTCTGGGTCTTTGGCCGGAGTAATATGACCTCATCCAGTGTCTCCTCTGCGTGAGATGCAATCAGGCAGAAACGGTTCCAACCCTGATCCACTCTTAACCTGTATTTCTTCTGATTTTTCTCTCATACTCTCATTCATCTGTTCTCTCTAACTTCTTTGCTCCTCCTGTACCTTCACACCACGCACCTCCACCACCTGCTTGTCTGTGAATCCACATTGGCAAAGGCTGGAGGCAAAACCTAGATGTAGTAATGCATGGCAGTCCATCTAGGTCACAAAATGTCCTGATGCAGAAATTGGGAAACAGCGGGAGGGCCTCAGCTGTCCCTGGGAGACACACACAAGTTTAGGTGGTGGTCAAGAGGGCAGTGTTGTTGCCCGTCTTAAAAAGAGGTTCCCGTCAGTCTGCCAGGCCCCTCCACCTCCCCAGCTATAGCCTCATTTTTGCAGGATTGGCCTGCCCTGGGCGTGATTGTCACCCCGCTTGGTAAATGCCAGGTAGGGAGCTCTTAAGGGTGTTGCTGTGTAGTTTCTGCAATTTCTGGGGAGGAATCCAGAGTGTGAGTTCTTTGTCTTGGACGGGGGACTGCACTTGTGAATGTACATGTGGGAAGAGGTGAGGGAAAGGCTCGAACCCCCAAAAGCCCCCTCTCCGTGGTAACTGATGTATGAGGGGTGCTGTGCTTCAAGGGTGGAGACTGGAGCTCAGACACCCACATGGGGTGGTGCCTGAGGAGGAGGGAGTGTCCTGCAGTAATTACCATCATGATGTGGCCTCTGGCTGGCTGTAAACAGAACAAGCAGCCGCGCACAAACACTGCTCGGTGACTCAGGAGGGACATCTCAGGGTGCTGTTTTAGTTGAACTATAGGCAAGTGCTGTATTGTGAAAAGAAAACAAACCCATCTATTATCTTCAAATTATGCCTATAAAACTTAAACGTGTAAATTCCATCTTGAGACAAGGTGAGGGGATTACAAAGGTGTTTGCATGTTTTGGAAGTTACTAGTGTCTATGTCTTAGAGTGTTCTAGGCAGGGCCACAGATTATGTGGCATTTGTATGTTTAAACGTGGCTCTTTTTTCTCAGAAGTTAACAGAAGTGTTTCTGGAGTAGCTTGTAATGTGAGTGGTGGTTAACTTTCCTTCCAGAATAGTTAAACTGAACATGAATTCTACATAGCTGTAATTTCTCATAGTTTTCAAAATGTGGGAGACTTTCTTTGAGAAGTATATTTGTTTTGCGAAGGAAGGCTTTGAGGTGTGGACTTTGTTGGAAAAGGAATCCATACGTAGATTAGTTATAAACCTAGAATGAACCCACTTGCTTGCGGAAACAAGAAGAGATTTGCTCAGTAAACTAAAATACAACAGACATTAACGTAGACGATAAGGGAAGTAGCTGATAATCCCTTTTTTGGGCACAGCAGAGGGGAAAATGGGAAGCTGTTGTGTTCCGTAAGGCAGGTGTGACGGTTTGATGGCAAATGGCTTCATTCTTTTGTGCCAACTCCTATAAACTGGAAATGGTGCCTGGGGTTCTGATAAGGATTATGGGGCCTTGTTGAGAAGGTTCTGGAAAGAATGTTATGACAAATTAGTGTGACCTGCCATGCTTGGAGATGGTTATGTGAGTGAAGCACACTGTGCCAAGGTGCGGATGGGGGGGTGGGGGTAGGCAACAGTGGGAGAAGAATCTGTTTGTTTTATTTTGAAAGATCCTAAAAGTTTTCAACGATATTAATGGCACCTTGACTCCCCCCAACCCCAATAGTTACCAGTATCTGGAAGCTTGAGAGGGTAGAAACTTCCCCTAGGGAAAATCTGAAGGTTAGATGCCTCTTTGCTAGATCCTGGATAAACTTCTAGGGCAAGGATTATTTTAAGATCAGAGGGAAACCTTTCTCCTTGTACTACTTTACAAGTCAAAGCTGGCATTTAACATCTTCTCCAGAAACCTGACAAGAAGTTGTGTGCTTCTGTTTCATTTATGATTAGCAGTAGGACCGTTTTTCAGCCCACGACTGTTAAACAGGCGTGGGCAGTTGATGGGCTGGGGCTGGAGAGACCTGGAAAGGTCTGATCTGGTGCTACCCCATCATGCTGTGCCTGCTTTCTCACCTGGAAAATGGGGGCATTTGCTCACATTGTCAGATTGTAGTGAGGATTTCAGATACTACGATGAAGCTCCTGATGCAGTTCCCAGCACTTGGTATATACACAATACATGGGAGGTGTTGTTGTAGGAGAAGCTCTTTGAAAGGTTCTCAGTCAGCTTGTTGGGATAATCTCTCCATCACTGCGGCACAGGACGCGGCTGAAGCCCATGACACCCTGAACCTAGCAGACCAGTGCAGCCTGGAGGCCACATCCAGCCTACAGCCTGTTTTTGTAAATTAAATTTTGTTGGAACACAGCTGTGCTCTTTCATTTGCATATTGCCTGTGGCTGCCCTCGAGCTGTAATGGCAGAGTTGAGTACAGAGATTGGATGGTCAACACAGCCAAAAATATTTGCTATCTGGCCCTTTCCAGAAAGTGTTTGTCAACCCTGACTCTAGTATATATTTGCTTCCATATTTGAGTTGTGTGTTTACCAAGTCAGATTTATTCACAAATCTCATTATGCCTATTATTGTTGCTACTGGAATTGCATCATTCTAATTATAAATTATGTAAACAGATGAACTAGGAGATCAAAAAGAGAATTGTTGTGAGAGATTCTGCTGTTTGTTCCCAAATACTCACCTTCCCTTCCTTCGGTAATAGAATCTCAAGTTTCAGCTGGATGATGGCCACTGGTAATTGATTTACATTTCCTAGGCTCTCTTGCAGCGAGGCATGGCCATGTGACCGTGTTCCAGCCAGTGGGAAGTAGGCTGAAGCTTTGCATGCAACTTACAGGCCATGGCTTTCAGGGAAACCAGAGTGCCCTCCTGATCCCGTTCCCCGTCCTGCTGACTGTGACCAAGGATGGGGGTGGCAGGAGCTGAGTAACTATCTTGGACTGTGGGATGGAAGTATGATGTTGAGAGTATCTGGGCAACAAGATAAAACGAGCCTGTATCTCCAACATTATGGAGAGCCCATAGATCCCCGGACCGCTCTGCTCTACTGCACATGAGAGAAAAATGAAGTGGTGTCTTGTTTAAAACATTGCCACTTTGACATTTAAAACAATAGGTCAACTTCTATCTTAGTACATAACAGCTGTTGACCTCTATGAAAACTAATTGAATGCATTGGTGAGAGCCAGGAATGGCAAGTTGCTCATAAATCTTGCTTTTTTTTTAAAAAAAGTGGACAAAACAACTCAAAAGGTTGATGGAGGGGTGAGCATAAGAATGATCCTTTATATGGGTTGTTTGATTTACTTAATTCTTCTCTTTAAATAAACTAGGGAGCATAGATAATTCATGGGGAGTTTATTTTATGCAACACCACCAATCTCTATTCCACACCCTAAATCAGTTGGCAATTTTATAATTCCCATTGCACATATACGTAAGTTAACATTTATTGGATTGAGTTAAATGCCCAGTTTTTTGTTAGTCCCCAGTCAGCATTCAGGTTATTCCCCAAATATAAGAATATTCACACTTATTTCTTGTTCATATGGTTTGGAATTAATGGATAATCTGTATATCCTAGATAAAAGAAGGGAGGAAATTATCTAATATTGGAAAAGCAGCTTAAAATTGACCATCGTTGGCAATATATAAGGATATGATAGCCCTTTTAAACCCCATGGTGAAAATCTGAGAAAGGGGGATTTAACTACTCCCAGGTGATTAGGCCCTGGGGCTTAGTGCCCCCCCCCCTCCCCAGTTTTTGGTAAAATTACCTTTGCATTCTAACTCCCATCTCTGGAATCTCCAGCTCATGTTTCCAGTGAAATCACAGGTCCCAACTTTGTCCCAACGCAGAATTTGTAGTTGTATGTTTTTCTGAAAGGGGACAAATCAATGAAGGTTGTTTCCTTGAGGCCACCCTCACAGATCAAGCTGACCGAGCCTGCAGAAGGGGCAGCAGGAAACCTGCCCTGGCCTTGCAGTCACCAGGCCTGGAAATGAGCAGTCCAAAGGAAAGACGAAATCCTTATATAGTTCTGTGTTTCTGTTACAGGACTGTAAGCCTTGGCATAACCTGGGTTTGACACTTTACATATTTAATACTCTTAGAGCCTCAGAAAATGGAAGCCCCTGGGCTTTTCTCAGCTTATTGGGAAGCCTATTTGTGGGGAACCTCTGTCAATCTGAGATCTGACGCTTGGTCATCAGGACTTGAAGTGTCACCGAGAGCTACTGTCTAAGATTCTCTTTTCCATCAGCATCACTGGGATGATTTAAGGGACATTGCTAGCTTTAGATATTCCTCTTTCAAATGAATATCAATTTCTAAATTCATTCTTTATATGAGAAAGTAAATGTGGTTTATTTCATAAAAGTAGAGGACTTAGTATTTTCCTAAATTCAGCTTTTTAAGCAAACATGTGAATGGATAACTGATGACAAAATCCTTGAGCAGAAGGTGTTGATTAGCCCATCCAGCAGTATGCAGCCTGGAGCCCACAGACCCTCTGGTTTGCTGAGATATTTCAAAGGGTAGGGGGTGGGGGATGATCCAGAAACGGTGACTGTCCAGTCTGGTCCTGCTCCTTATTGTACAGACCTGGAAACCCAATGTTCTCCTGGGGACGAGGAAGAACTCTGAATGGAGTGACGTCTTTGGTCATGGAGCTGCTCATCTGCATATTATTATATTCCCACATTCTTTAGCATAATTTGTTAAAAGAACATTAATTGTATTTGCTCTTATAATTCCAAAGAGTCCATTCATGATAGAATTCACAGAGTTGATTCATTCCTGACCTCTTTGGTTACCTATTTAAAATGAACTTTTTTTTTTTTTAAATATATATTTTATTGATTTTTTTACAGAGAGGAAGGTAGAGGGTTAGAGAGTTAGAAACATCAGTGAGAGAGAAACATTGATCAGCTGCCTCCTGCACACCCCCTATTGGGGATGTGCCCGCAACCAAGGTACATGCCCTTGACTGGAATCGAACCTGGGACCCTTGTGTCCGCAGGCTGATGCTCCATCCACTGAGCCAAACCGGTTAGGGCTGAACTTCATTTTTAAGTGAACCTAATTATACTTAGCTCCTGAGGTGCCTCTGGCTGTGGTATGTACAGGGATCATTCGAACCATGTTAGAAGTGGATAGTTTAAAGACTACATAGATTAGATGGTATAAGGCTTTTGTTTATAACAAGAGAAGCAATGGCATATATCTGGCTTTAAAAACAATTGCCTTTTGCCAAAACCGGTTTGGCTCAGTGGATAGAGCGTCAGCCTGCGGACTGAAAGGTCCCGGGTTCGATTCCGGTCAAGGGCATGTACCTGGGTTGCGGGCACATCCCCAGTGGGAGATGTGCAGGAGGCAGCTGATCGATGTTTCTCTCTCATCGATGTTTCTAACTCTCTATTTCTCTCTCTTCCTCTCTGTGAAAAATCAATAAAATATATATTTAAAAACAATTGCCTTTTATAGTAAAGAATCCAACATTCTTTCCATTTCTTGAAAATGATTATGCTTACATGTGCTAGAAAAAAAGAGAAAAAATGTGCATAATAGATTGGGTTCTGATAAAAATATAACTCTTAAGCATAGACTGTACTGGAAGATAACGATGAAAAGATGTGTCTCTGTCTTTCATTGTGTGTTTGTTTAAAATAGTCATTGTGTTGCTTAATAATAGGTGCTTTTCTTTGGCCATCTGGCTCCGTGGGCCCGTTTTGGTTGTGCTCCGTTCCCTGAAGACTCACCTCGGGTTGTGAGCTCTCCCAAGTAGCTCAGGATAAAATGTTTAGCACCACTTAACTGACCTACTTAGCCGGGTGGAGACACCTTAGAATGTCCAGGCCCAGTTAAAACACTATTTTGCAGTAGTTTTGTCTTTGTGGTTCTGGAGGGTTCTCTTCTAGAAAAACTAAATAACTGAGGTTGATCAAAAAAAGCTGTTTCATCTCACCAGAGGATCTTACCAAGTCTATTTCATGCAACTGAATTATAGAGCACAAGCAGAAAACGAAGCAATAATAAACTGTGTAACAAACAAGAAGACATTTGAAATTTTACTGACTAGCAAATCCAGTAAACAGTGACCGAGGTGAAAGGAGTAAGGGATATGGAGTTAACATTGTGCCCGAGGGAGGTGGTAAGTGTGAACAACATGCATTGCTTTCCTGTGATATCTGATTTAGTGAAGGTGACTTCCAAGAAATGGCTAGAATATTGGGCAAGCAGGTCTCTACTATGTCCAATATTGGCAGTTTTCTCACACATAAAGCACATCTGGCGGCTGTTAGGTTCTCCTGAACCCCTCTGACAGGAACTTGAGCTCTAGAGGCAGAGAGGAATACCTGCCACAGGTGAGAGTGAAGGAGGTGTAGATGGCCAGACAGCTCTCCACTGGCACAACAGCCAGCCAAGATCATTCAGATCGCATTTATGTCCACTGAATGGCATTTCACAAAGGAATAGTAATTTTCTGTGCCCTCTCTGAGGCTAGGAATACTAACTTTGAAGAGTAAGGTTTTCTGAGAAAATTAATAATGTGAACGGAAATGAAATGTTGGAGGAACTCTTTAAATAAGTGTTTTCAGGAACTCTTCATCTCCAGATATAAAATACACAATGACTGTTACCATGGTGATTAGAAATGCATTGAAGGCCGGCTGATTCCTTTTCAGTTCATTATTACACACATCCCTGTTTTCATTCTGTGAATATGACAAAGTGGGGGAAATGCATTTCTATAGAAACTCTCTCTAAGTCAGAAGGCTGTATGTATTAATTTTTATGATTTTATTTTCCTAAAGAACCTATTACTAGGAGAAATAACTTCTTTTGAAATTTGACCTCACTCTATTGTAATATCCACCTCTGCACACCTTCCCTAAGCAAGACTTCTTCATAGTCACACATTTCATGGACCTGCATCCATTTCTACCCAGGCTGTCACATAATCCCTTTCTTGTTTGTGCCCTGCACACCCCCAGATACAGACCCATCATCTCTGCATGCTGTTATGGAGTATTGTGTTGTAATTTACCGCTAACACACAATATCCACACAATAGCTTATTCTTAAAATCTGCTTTTGAGGGAGGTTGATGGCGAGTTTGGGAACCATTGACTCATCGTAAGGAGATTCTCATTTCTTTGACTGATAAGAATGATTCTCTTGGTAAGGTGTGTTCCTTTAAATGCCACATTCTGTGGCTGGCTTGAAAATGAAGAAAAATGAGAGATGTGTTCTTAAAAGAAATAAAGTGGGAATGTAGCCTATAATTAAACAGTCCAGCATCTTGAATGAATACCTCAATAACTGATGGTCACCGACTCCATATCTGCCATATTCCAGGGCATCCTCTTATCAACAAAGACTGATGACAGAGTCTTCAAACAAAAGACGTTTTAATAGACAGATGATATATATATATATATATATATATATATATATATATATAGAGAGAGAGAGAGAGAGAGAGAGAGAGAGAGAGAGAGAAATATGCTAATTAACCGGGACTCCATAACGGGTCTACCAGACAGGAGGAGGTTGCGCACACAGCCTCAGGGGTGGGGCGGCAGGGGCCTCCACAGGCCTGTGCTGGGGGAGGGCCTGATCAGCAGTGGCCATGGCTGCTTCAAGGGCTGGAGAGGGAGGCAGGGCCTGACCAGTGACTCGAGGATGGGCGGCACCACGCAATTTTGAATCGCAGGCTGGGATCCTAGTTTATAATAAAAACACATTGGAGGAGCTTGATCATTTAGTATCTGGGTTGTATGTACCTGTACAGACCTGTGAAATGGGTAAGGTCTCTGAGAAACAAAATTAGGAGCCATATTGTTGATGAAATTTTCTCTGTAAGAAATATGCCCTTTAGTATTGTCACAGAAGTGTGCGTTTCACATAACTAGGCCAAAGGTGTGAAAAGGGGACAATTACTTTTGACTCCAGTTACAGTAAATCCTGGATTGCACTTCATTGGAAATTATGGCCCCAAGTAGAATGCAAAGAAAGGCTTATGACCAAATTAGTCAACTTGCTTCACAATAATAATATCTGATTTCCTGGAGAAATGTTTCCTGACTCTCAGATATTATCTGTCCTTCAGGGATAAGGTAGAAACCTTTTCTTCCATCGGGGAGAGTGATTGAAGCAAATCTTGGCATTCACAAACCAAAGGGTGTTTAATCTGCAGGTCTCAAGTAGGTGCTTGTTCTGAGCTAGTAATGGAATTTAAATTGTTCTTGCCCTGACTTTATGACGGTCTAGTTGTTGAAAAGTTAATGAAATTGAAAACTCTGGAAAATAACTTCTAACTGGCATCTGTTCATAGAAACCAGAATAACATAAGAAGTAACGCGATGGCGGTTGAGTGCCAACCTTCCAAATCATCCTGGTGGATAAGTGATGGTCTGTGCTCCTGGGAAGTGGCAGTGCACAGACTGAGATGGAAGGGACACAGGGGCAGTTTCACAAAGTGACTGCTATCTGATTTGTTCAAAACAGTATGAAAAGAGAGAGGGAGGGAGGGATGGAGAGAGGGGGCAAAGAGAGAGAGAGAGAGACCCACCTACATAGAACCCCAAGTTTCCCTGAGGGAGATGGGGCTCAACTGCTTGGAGTAGAAAAAGCCAGCACTTAGCTGGTGCCTCCTGGTCCCTAGCCTTGGGAGGAGCTGCTCACGAGGTCTGAGAAAGTGACAGCTTCAAGTGGAGGGCTATGTAATTTCTTAATCTTGCTTTTGCTTATTTTAATCTCCAGTTGACACATCTTATTTGCTTTGTCATGGTTCTAATGCTGTGTTTGTGCAGAGACACATACCTGTTTTTATTTTGTTCTCTGCACACACACACACACACACACACAAACACACACACACACACGGAAGAACATATTATGTGTCCACAGGATTAAAAGAAATTCTAACACATTGTGCTAAGAAATGTTAAAATCTGTAACTGGATACTGACTGACCTTTCTAAGAAAAATTCGGCAGGACTTAACCATCAACAGATGTTCGCTACCAACAGCGAGCATGAGACCATTAGTCACTCGAGGAGAATGACAGGGCTGTGCGGGCTCCAGGCCAAAGCATATTTATAGGTGTCATGGTGGAAGCAGCTGCTTGTCGTGGTTGCTAGGTGACAACTTAGGTTATAACAAGTCCCCTTTTTAAAAATTTTGTCCATATGGGATGTTGACATAATTCACTTATTCAAAAATATTATTTGGCTTCATTGTTCAATTCCTGTAGATTAAAAATCCAAATCAAATAATGTAAAATAATGTGCATTCTCTGGAGGAGGTATGACAGAGCTCTTCTAAACATCGTTGGGAATGATTATTGCCATTTGAGTTCTTAGGGATATGAAACATCTAAGAAGTGACTAGCACTGATCATCAGGGAGATGTAAATTCAAACAACAATGAGGCATCACCTCACACTGTCAGAATGGCTACCATCAACAAATGACAGATGCTGGCGAGGATGTGGAGGAAAGGGAAACCTAGTACACTGAGGGTGGGAATGCAGACTGGTGCAGCCACTGTGGAAGAGAGTACGGAGTGTCCTCAGAAAATTAAATATGGAACTGCCATTTGACCCAGTGATCCCACTTCTAGGAATATACCCTAAGAAACCCAAAACACCAATCAGAAAGAACATATGCACCCCTATGTTCATAGCAGTGCTATTTACAATAGCTAAGATCTGGAAACAGCCCACGTGCCCATTAGTAGGTGAGTGGATAAAAAAGCTGTGGTACATTTATACCATGGAATACTGTGCAGCTGTAAAAAAGAAGGATCTTTTACCCTTTGAGACAACATGGAGGGACCTGGAGAGTATTATGCTAAGTGAAATAAGCCAGTCAGAGAAAGACAAGTATCACATAATCTCACTCATATATGAAATCTGATGAACAAAATAAACTGATGAAAGGAGTGGATCCAGAAACATGGAAGCATGGAAGAGACTGTGGAATCTAGGAGGGAAGGTGGGGGAGGGTGGGTGTGTGGGAGGTGATCAACCAAAGAACTTGTATGCATATATGCATAACCCAAGGACACAGACAATAGGGTGGGTGAAGGCCTGGGGCAGGGGGTGGGGGTAGGCTAGAAGGGGCCAATGGGGAGGAAAGGAGGGGACATATGTAATACTTCCAACAATAAAGATTTTTTAAAAAACTGACAAGAAAGGTGTGTGTGTGTGTGTGTGTGTTTAAGAGGAGACAACAGTATCTGAAAATGCTCTCCAGTGGATTGAGGTGGCTCAACAAACAAAAAGGGGACGCATTTTCTCTATCGCATGGGAAGGCTGGGGACTGGCTGACTTTCACAGTCTGGCCTACATAGCTTCACAGGCCCCAGTCCTGTGCTCCCCGGATCACACATGCATGTGGGTTGTATGTGATGTTGTCTACCTACGGCGCTCCTGATTCCCATGGAGAGGTCAAGCATTGGGGCCCACATTTTGCCAGAAGGAATTCCACACAAAATACTGATTTCTAGTTATTTTGGAATAAATTAGGCATATTTCCTTATTACTTAATTTTGAAGGCAGTTTAACTCTCCATTTCTAGGGGAATAATTTTTTTAAAAACCCATTCCACATAAATGAAAGCAAGTTTCCAAATTTTGGGGGCCTTTTGCCCATTATTAGATATATATTTATACATAGAAAGGAATACATGCTTACTATTGTCAATATTTAATGTGGAGAAGAATTCAGATAAGTGAATAAAAATCATACATAATGTCACTAAATAACCAGTAATTTTTTTTTTTGGTGTTTTCTTCTTGGATATTCATCCATTGTTTACATTTATTCATCTAGTCACTCTTCCATGTGCTTTATAGACATCAAGCTCTGTTAGCTGCTGAAGCCAGAGCCACCTCTATGAATTCTTTCATGGAATTTAAAATCTAATAGTCAACATTGCAAACATAAGTGAACTGCAGTCAGTACTTGCTACAGAAGAGAATGGTATGCCGATGGGGTGGGGAGGGGCTCAGGTGGAGGAGAGTCAGTGAGGACATGCACACCGTGTTACACTCAGTGCCCGGCCCTGTGGGGAGCTCGGCCAGCGGCAGCTGTAAGCATGGTTATCGTTGGCACGTGCTTTGGAACCATTGTGTGGGTCCTGACTTAGAAACAGCTGAAGTGGTGCAGAGAGAAAATAGGAATCTAACTCGTTGGTCCTTAGTTACACCTGGGAACCAAAGCCGTGTTTTAGGTATTTCTGTTTCTGGAGCTCGGCATTTAAGGATTCTGTATTCCTTCCCATTGGATGCCCTAATGCACTTTCTCACTCATCTCTGACACGATCCCCATGTTCCCCTCCAGAGAGGCCTTCCTGTGTCTCCCGTTCTGAGCAGCCTCAGTTCCATTTCCTACAGCCCTAGTCCATTGTGTACGAGTTCTGTGACCTTGAGCAAGATGGCTAATGTATGTGGGCCTCCATTTCCTCATCTGTAAGACAGGAATAACACACAGCACTTCTCTCCTGGGTTGGTTGTAAGGACTGAATGTGAGATTACACTTATAGCATAGAGAGCAGTGCCTGGGCCCTGGTGTTAGCTGCTATTCTTATTTCTTGCTGCCTGAAACCTCCTTAGCTTGAATTGTTAACCAACTGCCTCGACTTGAATTATTCACCCTATTTCCATTCTTCCATTCTACTAAAGATTGTCACCTAAATAAAACTGTGATACTAATCTCTGTGTGTAATCTTCCTCCATACCTCTTTTTAAATAGTTGTTTCTGCCTCTGACTTTAAAATATGTTACACAACTGTTCACTGATCCCACTGAAAACGTAGCACTTCATTTTGTGCTGCACATGCCAGAAACCAAGCTGAAACCACCTCAAGGCCCAGGGGAGACTGGGCTCCCCAGAGGGGGTATCTGTGGCTGGCTCTGCCTCTAGGGCTTTCAGGACCCCAGAGCTCCAACTAGACCATCAGGATTCATTCGTATTCTCCACCCCTCACTCACACACTGCCTCCTCTTCTCTCTTTCCCCATCCACCACAGCTTACCTGTCTCTTGTTGGTAATTGTCTCCTCAAACCTAAAGCTCAAGAAATATATGAAAGGACTTGAGCTTTGATATATTAAAAACTCTTAATTTTTTGCTTTAAAAAATAACATTCCACAACAAAAATGCTTTTTGAATTTTAGGTTCACTAAGCATATTCTAAAAAAATGTATGATCCTGTGAAATGCACAATAATGAAAAGATGGTATCCTCTATTTAACAGGTTCTCCTCCCATACCCAATTCCCAACTCAGGTTTTTAAAATTTTTTCTCCAGTAGCCCTAATTAAATGTCATTTTATGAAGGCAAGCTTTATGTATAGTGAAAAAAAGAGAGGAAGCGGGGAGAGAGGTAATGAGGGAGGGGGGAGAGAGAGAGAGAGAGAGAGAGAGAGAGAGAGAGAGAGAGAGAGAGAGAATATTAGTTTGGGGTCCTGTGTAAGCTTTGACTTATTGGTTGGAGAGGGTGCCATAGCCATCCATCCTTCCCGCTCCTTGGCCTCCTGCATCCAGGAATGATGACTGACAGTCATCAGCTGCCTTCAATGCATGTTTATTGAAATGAATGGAAGGAAAATGGTACTGACAGACATCATTTGTTGTACGCCAAGATTCATTGTTTCTGCATTATTTTTGTAGAGCTCAAAGGCACTGGGGGCGAAAGAGATGAAACAGGTTGCTAGCAGGTGTTCTCTTTTACGAAATAGTCTATTTTTAAAGAGCAGAAGAGTGTCGCATTTATTAGTCTTATAGCACCCCCTAATGGAGGATACTGTGTGCTGCAGTCTGAAACTAAAGTGCATTGGAATTTCATGTGTCACCCATTAAACTGTACAAAGACTAACTTGTCTTTTAAAATAAAATTTAAACCATGTTTTTGTTAAGTACATTTCTAAAGAAAAAAGGTACACAATAATTTAAAGGGTAAGCATGAAAGGAAATAAAATCCTTCAGATCCCAGTTAGACCACGTGAGTTGTTTGGATCATACCAAACTTACCACTTTTTATTCCTAGGTCTGCCACAGTTAAATAACTTCAAATCCGTTTGATCCTTTTAGAGCTTGCTTCTAAGACTTGTTAGAACCAGAGGAGCACTTAGCCTAGGATTAATTATTCTCTTCAACTGAGGCAAAGCCCTTCTGAGGATATCCATGAATTTGAGGTTTTCCAGAATTTCCAGTATGACAGGTGTCATTCTGGCCTTGTGTGAGCACAGGACTCTGTTTCTGCTTGTCCTTTCTATGGCTGGTTCCTGGTCCCGGGTTCCTTATGCGTGCCCCGGTGGCCCTCAGCTGGAGACTCCAGGGGTCTCTGATGGTCAGCATTCTCTCTGCAAGCTCTAGTCCACCCACTCAGTCCTGCCACCATAGCCCTCTTGGGTCTTCTCGTTGGACTCTGAATTCTATCTCCTCAACTCAGGTAGTCACCAGGATCCATCCTTCCTGCTCCTCAGCCTAGAAACTCACGGCAGTGATTTGGACATCACAGCACTCAATCATCTCTCAGATTTGCCCACCTGCCTTGAGTAATGCCCAGTGTCTTGAAAATCAGTGTTTCATATATTTTGTCTGTTTTACCCCTCCCACTTTTTTTTTTGGTTGTTTCAGGTGGGAGGGAAAATTGGATTCCTGAGCAAATTCTTGCCCCAAAGCAAATTTTCCTCTTGTCTTTATTTTTGAAATGGGAATTCTTCGTAACTTTCTCATGGAGTATTTCTCGCAGTCACTCTTAGTGTAAGAAACACCTGTCTCAGAAACACCTGGGACACTTATTAAAAATGCAGATTTCTGAGCTTCTGCCCAGGATCTGCTCCACCACACTCTCTGGAGTGAGGCCTGGACAGCTGCTGTTTAAACTGTGCCCCAGGGGCTCACAGTCAACTAGAGAACTTTCTAGAATAGCAATTTTCAACCGATGTGCCTTGGCACACTGATGTGCGGCAAGAATTTGTAACATATACAATACCTGACATCTTTTCCCTTAGATTGTCAAATAAAAAGTGCCATAGCCGATGCAGTAATAGCCATCTGGTGTGAATGAATCAAAATTGTACTTTGTTTTTTGTCAGATTGGCAAAAAATATATATTTTCTGGTGTGTTGCAGAATTTTAGTAGTTTATGTGTGCCATGAGATGACAAAGGTTGGAAGGATTACTTAGGCTTGACCACCTAATGTATATACCAAAGTGTATTCTAACAGGAACATGGAGGCAGCAAGAAAGGATGGTGGGTTAAAGTTCTGCTGGGAGGCCAAGCTCCCTTCTGTGATAAGGTGAGGCTGCTTGTCTGAGGAACTATCTTCCTAATTCTATTCCCTTAGAGTTTCTCAGGCAGATGAAACCATCAATTGGTTCTTTGGAAAATAAATGCTTATCTTGACCAGCAAAATGCCTTTTGTCAAAAATCTGTCCTTTAGTTTTGTGGGTTTTTTTTTTTAAATTCACAGTAGCTAAATGAATCTGCCAGGGCCATAGTTTTGATACTTTTTTTAAAAAAAAAAATTGAAAGCACTACACAGCTGCAATCCTTGGGAATAAGCCCATCTGAAAGATGGTGTGGCCATGGGGGAGTTGTGGATTCTCGCTTGGAACCACTTCAGCTGGACTCACCAAGCGTGGGGGAGGCTGGGGATGATGACCACCAGGGAGGCACTCTTAAGGGGTCCTTATGTCTTGGCTGGAGTGTGTAGGAGGTTTCCTCAGTGAAGGCATGAGTGAGAGAGAAAGCCGAAGGAAGCAAGCACGTGGGTGAGGGAGGAAAGGACGGACAGAACGAAGAATGGACAGATGAACCAAAGAACCTTACTTCCCTTTGAAGCTGGCAAGTGCATGTTCTCTCTGAAAGTAAGGAGGGGGGAAATAAACCCTGGACTATTAATACTAAAGCCACTAGTTTTCTCCACTGGATGACCTTCAGACATAGGAGAGTTGTACTCTTTGGTTAAGAACTTGAGAAAGCCTCACACTGTTTTTAAGGCTCCTTTTATGTTAGTTGGATCTTGCATTGCAGGTTCATCAGTGCCAAGGATAGTGTAAAAGATCTCTTTCCCAAGCATCATCCAATATTCACAGGCGATCCTTTCTCTGGTCATGTGTTTTCCAGATAAGGCTCTCTAGGAAAACCTAGAATTTCATTATGCAGTCTCTCTCTCCTCTCTCTCTCTCTCTCTCTCTCTCTCTCTCTCTCTCTCTCTCTCTCTCTCCTCAATGCCACCTGTATTAAGCACCAACCAGCCACCAAGCATGAATCTTAGTTTCCACTGAGTGTTTGCATTCTGCACACAAAGAGCTCTTTATTGCCTAGAAAGGCAGCTCCTAAATGAGGCCACGTGTTCCTTGGGTTAGTCTCACCTTCTTCCTCCTGACTCTAGAAAGGAGTGAGGAGGAACACTGACTGCTCCTTCTCGCTCTAAATTACAATATTGGGTTTCTTTAAAGGATGTTGTTGAATTTATTTATCCTTTGAAGAGGGTACATGTTCAAAGGAAACAGAACTGCATGGAAAATTAGGAGTCGTGGCATCAGGTCGTGGCTCTGCCCCAAACTAGCGGAGGAAACTTAGGTTTCACTTTGCGCATCTATAATAATAAGGGAATTTGAAAAGTTGACCTGAAATGTTCCATCCCATACTATACTATATAACTATATTAATTACAGCATATATTACATACTTCCTTATATTATCTACATTGAATTGTGGTGACATAAGCGAATGGTAGACTATATATAATGGAAGACTATAGAAATGCATGTTCCAGTGGAAATCAGAATTAATCACTGGACAGTTTATTAGGAAACTCCCAGAGGGTAACTCATTTGGGTCCATCTTTCATTTAGAGGAGTGAATTCTTTGCCACTGAATTCAGATTTCCTTTTTAAATTGTATGTATTTCTATTAAATTGTATTCAGCACCATTTATACATTTATTGTTATCTAAAACATTTACTACTCTTTTCAAACCCATTTGGTTAGAAAATAATTTCAACTTGTACACAGTGAATTTCTCATTTCTGTTGCTGATTGTAATAATAATTCATATATAAATTTAGAATTATTTACAGTTCTTACGGTAATATAAGTGTTAGTAACAATGGAATTTATTGTCCCAAAATACTGTCACAGGAGGCATTTCCTACAGGGAGAGGGATAGAGCGTTAGAAACATTGACCAGAGAGAAACATCGATCAGCTGCCTCCTGCACACTCCCCACTGGGGATGTGCCCGCAACCAAGGTACATGCCCTTGGCCAGAATCGAACCTGGGACCCTTGAGTCCACAGGCCAATGCTCTATCCACTGAGCCAAACCGGTTAGGGCAATTAATTCCCTTTTAAAGTGCACGAATTTCATGCACCGGGCTACTAGTGTATATATATATATATATATATATATATATATATATATATATATATATGAATGATTGATTTCAGAGAGGAAGGGAGAGGGAGAGAGAGATAGAAACATCAATGATGAGAGAGAATCATTGGCTGCCTCTTGCACATCCCCCCACTGGGGATCAAGCCCACAACCTGGGCATGCACCCTGACCGGGAATCGAAGAGCAACCTCCTGGTTCATAGGTCAGTGCTCAACCACTGAGCCACCATGGTTTGGCTCAAGTGATTTCTTCAGAGAGGATGTCGCAACGCCCCCACCCTGTACCTCTCCCCCAGCCGTCCCTTATTGTAACTGGGTATTGTGTAGCTGGTGATTTAGTCTGTCTTTCTTCTCTGGGCACTTGAGCTTTGCTAGGCAGATATCTGGCTTGTTTACCTCTGCACAGGGAGTTTCCAGAGAGTGTTGCCAACAGTATGTGCTCAATAAATATTTGCTTCTGAAGCAATGAATGTTGCATTATCCAAAGTTCGTTTAATTTTTTTTTTGTTTTCTTCTCTCTTTAGCTGGGAAGTTATCACTTCCAAACCAGATGAAAAACCCAGGCTCAGCCACTGTATTGCAGAATCCTGGATGAATTTCAGCATATTTCTTCAAGAAATGTCTCTTTTCAAACAGCAGAGCCCTGGCAAGGCAAGTTTCCCAGTGTGGGAGAATGATTGTGTGTGCTTTAAATGGTGCAGTAAACTTAGAAACAAATGCGTTACTTATTTTACCAGCTTGTAAGTGGTCTCCAGTTCAGAAGACGATCTACTAGGAACACATCCCCTAAGAGCTGGTATCAGCAAGGTTTAGAATCATTCGTGTGTCAGCATTAGACAAACTTCAACATCATAGTTTGAAATTGGATTGGTTTCCTATTTTTATACCTATTTATCTAGTTCCTTAACAAAAAGAATGGTGATTGGTCTTGTCATCCAGACCAAGAAGAAAAAAATATTAAGAATTTCAGTTTATAATGTTCAGCCTGGTTCTGAAGTCAAAGGGAAATGAAATGAACTCTTAGTCATTTGAAGGGTTTTTTGGAGATAATTGAGTCTCTCTTTTTAATCTAAAATGACTCCTGGAAGGAAAATAATCATGTTTCACTGTGGGAATTTCATTTCATTCACAGCTGGTTTCTAGGTGATGTAGAAGTGGATCAATTTGATATAGTTACGGAGGAGGATGAAAAGGGCCAGTAGAGCCCTAACTGGTTTGGTTCAGTGGTTAGAGCGTCAGCCTGTGGACTCAAGGGTTCCAGGTTCAATTCTGGTCAAGGGCATGTTCCTTAGTTGCAGGCACATCCCCAGTGGGGGGAGTGTGCAGGAGGCAGCTGATCGATGTTTCTCTCTCATTGATGTTTCTAACTCTCTATCCCTCTCCCTTCCTCTCTGTAAAAAATCAATAAAAAATATTTTTTTTTAAAAAAAAGAAGAAAATGGCCAGTAGAGTTATCCCAGTAGCTTATCAGCTGTGCAAATTCCCGTTATGTTTAGAGAAATGCATCTAATTTCTGTAACATGTTTTGCTTATAGAAGTAGTTTGAACTTTCAGATTTAGTTCCTAGGCTGCTTTATATCCAGAGGGTGATCCTGAGTAAGAGAAGTTTCTGGAGGCATATAAATCTTCAGTTCGCTGGCATCTGGCAGTACGAAAAGCCACAGGCATGATTAATGGGAGACATTGTGCCCTGTGCCAGAAATTAGCTTCTGGAACGTCAGAACGATTATTACCAAGTGTGAAAATAGAGTAAGGCTGGTTGAACACTATAGTCATTAGTCAGAACTAAGGGCAAAAGACACTGAAAAGCCTTCACCGTAATTAATAGGTCACATATAGAAAAATAAGTGTGTGTGTATCCCGTACTCTGAAATGTCCTGCTATTATGCATAACTGTCACGTGTTATTCCTCTGATTTCTAGTTTTGCCTCCTGGTCTGCAGTGTGTGCACGTTTTTTATGATCTTGGGAAGTTACATTCCTGGGGTTATACTCAGCTATCTACTCTGTAAGTATAGCAGAACATTTGGCTAGTTTATGCGATGCATGTGGTATCATTTAATGGTCAACAAGACCATCCATAGTTTGGAAGAGGAGGGGATGAGTTCTTTATTATAAAGAAAGGTGATTGTTCTTTAATTTCATCTGTCCGAAGTTTCTCCTTTTCATCGAGATCTGTTTATATTTTAAAATTGGAAGAATAGTTGCCAAAAGGCAGGATTATAAGTAATTAATGTTACTTTAAATGATGTCTTAAAGCTATAAATAAGTATACTCCCTACCCCCACAGACACACGAATACCTTTGCCCTTGTGCATGTTCTGTGGCTCAAAAAATAGTTAAACCACAATGAGATACCATTACACCAGAATGGCTAAAATTAAAAATGCTGATCATATCAAGCATTAGCAAGGATATGGAGCAGCTGGAATTCTCACATACTATTGGTGGGTAAGTAGAATAGTACAACCACTTTGGATTAACAGTTTGGCAGTTTCTTAAAAACTACTTTATATCCCATTTCATAGCTAGGTGTTTACCCAAGAAAAATGAAAGCATTTTTCCACAAAAGACTCATGAATGAATGTTCATTGCAGCTTTATGTGTAGGAGGCAAAAATGGAACACAATTCCTATATGACCATCAATAGATGTACGGAAAAACAAATTGTGGTATATCCGTACAATGGATTTTTACTCAGCATGAAAAACATCAGTATGTGCAGCAATCTGGATAAATCTCAAAATAATCAATTGAGTGGGAGAAGCCAGATTTTTTTTTTTAAGAAAAGAGTATATAATGTATGATTTTATTTATGTATCATTCAGACTAATTTTTAGTGATAAAGCTGACAATGGTTGCCTGAGGGTGAGGTAGGAGAGGTCAAGGATAGGCAGGAGGAAAGGATTAATAGACACATGTGGAAACTGGAGGATGGTAGATATAGTTACTGTCTTGATTGTGGTGATGGTTCCTTAGTTGTATGCCTGGCTCAAAATTTATCAAATTGTACACTTTAAATATGTGTAATTTACTGTACATCAATTATAATTAGAAAATGCTGTAAAAAAGTAGATTTCCTGCTTCTCCTGAAAAATATGATTTAGTGCTGCCACCTTTAGATGGTGTGGGCATGTTCCACTTAATTAACCCTTATATTGCCCTATTTTTCTCACACCAGCTTTTAAAATTTTTACATACCACCTTGGCTGCTAGAGGTATTTGAGTTTGCATCTCCTATTTGAAAGGTAAATAGGCATGTTTCCTAACAACAACGAAGAAATAAACATTAGGGAAGACAATACAGCCTTCATTTCTTTTTGTTTTCCCGATGCATACCACAGATGGCAAATGGTCCGAGCTCAAATCCATTCTCCCAAATAGAATTCATGTAGAATGTCAGCCTCCGATCTGCCTTGTGCAGCAGGTAGAGGAGAAGAGAGTGGAGAAGGGGAGTCTGATATGGGCCAGGCATTATTCAGATGGTTTGCATTCGTCTCATTTCCCCTTCACAGCAGCCCTGAAATAACGTTACTATCCTAATATGACTGATGAGAGACAAGTAGATAATAATTTTCCCGTGGTGCATTTGCATTTAACAAATAAGTAGAGATCTTAACCCAGGACTGTTGTCTGGAAAGCATGGAATCTGTGTATAAATTTTGAGGGTAAAGGATTGAAGGGAGGGAGTTGATCTAATTGTAAGTCTTTGAAAACAATGACTATAAACGTGTGTGTGTGTGTGTGTGTGTGTGCACGCGCGCGCACACATGCATGCAGGAATAACTTGTTATTGCAGGGAGAAGAATTGAAATTGTAAACTTATTTCACAGCAGCATTTCCCTAAGAAAAAAAACCCTTCTGTTTGTCACTAAGGGGAATTGAAATATTTTTGTGAAATACAAAGATGTAGCCTTTTGAAATGAAGATCATCTTACCCACACTCTCTTCCTTCTTATATTTCAGTACTGTGTGCATTTTTGTGTCCACTGTTTAAGTGTAATGATATGGGACAAAAACTATACAGCAAAATCAAGTCAGTTCTGCTGAAACTAGATTTTGGAATTGGAGAATATATTAACCAGAAAAAACGTGAGAGATCTGGTAGGTAAAGTTTGACTTTTAGATTCCACACATGAAATGAGACATCAGTGGGCTATTGATTATGAAATCACCTTCCGTACATTTCACGGTGTTTGCCTTTTACAGCATATTATTACAGAAGCTCACCCCTTTCCCCAAAGTAACATAGCCTTTCCTATTTAGGTAGACTTTTATTATCTTCTGAAACATACAATAAATGGACTTTCTAATTAAATTTCAGAGAGGGAGAAAAGAATTCAACCATTCTATATTTGCTATTTACGATTTACTTCCTTTAATTTGCTTTGTTTTGGGGTGGGCCATTGCAGATAAAAAATGACACAGGTAGGACCAAGAGTGTGGGAACCATAGAAGAGGCATCAAAAGAATGGGAAGGGAAACAAAATACATAGAGGGAAACTCAGTGTCATCAATTTTCACTTCTTAACTTGTCCTGTGACCTTATATGTTCTCAAACTGTAGCATGCATTACAACTGCCTTTTAATAACAAGGCTTATTAAAGCAGAGATTGCTGGGCCCGGCCCCAGAGTTTCTGATTCAGTCGGTCTAGGGTAGGGCCTGCAAATACGCATTTCTAACAAGTTCCCAGTGGTGCTGATGCTGCTGGTTCAGAGACCACACTGTGAGAACCACTGATATGGACCATCCCCTTGGAAATCACACCTCTGCAAATAAGCGAAGCTTGTTATGTGCAAACATTTAATTCCGTGGAAGTGTTGGAGAAAGTGAGGAATGTGGGTAAGGATATGTAATGGATAAGATACACTATGTCTAAGCTGGCCGGGAAACTGAAAGCTCCCCAATTTTTTCTCAACAGAAGCAGACAAAGAAAAAAGTCACAAAGATGACAGTGAATTAGACTTTTCAGCTCTTTGTCCTAAGGTATTTTTTTGTTTAGTTTTTCCATTTGTTCCTGTGTAGTTTGACTGTAAATTGATTTAAAGCCAGAATGATTTTCCCAATCGACTCCTCCTATTTCTCTAAGATGATTGAACAATTCTGAAAGGAAAAATACTCACCTGGTTTTTATTAGCCTGACATTTTTGGTGGTAGTATGGAGTTTTCAAAAGATTTGCCACAGAAGTTTAGAATGTGCCACTGGTATTTATATTAACACAGATTAGCCTCACGGTAGCTGCCAAAGAGTTGTCTGTGTCCGACACAGACGTATCCGAGGTGTCCTGGACTGACAATGGGACCTTCAACCTTTCAGAAGGATACACTCCACAGACAGACACTTCTGACGGTATGCTCACGTTTCTCTCTCTCTTTTTTATTATTATGAGTGCATGCAAAATATTTAACGCTGTCTACTGCTGAATGGCTAACCAAAATGGGGTATATCTATATAATGGACTGTCACTTGGCTATCGAAATGAAGTATTAGTACTTGCTACAACATGGATGAACCTGAACACTTTAGGCAAAATGAAAGAAGCCAGACAAGTCTAGATATATTGAGTAACTCCATTTATGTGACAAAGCCATATAAATGGAAAGTAGATACGTGGCTACTACAGGGCCTGGGGAAGAGGGAATGGTAAGTGACTGTTAATTACATGGGTTTCTTCCTTTTTTTTTTTTTTTTTTTTTTTTTTTTAGTATGAGTTTCTTTTTGGAGGGATGAAAATGTTTTAGCATTAGGTAGTGGTGATGGTTGTACAGCTTTGTGAATATATTAAAAACCACTGTGTTGTACACTTTAAAGGGATAAATTTGATAATATCTGAATTATATGTCAAGAGCTATTATTTTTTGAGTATGAAAAACAAATCTAAAGTCAGTGTCCAAAATTTGCCCTTATTTAGAAAACATATAAATGTTGACAGTGAACAAAATTAACTTCTCCAAAACCTGGTGACCTTGTTTATAGCAGTAATGGGAGGAGGGGAAGAGAAAAACCAATCCCACATATCTGAGGGTAGCCCTCATTCACAGGGACTGAGCATGGAGGGCAAGTTCCCCAAATCCAAAGCTGACTCCAGGGTTTCTCATGTTTGTCTTCAAAGTCAGTTTAAAAATAAACAAGAAATGCTCTTATTTTAATAATTAGGTTAAGTACAATTTAAAATAAATTGAGAGACAACTCATGTGCAGTAACTTAACTTTAGCTAGTCTTATTAGATTATTTCAAGTCCTCTTAGCCATATACTGAAAATATGAGCAGGCTATAATAGAGGATTCTGAATAAATTGTCTTCAATGTACTTTTACAAGCAAGAACACTCTTTTCTAGAGAAAGGAGGGAGGCTGTGCAGGGTTGGAAAGGAGACAGTTTTGGGGACTGGGAGACCCAAATATTGGCTTGCCTTTGTAATTAGCTGTGTGACCTTATACTAGTATTTATGGGGACCTTAATTTCCTCATCTTTAAAATGCATTAGAACAAGAGGATCACTGACATCCATCGAAGATCTCTAAGCGCTAAATACCCACAAAACCTAGATAACAAACACTTTGTTTTTCAGCATCCCACCTCAGATTTACACAAGGGAAGGACGATAACCCAACCCACAGATGAGACTTTTCGCTAGTTAAACCGAGGATTTCAAATCACTGTTGTAAAGAGTTAACCTTTATACTGAAAGATTTTCTCTGAAACGTGAAAATAAAATCACTGTCTGCCTATGAACCTGACACTGCTTTCAAATGTACCAAATTTTACAAGTGTTCCTACATGTATTCAGGACACTAGTTTGGTTAAAATGGTATGAGCTATTTTTAAAATATATATTTTTATTGATTTTTAGAGATAGAGGAAGGGAGAGGAAGAGAGAAACATCAATGTGAGAGTGAAATATGGATCAGTGGCCTCCTGCAGCCCCCTGCCAGGGATCAAGCCTGCAGCTATTTTTATGTAAAGCCAAATGTTTCCATGTGCTCTGAAGTTGAATGTGGAATAGAAGGAGCAATAGCTGCTTCTAATTAATTGCTTTAAACAAACACAGGCTACAGATACTCAGATCTTCCTGGATGAAAATGCTGAGGTTGGGTAATATTCTCCATCTGCTATACCAGATACCATGAAAACCTCCAATTGAAATATTTCTTATCCTGTGATCATACATATCCACAATGGCTTAAGCTAATTTCCTCCCCAGGGGCAGGATGAAATATTTGTTTATGGTGAACATTTAAACTTTAGTCAAAGCCTCAAGCTAATGTTAGGTCGAATAGTAAGTCATTATGTACACTGCTCTGTGCTTAGGAGAAACATTAAAGACATAAGGGGGGGGCATGTAGTATTTGTGTACTTGTGGAGAGATGGTGCCCCAGATTTGGGAGGGGTCCAGTATGTGTGGTTAGGTTTATTTAAACTGAACCAGGCGGCTAGATGAATGCCAAGGTTGCCCAGAGGGTTTAGATTAAAATCAGTATCTTTTAGACTACTCTTTCATTTCAAATTTATCATGGTGCTTAAGCATGAACTTCTGTTGTACGTTTTACAGATCTTGACCGACCTAGTGAGGAAGTTTTCTCTCGAGGCCTTTCAGATTTTCCATCTCTAGAAAATGGCATGGGAACAAACGATGAAGATGAATTAAGCCTCGGCTTGCCCACTGAGCTCAAGAGAAAAAAGGAACAGTTGGACAGCGGCCTCAGACCCAGCAAAGAGAGGCAGTCACCAGCTGGTCTCACCCTTCCTCTGAGCAGTGACCAAACCTTTCACCTGATGAGCAACCTGGCTGGGGACGTCATCACAGCTGCAGTGACTGCTGCTATCAAAGACCAGTTAGAGGGCGCGCAGCAAGCCCTTTCTCAGGCTGCACCCAGCCCGGGAGAGGACACAGACACTGAAGAAGGGGATGACTTTGAACTCCTTGACCAGTCAGAGCTCGATCAAATTGAGAGTGAATTGGGACTTTCACAAGACCAGGAAGCAGAAGCACAGCAAACTAAGAAGTCTTCAGGCTTCCTTTCAAATCTACTTGGAGGCCACTAGTCTGGAATCAGCTTATATGACAGAGCACAGATAAACTACCAAAAAATTTCAAACAAGCAAAAAAAAAAAAAAAATGTTTTTGAACTGTGAGCTTTACTCATTGCTTTAGATTATTTTGTCTTATTTTCCCTTCTGCAGTGAATTAATTGGATATATATCAGCTGACACTGATAGATTGATATATCTGATAGTTATTTTTATGTAATTAGCATGGAAATGAAAAAAAATATATATATATACAATTGACCCTTGAACAAATGGGTTTGAACTGTGCGGGATTATTTCAATAAATACTATAAATGTATTTTCTCTTCCTTATGATTTTCTTAGACATTTTGTTTTTCCAGCTGACTTTCTTGTAAGAATACAGTATATAATACATAAACAAAATGTGTTAATCAACTGTTTGTGTTATCAGTAAGGCTTCCATCAGTGGTAGGCTATTAATAGTTACGTTTTTGGGGGAGTCAAAGATATACACAGATTTTTGACTGTGCAGTGGGTCGGTGCCCCTAACCCCCGCATTGTTCAAGGGTCAACTTGACATGTGTGTGTATATGTATGTATGTGTGTATACATACATATATACACACATATACATACATACTGTGTTTTCAGAGATGAATATTAGGGGTTATATTTAAAGCAAAAAGAAAACATGAAATTATTGCAATCCTTCCATAAGTACTCCTTACTTTTCCTTTACAATTATTTTTTCTTTACAATTAATTTTTCAAGCATGCAAAAACAGTTTATTGTAATTCACTGAATCATTAATAACTAATTGGGAATACATGTTATATCTACCCCTTTGTTCCTAACACTGGGAAACAAATATTTTTGGTGGATTTTGTTGTAAAAAGGTAAAAATTATTGAGGCATCTTTAGTTGAAGATTTGGAAAATAATATCAAAATTAATTTCCTAGGAAAAATTCTTAAAATGTATTTAACTCCTTTGGATAGGCTGGTACATTTCCACTGTTATTTCTGCAGTTGTAGATTTAGGCTTACTTGTAAATGGCATGCTCCATTGACTGTCAGCTCTAGTCCCGCAATGGGTGATATTAACCCATAGAAAGCAAGTAATTATGTATCACGTATACCGTTGTAAACAGATATTGGGCTATGTTTTGTGGTTCAATTATCATATATTTGTAATAGGGATATCATGAGTGCAGAGTTATTCTGCCTGCTCAGATCTAGGTAAAGCCCTCATCTTTGATATAGTATCATGGGGGGAAAAAAACGGTCTCTTAAAATCATGAAACTAGTTCCTGATCTGTTCTGTGAGTGACGTGGTCATCAGTAGTAGAAAAAAATAACTGTTTTTGTAGTCTGTATAAATTCTCCTACAGGAGAAAAACTTGCTTGGCTTTAATATGTATTTATTTGCCATTGAAGTCTAAATATTTAATGTTTCTCACTGGGAAGCTAGAATATGTTTTTCCATTATTTTAAACTTTTCGATCACCTTTAATAACCAGATTTGACGGAGGTTTTTAACAAAGGACTAAAGAGCAGGAATCAAGCTAATTGTGCTTTTGCAATGTAACGTTTAATAGTGTTGAGGGACCATGCCAGCAAAGACAGTCGTTTCAATATTCAGTACTGCTGGCATGTCTGCAGATGCATACAGACATCTGAGACCCTCAGAAAGGAAGGATAATCCAAGAATATAGGAAATCTGTGATCCCGCCCTTCATTTTATTTTCTAAAGGCTAGTGTAATCATAGGTAATGTGACATTTTAATGTAGCAGCTCTTATTTTTTTCCTTCTGAGATATTAAAATATCTAGACTGAATTTTGCCAAATGTTAAAGGGAGAGAAGTTACTGAAGACTTTGAACACCTGCTTTTTGTGACTGACTATGCTTATATGTCATTAGTGCCTCATGACTGTGTTTGATGTCCTTTATTGATACACAGTGAGCCTGTGCCTTCATTATCTTGCCCGTTTTGGTACACATGAAAACTTGGTGTTAGGTCTATGAACTGTGTGTGTTTGGGAGAAATATACCTGAATTCTATTCAGTAAGAGTTTCTGGACATGAAGAAAAATACAGTCACACATTTATAAATAGTGGTGACTAGGATTCCCTTTTTTTTAATGTGTATGTTTCTTCATTTAAAAAATATTTTTGGCCATAAATTCAAAAAGTTTGAAGGTCATTTCAATTTCTTCATTGAGGGGAAAATAAGAAGTTAAATAATCCAAATAATTAAAGAATGTGTTACAATTCAGCGGACAAGCTTACACAAGAAGATAAACTCAGGAGTTGATGGTCTGAACAATGTACTAGGATCAAATGTTAACTATAAGTCAAAAGGGTCTTCGGGATGGGGAGGGGATGAGGACAAGGGAGGGTAGAAAAATGTGTTATTAGCACTATGGAGGAGACATGCCAGCTCTCTACCAACGGTGGCTTTATCACCTTATATCTTCACTGTCTGCCCATGAACCTGGCACTTCAATGTTATTTGTTTGAGAATATGATCACAAATTTATACATACAATAATGGTATTCTTAATTCAAACTAACAGGGATATGGAGGGTTTTTTTTTAATTTTTTTGGGTGTCTATGGTTTTTTGTTTGTTTTTTTCGTGGGGGAGCATTATATATAATCTTGTTTCTGATTTTAAGATATAGTAACAGTAAACCCTGTGATTGATCCGGTATGGGGGGGGAGGGGGACTCTATATCCCTTACCATAAGGATTGATGCAGTCATTAAAATTTGAAGCATGTGTTTATTTTTTAATTATAGAGGAGTTGTAGAAAAATGTTTTGCTCATTTCCAGTAGAAAATGCTGAGCAAAACGAGAATAGTATACATTGATCATGCATATTGATCTGAAACAATAAAACAGAGTCCAAGAAGGTCAAGTTTGCTTTGGAAGGTCAACCCAGGGTTAAAGCAGTGTTTATATTCTCATTCTGAAACATCTTTGCTTTTTCCTACCCTAAAAATCTTCAAAAGTGATTTTTAAAAAAATTGCCCCTCTCCAGCTTAGTATTCTTTTAAGAAAAGAAACTTGTATAAGATTTTGCAATTGGCAAACATCCTCAACACCTTTAGGCATCTCCCTGCAATATTTGAAATAAGGGCAATTCCTTTTAAATAAGTGGCAACTGCCAGCATATTACTGATTTTAGGACAGAAGCAAATCTACATTTAAGAAAAATATAATTTAGTTGATGTAGAGTTTACACTGCTCCAACTATATTAGTTATAAGGTAGAAATGATTCTGAAAACACTTACTAAACTGTTGTCATTGGTCATTTGTGATCATGATGAAATTAAAAAGTCCCAGAACTATTTTTGTGTGTATTGTTCCTCCATTTCCACCAAAGCATTTCAGCTGGGATGGAATGTCAGAAGTAGGAGCCTGGTTCTGATGTTAATATTACGGCCCTAAGTCACAATGTCAAAGTCACATAACATCCCAAGACCACTACCCCAATGTCCCCAACATAAAATTAGGAAGCTAATTCTTACCTTCTCACAGGGATGTTTTGAGAATGAATGGGAGGAAAAAAGCATCTGAAACACTTTCAGGGGATAAAAAAAACTGTGTAAAACCAAGACAGTAATTTTTTCCCCCAGCCTGTGTTTCAACTAAGCCATCTTTTCAAACATGAAAACCAAGTCAATCAACAAGTACCTGCTTATAAGAAAACTCTGTTTCTTTCAATGGGCCTACACTTTATTGGCCTCATAACCCAATAAATGCTGTGGAATAAAGGATGAAAAGTTTTGCAAAAATGTCTATCATTTCAGCTGACTCCGGACCATGTATGAGATTCTTCACTAATCATGTTTAATGGTTCTAATACTTACTGGCTGTGGGACTCTAGTTCACCTCATGTCTCTGTACCTGTTTCCTTTATCTATAACATTAACATATAACACCCACCTCCTAATACAGCCGTGGCCAAACTACGGCCCGCAGGCCGGATCCGGCCCGTTTGAAATGAATAAAACTAAAAACAAAAAAAGACCGTACCCTTTTATGTAATGATGTTTACTTTGAATTTATATTAGTTCACACAAACACTCCATCCATGCTTTTGTTCTGGCCCTCCGGTCCAGTTTAAGAACCCATTGTGGCCCTCAAGTCAAAAGGTTTGCCCACTCCTGTCCTAATATGTTATGAGGATAAAGTGTCTAAGACTGGGGTTGGAAAACTATGGCCTGTGGGCCAAGTCTGGCCTGCAACCTTTTTGTATGGAATACCAGCTAAAGTTTGGGTTTTTTTTTTAAACATTTTTAAATAGTTGAAAAAAATCAGTATTTCATGACGTGAAAAATATATGAAATTCAAAATTCAGCATTCATAAAGTTTTATTAGAACACTCATTCATGTACTGTCTATGGCTGCGTTCATGCTATCAACAGAAAAGTTGAATAGTTGTGACAAAGAACATAGGCCTACAAAGCCTAAAATATTTACTATCTGGCCCTTTATAGGAAAAGTTAGCCAACCCTTGACCTAAAACAGAAAACAATGACACTTGGGATTGTGTGTAATCTTTGTGATTACTGTTAAGTAAGAGTTGTCCCCCCTCCCCCCCCAGAAGAACAGGGTTAAATAAGTTACTCAGTTACACAGCACATGCTTGCATATAACTGGGGCACACAGCTTCTAGCTTGTGTCCCCTTTAACTGCGAGATACATGGGAAGGGGTGGGGGAATTGTTTACTGAAAATCACAATACTTAACATTTTTTTCATGACCACGGAATTCATAGAAATTGTAAACCACTTATTAAATGTTCGTTTTATATTCTATATTTGTTACCCCCGAAAGGTAACCTCAACCAACCCAATTGCCACTAGAATATAGGAATGTGAAAAGTAGTAAGCCGAAACCAGCAAATATTGTGATCACTACTATATCAATTGACTTGAAGGTGACCTTATTAACTTTTTTAATTACCAAAAATCAACATTGCAACATCTCCTAGCCTATAAAGGAACCACTCATCATGGTACTGTCACTGTTACAGTGTGCACCATAACATCAGCACTTCGGTAATTAAGTGAACTAACTTAAGGGCTATGTCACAGTATCCAGAAGGAATTTTCAATATTTTCAAACCTAAATATTTTTTTTTTTTGTCATGGGCGGACTCAGTTTAAATTCTTCAGTAGGATGATTAATTGGTAATAGACCTTTTTAATAATTTGTCAGCAGAAATTAGACACATTAACAAAGTACCTGGATATGCTGTGGAAAATTTAACTCAAAGGTCCTTTAGTCATTTGGCTTGCAGCTATTGGCTGCAGACCTGCCCTTGTGGTATTTTTTCTAATCAATTCCAGCTCCTGCTGCTGGATCTACTGAAGGCCCAGTTCTATTCCTGATGCCCATATAAACTGAGACACTTTTGCATCCCTACCTGTTTACCAATGAAGAATGAGTAAAAAAGTCTATACAGTTCAATGCTTTACCCAATGATAATTTGATACTTTCTAGTCTTATTTTCCCTTCTTTCACTGTATCCTATGCTTCGCCCAAACTGGACATATTCTAAATATGTCCCTTATTTTCCTTCTTCCACAGTTTTTCTTCTTTTTCTACTTGCAGATGAAGTCCTCAGTATTTCCCCTCTTTCAGTACCCATCTGGAATGGGTCAACTCCTTAATGAAAACTTTTCTGATCTCCCTAGTTGATGAACTTTCTCTATTCTAAAGACCCCATCGCCTCTTCCTTTATATTTCATTGTCCTTGACCCCAGCTTCATGGTAGTAGTTAATTGTGTATTTCTTACCATTCATAACAAATCCCAAAATGAAAGTAGGGCTCTCTTTGTTTAGAACTAGCTGAAAATCATAAAGGATAGGTGATGTGATTTATAATGAGAAATATACATTCCTGGCACAGAGCTCCTAAAACCTGTGGAATTTCCTAAGTGATGAGAGCTATAAAGGTGTCTTTTGTTATGTTAATAAGGTGACTTTTGGAAAGCGCCTAGATATTCTAGCCAAGAGTGTAGGACACCCCAAACTCCACAGGGACAAAACCTTCTATGTTTGGGACCCTTCCAGACATGACTCCATGTATCTCTTCATCTGGCTGTTCATTTGTATCCTTTACTGTCCTTTGTAATAAACTGGTAACCTAGTAAGTAAACTGGTTTCCTGAGTTCTGTGAGCTGTTCTAACAAATTAATCAAACCCGAGATGGGGCCATGGGAACCTGTGGGGTGTGGTGGTATCTCCAGGTAGAGAGTGACTGGAGTGAGTTGAGATAGAGGACACTCGGTTGGTGTTGGAGAATTGCTTGGTGGCATGGAAAAAACACAGTGGAGATGGGTAGCATGGGAGGAAGGTTATGAAAGCCAGGCAAAGGAATTTTCATTTCAGCCTATGGGCAACAGATAACCATTCTTGAACAGAAGGGATGACATGAACAATAGTTTAGGAAAGTCTGACTTAATTTCGCACTATAAAAAATTCATTTGAAAATACTGAACAGTCTCTGTATTGCTCTATCACAAGTGTAGGATACAGCAATGAAAGGTGTCCCTGTCTCAACAGAGCTTACAGGCTAGTGTGGGTGACGAAACTATAACGCCATCCTGGGTTGCCCAGATGGAGGCGTGTCCTGGATACAAGACTTTCAATGCTAAAACTGGGGAACAGTCAAACAGCAAGTGCTAGAGGCAGCCAATTTCCCAAAATGGTCCCCAAAACACCCCACTCCCACCCTTACGTAGACCCCTCCCACATTAAATAAGGTCGACCTTTGTAAGTACAGATGTGTACACAGTAAGCATGTTTTGGCCAATGATGGACCACATATATGAGCGTGGTCCCGTAAGATTATCTAATGGAGCTAAAAAATTCCTATCACCTAGTGACATCACAACACATTACTCACATGTTTGTGGTGACACTGATGTAAACCTGCCAGTCATATGAAAGCATAGTACGTACAGTTACGTACAGTACATAATACTTGTTAATAATATAAGCCTATGCCACCAGTTTAGGTGTTTACTTTTTATTAGTGTGTACTTTTTCTAATTGTAAAAAAAAGTTTGCTGTCAAACAGTATGCTGTGTTCTGCCAGCAGTCTCATGCATCTCCTGTTTACCTCATCTTGGTTGTATCGTTTTCTCTCTTTAAAATTTTTTTTCTTTTATTTCTTTTCTTTTTTCCCCATTTTCTCTTGTACTTGATTTAATCTTATGTTGTTTTGTACGGGAACCTGCTGTACAGGCTTGTGAACTAGCAGCCACAGGTTATACCACACCGTCTAGGTGTGTCGTAGGCCATACCATCTCGATTTGTGTATGTGCACTCTATGATGTTCACAGAACAAAGCTGCCTAACTATGTATTTTTCAGAACTTTTCCCCATCCATAAACAGCACCTGACAGCGACAGCACATTGTGGAAATAACTGTGACTTCCCAGACCAGTCATAAAAGACATTATGGCTTCCACTTTGCCCTCTGTGGAGGAAGCCAATTGCCGAAACCGAAACCTCTTGCTATCAGCCTGTAAACAAGCCATCTTTCAGGGTGTCCTTCAGCCACAGTGAAACCTTCACAGGACTTCAGCCCTGGCCCCACATTTTCACTATGATTTTATGACATCCTGAGCCACCCACATTCCTGATTTACAGAAACTCAGCTATCAAAGTTTATTGTTTTAAGCTGCTAAATTTTGGGGTAATTTCATAGAGTAATAACTAATACAGTGCTATAGAGAACAGTTATGCTTGCGATTTGGGGAGTAGGCACTATATTTGATAAGAGGGTATGGACAGGCCTCTCTTGTAAAGGTATTTGGGCAGAAACCTTGAAGGAAGTAATCTAGTAAAAGAATGTTCCAAGCAGAACTCAAAGGGTTTCTAAGACTTAGTACCAACAAAAGATGTTGGCTCAGCCTTGTTAGAGGGACAGCAACAGTTTCAATATGACTGAAGAGAAGTGAGCAGAATGGGAAAGGCGGTGTGGCAGGAGGTCAGAGGTAGGGGGTCAGGGTGGTGGCAGATCATATAGGGCCTCCTAGAATAAACAGTAGCTTAGTCTGTTCAAGCTGCTATAAAAAATGCCATAGACTGGGTGCCTTATAAACAACAAATTTATTTCTCTCAGTTCTGGAAGCTGGAAGTCCATGATCAGGGTGCCAGCATGGTCTGGTGAGGGACCTCTTCCTTGTCACAGATTCTTTTTTTTTTTTTTAACTTCCTTATTGATTAAGGTATTACATGTGATCATATCCCCCCATCGCCCCCCCTCCCTGCCTTCCCACTCATGCCCTCACCCCCCTGGTGTCTGTGTCCATTGGTTAGGCTTATATGCATGCATACAAGTCCTCTGGTTGATCTCTCCCCCTTACCCCCACCCTCCCTACCTTCCCTCTGAGGTTTGAAGGTCTGATCGATGCTTCCCTGTCTCTGGATCTGTTTTTGTTCATCGGTTTATGTTGTTCGTTATATTCCACAGATGAGTGAGATCATGTGATATTTATCTTTCACTGACTGGCTAATTTCATTTAGCATAATGCTCCCCAGTTCCATCCATGCTGTTGCAAATGGTAAGAATTCCTTATTTTACCGCAGCTTAGTATTCCATTGTGTAGATTCTTATTGTATCCCCTCCTGGATAGCTTGAAAAAACCACTACTCACCTCCTGAAGACCTGCCCCGCCCCCTCCCCCCTACACCACCAGATTGGGCATCAGGTTTTCTTTTGACTTATGAATTTGGGGATGGGGGGTGGGGCACAAAAGTTCAGATCATAGTAGAAAGATGCTTAAATTTTATTCGGAATCAAGGGAAGCCCCTGGAGGGTTTTGAGTAACATGGGCAGCGTTGCTTTGATCTAGATTGGTAAAAACATCTCTTACCTTCTTTGGTGATAAGAACCACTTGGATTCTGAAGATGTAAGGTCCAGTGGGTAACTGTGATGACTGTGCAGATGAGTCTGAGAACTCTCTAACCTTTAACATTCATGGTTCCTATAAACTGTGCGGCTACCTCTGAGGCCATAGGGTTAACTGAGACGTGAATGAGGCTAGTCCAAATGGAGATGTGCTGTTAATTGTACAATATGCTTGAGTTCCAAATTTAGTGCCAACACACGAACGTAAAATTTCATTAAATCTTTTGGATGATTACATGTTGAAATGATAATATTGTGGCTATACTAGTGGGTTAACTAAAATATACCAATCTTAACCTCTTTCTTTTTGCTTTTTAAAATCGTGGCTATATTCAGTTTAAGACGGCATGCGTGGCTTGGATTAGATTTCTATTGGCCAGGGACTTGGCTGGCTCTTCGTTCCTAGCTGGCACTTTTCATTCGGGACTTCCCTCGAAGGTTCGCCCCATACACCGGGCTCAGGCCTGGACTCTCCGGTTTTTCCTGTGAATTCCCTCAGCCTCAGGTCTGCGTGTCCAGCGTCCCTCATTGAACTCCAGCCCAAACGGCGAGGGCTCGGCTGGGCGGACACCTCGCTTTCGTGGCACCGATTCATCAGGCGGCAGGGGGGCCCGCGAGATCCTCCGAAAACCCCGGCCGGTGGCGTGGACGCGGGATCACCCTCGGGGTCCTCCCAGGCCCGGGAGCCGCCTGGGGCGCCCCCTTCCCCTTCCTTCCAGCGATCGCCGGGACCACCTCACGTCTCTCTCCCAAAACCACGAAGGAAAGTAAATAAAGGAACCGTCTAGGACTCAGTGGCTCTCAACCTTCTGGCCCTTTAAATACAGTTCCTCATGTTGTGACCCAACCATAAAATTACTTTCATTGCTACTTCATAACTGCAATGTTGCTACTGTTATGAATCGTAATGTAAATATGCAGGATGGTCTTAGGCGACCCCTGTGAAAGGATCTTTCACCGCCAAAGGGGTCCCGACTCACAGGTTGAGAACCGCTGGTAGGAGGCTTAGGCTCACCACCCACCGCGGTGGACTCAATCAAAACTCACCTCTGAGCATACGATCCACACCGACCGACCCAATCAACGCCCGCCTCAGGCGACTGGGCGTGGCTCGGTTAGCCAATGGCATCTCTCGCCTTCCTGGCTTCTCATTGGAAGGGGCACGGCCGATAGGCGGGACTTCCTGTCCATCCCGGAAGAACTTCCTTTCTGTTCCATCTTTTCCCTCAGATACAGCCGGGAAGTCGGTGCCCACTCCACGTCTTCGCGGGCGGTGAGGCGAGTGAGGGTTTGAGCGCGTCGTGGGGTCGGGGCGCCGGTCGCTAGCTTTCTGCCTCTGTCGCCTCGTATTTCCCGCCGGGGGATGGCGATGTACACCTGCATCACCTGCCGGGTGGCGTTCGGCGACCCCGAGCTGCAGCGGGCCCACTACAAGACGGACTGGCACCGCTACAACCTGAAGCGGAAGGTGGCAGACATGGCCCCCGTCACGGCCGAGGGCTTCCAGGAGCGCGTGCGGGCGCAGCGGGCCGTGGCGGAGGAGGAGAGCAAGGGCACGGCCACCTACTGCACCGTCTGCAGTAAGAAGTTCGCCTGTGCGAACGCCTACGAAAACCACCTCCGGTCCCGGCGGCACGTGGAGCTGGAGAGGAAGGCGGTGAGCCGCCGGGTGGAGATGATGAATGAAAAGAACTTGGAGAAAGGGTTGGGCGTGGACCGTGTTGACAAGGACGCCATGAACACGGCCATCCAGCAGGTCATCAAGGCCCAGCCGTCTCCCAAGAGGGCCCCTCCGGCGCCGGGGAAGGAGTCCGAGGGTCCCGGGGCGGTGGCCGAAGGAGGGCGTGCGGCCGACGACCGAGACCCGGCCGAGAAACCTCCCCGGTTACAGTGGTTTGAACGGCAGGCGAAGAAGCTGGCAAAGCAGCAGGGCGAGGAGGAGAGCGAGGAGGGGGACCTGGATGGAGACGGTAAGGGCCGGTGTGTGTGTGCGTGTGTGTGTGTGTGTGTGTGTGTGTGCGCGCGCGCGATGGGAGCGGCTTCCATGCTTTCCGAGGTCGTTTGTCTGTCCAGGAGCCCCACGGGGAACAGTCTGCTTCGTTCACTGTTGACTGTTGTGCATTCCGGGCCTGAAGCCTTGGGGCGGGGAGGCGGGGGGAAGGTGTGCCCTTAATAAACACCTGCGGACGGATTGACGCCCTCTCTGTTGTGAATGAGGAGGCTTGTGCACAGTGGTTCTCAACCTTCCTAACGCCGCGACCCTTTAATACAGTTCCTCATGTTGTGGTGACCCCCAACCATAAAATTATTTTCGTTGCTACTTCATAACTGTCGTGTTGCTACTGTTATGAATCGTAATGTAAGTATCTGATATGCAGGACGTATTTTCATTGTTCGCGACCCACAGGTTGAGAAGGACAAAATAGAAGGACCAAATGCTCTTGGGTTTCTAGTTACCATGGATTTGCACTTAATTTAGTTGGTTGACACAATGAAAGGAGAGGTTCAGAACCAGCTCCTAACCGGGAATGAGGAGCTGGAGCCAGCAGCCTGGCTCCTTGACTTGGAGTTATTTATTCCTCCTCTCCCTCGTCACACATCCTGTCAACACCGGTCGTATGTGTACGTCTAGACACGGGGAAGGCGCAGACTCCTTCAAGGAGTTTACTGTGGGCTGGAGAAGAGAGGTGAAGGTGTTTCTTAGCCTTACGACTTGGTCTGTGGGAAAGGAAGGGTGAAAATTGAGATCTTGGAAGAGGGGCTGTCCCGGGAGGTAAGTCAGCAACTCCCACCTCATGCTTGTATGTTTGTGGTCACCACTTTTCTTAAACTAACCTGGTTTCTCAACTCTCTGGCTTGAAGACTGGGAAGATATTGATTCTGACGAAGAAATGGAATGTGAAGATGCGGAATCGATGGACGAGTTGGAGGAGCAGGCTGCAGAGGAGGAAGAGGCAGAGGCGGGGGCGGGCGCTCCTCTTGGCGCCATCTCCATAAAGGACTGCTTATTTTGTTCCCACCATTCAAGCTCCCTTATGAAGAATGTGGCTCACATGACTAAAATCCATAGCTTCTTTATTCCTGATATAGAATATCTTTCGGATCTTAAGGGACTGATCCAGTATCTGGGTAAGTACAATAGCTTTCCTTTTAACGAGGAAATAGCACATAATTGGGGGGCAGGTCTTAAGGAAACATTAGTTTTATGTTTTTCATCAATCTTTGACTTAATTACTGGTACATGTTTATTTTGTGAAGATCAGAAATTTGGTGCATGTTTGTTGTTTTTTTTTTGAATTGTGCAGATACATGGTGAGATTGCACCTGGCCACAAAAGCTTTTTTTCATATTTTTCCCCCTCAAATTATTTTGTCAGGAGAGAAAGTTGGTGTTGGGAAGATTTGCTTATGGTGCAACGAGAAAGGGAAGTCGTTTTACTCCACGGAAGCTGTGCAGGCACACATGAATGACAAAAGCCACTGTAAGCTCTTCACCGACGGGGATGCTGCTTTGGAATTTGCAGACTTCTATGACTTTAGGTAGGTCTGTGGTTTGTAATGTGAAGCAAAGTGAAGTCATCGTCTTTGCATTGAAGTGATATCAGAAGTGCCAGTGCCTGATCTGTGTCTGGCACCATACAATCTAGTCTTCATAACTCTTACAACATCTCTATATGGCAGGTTATTCGCTCTTTTTTGTTGATAAGAAACTGAGTGTAACAAAGTTAAAAACATACATATGGTAAAGAGAAGTTCTCAGGCCCCAAACTGAAATTTGTTTGACTTGAAACTCGGGGGCTTCTGGCGGTTTAATGATCAGGAGTTCAGCTTTGCCAGTTGACCTCAGGAACAGAAGCACAGGCATTAGGTTTTGGTTTCCCTGAGAGTCCTTCAGGCACAAGCTGTCTCCTAAGGGGGTTGAGGCGGTTGCTGAACTAGGCCAGTCGTGTGCATTTGATGGTGAGATGATCCCATAGGTGGTTCCCCTTTACCAGAAACTTGTATAATTGAAATACTATGCACTGAATCTATGGTAGGCACTCTTGAATAGCTAATTCCTAGTGTCAAGATGCCGACGACCTAGCACAGGTGTGCCACACAAGCAGGTGTGTATAACTACATGCCAAGTGTGCTACACCATATGCTACAAGTATTCAGAAAAGTCCTAATCTTCTCTGTTGTCATTTTGCTTTTTCCTCCTTATTTCTCTTGTAGTAAAGGAGTTTTTCATTTTTGTCACTTTGGTATTTTTGTCATTTTTGTGTAGTGGTAACCCATTGTGGGTTTAATTTACATTTCCCTGATGATGACCACTGTAATTGAGGACCTTTTATAAATTAACCATTTAGATGTCTCTCTGTGAAGTGTTTGGCCACGTCTTTTGTCTGTTATTCTTTTGGGTTATTTGTCTACTGTTAACATTTTATGTGCATTTTTCCAATTACTTTCTATATATTTGTGAACATTTTTAGGCACATAGTCTTCTAGAACTGCACCAATATGGTAATACTAAGTGTACTCATGTGGCTATTTAAGTTTAAATTATAAATTAAAAAATAATTAGTTCTTCAGTTGCACAACTACATGTCATAGCTCAGTGCTTAACAGCACACTGATTTGGAACATACAGATAGTTTCTCTATCCCAGAGGTCTATTGGACAGCTTTGTTCTAGAATTTAAAAAAAATTTTTTTCAATTACTGTTGACATACAATATTATATTAGTTTAAGGTGTGCAACAAAGTGATTAGACATTTATATAACTTAGAAAGTGATTACCCCTGTAAGTCTAGTACTTATCTGACACCATACATAGTTATTATAGTACTAATGGCCCGGTGCACATTGAAAGGAAATTAATTAGAAGAAATATTTTAATATCACTATTTACCCTTTCTCTATAATAGAAGTGTCATCCAAATTCATGATCAACAATGACAGATCAAAACACAGGCGTGATATTGGCGCCAGCGAGAGCTTTATATGTATCATGCATGTGCAAGTCAGTGTTTATCTTTAAATTGCCAGTGCGCGTCATAGGTGCTGGTCGGATGGATGGATGGATGGTCGGTCACTTAGCCTTTTATATGTATAGATTATTGACTGTATTACTATGCTGTACTTCATGACTCAGTGACTGCTTTTCCCCCCCGTGACTGGTTGTTGTTTTTTTTGGTTCTTTTCCAGTCTGTTAAAAGGAAAAGCTTCTTCTTTTTTTTTTTCAAGAAAAACAATTTTAAATATAATGATGTTACATACAATAAACATTAATATTTTAAGAAAAACTGTCTTAAATATAATAATACATACAATTAGTATCTCAAGAAAAATGATTTTAAATATAATAATGTTACATGCAATCCCCTGTGACTGTTTTTATAACTGGCAATTTGTAAATCTTAATCACTTCCCCATTTCACCCTTCTCCCCAACACCCTTCCCATCTGGCAACCACCAGTTTACAAAACTTATTATTATAATGGTTAAATTGATGAGAGCTGCATTTCCAGCTCTATATTCTCTCCCTCTATGGCTACCTTCCTAGGGAGAAACAAATAGGTAAAAAAATTCAATTATAGGTAATCTGCTCATTGTTTTTTTAGTACAATTTTAGGTTCATAGCAAAATTGAGCAGCAGGTACAGAGATTTTCCATATCAACCCTGCCCCCACATGTGCATGGCCTCCCAGGTTATCAACATCTTCCACTTATTGTACATTTGTTAAAATTGATGAACCTGCACTGACTCATCATTATTCAAGTCTGTAGTTTGCATTAGAGTTCACTCTGGTATTCTACACTGAACAGATGTATAATGACAGGTATCCACCATTATAGTATCATGCAGAGTAATTTCACTGCCTTAAAAATCCTGTATGTTCTATCTCTCCACCCCTGACCCTGGAAACCACTGATCTTTACGTACTCCATAGATTTGCTTTTTCCATAACTTCATGTAGTTTGAATCATTCAGTAGCCTTTTCAGACTGGCTTGTTTCACTTATTAATAGGCATTTAAGGTTCCTCCATGTCTTTATGGCTTGACAGCTCATTTGTTTTTGGTCTTGAATAGTATTCCATTGCCTGGATGTACCACAGTTTATCCATTCAGCTAGTGAAGGACATTTTAGTTACTTCCAGTTTTTAGCAATTATGAATAAAACTGCTAAAAATAATCCGTGTGTAGATTTTTGTGTTGACAGTAGTTTTTAGCTCTTTTGCGGATATACCATGTAGCAAGATTTCTGGACCATATGGTAGAGAATTACCATATGTCAGTAGTTTTCTAAAAAGCTGCCAAACTGTCTTCCAAAGTGGCTGTACCATACCATTTTTCATTCCCCCCAGCAATGAATGAGAATTGCTCCACAACCTCATCTACATTGGTGCTGTCAGCATTTGGATTGTGGCCAAATTTAAGCATCTCATTGTTTTAATTATCACTTCCCTGATAATATGATGTGGCACGTCTTTTTACACGCTTATTTGCCAGCTGTATATTTTCTTAGTGAGGTGTCTGTTAGGGTCTTTGGCCCATTTTTTAATTGGGTGTTTGTTTTCTTATTGTTGAGTTTAAAAGTTTTTTTTTTAAATATTTTGGATAACAGTATTTTTTCAGATGTATCTTTTGAAAATCTTTTGTCTGTGGCTTATATTTTAATTCTCTTGAAATTTTCTTTTCACAGAATAGATGTTTTTAATTTTAATGTAGTCCAATTTATCATTTTTTTTTTCCTTTTATGGATCCTGTCTTTGTTGTGGTACCTAAAAAGAGTCATCACATAACCCCAAATTACCTAGATTTTTCCTGTGTTATCTTCTAGGCGTTTTATAGTTTTGTGCTTTCTATTTAGTTCTATGATCTGTTTTGAGTTCATAAGTCATTTATGCACTTTTACTTCAGAGAAAACGTTAAAAAGTTGTTTTCTATCTATAGACCCTGCAACTCTGTATTGCCCCTTTTGGGTAGCAAGTGGATTTGCCACATTTGCAAATGCAATTTATGTCTTTAGTTAAATTTGAGGTATTAGTCTATTTATTAATACCTTTCACTGTTTCCAGGAGTAGCTACCCAGATCACAAGGACAGGGAGGATCCTGATGAGACAGAGGAGTTGCCTTCAGAAAAGACCTTGGATTATGATGATGAAACCATGGAGCTGATTCTACCATCTGGTATGTGCATTTGTCAAAAATAAATAGTTTAGCCCTAGCTGGTTTGGCTCAGTGGATAGAGTGTCAGACTGCGGACTGAATGATCCCAGGTTCGATTCCAGTCAAGGGCACATGCTTGGGTTGCAGGCTGATCCCCCAGTGGGGGGTGTGCAGGAGGCAGCCAACCAATGATTCTCTCTCATTATTGATGTTTTTATCTCTCTCTCCCCCTCTTCCTTCCTCTCTGAAATCAATAAAAAAAATACATGTATTAAAAAATAAAAATAAAAAATAAATAAATAGCTTAATGCCAGCGAGACTAGTGGAGCTGCATGTTCCCACCCGTTCTTTTCTGTATTGACGGGAAAAGAACATAAAACCTAACATGCATGCCTGTGTTCTCAGGTACGTGGTACGCTGAAGGTTGCCAGTGAGCTCTGTGTTGGCTGTCTGTTTAAATTGGATCACTGTTTTTGCTCGCTCCTGTTCTGTCTCAGCAGAATGCTTTGTCAGGCATTTCTTTTCTTTTCAAATATGTAGACTTGTTCTACTGATCAACTTTTTGGACCCAATCTAAGTTTTTCTTGTTAATCTTGACCTTACTCTTATTTTTTGAACTGATTCCTGTTTCCTTATATTGCTCAGACTTCCAAATGGTAGTCTGACATGGGTGTATCTAATTGACAGGGACCAGTTTGACTGTTTCTGTTTTAGGGAGAGGTTTAGAGTTTGAATTCTGTCTTGTACTGTGGGGAACAGTATTCTTAATGGTGGTATTCTAGTTCCTGCAGGTCAAGTAGCTATGACAAAGAGCAGCCAGTAGAGGGCACTGTGGGCATAAATCTGAAAACTGGTTTGGCTCTGTTGCGTGAGGTCTTTCTTTTGCTCTTCAGTTTCTGTGGAGTACGTTGCTATGAAAAACATAGTGAGCCGCTGACTGGCCAGATGAAACTGTTGGTGGGTCCACAAGAGATACCGAGATCATCTTAAGAAAATGGCTGTTGGAGATACTTTCCCCCCACAATCTAATGTCACTGGTTGTTGGGCTACTTGTTAGGCAGGAGTGGACAGTTCTGTAAGTGGTTATTGCTGTGGTGACAGATAGATGGACAGATTGTGACTTCACCATAACTCAGACATAACCATCTGTTATATATTGAGCAGTCAGTGTGTTCTAAAAATAATTTTCCTTGATGAGGGCCTTCAAATTGAGCTGTTCTCAGCATATTATACTTGGTGCTTAAGGTCAGGTGCTCACTGTCATTGACACAGGTCAGGGTGGCTCTAAACACTGCATGTTTTTATTCATTCTGCTAGCTGTTGGAAATGAAACCTTTTCAAGGATGTTTTTAAAAGGCAAACTTCAATAATAATGTATTTCTAAATGTTGATTAAGAATATAAACATATTGACTTAGTATATACGAATGACCAAAATTATCATTTAATGATTTTGAGGTATTCATCATTACAAACCTGGAGCATTCCAACCTAACATTATAAATAGAAAATCACAATGAACAATGCTAGGTTTCCTGCTAGAGTCTCCATTTAAGTTGAGTTCATATCCATCAGCTGCATTTCACTTATTTATTTGTGGTCTAGGAGCTTCGTTAACTCTTAAGCTGCCAGGACAGTCAGGTTTGGAAACATGTTTTTACCTATATCGGTATTCAAAGACCGTATTGTCTTTGATTTGAATGTTTCCTTTTGTCATCCCTTGAATCTGGAAGTAATTACTTTTCCATTCCTATGTAGCAAAAAATATTTTTCTGGTAGCTTCCCAGGTAGAGGGACTAAAATAATGGACCTGACAGAATTTTTCATGTAAATTAAAGATCCAGGTCTTAAAAGCAAATACAAGTGTGTGCCATACTTATAGTATCCTGTACATATAGTATCCTTACAGTATCTTTTTACACAGGATTCTGAAAGAAATGGCTTTATATATGTAGGTGTCAAACTTTCCTAGAAGCTGTCCACATGGCTCTACCTAGCCATATTTCTTTTACTTATTTTCAGCAGGAATAGCTATTTTTTATCTTTTGTATATGCTGTTGTTATATTTCTACATGTTTATATCTGTCTGGAAATGTGTTTGATTGCTTATTTCCTAATTAATATTCTTGTGAAAACACAACTTGTGTTGAGTATGCTCTCAGGTGATGCTGATGCTATTGGCCCAGGATCACATTTTGAGAGCCTCTGTCCTCATGGAGTCGGGAGTTAGTCTTCACAGAGGCCTGCCCCCTTCCCTTTCACCTGCTGTGAAGCTAAAATATAGGGGTCAGCACACTTTTCCTGTAAAGAATCAGATAGTCTATAGAAATTCACTTCTGAAAGCATGATTTCATAATCTTACCAGATCCTTCTAAATAGGCAAAAGCTATAGAGAGAATTCAACCTAATCATCTTTTAAAATCCTAGTTCACTGGGTAATTTCCATCATTTTGAAAGCAATAGGGCAGAGCCAGGCCCATCTGCATCTACACCAGCATTCTCTGCGTAGCCCACTGCAGCATGGCCACCTCCAAGCGCTTTCCGAAGCTCGTGCAACTGGAGCAGCGGGGAGGGGCGCCATTCCAGGTGCTGCGTGACATCACGAAGCAGCCCTGCTGGCTCCACAGAGTACCTCAAGAGTCCGAAGACACTTCACCTCGAGGCATGGCTGGTGGAAGCGATCTTTGGCCCCAATGGAGAGCACATTCTGCGCGTCGAGTGTGTGTCACACCCTAATTAGCGGGACTCTGAAGGCAAGACTGAGATCTTGGTATTTGGTCAGCCTTCTTACCAAAAGGATGTGTCCAAGATGATCATGAACTTGGCTCACTATCACCACCAACTCTGGGTGCAAGGCTTGGGGAAGAATGCAGCCCAGGAGGCCAAGCCTCAGAGCTTCTCCACTGTAAAAAAAAAAAAAAAAAGAAAGCAATAGGGCAGTGTTTCTCAACCCAGGCACCATTGGCATTTTGGGCCAGATAATTCGTTGATGCGGAGGGTTATCCTGTGCATTGCAGGATGTTTAGATATATCCCTGACTTCTATCCACTAGATGCCTTATCCACTCTCTAGCTGTAACAACCAAAAATATGTCCAATCATTGTCAAGTGTCCTGAGGTAAAGTCGCCCCTGTCTGAGAACCACTGCTATAGAGAATTTAAGCAATGGAAAGATGGGTTGATTTTTGTTCTAGCCCGACTGTGGCTTGTAGGCCTAAACATCAGGACTGTTCTCTGCTCAATCTTCTATTTAAAAAAAAAGTTAAAATCCCATACCTCATAGTGTCCTATTATCTATATTAGTAGGTATTGCTATTAGAATTTCTAGGCAGGCATCTACACTAATAAAAGAGAGGCATGCAAATTGGTGTCACTCCACTACACCCACCAGCCAATCAGATGAGTATGCAAATTAACCCACCAAAGATGGTGGTTAATTTGCAAACACAGGCTCAGTGCGAAGACTGAAGGCTCCGGCCCGACTGAAGACTGAAGAGGCTTGGCTTCTCTGCTGTGGAGAAGCCAAGCCTTGCTGCAGCCGCAGCGGAGAAGCCAAGCAGCACACACACAGGGCGCCTGCTCTGAGCCTCTGCTGCCAGACTGTGGCTTAGGCCTGCTCCTTACGGGGAGCGGGCCTAAGCCATCAGTAGGACATCCACTGAGGGCTCCTGGACTGTGAGAGGGGACAGGCTGGGCTGAGGGACCCTCACCCCCCAGTACACGAATTTTGTGCACTAGGCCTCTGGTATTGTACATAAATATAAGATACTGAACACTTCACTTAAAAATTGCTTACCATTCTCTTTTTTAAAAAATCTCACTGCTTTCTTGTTTTCTTTCACTTTTCAATCTGCTGCTTCATATTTTTTCAACAACTAGAGCACTGTCTCCTGTGGCACTCCATTTTTCAGCTTGATACCCTGTGGAGTCTGCTTTGGAAAGCCCTTGCTTTATAGCTGTGTCTTGGAAAACTATCCATCTCAGTGTTTAAATATTGCTCCTCTGAAAAACAGGTGCCAGAGTGGGCCATCGCTCCTTGATGAGATACTACAAACAGCGATTTGGCTTGTCAAGAGCTGTGACAGTTGCCAAGAACCAGAAGGCCGTGGGCCGGGTACTCCAGCAGTACAGAGCCCTGGGATGGACTGGAAGCACAGGTATGTCGGTGTGGACAGCCACAGACCAGCCCATGCCCTCGTTTTACAGCAGGGCTTGGGGAAAGTTGCTTCCATTTATGTCGTCTTTGTGGATCTAGAGAGGTCTAGGGGAAACTTAGCCTCTTGGCTCTTTAGCTTCCTTTACCACTTGGTTTGTTTATGCAGTAAACCCAGTTCTGTGACTTAAGAACTTCATATTCCTGGAACTTTCTAAAACTGCATCAACACCATTAACTTTTTCAGAAGATAATAATTACCAAAAAAGTATTTAGCAATCACCAAAGGTTGAAAAAACCCTGGAGGTTACACAGAAGAATTAAGTAGTATCTTTGTGGCAAAAGTGGAGTCCTATCTGATGTACTTGTAGGTTCTTAATGATGAGCATGAGTAATATAATTCACTCACACCTCCTTTTCCTCATTTATGAAATGGTGATGATAATAATATGACCTACCTTGTAGAGTTGTGCAGGTTGATTATCATAATGCATGTGTGCTATAGTATATGCATGTAATCAAGATTAGCCATCACTCCTTTATGTACTTCCCATTGAAAACTTAGTAAGAGTCAAACAATAAAGCAGGCCACTGAAATTGTTGGTCTTTGATGCATCATCAGTACAAAATTATTTAAGGGTATTCTGGTGTGTCTGCTGTATGAGCTCTGTTCTTAGCTCTTCTGGGAAAACATCAGTCCACTAGAGGACTGTGGAGACGATAAGAGGAGAGCTCTTTTAATGGCCTGGAAAGCTGTGTCCAACCAAAATCCATTTTCAAGGCCACTGTGTTTATATACACTTGGTTTCCTTTACTGTGGCCACCTGTGAGCCCTTTCCATTAGGTCAGAACAGATGAAGTAGAGGGAAAGGTAGCAACAGGAAGGCATTCATCAATCGGCTTTCTCTAGTTCTCACGCAAGGAGGACACCCGTGGAGGAGACTGTGACTCAGTCTGGCGAGACCCTTAGAACATCACTTGGGCCCTAAAATGCATCTACTTGGTGACCTGGGCCACTTAAATCTAGCAGACACTGATTTTATCTTATGATTCTCAATTGTATACACACACACACACACACACACACACACTCACACTAGTATATTAATTCTGGGGTACACATAAACCATAAACCCCCAGCCCACTGTATGGAGATCCCAAGTTAGAAACTTTTCTTTAAATATAAGAACCCCAAACTTAGTTTGAGATTCTCTGCAAAGATTGGGTTTTCTCTGATCACAACAGACATTTGCTTCATTCTTATCTCCTTTCCAACCACAGGAGCAGCTCTTATGAACAAACGGGACATGCAGTATGTCCAGAGGATGAAGTCAAAATGGCTGCTGAAGACGGGAATGAAGAACAATGCCACCAAGCAGATGCACTTTAGGGCCCAAGTGATGTTCTGAGGGCCTGCAGTGGATTGAGGCATCGTCTCCTGTACAGGGGTCCTTGCCTGGGAACCAGCAGAAGCTGATTGTATGACAGTCCTTTTGCTGCTACTTCTCCCTGTACTTTATCTGTTCTGACCGAATAATAAAAGGCAGAATCATATTGGCTCTTCAATATCATTTCTGGTCAGATTTTAAAGGTTATGTTTTCACAAAGTGTCTACTGGACTCAGGACTTGCACTACTGCTGGGAAGTGTCTGTTGCCTTAGCCTTTATCTGATTTATGGCTGTCAGCATAATATGGGAAACTCACTAGTGACTTGTCTTTTTCAAAGTTTAACTTTCAGAAGAGTGACTTAGCAGATGATGGCACTGGAACCTAGTAAGAGGGCTTAGTTGAACATCAACCATTTGAATGTACTGCGGCTCAGGAGGTGGTGAAAGTTTGGGCTCGTTCATTAAATTCAGGCAAAGTTAAAGAGCATATCAGTGGCTTGCTGTACAGGCTCTTCATTTCTAAATATGAACACAAGAATGACGGGGCTGTGCACTGGGTTTCCAATACTGCCTTTATGTGAGCAGTTAGTTCAGGAAGGAAATAAGTATAGTGTTTACATCTCATTTTAGAAACAAGTTACCTGAGGATGAAATCTCTGAAGTTGGTTGAGAGGAAACATATTGGAAACAAAGTTAAACACTAAATTCAAATCCATTCAGCTACCTTTGTGCCTAGAAAATTGACTTGGTTTTTCAATCTGTAAAATTGAAAATTTAACCCCAGGTTGGGGTTAAATAAATTTGCTAGAGGACGCATCACTCATTCAGTCCCCAGCATAATGTAAGTGCCAGAGGTCTCTCTGGTTGACCAAATTGGTGCCACACCGAATGGCCTGTGTTCTGGTCAGAGCAATGTTCTGAGTAGTGGATGTAGGAATGCCAGGAGACCATGCCTGTCCTTAGCATGTGTTCACGGGCCCTCATTTGCGAGAGACATGCCTCACAAACTTTGGATGTGCAGTTGAGTTAATTCTATTTCCTTTGTACACCGGTCCATTACCCTCCACAGTGAGGGCTCCCTGACTTCAGTTTTGCTCCTTCATCCTGTTTTCTAAATCCTTGCCCAAGTGCCTGCCCTCTTGTGTTTGACACATTTTAAATCTGTATCCTGGGAAATGAGGTAGTGCTTCACCTGAGGTATGCTTTTAATTTACACTTCATGAATTACATGATACTGTGCTATGGCCCGTCAGTTTCCTTTTTATTCACTCAATATGATAGACCTAGTTCACTGCTTCTGACCGCTGTGAGGTGTCCATAGTGTGTATCCCCTACCTGGTGCTTACCTCGTCCTGGAGCCGTTACCACACCAGCCCAGCACTGCAGTGTACCTTGTTCATACCCATATGTCTTTAATTTTGAGCATTTTTACTTTGGGGGACAGTGAGGATAGTATGTGTGCTGACCTATAATACTTCTGCCACTTTCCCCCCCAGACTTTGTGAATTACCTTCTTAGTTTGATTCTGGGTTTGTGAAGCAATCCACTGCCTCACCTCTGTCTACATCACAATTTTATAGAATTTAGTTTTTTTGCCTTTCTGGAGTAAAATTCTATTGGGAGGGAGGACAAAGAAAAGAGAGATTTAGACATCATCTCCTTAGAGTTGAATGAACCAGACAAGAAACATGACGAATGTACTTAAATAGGAGACATCTTTGTGGACTAGGGAAATATGGAAATGTCCAATGGTCTGTTTCCTGGTCATTCTCTCCTTGGATGTTTGTCTGTCTTTCTTTCCCTAGATACACTGTTTCCCACTCTGTCTTCTGTAGCTAGGATTCCTTGGGCTTCCTAGCCCATCCCTACACAGTGATTTGCTACTATTTTGTTCTTTCATAGCCACATGCTATTTTTTTAAAGGTTTTAAATGGACCAATTACTCTTTTCAAAGCAGAGTTTTAAGTCTTTTTAAATATATATATTTTTATTGATTTCAGAGAGGAAGGGAGAGGGAGAGAGAGAGAAACATCAATGATGAGAGAGAATCATTGATTGGCTGCCTCCTGCAAGCCCCACATTGGGATCGAGCCAGTAACTTGGGCATGTGCCCTGACTGGGAGTTGAACCATGAACTGGTTCATAGGTCGATGCTCAACCACTGAGCCATGCCGGCTACATGTTCTTTTCTTGACATCTCATGGCCATTGCATTGGAGAAGTGGGTAGAGAACCTGCTTAAGACCTAGGGAATGCTGCTATCCTTAACTTCATGCTTGATCATTTTTAACTAGAGGCCTGGTGCATGAAAATTCATGCACTGAACGGGGGAGGTTCCTTCAGCCCGGGAGCCTTCAGGGGCGGGAGGCGACCTGGTGATCAGGGGAAGGCAATGCCCCCATCACACCTCTGCTGCTGCCACTGCCGGCAGCACAAACCTCGACCGGCCCTGGTTATCTGAGCCTTGGGCCACCCTGGGCAGCTGGGACGCTAAGGGGACTGGGCGACTACAGAGGCAGGCCGCCCTGGCAGGGCTGAGGGGACTGGACACCGCCATCTTGTGACTGTGGGTGCCACCATCTTTGAGGGTGGGGCAGTCAATTAGCATAGTCCCTCCTTATTGGCTGTGGGCACTGCCATCTTTGGGATGGCATGAGGGTCAATTAGCATATTCCCTCTTTATTAGATAGGATTTTCCCTACTTGACATATTGTTGTTATTGGTCTTTGGTCTCCAAATTGTCATTATTCACAATTCTTTTTTATTAAATTAAAAATTAATCCAAATTAACCCCAAATTTGATCATTTTGCTAAATCCAAATTTGTAATCCGATCCCTATGGATATTTCCACTCATTGCTTATTGTCTTTAAGACAGCCAGTTGTCTACATTTACAGTGGATACAGAGCAATGGTATTACAGGTTCTTCATCAGTACAAAGTTGGCACTGGCTGCTGCAGCTGGCTGCCTGTGACTGTGGAATCTTCTCTCTTGGGAGAAATCTCAGGACCACATGGCCGTTGCAAGTTTATGTGTCTGTCTTTAGTTTGAGACATCAAGACTGGGATCAACACTGATTGTAGTGATGGCGACATAACTCTGAATCTTCTAAAAGCCAATGAATTGTACACTCTAAATGTGTGAAGTGTCTGGTGTGTGAATTATATCTCAATAAGATGTTTATTTTTAAAAGACCAGGATTAAAAGTCAGACAATATAACATATTACCTCTCCATAGGTGTTACCTGTGGCTGTGCTGGTTGTTTGCACTGAATGTCTATAGAATGGATGCAGGCTTGACCTATTCGTCCTGCTTTGCTGGATGTAAATTTGTGGTTTAGTGAGCATAACATGCTTTTATGCACCATTTTACCCCTCCACTGTGAGATGTAGGTAGCATTCTTGTTTTACAGATGAGGAAATAGACTCAGGGAAGGTCTTAATATTATAACGCACTGATACAGAATCCTGGGCCTCATTTATTCTACAGTGCACACTTGCACACCCAGTGCGCCATAAACATTTACTCAAGTTCATGAGATTTGCAGCAGCTCTGGAAGAAGCTTGTTTTAGAGCTAGAAATACATGGAGTCTAATGTTTACATCATTGTTACATACATGATGCACACATGAGTAACAAATGTTGCAGGCATGAAAGGAGATACCACCTTTTCTTGCCTAGAACGTGAATGAGTTTGAATTTTGGCCCCCACCAATTTTGGTCACTTGTGGATTCATAATTGCTAAGCTGCTCTCCTCCACCTTAGTTATTTCTAAACTCTTTAAGATCCCATTGGACATTATTAATTTGGAATTCACAATAATTTGTATGCAGGAGACCAGCTGTGTTGCCAACTCAGTGTGCAGACTTTTTTGCAAGATAATCTGTCAGTCTAGAGAAATGTATAAATGCTTTGAAGAATACACATTTCATTTAGCCTCATTTGTAATCAGCACATTTTTTATGACAAAAATTGATGGAGATTAGGAAGATTTGGTTAGCTTGTTAATACTGCTGCAAACATTTGAGTGTTCGCGTAATAATTTATTGATCATTTGTGGGCTGAACCTGGGTGCTCAGGATTGTATGTTGAGATTCCTCTGCAGTACATATATAACAGTAACTGACAGGCCAAGAAAAACCTATTTCTCCTCCCAGTAGTACATACTGGTCATGACTACTCTGCAAAGTGAAACTTTTTCAGCTCCTTCAGAAAACCTTTTAGTTTAAGCTATTTGCTGAGTAAACATGATGCATTTCTTTTGAGGAAAGAATGCCTTTATATTTAGCATATACCTAAAACTACAGGCAGAGCATAAAAACTATATTAAAAACATCAATTCTGGCCCTAACCGGTGTTGCTCAATGGATAGAGCATTGGCCTGTGAACTCAAGGGTCCCAGGTTTGATTCCGGTCAAGGGCATGTACCTTGGTTGCGGGCACATCCCCAGTAGGGAGTGTGCAGGAGGCAGCTGATCGATGTCTCTCTCTCATTGATGTTTCTAACTCTCTATCCCTCTCCCTTCCTCTCTGTAAAAAAATCAATAATATATATATATTTTTTAAAAAATCAATTCTGTTCCCTAAATCTTTAATGTTTATTTCATTGAATACGACCTCTAACTCCTGAATTCACGGCATTCGTTATATTACTCCCTTATATTTTACTAGAGGCCTGATGCATGAAAATTTGTTCAAGAGTAGGCCTTTCTTCCCCTGGCTGCTGGCACTGGCTTCCCTCGGCACCCGGGCTGCTTCCCTCTGGCCGCCCGCAGGCACCCGGGACAGGGCTGGCTTCCCTCTGGCCCTGGCTTCATCAGGAATGACGTCAAGAATGACGTCTGGAAGATGTCCAGTCTAATTAGCATATTACCCTTTTGTTATAGATTATTAATGACCACATTTGCTATTTCATCCTCAAGTACCACTTTCACCTGGAGTGATATGTCTCCAACATGTTGCCTTGCCCAAGCTTACCCATTTTCTAACACAGCATCTGCAAATGTGGAAAGTAAAACTCTACTTATAAAGGCGAGGGATTGGAGTTTTTTCTGAAGAGAGCTTTAGAATGCTTAGTGCCGGATAATGAAAATATTAAATTGACAATAAATGGAAACTATTATAAAATTTATGCCTGGAGCATGACTCTCCTTCCAAGAGGTCTTTGCTATTTCTAATTCAAGTGAATGATCTCTATTTGGACAAGTTGGTAGTATATATTTTTTATTTGTCTTAAGACTTGGGGGAATTCTTCCTGGAAATAAACACAAAAAATATATACTATTTGAAAATCAGTAACTATAAAGCAAAAATAAAATAGCTTGTGTGCCAGATATTGTGGTAGGCACATTGCATGTATTAGCTAATTTAGTCCTCAGAACAACTCCGAAGGAGGCAATATTTTCATTTATCCAGGTGGGAAAACTGAGGCATAAAGAAAGCTCTAGTAAGTGGTAATGTTGGGGTATAAATCTAGGTCTCTCCAGAGTCTGCACTCTTAACCACTACACGAGGAGTTAATCTTTCCATCATGGAACCCCTTTACAAAAAGGTACTGAGGACCCTGAAGAGATTTTGTTCTTGTTAGTTGTACTATCAATATATACCATGTTAGAAATGAAGGTTGAGAAAATTTTCAAATGTTAATTTAAAAATAATACAATCATGGAGAAACTAAGCAGCATAGGGAAACACTGAAATTGCTGCCTCCTACAACAACTTCAAAACACAATAAAAAAGACGAAACGGACATCATCCAGAACTTACAGGAAGGCTGGCGGAGTGGAAATTCTACAACTAAAAGGAAAGAGAAAAGCACATTGAGGGTCAGGAGCTGCGGAAGTAAAGTGCAAAGGTACGGAGGCTCGAGAGTGCGCGGAAAGGGGCTGGTACCTGAGGACGCAGCTGTCTTTTTGAATCGGGAGGGAGTCACAAGCTCCCGACTGCTCTGAACCCCGGTTCCGGGAAGTCTCTGGGGACCCAGGACTCATACGGGGAGAAACTGGACTGTCTGGCAGCGGGCAGAACTCGGAACTTGAGGGCGGCTTTCCCTCAGAGGTGCTTGCAGCAATTAAATTATCAGGACACTGAGACGCACGCGGCCCTTTAGGGCAGGGCTGAGAATCCGCCATAGTTCCTTGCTCTGCCCTTTGATTCCCTGAGACCCCGCCCCACCCAGGCTGTGGCAGAGGCTTTTGCATATGAATGCCCTGGCCCTTTGCAACCTGAAAATTACCTAACAAACTGCAGCTGGGCCACAGACCCAGAACTTCCAAGAGAAGGCCCAAGGCCCCACAGCAGCTTGCATTGCTTCACAGCTGGGCCTCATCAGGGCACCTCCAAACTCCAAAAAAGGAAGGGGAATCTGCAGTTCTCTTCATAGCTCCTGCTGGGTAACCTCCAAGAGCCAGTGTACCCAGTGGTCAGAGGGGGACCATCCGGATTACAACTCCTCAGATCCATAAGGGACACACCCAGGGGGCAGACTCAGTGAGCACCAAAGCCCACTGAAGCAAGTCTTGCCCCAGAAGGGTGTCTTCAGCACAGAAGTTCTCCCACTGCAGACACAGCCTATTCTCACTGCCAATTGGCCTGGAGGTCAATTCCTCCCAGTGATCCTACAACAAGGCATAACTACAACAAGACTGTGCACAAAGCCCACAAGGGGGTGCACCAAGAGTGTCCACCTCAGGTAACGGGGGAGGCTGAGCCACTGGGCCCTACAGGACACCTAGCACACAAAACCACTCTACCAACACAGGGAAGCATAAAAAATGCGGAGACAAAGAAACAGGTCACAAATGACAGAAATGGAGGAAAGCAAACGACTGGATATAGAGTTCAAAACCACGTTTATAAGGTTTTTCAAGAATTTTGTGGAAACCGCCGATAAATTTAGTGAGACCCTCAAGAAATCTAGTGAGACCCTCGAGGATATGAAAAAGGACCAACTAGAAATTAAGCATACACTGACTGAAATAAAGAATAATGTACAGAGATCCAACAGCAGACAAGAGGATCCCAAGAATCAAGTCAAAGATTTGAAATACAAAGAAACAAAAAAGACCCAACCGAAAAAGAAAAAAGAAAATAGATTCCAAAAATATGAAGATAGTGTAAGGAGCCTCTGGGACAACTTCAAGCGTACCAACATCAGAATTATAGGGATACCAGAAGAAGAGAGAGGGCAAGATATTGAAAACCTTTTTGAAGAAATAATGACAGAAAACTTCCCCTACCTGGTGAAAGAAATAGACTTACAAGTCCAGGAAGCACAGAGAACCCCAAATAAAAGGAACCCAAAGAGGACCACACCAAGACACATCATAATTTAAATGCCAAGAGCAAAAGACAAAGAGAGAATCTTAAAAGCAGCAAGAGAAAGACAGTCAGTTACCTACAAGGGAGTACCCATACGACTGTCAGCTGATTTCTCAACAGAAACCATGCAGGCCAGAAGAGAGTGGCAAGAAATATTCAAAGTGATGAATAGCAAGAACCTACAACCAAGATTACTTTATCCAGCAAAGCTATCATTCAGAATAGAAGGTCAGATAAAAAGCTTCACAGATAAGAAAAAGCTAAAGGAGTTCATTACCACCAAACCAGTATTATATGAAATGCTGAAAGGTATTCTTTAAGAAGAGGAAGAAGAAAAAGGAACTCTTACCATTTGCCACAGCATGGATGGAACTGGAGAGCGGATAAATACCACCGGATCTCACTCATTGTGGAATATAATGAACAACATAAACTGATGAACAAGGACTGATCCAGAGACGGAGAGGCATTGATTGGACTGTCGGGCTTTGGAGGGAAGGTAGGGGAGGGTGGGGGTAAAGGGGAAAGATCAACCAAAGGACTTATATGCAAGCATATAGGCCTAACCAATGGACACGGACAAGGGGGGGGGGTGAGGGCATGAGTGGGGTGGGGGGGAGTGGGTAACATGGGGATAAGGACACATATGTAATATCTTAATCAATAAAAAATATATTGAAAAAATAATACAATCATGTTAACAATATATTTTTATGAAAAATAGCTATAATTTTTTTAAACTCTGTAGTGAGAAGAATGAATTGGTTTTACAGTTTTGCACTTATCTTTCACATCCCGCTTCACAAAAGATGACTGGGTTGGTATATCTGCTTCTTCAGCTATGACACACATCACGTAGACACGGGAAACACTGTTGTGATAATGGGAGGGATGACAAGGGTGAAAAGTGTAGATACCATCTTTAGTGTAGTAACATTTGTTGATGTTTCTCTCCCTTCCTCTCTTAAAAAAAAAGCTTTGTCTCTGGACCCCCCAGGGGTTCCCAGATCACACTTTGAGAACCTCTCAGTACACAGGGTAAGTGTCTTGGCTGAATACTAAGTGCTCCTTTAAAAATAGTATTTCTTCAAGTACAGCCCATCCTGGTGTGTGGAAGGAGCAGCAGCTGTGACTGGAGACTGGGGTGCCACCGTGTTCGGCCCTGGTAGTTCTTTACCTTTGCTAAGTTGAATTGTTTCTCTCAGCCTCAGATTCCTCATCTAAAATAGGGCTAGTTACAAATCCCTTGCAGAGACATTGTAGGAATTCCAAACACTAGGAGTCCAGGTGCCTAACAGGTACTGACACACTGCGGATGTGGTGCCTGATCAAGGGCAGCTCTTATTCCAGACTGACCAGTGACGGCCAGGAAAGGAAGGAGGGGGGTCATATTGGCAAAAGGGAAGGAGAAGAGAGCCAACAGGGCCAATCCACAAACCCTTATCTGAGAATTAGATAGATGTTGCAAGTCAGATGTGTCCAGAGATTCATTAATTTGGAGTTTAAAAAAGTTAAAACTGTGCCCATCTCTATATATAAAACCCTAATATGCAAATAGACCGAACGGCAGAACAACCGAACAACCAGTTGCTATGATGTGCGCTGACCACCAGGTGGTGCAGCAGAACATGGTGGGTGTTGGCCACTGTGAGATGGTGGAGCAGGTGAGCAGGGGCGCCAGAACAAGGCAGGGTGCCGGTCGCTGTCATCAGCGCAAGCCTCTGGTAGTTACTGAAAATTCTTTGCTCCTGTGCAACATGGTCCTGCCTGGTGCTTGCACCCGCTGCTGACACTGGACCCGCTGCTCACACCCACTTCTGGTGCCCAGCACCGGCCCTGATCGCTCAGTGCCATCAGCGGGTGGAGCGGTGGCTGCCAGCCCCGATCTCCCCTGAGAGCTTCTTCCCCCTCCCCCTGCTCCTGAGGGGCGATTAGAGCAGCAGCCGCTGCTCGAACCTGCTAACTAAAACCATTAGTGCCAGGATGTCCAAGGAAGGAGGTGCTTAAATGAGGTCTGGAACTGGGTCACCAGCTGGCCCGTGGTCCATGAGGACACCATCGCTCTGGGAGTGTGGAGTACTGGTAGCCTTGGACATGCGGTAGCCCTGTAATTGTCCCGAGTTTCACTGTGGTGAGACACCTGGGAGGGAGTGCATTGGTGGGTGCAAGGTCTTGAGGGGTTCAAGGACAGTGGTAATTTTAAGTACAGTAAGTCCTCAATGTTGTCAGTAGTTTCTTAGAAACTGCAACTTTAAGCAAAACAACATATAATGAGCCCAAACCGATTTTCACCATAGGCTAATTGAGAGAAACAAGAGTTAAACTCCTATGTTGCCTTATGGTCACACGAACATCACCAAAAATCCAAAAGAGACCCCAAACAATTCTAATATTAAACATTGAAATAAATGTGAGCTAAACATACATTTAAGGAAGATTGATAAAAACAAGTAAGATAATTATTTCCCAACCTGCTGAATCCAGTAAGGTCTGCCACCTTTAATACACTCAGTACTGCAAGTCCTCATTTAATTCCCATCTGTCCCCTTCCCCCAACAAAACCAGTGATTCTGGTAATTGTGAGCAGACTGCCATAAAAGTCAACTAATTCCTAACGTATCTATTACCACTACTGAGCATCCAACCTGCCAGCAACAGAAGCCAACACGGAGGCCCCAATACAACATTCTTTCCTAAGGTGAGCAACCAGTTACTTGTGAGCCACTGGGCTGCATTTGATCCCTTTCAATCTGGAAGTGGTAATGATGAATCTTGATTGGAATTGGCACATTCCAGAAGTGGCTTTGCTTTTTTTCTGCCCCAGGAACTCAGCCACCACCAGCATCTATGAGCTTGCATATTATTTGATAAACTGACATAGAACCCTACATGATGTAAGCCTGGACCACAGATCCCATTATACTGTAATAGCAGAGGAAGAGCGACAGTGGGCATAAATGACTGGATCCCACCCACGCCATACTATCCACCCAGAGCTGCCTGCCCAATAGAGCCTTTTGAACCCATAGCTCAGGTGACAGCCTGGAGATGATACCCCCTGAGGATGCAGTGGCATTGAATCAATGTCCATTATATAATGCTGTGCTCCCAATAGGTGCATTAAACAAGAATTGGAAGCAGGCCTGACCCCACTTACCATTACTCCCCATGATGTGCTGGGGGATTTGTGCTTCCTGGTGACTGCACATTGAGTCTCTGGGGTCCTGGTCCCCAGACAGGAATGCTTCCGTCAGAGTATACAGCAAGGATTCCATGAAACTTTAAGGTACAACTGCTACCTGGTTGCAGCCACATCTACCCAGGAGATTCACTGGGTTGTTCTTGGTACTCCCTTATCAAATGTAGTGGTAAGTAAGCAAGAGCAATGGCTTGCATTTGACCATTTACCACCACAGCCATGTCTTCATGCTGGCCTAGGGCTCAGACCACTCAGGAATGAGAACCTGGGTCACCCCACCAGGTAAGCAACCCAGACTAGCAGGAGTGCTATGTGAGGGTGTGGGGGAGTCTAGAAAGGGTAGTAGAAGAGGGAGATAATGATACCAGCTAGAGTGGCAAGAACTGTAATTTATCCCAAAAACGTTCTCTTACAAGCTTCCCTAGAAAAACAGATACTTCAGAATCATATGGAGCTAGTTTCAGATAGGATGAGAGTATATGAAGGTATTAGAACTGAGAGGCTCAAGGGGTGGACTGTAATGGATGAACAGTTTTACTCCCTAGACCTCCCAGTCAGGACTAAAGAATTCATTTCCCAAGCAGTGAGAAGAGCTGGCTGACTCCTGCACAGGGACTCGTTAGTGAGTCCCACTCAGGAATGGCCCAAGGTTACAGTCCATTACCAGAGATGGACTTGTGTGAAGATAGGAAGGCTTGGCACCCTTGACTCAATGAGGACAACTCTGAAAGGCAACTCCCATTTCCCTGTGGTATTGGCTAAGAACTCTTTGCTCTTGCATCACAGCTCAGCTTCTCCCTGTGCCCATCCGCTCCTCTCACCTTCACAGGTATGTTTCTTAGAGCACGTTCCAATAAAACCTCTACATGTGACCTTATATCTCAGAGTCTGGTTCCCATGAAACTGACCAAAGTGCGTACTCCGGTTTGGTTTAAGCATCTTATAAATGCCTTTATTGCCCCAGTTGCTTTGATACTGAGGTTAGAAACAAACTAGTGAATAAGAGTAAGTAATTTCTTTCACAAATTGAATATTAAAATATTCAGTAGTTTCATTCAGCAGAAAACTTTTGAACACAAAGGGTTTTGCTTCTATGGGAAGGCTCCCCACATAGCATCATCGTTCCTTCAGTGAGCTTTTGGTGTTTCAATTATTTATTTTTCAATCAAGTTCTAATCCATTGTTTAGATAGATGTTGCTGAAGTATTTTGGAAATGTAGTGTGTTTTTAAAATTAGATCCCCAGCTGTCATTATAGGGAATGTGTGTGGGCATATGGTGAATGGTCTTATTTTTAACCCCTGGATGCTGTTGGCTTGCTTCATTGTATCCCTGGAAAAGTAAGGCTGTCACAAGTGTTCTTTTTCTCACTCCACGCACAATTTTGTTTCATGTTGTTACCCACAGCATCAGATATTTTTTGGGGGAAAAATCAGCACCTTCACCTCATTAAAGAAGATCACAGACAATTGATCTGCGGGATTTATGTTCTCTTTCCGTCTCCAAATTATTTCTTTGCGACAGGAAAGACATGTTCACTGAGCATATCATAGATCTTTTAATTTACTTAATTTATTTCTGAAATTGATAGTTTTCATGCTCTTTCTGTTTAAAGTTTCGGCAGTGGGTAACAAAAGAACGTAGTTTATCTTTTTTTAATCATCAGTTTCAAAACTAGTCAGATAATACGTGCAGTGATCCATTTCAAATATAGATAAGAAATCAGTAAGAAGCATGTAGAGCAGGTTTTTCTGACAGTTTTTCCTCAGATTATTTATGGAATATACCAAAACCACGAAAGTAGACAGACTAGTATAATGACCCTTCATGTACTCATCACTCAGCTTCGACAATTATCAACACTTTATAAATCTTGTTGCATTTACCCATCTCTACCTCCTGCTCCTTCCCATCACACTCACACACTCATTCTCTCTCTCTCTCTCTCTCTCTCTCTCTCTCTCTCTCTCTCTCTCTCACACACACACACACACACACACACACACACTACACACTTTTTCCCCCTGGAATAATTGAAGAAATATCAGATGGTGTGTCATTTTCCTCATAAAGTACTTTATATACATTTAAGCAATAAGACTTTAAAAAGGTAACCACCTGGGTATTATATACCCAACAAAAATGTCTTAAATTCTAATACCCAGTGCATATTCAAATGTCCCCAGTTGTCTCAAATTTGTTCTTCTACAGTTGGTTATTCAAATAATAAGAACCAATAAAGTCAACAGTATTCAGTCTGCATAGTTCCTCCTCCCTCTCATGCCATTGAATTTGTTGGTGAAATCAAATTATTTATCCTCTATGTTCCATATTCTAGAATTGCTCCATTGTTTTTCTGGGATGTCTTTGACTTGTGCCTCTGTTCTCTGTATTTCCCATAAACATAGTTAGGTCTGAGGCTTATTCAACTAAAGTTCAAATGTTTTTTTAGGTCATGATATTCCTTATCCCGTGAACTTTCTGTTGAATCATATCGGGAGCTCATGCTGTCAGGTGGCCTCACTTTCAGTCATGTCAGTGGTGTCAGCATGCCCCGTCCTCTGGGAGTTTCTTATAAACATTTCACCTGGGGCTGCAGCGTTCTCTGACAACTGTGGCCTAGATCCAGTGTCTCATTAAGGATTGAAATGGCACTCCCCCTCCCCTCCACATCATTCCTTCTGCGTTAATTAGCCATCACTCTTCTATAAAAAAGAATTTATCCTCATCAATTATTAGGCTGCTCTGAAATATAACTTGTATAGGAAAAGCAGGATAAATTCTTGATTCTTTCTACATATTTGTAAGTTTTCAGAGTAATGAGTTTGTAAAACAGCATTTTTTTTAAAAGCATTAGTCTGAATGCATGAGTTTTTTTTATGTATTTAACATTTTAATTGTTTGATTATTATTCTTTTTGCTAGTAATATGTGCCCTTTTGACTGAAGTTGGCTATCTTTTGACATGACCTGTTTAGTCTTTAATAGTTCCTTGCTTTTCTGCATTTCAAAATGTTCCAGACTTGTCTTGTACATTTCAGAGTCCGTATGGATTTCTAAAAGGTGATTTACTGGGCCAAAAGGAATGACTGTTTTTAAGGAGTGGGACATAGTAGGAAGAGCATGGGTTTTGGAGGTGGGTTAGAGTCTTAGCTCTATTGCTTACTAGCTCTGGGGCCTTAGAAAAAGCTTTATGTAAAAAATGAGGATAATATGAATCCCTATAAGGAAGAGTATGTTATAATAACATAGTCAATTATTTTATTACTAGAGGCCCAGCATGAAATTCGTGCACTTGGGGGGGGGGGTTCCCTCAGCCCTGCCTGAGCCCTCTCACCCACTGCGCTCGCCAGCCGTGAGCATTGCTTCTGGCTGAGCGGTGCTCCCCCTGTGGTAGTGCACTGACCACTAGGGGGCAACTCCTGTGTTGAGTGTCTGCCCCCTGATGGTCAGTGCACATCATAGTGACCGGTCCTTCCACTTTTCAGTCATTTGCATATTAGCCTTTTATTATACAGGATAGTGTTAAGTGGAAAAGCAAGATTCACAATTATATAAAAAAAAAACAGAGAGAAATTATTGTGATCAAATATGCTGACATGTTAATAGTTGTGTCTTTTGGTGATGGGACTCACAGATCATATTTCTCTTCTTTATGCTTTAGACTGTATTTTTCCACAGAGTGGAAATAAGATAACTGTATTAAAAGAAAATAAAGTCTGTACCACAAAACCTATAGTGTTGATTAGAATTCATTTGGGATATGATTCATCATATATATTTTTGTATCTCTCATGGTCCATTTAGTCCTCCTGTCTTGTAACAGAATTTAATGCCAATTATATAATAAAGAAAAATATTGATGTAACTGTACTCCACCACCTGCTTCCTTTCTCTGTGCCACGTCGTATTGATTTCAATAGACCAGGTCAAAGCTGAGTATTTCCTGCTTTCAAGGATGACCTCTGAAGGCCTCAGACTATTCTGCCTCCTGGCTCTCGGGGGACAGCCTCTAAGTTCTGGGTTGGCAGCTGAAGACAGAACAGTAAAAACAGGAAGTAAAAGAAAATCTCCATTTGACATGGTTATAAATCAGTTTTCTCAGGGGACAGAATTGCTGGTGTTGGTGCTCATTGAAAATAATCTTATTGATCAGAAAACTAAACCATAGGATTCAGATGATTTGTCAAAGATGAATTAATTTTATAATCTTGTAATCCTTTAATCCTTGCAAATGATAAAAAAAATTTTGTGAAAGATGTCAGCGGAGGTTTTTAACCTAGGATTTAGTCTGATTTTCAGGAATGGTATTTTGATCCTGGAGTTGAGGGTCATAATTTCCTCTTTTAAAATGGACAGTGAGCCCTGGCTGGTGTGGCTCAGTTTGTTGGAGTGTCGTCCCAGACACGGAAAGGTCTCGGGTTTGATTCCTGGTCAGGGCATATACCCAGGTTGCAGTTCAATCCCCAGTCAGGACATGTAAGGGAGGCAACCGATGGAAGTTTCTCTCTGTCTCTTTTCTTTCCCCTTCTTCTCTCTCTAAAATAAAAAAAAACATATCCTAGGGTGACAATGAACCTGGCTGGAGTGGCTCAGTGTTGAATGTTGACCTATGAACCAGGAGATCATGGTTTGATTCCGGATGGGGCATGTTTCTGGGTTGTAGTCTCGATCCCCAGTCTGGGGCATGCAGAAGACAGCCAATCAATGATTCTCTCTCATCATTGATGTTTCTATCCCTTCCTCTCTGGAATACAAAAAAAAAAAAAAGGAAAAAAGACAATGAAACTCTACAGACATCTGAGATCTAATGGAGAGTGATACTCACAGATAACATTTTTCTTTATATTTTATTCTATTTAAATATATTTTATTTTAGAAGGGAATTCTTGATTTTAATTTTAAAATAGGTAAACTAAGTCTTATGTTGTGGAAACTTCACTACGGTGTTCTGCTCAATTAAATGTGAACAATGAATTGCCTTTGACAGTCTTTAGGTGGCTGTGCTTGAAGAAACATGTAAAGTGTCCTAGTAACTGAAAATAACTGGTAAAGGTTGTTTTTCCTCTTTATTTTCCTTTGCCTTCATGTTCCTCCTCTTCGATGAGCTGATTTGGATGCTGATCTGTGGATGAACCAAACCCAAGCATTTAGCATAGGGACCGTTGTCACTAAAAGTGCTGCTTCATTCAACAGCACATCTTTAGTGGGCTCTTGTTCCTGGTGTAGGTTTTCTGTTGGATGTCGGAGGCATGTTGATGATGGAGACATGGTGCCTGTTCACACAGACCTTGTAGCCTAGCTAGCTGGACTGGACATACACACTCCGATAAATAAGAGGTTAGCAGAGGCTATACCAAGAGTGTTGTGTGCTATGTGTTGTCTGATGACAGGAGCCTGTAATTGTTGTAGGATGGTAGTCTGAAATCAAAGAGTAGGCAAGCTGGAGACCCAGGGAAGAGTTGATGTTGTAGTCTTCAGTCAGAAGGCATTTCTGAGGCAGAATTGTCTTTTTCTTGGGGAGATCTCAATCTTTTTCTCTTAAGGCCTTCAACTGATTGAACGAGACCCACCTTCAACTGATTGGACACGGTCCATCTAATTCATTCCTACGGCACAAGCTTAATATTAAAAAAGAGAAAATAAATATTGCTCTCATTCCTGACCTCAGGCCACCTTAAGTCCTTACCCAGAGGCAGTAACTATTACCAGATTGTTGAATTCCTTGTAAACATATTTTATGCACATATGAGCAAATGAGTATATAGACGCTTCTTAAAAAATATAACAATAACACTTTGCTCATTTTTTTTCAGTTAACAAAATACCTTGGAAATTGTATCCTTTAAGTTTAGTTAAAACTGCCTTTATTTTTTTAACAATGTAACATTCCATTGTACAAATATACCATAATTTGTTTAGTCAATTCCCCATCTAGAGTGTTTCCAATCTTATGTTTATACAGAAATCATGGCCATAAATATCCTTGTACACACATTTCCCCCATCCTTTTTTTTGTTTAAATATGGAATGCTTCACAGATTTGTGTGTCATCCTTGCGTAAGGGCCATACTAATCTTCTCTGTATTGTTCCAATTTTAGTATATGTGCTGCTGAAGCGAGCACTCCCTCATTCTTTAGGATACATCCCTAGAAATAGAATTGCTAGGTCAAGGGGTATGGGCATTTGAAATTTTGACAGATTAGTCAGTTGTCCTCCATAAAGGACTTCCAGTTAACAATGGGTCATTTTCAGCTCCAAATGACAGATGTAGAAACACGACATCACAGGTGTTATTTTCAAGGATGGTGATGGATTTGGGCTGACCCACTTCCTTTTTTTTCTTTTCCATTTTTCTCAAGCCACTGGTGACCGATCATCAGCATTTGGGAGTGGCTGCCTGGGTGTAGTCTGAGGAAAGGGAACAAAGTGAGGGGAACTCCCCCATAGAGGCCTCTACCCCCGATCTGTACCTTATTCTATTGGGCTTTGTTCAGATACCAACCTACCTCAAAGAAATTGTGTGTTTGATTCCAAACCACCACAATAAAGCAAGTCCTTATTTTTTTTGCTGGTGGTGGGTCTTGCCTTCAATTTTTAAAAAAACTCAACATCTGTGCAGTGCAATGAAGCAAAGTGCAGTGAAATGAGGTATGCCCGTGCAAGAATGTGGTCTCTTCTTGTGACTTGCGCAAGGTCACACAGCTCATAGGTTTCAGGAGTAGACTTGACCCCATAACACAAGTTTTTGTTGGTTACTGTGACACTCAGGATCATGGATTTGTGACCATGCCTAAATTAGCTGATGTATCAGCATCATTTATCAGCTAGTTCATGCTCCTCCTTTAAGAGCTGGTTCATATACATGTTTAGGGCAGTGCCTGGTACAGAGCTGGTATGGGTTGAGTGGGGTGGGGGAACTGGACATTGTTAGGCTCGGGGCTGAAGCACCAAAGTTGGCAAGGACGACCTCTCTGGTCCTTCCAGCTTGTGATTCACAGAGTTGGGAGCAGCGTTTGAGTCATGGGGGCGGATGAGCATTTTTCTTAATTGAGCAGGAGCTAATGGGAGCTGTATTTCTTTGAATCTGCCCATTGGATGAGAACAAACATTAATTATCTCTGGGCTGGAAAGGCCAGATACAATTTACTGAACGAAAGGGCATCTTCCCCCGTCAGTTATAAAACAGTGTGCAGAGGAGCGTGCGCGCTTTCCCACCACGGAAGTCCATCATGGGCTGCAGAGTTAAATACAGACTGAAGGCCCCGTTAACCGGCCTCCATGCGTGAAGCAATTAAATGTGGCCCTGCCCCCTCAGCAACGCTCCAGCAGCTGCCCGTGGGGTCTTTCAAGGCTCAGCAACTTGTAAGATGGCAGAGGAATAATAATACGTTGGTTTTCTCTGGGGACACAAAGAAGGCACCGTGGGAGCTGAACTCTCCTAATTAAAGCAAGATGCGAAAGGTGTTGTCAACGAGGCGCGTTTGCCACATCTGGTGGGAAACCCAGGCTCCAGGGGAAGGAATAGTGATGTGGCTGCTTCTAAATGCAACCTACCATTTCACGCAGTACATATCCCCTCCACCGAATGCCCACTTTCAGTTTGGGAGCCCAGAGAGTACTTCTAAGTCTTTTGGGTTCAGTGAGTTTGGTGTTTATTCTGAGGATGTTTCTGGGATGATGCAGTTAGTTCTCTCTGTAATCACCAAGACTCTTAAGTGGAGGCCGGTCCAGGTCGCAAAGCTGAACCCAAGTCAGCCTGCGCTTTCGGAAAACACCTGTCAAGGAAGGGCAACACACCAGCTGCAGTCCTCCAACTGGGCTTTGGCCGGCTCACCTTGCCTTAGGAAATAGGACCTGCCGGCCTCCTAAGGAGTACCCGACCTCCCAGCCAGTCCTGCCCTATTTCCACGTTGCATCTTCTAACACTTTATACAACTCACTGTTGCCCAGAATCCCACAGGGAGCTCTACTGCTTACAGTGATGGTGAACCTTTTGAGCTCGGCGTGTCAGCATTTTGAAAAACCCTAACTTAACTCTGGTGCTGTGTCACATATAGAAATTTTTTGATATTTGCAACCATAGTAAAACAAAGACTTATATTTTTGATATTTATATGCCATTTAACAAAGAAAAATCAACCAAAAAAATGAGTTCGTGTGTCATAGGTTCACCATCACTGGATGAGGTACTGTGTCCCCCCACCCCCTAATCCATGGATTATTCTCCCTTGAATGCAGGATATCAAACTCACTATGAAATCATTTTAGTTTTGTTGTTTGGCAGTTTGGAGGAAGAGTAAAGGAGAGCACTGTATGGGGTTTCTCTTTCTCCTCTTTTTGACCTTTTTGTTCAAGAGCTGGGAGCCCAAGTCCCATTGAGAGCAACACATGTCTTCAGAGCATGCTGTGAACGGAAATTGTCAAGAGCTGTTTATGTCAAGGGAACTGAAATTGGAGCTGGGTGACCATAAAGAAGTTTGCCTATGCGAATCCCACTCATGAACTTTTGAACTTTCAACACCTCCCAGAATTTCCTTGTCAACCCACCCCCCACCTTTTTAATGCTGTAAAAAAACTTAATTTTTTTTATTATGAGGTTCCTTCTCTTTTCACATTAAAATATTTATTGAGCATTCGATAGGATTTTTTTTCTTCTAGTATTGTTAAAAACCGCAGATTGAGACATATTTAAACTGTTAAGAGTTTATTTGAGCAAAAATCTATCGGAATCCTGCAGCTCCAAAGTGGAAGTGGTTAGGAGCACTTGGCTGACAGGAGCTGAGAGAGAAAAGGCTGAAGCAAAGTAAGGAAATGATTGATTGGCTGTAGCTTAAAGCCTAGTTGACTGTGATTGGTTGTCCTTCGGTTTCAGTTTTGTAACTTTGAGGCATTTACAGACTTAGATTTTAGTTTGCTTATGTAGGTGCCAAGTGAATTGGGTCCACCTGGGTTTAAAGGCCTCCATGTTTAATTCATTTAACAGTAACAATTGAATGGTAAATAATTTAATCCTCTACGTTTCTTTAGAGAATCCTATTTAATAATAGACAAACATGGTAATTTACCATACCTCTGACATGCTTCCCATTGGCTAATCAGGGCGATATGCAAATTAACTGCCAACCAAGATGGCAGCCGGCAGCCAGGCAGCTGAAGCGAACAGAAGGCTTGCTTGCTCCAGTGAAGGAGGAAGCCAAGGTTCCCTGCCTGCCGCTGCTGGGCTCTGAGCTTGCACTCTAAGAAACTATGTTGCAATTATAGAAGCTAAACAAACCCCATGCTTTCAGCCAGCCGGGCCTCAGAGCTGGAGTTGCAACAGTGTTTCAATTATAGAAGCCAAACAAACCAGATACCTGCTTTCAGCAGCCGAGGTCTCAGAGCTGGAGTTGAGCCTCAGAGCTAAAGCCGGCTCTCAGTTCCAGTGACAGCCATAGAAGGTAAATAAATCCCAGAATAAAAAAAAAAAAGAAAAAAAGGAGAGGTTGGGAGCTTCAGTCACCCGCCAGCCTGAAAACGGCCCTCAGCCCCTCACCCAGACTGGCCAGGCACCCCAGTGGGGACCCCCACCCTGATCCAGGACACCCTTTAGGGCAAACCAGCCAGCCCCCACCCGTGCACCAGGCCTCTATCCTATATAGTAAAAGGGTAATATGCCTCCCAGCACCAGGATCAGCGGAGCATCGAGGCCTCCTAGCACCGGGATCAGCTGAGCAGCGAGGCCTCACTGCCCCGGTGTCAAGCGGAGCCACGAGGCTTCCCAGCACTGGGATCAGTGGAGCCCTGAGGCCTCCTGGCCCCTGGAGCAGCGTGACAGGGGGCAGCGCCCAAAACCCCTGATCGCCCTGCGGCACTGTGTGTGACAGGGGGCGGGGCCACAACCTCCCTATCTGCCCTGCTCTGTTTGTGACAGGGGAAGGCGCCCCAACCCCCTGATCGGCCCTGGTCTGTGTGTGATGGGGTGGAGCCGCAACCTCCCCATTGGCCCTGCCCTGAGTGTGACAGGGGGGAGTGCCCCAAACCCCTGATCAGCCCTGCTCTGTGTGTGACAGGGTACAGCGCCCCAACCCCCCTGATGGGCCCTGCTCTGTGCGTGACAGGGGACAGTGCCCTAACCCCCTGATTGGCCCTGCTCTGTGCGTGACAGGGGGGAGTGCCCCAACCCCCTGATCGGCCCTGCTCTGAGCCCGACCAGAGGCTGCACCTAGGGATTGGGCCTGCCCTCTGCCACCCGGGAGCAGGCCTAAGCCAGCAGGTCGTTATCACCCGAGGGGTCCCAGACTGTGAGAGGGCACAAGTGGGGCTGAGGGACACCACCCCCCCCCCCCGCCAGTGCACAAATTTTTGTGCACCGGGCCTCTAGTAATATATATTTTTAAAAAGTAGAAGTTCATCAAGGGGCTACATTTATTATTAACTGAGCACAATCTCCAATTTCAGGGGGTGAGTCCCACCGTTGGAAACCAATGATTAAAAATTCCCACTCCTTACCTCTGTTTCTGAGTCAGTCTCCCTCTCTCTCTCTTTCTCTCTCTCTCTTTCTCTCTCTCTCTCTCTCTCTCTCTCTCTCTCTCTCTCTCTCTCTCTCTCTCTCTCTCTCACACAGAAAAATCGATGGCCTGTTGTTACTCTGTGATTTTTTTTCCAGTTGAACTGGGGTTCTAGGATGGAGATCTCCATATTGGATCTGGATGCACTCACTAGCAATATCCCCCCTGAGGAATCTGCTGGGTCACTCTGAGCCCTAGTTTCCTCATCTTTAAAATGAAGTCTCCTTATTCTATAAGGTCACTTTCTTTCCTTATATCCCACAATCCCACAACTCCCTGGATTTAGAAAGAGCTACAATTTATAGTGGCAATTAATACACAAGCAAGGAAGCCAAGTTCTTATTTGCATATAAATAGAATGCTAATCAAGAGGTGCAGATAAAGCTCCTCAGAATCAAGATGGGCTGTCAGGACACCATCCTTCTGCAGGTGCCGGACAGGGCCAGCGGAGGCAGGAGAAATTAGATTTAACAGGAGCAGTAGAGTGCTGTGGGTTATCCACCATCACAGGCACACTATATGGTGTCTCGCTTCTAGTGCACAGCTTGGGGGAAGCCTTACCGCTCTAGTCCTGGAATTTGGAACCATTATCTACCAGAGTAGAGGGATTAAAAATAATGTTTGGGCCTGATGTGGCAGTGGCTAACAGTCAGCCACATGGGGACATTTATTGTCTGATGAAAGGGGCTTTGGCAGAGAGGACGTCAGGAGTCCACAGTAAGTGATTTAGGACCACTAGCAGATTACCAGGGTCACCTCTGCAAAGTTCATTCAATTTCTCTGCAACTAAGGTTTAGTTTTCATTTTGTAAATAGTTATTTGATTCCTTCTCATGCAGAATTAAATTCCTTCTTATCTCACTGTGTTGGTATATATATTTCACTTATTTGAAATAATATAATCTTGACTTATATTTTAGTTAATATTATGTAAGCACATTCCCATGTCCTTACAAACTATTCCTAGATGTAATTAAAGGGTGCATATCATTATACAGGGCTTGGCAAAAGTAGATTTATAGTTGTGAGTACATGAAACAGTTTATTCTTGTATTCTTGTGTATTAATTATTGTATTATTTTTCATAAAAACAACTGTAAACCTACTTTTGTCCCCTTGTATTGAAAGAAATTACTATAATCTATTTAACCTGTATTTCAGCATTTAGTTTCCTTCCATTAAAAGTAATCTTGCCCTAACCGGTTTGGCTCAGTAGATAGAGCATCGACCTGTGGACTGAGGGGTCCCAGGTTCGATTCCAGTCAAGGGCATGTACCTTAGTTGCGGGCACATCCCCAGTAGGGGGTGTGCAGGAGGCAGCTGATCGATGTTTCTCTCTCATAGATGTTTCAAACTCTCTATCCCTCTCCCTTCCTCTCTGTAAAAAAATCAATAAAATATATATTTTTAAAAAAGTAATCTTAAAATAAACATCTTGCCCGGGTTGGGGTGGCTCAGTGGTTGAGTGTCAACTTATGAACCAGGAGTTCACAGTTCGATTCCTGTTCAGGGCACATGCCCAAATTGTGGGCTCAATCCCCAGTGTGCGGTGTGCAGGAGGCAGCTAATCAGTGATTCTCTCTCATCATTGATGTTTCTATTTCTCTTTCCCTCTCCCTTTATCTCTGAAATCAATAAAAATATATGTAAAAAAATAAAGTAAAGATCTTTTTAAATAATTTGTATCATGCCTCAAACATTGAATTATTGTGTAAAAAAGTATAGGTCTAATTTTATTTAAAAATTTTTAATGCAAAATTTCAAGTGTTTCTAAAAGTAAGGAGATCTTATGTACCCAGCATGCCCATCACCAGCTTCAGCAGTTATCAACACCCAGCCAATCTTGTTCCATCTCTTCCCTCCTCATCCCACAATTATTGAAGCAAGTCCTAGATGTTATTTCATATGTAGATCTTCAGTATGAATTTCTGAAGTTATTAATATTGTCAAATACCCTGTCAGTTTATACTCCTTGGCTATTTTTTCTATTTGATTCAGCATTCAAATAGATTCCATACACTGTGATTGATTAATAAGTTTTTTAGATCCCTTTATATCTATAGATTCTCTCTCTCTCTCTTTCTATCCCTCTCTCTCTCTCCTGTTTTCTTCCAGGAAACTAGGTCATTTTTTCCTATAGAGTCTCACAATCACTAATTGCATCCTCAAAGTAGTTAGTATGTTTTCTCCCTCATATTTCTTATCTATACTAATAAAAGGGTAATATGCTAATTAGACCGGGAGACCTTCCGGATGTCCTTCAGGACAAAGCCATGGTGGCGGGGCTGAGGCAGAGGCAGTTAGGGCCAATCAGGCCAGGAAGGGAGGGCAGTTGGCGGTGATCAGGCCGGCGGGGTGGGGGAGGGGGGAAGTGGGGGCAAGCAGGCCAGCAGGGGGGGCAGTTGGGGGTGATCAGGCTGGCAAGGGGGGGCAGTTGGGGGCAAGAAGGCTGGTGGGGGGGGGAGGGCATTTGGGTCAAGCAGGCCAGCAGGCAGAGTGGTTAGGGGCAATCAGGCAGGCAGGCAGGTGAGCGGTCCTGGATTGCGAGAGGGATGTCCAACTGCCGGTTTAGGCCTGATCCCTAAATCGGCAGTCGGACATCCCCCGAGGGGTCCCAGATTGGAGAGGGTGCAGGCCGGGCTGAGGGACAACCCCCCCCCCCCCGCATGCATTTTGTGCACCGGGCCATTAGTAGATTAATAATTAGCTCTAGAAATTTGATCAGATTCCAATTCTCCCAGATTGAAGTCTTATTCCCAGTTCTTTTTCTCAAGTTGGAAGATTCATTCTGCTTAAACAAAACAAAGTTACGTGTTCACATTGACCAATCAAACTTGGTGGCCAAAAATAAACCACGATGAAATTATTCTGATAGATTTGCAGAGGGAGGGGCATTCATGCCCCTGGACATGCTAATGGACATTCAATCACCTGGACTGCTAATGAGATGTTGCAGGGGCAGGGAGGCCCTCAAACAAAATTGGGACTTTTAAATAGAGATTATTGAACATGGTGTGAATGGAGGCTGTGATGGTTAATTTTATGTGTCAACTTGACTGAACTAAGGGATGCCCAGATAGCTGGTATGTGTCTGTGAGGGAGTTTCTGGAAGAGATTAGCATTTGAATCAGTAGACTGAGTAAAAAAGATGACCCTTACCAATGAAGATGGACATAGTTTCTTTTTTAAAAATATTTTTATTGATTTAAGAGAGGAAGGGACAGAGACAGAAACAGATTGAGCCCACAACCCAGGAATGTGTCCTGAGCAGGAATTGAACCCTGACTTCCTGGTTCATAGGTTGATGCTCAACCACTGAGCTATGCCAGCTGGGCTAGAAATGGTTTCTTTGCTTATTCTTTGTTATCTCCCAGGATTTCTCATTGATATGAACACAAGGCAGACTACCAGGTCTCTCGGGTGACTCTCAAGTATCTCTGGGTGGGGTAGGCTGCAGTGGATAAGGTGAGGGAAGTGAGAGAGACCTGGTGAGGAAGGTATTTTACATGAATGTTTATTCAACTTATTCACAGAAGCATCAGAATGTATGGAGGAACTCTGAGGGGATAGGTGTTGATTTAAGGATTTGTTTCAAAACACATCTTTTTAAGGGAGGTGAGAGAATAAAAAGCAGCTGCTGTCATCCAGGAGCTGGCCCTATTGTTCTGCTCACGTAAACACGCTCACAGAACACAACATCAGACAAGGTCGCTCTGAGACCGTGATGAAGTGAGACCAAACAAGGCCACTGTGCAGCCCATAAAATACCAACATCCTCTCTCTCAGCTGCAATGAGTGACTGCTGCTTCTTTACCAGTTATAGCTGTATCCTTGCTCTAGTCTGCTCTCCCCATGGGTAAGTTTTATTAATATACCCAACCACAGACTTTCCCCCACATCTGACAGCATCCAGTCTAGACCAAACCCCTGCTTCCTTAGCACTGGCTTCCCGCCCTCCCCACCTTCCTCCATCTGCCAATTACCCAGACAAAGCCCAAACCCTAGAATAGGTTCCTTCTGACAGCCTCTTACTGAGGTGCTTCAAGGTTCCTCTTGGCCAGTGTACCTCTCCCTGCTGTGAATAATAAACCCAGCTTGTTCCAGGATGGTGTGTTCCTGATGGTCTTTGGCTGGAGGGAATTGACAGTGGATAAATGTATACAACTTATCACTTACTTGTCCTTAAATCATTGACCAGTGACATTGAAAGGAAGATTTGAGACCATCCCTTCTATCATTTTTTTGTTTTGCTTTGTTTCATTTTATTATCAAGCACAGAGCTCTTTATTTAGACAAATATCTTAGGTGATGTCCTAATATATAAAAGAGATTACAAGGGAACTTCTCCAGCTGCACAGAGTGGCTCCTGAGCCCCATCAGGTCACAACCATGACACACAGACAGGATTGGACTCAAGCCCAGGTTAAGACCAGTAAGTCCCTGCTTCAGCCATTACCTGTTGACATTCTTCCTAGTTAATTCTCCTTATCCACAAATTTGCAGGCTTCGCCAGCGCTAGAGTGAAATTAACTTTGGTAATAGTGCCTTTATCTACTTCCTTTCCATCTAGCGATTATTCAGTGTGCTCGGTGGACCCTGCCCACCATTAACCAGAAGTTGAGCTGTGAGTCCAGGCACTGGAACCCACTGTTTCTCCTCTTTTCCCTTTGGCCTTGCTATGTTCTGAATATTTGCTCCTTCCCTTCCCCATAATTCATCTGTTGAAATCCTAACTCTCTGTTAGGGGATGGGGTCTTTGGAGGGTGATTAGGCCATGACAGTGGAGCCCATCGGAATGGGATTAGTGCTCTGCTAAGAAAAGACATGAGCTTGCTTTTCCTCTTTCTGCTCTCTGCCTGTGAGGACAAAGCAAGAAGAGGGCCAACGGCAAAACTGGAAAAGGGCCCACATCCTGACCACGCTGGCACCCAAACTTGGACTGCCCAGTCCCCGGAGCTGTGAAAAATAAATTTATGTGGCTTAAGCCACTGAGGCTATGGCATTTTTGTTCTAGGAGACTGAGCTAAGACAGGCCTTTAGAGAGTTTGTGGTTTTATGTGTTTGCCCCAAGGCATATAATGCATTTCTGACAGCATCCAGTCTAGACTAAACCCAGCTTCCTTAGCACTGGTTTCTCCTGGTGTCTAGAAAGATACAAAAGAATTTTGATGTCCTTAAGTTGTGACCACAAATGGCGATGCCCGAGTATTTGGCCATTTGCCTCCAAGGTATGCCTAGATATGTGGAGATGGTCATTTCCAAAGTGGTACAAAGAGGAACCATGACACGTTCAGGCAGGAAACATTTTTCTATCCCTCTACCTATCCAGTCCTGAGTCCCTGGGACAGTCAGTGATGGCTGTTTACTCAACAGTCCTTGTACCCCTGCCACTGCCATGACTTCATGTTTCCTGGTAGATCCAGCTTCCCACCATGGTACACAAATCCCAGATATGTTCCTAGATTCCCTTCAAGCCAGTCCTGGCTAATGGGACCTACAAGGAAAGGATGCTGTATGTCTGTGCATATGTAGCAGATCTTAAGGAACAGTGGATTCCCTAATAAAAAGAGACCCGCAGAAGGAAAACACCGATATTTTCACTCACTGGATGCCGTCATGTCTGTGGTCATGTCTGTGGTGATGTCTGGATCTGTGGCAGCTAAATCTTGCAGCACCGAGGGTGGTCATTACAACACCGTGCAGGGTAAAAGGATGGGAAGAGCCTTGGGTGTTCTCATTGAACTGTTGCAGCAATCGGGGAATCACCTTTCCTCTGTCTTCTTGCTTTATGAGATAAATGTCCTTATTGTCCGAACTAATTATAGTTGAGTACTGAGGAGCCTGAAGCCGAAAACATCCTGGTGAAACACTTTTCACCCCAACTTCCCCTGTGCACTCATTCTTGGAGCTGTGCCCAAGGCAGCTCCCTCCTCACAGACACTGGCATAGTACATAGTTCCAGGCACGTTCTTTTTCGCCCCAGGCTTAAGACTGAACACACACACACACACACACACACACACACACACACACACACTACCTTGATTCACTTCCTTCTAGTTCACTGCATGTGTGATGTATTTTCAGTTCCCAGGGGCCACTGATGAAAGGGACACAATGCGCAGACGTGAAGTGGCAGGGGCAAGGCCAGGCTCTGCGTCGTAGCCAGGTCTGGGTAATGAATGAGATGTTCCACAGCTGTGTGAGCGGATGCCCGTCGTCTTTATTCAGAGATTGCTCAAGCTTTTCCCCCCGGCTCTTGCCAAGAAAACATTTGCATTCCGTTGATTCAGCACTAGCAGGAAAATCCCAACCACGCTAGATTTGCTTTTCAGGGCTAAAGATGCCCAAGTAGTGGGCTCCTGATAAGGGGTGAAGGGCCTTTATAGTGGGGTTCGGAATGAGAAATTGCTGTGTGGGATTTGCATGACTAATTAGGAGGACTGTTTGACATGGTACAAAGAATGAGGCCTTGGGAGAAAGTAGTCATGTGACCGAGGAGTAAGAGCTAAGCATGGGTCAGGTATGTACTCTGGATGTGAGGAAATCAGGTGTTTAGGTTTCAGGGGAAAGAATATGTAGGAGGCAAAGATCGTCCTGGCTTATGGGAAAGCTGGGCTTGGCACAGTCAGTGCAGAGGATGGGATAGTCTAGGAAGGGCAGGGCTAGGAGCAGGTGTGAGACAGTGATGGGCAGAGAAGGGTGCAGCCAACTCCAGGGGGGAGGAAAACCACATCTGGAACAGTACTGGCCACCAGAAAGTACGGCCACAGAGAGCAGGCATTGGTTGGGGTCATCAGTGCTCCTCACAAGGAAATAGACTTTGAATGGGGCCCAAGGCTGATAACACATAAAAATTATTAAATGGAGAGGGTTTGTAAAAAATGCATGCAGAGCCTCTGAGTCCCATCTGCTGGAGAAGGTCAGGGAAAGGACGTGAACTCAGTTGACCCTTGAGCTGGACAGGGGATATTGGTGGCTCCTCCCCTCCTCCCCTGTCCTTGGAATGTACATTCTGCCCTCTGTTCCCATAGGGCAGTGGTTCTCAACCTGTGGGTCGCGACCCCTTTGGGGGTCAAATGACCCTTTCACAGGGGTCGCCTAAGACCATCGGAAAACACACATATAATTACATATTGTTTTTGTGATTAATCATTATGCTTTAATTATGTTCAATTTGTAACAATGAAAATACATCCTGCATATCAGATATTTACATTACAATTCATAACAGTAGCAAAATTACAGTTATGAAATAGCAACGAAAATAATTTTATGGTTGGGGGTCACCACAACATGAGGAACTGTATTAAAGGGTCACGGCATTAGGAAGGTTGAGAACCACTGCCGTAGGGGGAGCCATTTCATAATACAGCCTTGAGAGAGGAAAGTGCTGTTGAGACCATCCAGGTGGTACACGTGAGCAAACCCTGTCAAAACCTCTACATAAACTCTTTAAGATTCTGGTGGGCAGAGTAGAGACATACTTGATTTGCAGCCACGGAAGACGAGCTTCGTAGGTAAGTTTCTCGCTTGTTAAAACTGTCACCTACCAATCTGGACGGTCTGCCCTCAGGTATGGGGGATGTTTATGAGCCATCACTGCCCTGCTTCCACCCCTGTGATTCTGATTCAGTCCTTTCAGAGAATCTGATGTAATTGGTCCCTGGATTATATGCTGAGAAAGATTTTCAGGTGATTCTGATGATCAGTCAGGTTTGGGAACTTCGGGAATTGGCGGTAATAGTGTTGACGTGAGGGTTTGGAGCAGATGGTGGATACAGTGAGTGAGCAGGCAGTCAAGCCTCGGGGATCAGGGGTCAAGGATATAATCTCCCTTTTCTAGAGAAATGATCAACTTGTGCAGCAGTGGGCTTGACATGAGCAATCCTGGGGAAAGTCTTCCCTGTGCCCGTCGCGTGAGGTATGCTGTAATGTCCCATTTTATCTCTGATGAAACTGAGGTTCGGAAAGGGTAACAGATTTGCCCACGACACCTAGTTCGGCCCATGGCAGACATAGTAAGTGGATCGGGTTTTTCTTCCGGCCAGTGACTGGGAAAGGGTGACTTCAGATCAGAGAGGGGACTGGCCAGGTGCACACAAAAGACGCAGAAACTGCAGAGGAGAAAAGAAACAAACAAAAAATACACTGGAGTTGATTAGAATGAGAGCAAGGCAGGGGAAGAAGAGAAAGGTATTAAAAATGAGAGAAAGACCCCTTATTTTCTGAATTTGGCTTTGTTTTTTTGTACTATTATTTCCATAGTTACAGTTTACCTCCTTAACTCTCAGTTCTAGCCAGCATCCTGGTTGTATGAAATTTTTCTCCTTGTCCCACACCCAGTGATTTCTTCCTTTTATGCCCTATTATGCAAAGCATTTCCTTATTTATAACATACCAATTTATTCCAAAGCAGCTTACTTTCTTCTGTGGTTGAGTTTAATGAGTTTCTTTTCAAAAGAACCATAAAAGCATGCTTGGAGAAAGGAGACTGTTTTGTGTTTTTAATAAGCAATGCAGCTGTCACCAGATGTTATAAAGATTGAGTACTAATGCATTTTAATGCCGATAATTTATTAGATAATAGGATATTTTCTTCTCCAAATTTCCAGTAGGAGGAAATCATTGAGTTTTTCCATTTTAAATTAAAGGCTTTCTACAATTGGTTTTTCACTAACCTTAAAATGGATGATCAAATTCAGTTATGTAACAGCACACGTAGGATGATGCCCACTGCTGATGCTTCTTCTCCTTCAGCCTTTTATGTGTGCTTGATTCCCCACAAACCTCTTGAAAGCAACCAAATACAAGCCATACCCTAACCAACGTGCCTAGCAGCGTGCTATTAGTATATAGTGAGTGCTCCGTAAGTGTTTGTTGGATGAATAAATGTCTTACGCTGTTGTTTTATTGGAAACACTAATTCAAAGATTCCTCCTGCTGAATACACTGTCCTAAGCTTGTTTGTCAGTGATGGATTGCTATACAGGATTCACACTTCATGTTTCTCTCCATTGTCTTCCAGGGGCCAGGAAGGGAGGAGGGTGCAGAGCCAACCTTGGACTCAGGCCTCTGTACTTAGCAGACATGGTTAACTTCTTTGCCTACTTGGGTTAATAATTACTAAGCCCAACTGTGTCCTGTAGACTTTGCTAAGGGAAGTTGAAAGTGTTCTAGCAATACCAAGTGGTCAGGCTGTGGGTCAGCTTCATTGAACCAGCCAATGGAAAATTTCCCATTTGAGGGGGCCAAGAGCTTAAGTTGACCAAAGTGAAGCTCCCACAGCAATTCTTCTTCAGTTTTTATATCTAATGGCAAGAAATGTAAGTTTAAGAAGAATTATCTATGGGAGAGACTAGGGCACACAGCCCATAAAGGTGTATAGAAAGAAAAATTTTTCCTTAAGATATCATTTATTTTTAAAGTGAGTGCAAGTTTACATCATAAACCATAATATAGCTGTTTGTTGCAATAAAATAAAGCAAAGTAAACAAAGCAGAAGTTTCCCCTCATCTTTGGTTAATATGGACTTGAGTTTAGTTTCTGGAGAAGTAGCCTGATTTGAAAAGAACCGACAAGGTTATCACCGAGGACAGATGTCCAGGATGCAGCCACCTAGCTCTCATGAGACCACCTTTGTAGCCAGCTTGTGACACCTTGGTGAGTGTCCCTTACTGAGAGGTCAAGCCACTTGCATCATGTGGTGGTTAATGTTCAGTGTTAATGTGGCTAGGCCATGGTGCTCAGGTACGTCATCAAACATTGTTCTAGGCGTTTCTGTGAAGTTATTTTTTAGAAGAGATGAACATTTTAATCAGTAGACTTTAAGTAAAGCCAATAGCCTTCCATAATGTGGAGGGGTAGGCCCCATGCAATCAATTGAAAGCCTTTTCCTTGGGGAAGAAGAAATTCTGCCAGGAAACGGCCTTCAGAATCAAATTGCAACCACTCTTCCCTGAGTCTCCAGCCAGCCGCCTACACTACAGAGCGTGGTCTTGCCAGTCTCCACAATCACAAAAGCCAATTCCTTAAAACCATCTCTCTATACAGCCACACGTCCCATTGGTTCCGTTTCTCGGGAGACCTCTGACTCCTATAGATGGACTGAAAGGATAACTTAGTCACTGGGCATCAGTCAAGGGATCAGCCACCAACATTTTTTCAGAGACAGTAAATGACTGATGATGCTGTTCGCCACCAATGCTGAAATTGCAACACATGTGTGTGAACTGTCACAAAAGCCTCATTACCTCTCGTGTGATGAGCTCCCTGCCAAAATCCCAAACCACATTTTCATTGTGGTGGCTTCATTATAGGTGGTGTGACACAGCTGTGCCTGGATAAGATGCGTGAGAGAAGTCATTCGAGATTTACTAAGAAAGCCAATGAATGAACACTGAATTCATTGAACGAATCCAGTTTTTTGACCTTTTGTAAAGATGCCCTTTGTTCTTACTTTTTTTTTAGTGGCACACTTTTGTTTTAGTTGACACACGTCCATGTTTTAGTTGACGCTGGCTACCATTAATGATGTCTCCCTTTTTTCCTGTGACCGAATATTAAGAAATAAAAGGGACTGATTCTTTTACCAAGTGACGTAATTGTGAGCCCCTGCACGCTAAGTCAGGCATGCCAGATCCTGCTTCCAGGTGGCCCAGCACCAGCCTGCATCCCAGGCACATTTGCACAATGTATTCCCTCTCCAGGATGGCTCCCAAAACAACAATGATCTCACTCGGTTCTCTGGTAATGCAAAGGAACCAAAGTACCCCATCACTCTCAGCACATTAGCATTTTTATTCCAGTCCCACAAAAACCATAGTGTTTTCCAAAGTGGAAAATGGGATTCTTCACATTTCTTTTGACATGTTTCTCAGAACATAGCCCAGCCTCCGGTGGCATGACTGCAGAGCCATGGGGTGGGGACGCACTTCCACCATCAAGAGAAGATTGGGTAGCCGGTGGGGTTTGGGAGTAAAGGAGAAGTAGGAGTCTAATATGACAGCAAGGTTGGAAGTGATGATATTAGTTATTACCGTGTGGGAGTGAGGAATTGGGAGGTAATTGGGAAATGCATATGGAGGGCTTCAAAGGTATGACAACCCTTTTTGAGGGCAAACATTTCAAAGTGTTTCCTTAAACAGTTGTTAAAATCAATGTCCCTGAAAATGTATGGTAGACTTAAGGAGGTTAGGAAAGCATTAGGGTTGTTCTCAAGGACAATGGCCTTTGCTGTCTGTTCTGTTATTCTCAAGGTTAGGAATGGGAGGAAACAAAATATTTTTTGAACTAGGATTAAAAAATGACTATATTTGTGGCTAAGATTTATGAAGTGGTATGTGTAGTCCAATTTTGGGTCCAGTAATTAAGGGGCTAAAGGCTAGAGAGAGAATAGAGGACTAGCAATTCTAGCTGTTTGTAAACATAGCAAAGATTTCAAATAGTCACGATTGTTACCAATGGACTCTATTGTGTGGACTCTAGACTACATTCTTGTTTAAACATCTTTATATTCCCTCAGCTCCTCATCCAGGACCCTGTATAAGGAGATGTTCAATAATAATAGTGGACCCACTGCCAGCAACTTTAATTTGTACAAATTAATGAAAAGAAATGCTAAGTCTGTTGTCACAGTTCCTTTGTGTGTGCTGTATGTACCTGAGACAATGAGGCTAGCATGGAAATGTGGTTAAACAAACACCAAAGTTCTCTCACTGCATCAGCTGGGTGTCCTCTGCCCTCCTGTACTACATATTCTTTCCCTTCTTATTTCTCCACCCTCATGATGTCAACAAGAGCCTCTTTCTCCTCTCGCAGCTCTCTGGGGCCAACCACGTGTGCGGACATGACAGTGGCCTTCTGAGAGACCAAGAAGCACTGAGTCTTTTTCTCCTCTCTATTCTCAGGCAATACTTTCTTTCCAAAATTCTCTGCTACTGTCAGTATTCCAGCATACTTAAGTTTGCTCGGTGGGCAAATATCCTTTTTCTTTCATAGAGTGTTTTAGTTAATGAAAAAATTTAGAAATCAGCCAAAGAGTGCAAATGTTTGACAAATAACAGGTATGGGCTTCATTTCAATTTGAACTTTTAGATCCATATTTGAATTTAATTCAAATCTTCAATGTTTTTGAGGTTATGTTGATGAATTAGGAAATGGATGTCTATTTCTCACATAAAAGTGACCCAGTGACTAAGCTTGTATTAGTAGATTACAGATTAGGTCACACGAACTTGAGTCATCGGTCTGGTGATGACACAATTCTGATGTAAAAATAGGACTAAATATATGAAAGCTTTTTCAGCCATTTGGAAAATATGCTTATGATCCTTCAAGCTCGTGGACTTGAAGTTCCTATTAGCTTGTTTTCACTTGTACCTGTAGCCAAGTAAGGACTGATGTAAGCAAGAAAATAAGGGCACAATTTTATCCATAAATATCTGTACCGTGGCTCAGAAAGGGGCAGTTGTAAATAGCCTAAATTCATTTTACTGGCTCTAAGTACTTGATTTATTTGAGAGCACATTTTAACACTTACAAATCCTTTCCTTTCTCTCTTTCTTGAATGGACAATCATCTACCTGTTTTGTCTACTCTGTTCAAATAGTGTAATTGGCATGAAATCCAGTTGCTCTACTGGTGGGATTTACCACTTGCTGCCTTAAACAAACAAACAAACAAACAAACAAAAACTTTCCATGGTATCTATAATAAAAATATCATGATTGTTCTATTTTTAAAATAATTTTATTACCAAAGCACAGGTTTTCTTTAATTAATAATAAAAATATTTATTGAGCATTTACTATGTGCCAGATACTGTACGAGATGTTTCATACATTTTTGTTTCAATACATTAAATTTCCACTTAGCATTGTCCATAGGTTCCTTGACTTTAAGTGGAACAACATATAACAAAACCAGTTTTACCATAGGCTAATTGATATAAACAAGAGTTAAGATCCTACAACATCTCATTGACTGTTTAATGACTTTGAATGAAATGATGTTATTTGAGGACCTGCTCTATTTGACTTGTATAATTTTATTTAATCTTCAGAAATATCCTGCAATGTATTATTTACCTTGTTTTACAGAGGATGAAGCAGAAACTCAGAAGTTGGAGTAACTTGCCCAAAGTCACATTGCTGTTAAGTGCTCAGAGTGGTACTTAAATTTTGCCTCTGAATCCACAACTCTCTGTCCATTCTTCACCATGCTGGAGCCCAATCAACTGTTTCCTCATCAGTTAGCTTATTTCCTGGTTTGATCTCAAAACAAATTAATCTTCAATCATACAATTTAGTCAAGTTAGCAGACACAGGCTATGTCCATTTAAAAAACCCCTATAGCAATATTTAAGCATCTGTAATGTACTGGGCCCTGTGCTAAGCGTATACAGTCATGTGCTGCTTAACAACGGGGATATGCTCTGAGAAATGCATTGCTAGGTGGTTTTGTTGTCATGTGAACATCATAGAGTGCATTTACACAAACCGAGATGGGAGAGCCCACCACACACCTTGGCTATATGGTATAGCCTATTGCCCCTTGTCTACAAGCTTGTGCGGCATGTTACTCTTCTGAATACTGTAGGCAATTGTACCACAGTGGTAAGTATTTGTGTATCTACACATAGAAAAGTTACAGTAAAAATGTGGTATTAAAGATATAAAATGATACAGCTGTTTAGGGCAATTACCATGAAAGGGGGTCACAGGACTGGAAGTTGCTCTGTGTGAATCAGTGAGTGAATGTGAAGGCCTAGGACTTGACTGTTCACTACTGTAGACTTTATAGACACTGTACACTTAGGCCACACTAAATTTATAAAATAACACCAGATTAAATCAAACACAAGAGAAAATGAGGCAATCAAATGAGGTGGTAAACTCGAGATATATGTACAAGGTTGCTGCAGATGTAACCTGGCACACTGTTTTACAGAAAACATTTTTGTTACTGTTAATCCTCACCCAAGGATATTTTTTCCATTGATTTTTAGAGAGAGTGGAAGGGAGGGAGGGAAGGCGGGAGCCGGGGGGAGAGAGAGAGAGATACATCATTGGTCGCCTCCTACATGAGTTCCAACTTCGGCCAGGGATGAACCCAAAACTCAGGTATTTGCACTTGACTGGAAATCAAACCCATGACTCTTTGAACCACTGAGCCACACCAGCCAGGGCAAAAACATTTTTTTTTAATGAATAGAAAGAATACAATCTAAAATAACAATAAAAAGTATAATGTAGTAAATACATAATCCAGTAATATAGTTTATTGTCATTGTCATTATACAACTGGCAGTGCAGTAGGTTTGTTTACACCAGCAGCACCACAAACACATGAGTAATGCATTATGTTACTATGTGTTACCATGGCTACAGCATTGCTAGGTGACGGGAATTTTTCAGCTCCATTTTATCCTATGGGACTGCTGTTGTATATGCAGTCCCTTGTTGACTGAAATGTCCTTATATGTATGACTGTACATGTATCTTCACAACTGGGTGCACCCATGCGGGAGGGCTGAGAAAAAAAGGACAATGGATAAAAAAAGTTTCCGGAAATATTAAGATAAATGTGTAAGTGTTGGTAGATTGACAATAAAAACTTTTAAAATTGTCAAACCACTTTCTCTGCATTTCTGAGCATAGGCATTGCAGGGCGGGGCCTCTTCTAAGAATGACACCTGCAATATGGTATGTGCCCCCCCCCCCCCCCCCCCCGCCACACACACACACACACACAAAACGGGACTCTGGTGGTTTATGTTAAAGATCCGGTAAAGATCTTTAAACAAGAACCCATTGCTGCTCTGGAATATTCATTTTCTTCCTGACCACTTTCAGTTAATAGAGTGAAAGTTAAAAGCATCAAATGCATGCAAAAGCTTTTAGGGAAATGAACGTATCAAACAAATGGATCTTTAAAAAAATCCGAGAGCTGATGCACACTAATAATATTAGCTTCAATTATATTTAGCCTTTTTCAAATGAAGCCCTTGCAAACAGATAAGAAGGGACTGCTTCCATTTCCGCTCCTCCCCGCCACCCTTCCCTACACAGCGTGACTCATGGCTGAGTCTGCGGCCCACACAGAAGCGAAGGGTCAGAAGATGAACAGAAGGAGGATGGTGCCTCCTCTCTTTTCCTCTTTAAGTGCTGACACCAAAGTCTCCCGAGAGAGGCTGAAATTGGTCACGATGCTGAATTCTCTCTATCTGGCACATTTCTTGCTTTTATGTTTATTGTCTTCCTCTCTCACTTGTCATTCTCTGCAATTAGGTAAAAAAGAAATGTTAGCACCATTAGGAAACTGAAGAAGTTCCACGGCGCATAATAATTCGCAGCGCAGAACACTCCCAGGAACTGTATGCATGAGTTTGTAGCCATGAAAGTCCACGTTCCTGCTGTTCCTCAATATCTGGCTAATGACAATTCCTGCTGTTCCTGCTCCATCACTGAGCAGGAACAATGAGGAGCCCCTTGCTCGTTTGGAAGCCGGCACTGTTATTCCCTGCTTTCCATTTCTATTCCCATCCTGAAATTGTTGGTTGCAGGGTGTCATAGCAGTGTATGACACTACTGATTACAGCGCAATGATTCTTCTTGGATTAAATGTCATTTACCTGAGGTTGGCAAAGGTGGACCAGGAGGCATGGGAAAAGAAATTGTAACCGCCAATGAATGGTAGGCCTGTAGCTACCTATCTGGAAGGCAAAGTCAGAGTACAGAGAAACAATTTAAGGCCAACACACGGGGCTAACACATTCATTTTCTAAAACAAATTAGCAGTCAGTTCAGTAAAACAACTGGTATGATGAATTTTAAAGTTCACATCAGTTAATCTAATCAACTGATTCTGCAAATCATCAAGCTTATTCTTTATGTAACCATAAGCCCAAGAATTTTTTTCCAGTGATGTCTTTATCATTTTGGTTTTGTGTACAAATCAAAATGACAGTTACTTTGACAATGGGAAACTCAATTAACAGCTTGGCAAGCAAACCTGTCTTTTTGTTCTATTCATAAATCTGCAGTCAGCACTCAGCTAGTAATTGTATGTATACAAAAGCAAACTGAATTATCCAGAATATTCCTAGTTAAGAGTTTGGTACATGCCTAATGAATTAACATATTCAGTTAAACTAAATTACATATGAAGAACCTACAGAAAACAACTCACAGACTAAGGAGTTGGTTCAATTCCTGGACGATGGTTTTTTGTAAATTGATGGGGCAGTCTTCTTGGGTGTCGGGTTGGGATTAGAGCAAGGACAGACAATGAAACAAAGAATGCTCAAGAATTCAATTACCTGATGCAATAAATATAGAACATATGTTCATTTAATCAAGAGACTGAAGTTTATCTTCATGTATTAATCACAAGATATTTAACTAAGACATGGAACAACATGGAACTGTTCAAGTTGTTAAAATCAGGAAACATTCAAAATCACTCATTACATATAAATATAGTTGACTCTTGAACAAGACAGGTTTGAATTGGGAGGGTCCACTTATATGTTGACTTTTGTATCTGTTAATTCAAGCAGCTGCTGATGGTAAATGGCATTTTCAATTCGAGGTTGGAAACCCCGGATGCAGAAGGCTGACGGCATGCATTGTTTTACACCATTTGAATAAGGGATTTGAACATCTTCAAATTTTGGTACCCAAGAGGCGTCCTGGAACCAATTCTTTGAGGATACTGAGGATCAACTATAGAGAAGTATCTGAGGAGCCAAACGTTATATGCCGATTTTCAATTGTATGGGGTAGGCACCCTTAACCCCTGTGTTGTTCAAGGGGCAGCTGCACTTTATATGTTCTAATTACATGTGATTCTTAAGTAGCCATTACAACAAAGTCACTTGGCCTCACCCTAACCCAGTGATGGCAAACCTATGACACGCACGTCAGAGGTGACATGCGAACTCATTTTTTTTGGTTGATTTTTCTTTGTTAAATGGCATTTAAATATATAAAATAAATATCAAAAATATAAGTCTTTGTTTTACAATGATTGCAAATATCAAAAAATTTCTATATGTGACACGGCACCAGAGTTAAGTTAGGGTTTTTCAAAATGCTGACACGCCGAGCTCAAAAGGTTCGCCATCACTGCCCTAACCTATACTTTGTTGGTCTATTTCACATTACTGCATATTCCTGAAACAGAAAATGAGCTTTTGAAATCCAAATTTGCTTTTCTCCCCATTAATGTACATGATTAAATGTTAGCTTAATGATTCTCCTCTGGTCCAGGGTTGAAGCAGAGCTCACCACATCTGTTTTAGGTCAGCTTCCACAGAGTTCTGGCTTCCACTGCACATAGTCCTTCTGCAGGATCAGAGGAAGAGTTATGAAGGAATTTCCTTCCCAGGTCACTCTGCCAAGTGACGCCTTCACCATCATCATAGGACAGTTCCAGTTTTTCTAGGATCACTTTAGACTGTCTGCTTCTCAGTTATGCCTACGTATTGATACTAAAACCCCTCTACCAAACATGCTCATTCATCAACAGACCAAAATATACATTAAATTTCTCAAGTCACCACCAGGCACTCAACCTATCCATCTTGTCTTCACTCCTTGCCCCTGTCTAGGCAAATTTACTAGCTGCTCTCCTTGTTTCTTTTCTGCCCCTCCTGAACCATGCTTCTATTCCAGCGGTCTCCACCTCCCCCTGAAATAGTAAGTCTCTTCTGACAGTGCTTAAAAATTTATATTCAACTCCCTACCACTCCAAGTACAGAAGTTAGGGCATCTAAAGAGAGGAAGTGGGGGTCAAAACTGATCATCTCATTTATGTGCCTGACAAATTACCCTGGGTGAGGCTAAATGAGTTAATTTCATTCCTCAAATGGCAGTTTATCCACGCGCTGATTAAAAACTACACAGGGCTACCACCCATAATGGAGGATGAATACCTTTTTCCAAGTTTGCAAGTGGGGTGAGCCATCCATAGTTAATATTTATTTTTTAATATATAGTTATTACAATATTATTGACTACATTCCCTATGCTATACTGTACCTCTTCATAGTTCATATTTAAAATCAAATCCAAAATTATGATCAGAATATTCCATTCTCACTGAGCATACCTCAATTTTTTTTTAAAATAACAAAAATACACAGTAAGTGCATTGACTGAATAGCAATCAGGCTTTGCCCTGAGTGGTGAGCATATAGTAAGTGGTCAGGAAACATTGGTAACTATTATTACTTTACATTATTGATTTATTTTATCCTCACAACTACCCTGTGATGTGGGTTCAATACTATTCCGTTAGCAGATGTATTAGTTTCCTAGGGGTGCCCCAACAATATCACAGAAACTTATTTCTTACAGTTCTGGAGGCTGGAAGTCCAAGATCAATGAGTCGGTTGGGTTGGTTTCTTTTGAGGCCTCTCTCCTTGGTTTGTAGGTTGTCTGCCTCCTCACTGTGTCCTCGCTTGGTCTTCCCTCTTTGTGTGCCTGTGTCTTAATCTCTTCCTCTTACAAGGACAATAACTCATTTTGGATTAGGACCCAAATCAATGACCTTGTTGAACTTTACCTTTGTAAAGACCTTATCTCCAAATATAGTCACATTCTGAGGTGCTGGGGTTAGGACTTCAACGCACGAATTTGGAGGGCATACAATTCAGCTCATAATCACAAACGAGGAAACTGAGGCACTTCCAGAGCCAAGCCGTGGTTCCAGGTAGTCAGGCTCTGGGGCTGTTTCTTTATCTACTACACTGTGGAATACTGGATGAAATGTAAAGATAAGTGCTTTCAGATCCCAAATTGCACATAGCTAAAAATATTTTAATTTCTGTGTAATTTGTATTAATTAAAATCATCAGGAAATTAGGTGCCTGAGTTCACTTTTTTCCAGTTCATTAAGTATTAAGCATAATATTTTTCACTTCATACTTGTTTAAAAATCTCCTAGGCAGCATATCTCCTTTCTTCCTTACTACACAGACTGTGACAATGACTAAAATCTTATTTCGTGATGGGGGCTTTGTTTTATGATTTGTGAACAAGGTGAGTTTTCTGAATATAGCTCTGAATGTACCGACATAGCTGTGGAAAGTGTGAGAGGCTGAACCAACCCCAGGACATAACATTTTCTTGTCATTTCCTTTTTCTCACAGCATGAATATGTGGCTGATTGAGCCTGTTGGTAGGTTAATCCGAATTTGAGGATTTGAGTCCTATCTGAAAAAGAGATTTTGTTAAGATTTAGTTTAACAAATGATTGTATTTTTTTCTTGATGACATTTTCTTTGGCCAGAAAAAAAAAATTCCCTTACTCCTAAGAAACAACTAATTATGTAGCCACAATAAAAAGTAGTCACCAAAACGGATTTTAAAACTGCTTTTTTTTTTTTTTAAAAGACAATTTTATAGCATGGAGTGATCAGAACTAGTTTTAAACCCATTTAATCAACCAACAACTCATCCCAGTGAAGTGCTTCTGAAAACCAATGATTCAGTGTTGGCCTTTTGCCTTGGAAAGTAAGCCAATAGGGACTATTGGACTTGCCCCAGTGAACAGGCTTCTGAAAGTGAACCCATCAGCACATCTCACCTGAATAATGGTGCTTCTCCAGCTGACGTCACCCCACACCTGCTTCTGAAAGCCCACCAATCCTTGAGGTCTACATTTTCCAGATATCATATCAGGTATGTTACCTACTCTTCTCAGAGAGACTGTGCCCAGCCAGCTTAACCATCCCTTACTTAAGGAAGTAATACATTCAGTTTTGTAGTTTGTTGTTGTTGTTTGTTTAAGACAAACAACACTCATTGTTTGACACTTGATTGCTTCCTATTAATACAAAATAGTGACTCATCTCATGCCCATTTATCTTCCCTTAGATCCCTTTGGGGTAGACCATGTGGATGGAACAAATAATAACTTGGCCTTCTTAATTCCTTTCTTCCAACTGTATTCTTTCTCGATTGATCATCTCAAACATGAGGCATAAATAAATGACTTATCTACTTTGTGGCATGATATCAGCCTATAGTTCTAACTTCCAATTTCTGTAGAGTAGCGGTTTAGATGTTCAGAGAGACCTCTCCTAGCACAGCACACCTAAAAATCACTCTAGAAAAACTCAACTTCTCACATCTTTTACAATACATGGTTGAGCTCAGAGAAAGCAAAAGAATTTATTAGGGTTTTTCTAAAAACCTCATGAAAATACAAATCCAAAAGAGCAAGGCATGTTGGAGCCAGTGTTTTCCCTGGGCGTATCTGTTAAAACTTGGTGCCTAATACCTGGGTTTTAATGGGACAAATGCACAGGGACAGAAGACAAAGCCTGGACCCCAAAGAGGGAAAGGGGGTCAAGTCAGAGTTTTTGCATAAAGCTAGCATCTCTAAAGTAGACAAGTAGGGGCCCTGGTCTTGTTGCTTAGTTGGTGAGAGCATCATCCCAGTGTACCAAGGTTGCAAGGTTGTGGGTTTGATCCTTGGTCAGGGCACATACAAGAAGCAACTAATGAATGCATAAATGAATGAAACAACAAATCCACCTCTCTCTCTCTCTCTCTCTCATCAATCAATAATTTTTTTTAAGTAGACAAAGTAGGAAAAACTTCCCCTGCTGATGGAGGTGTTGGAGACATATGCTTGGGATACATCCTGTCTCATGCTTGGCTCAATTTTCACATATAATTTCTAACCATGAACCCGAAATCACAAGGGTTTGGGGCCAAATTTCCCTTGCCTGTTGGGTTTGGAGAAATTTTAGTTTGGAGTAGTCTTGGGTTGGTAGTGCCCCTAGAAGACTGGCAGGGACCAATGTAAACACTCCTTAGAGAAACACAATTTAAACACTGTCCTCAAATAATTCCCATAGGTAAACTTGCAAGAACATGAGTTTATAACTTTAAAAAGATTAAGCAAAAATAAGCCAGTATAAACAAAAGTCAGCAGTAAAAACCAAAGAACAGAAGTCGAGCTAAGAGCTACTTGCAAAGCTAGTAGACATGAAAATGATCAGAAACAGAATGGAAAGTGGGTATGTTAGATATATTTTAATAAAGAAACTATTGAAAGTATAATGAAGAAACAAGAGATCAAAATGTACTAGGTGGTCCAGCTGGCCTGGCCCAGTGGTTGAGCGTTGACCTATGAACCTAGAGATCACAGTTTGATTCCTGGTCAGGGCACATGACTGTGTTGTGGGCTCTATCCCCAGTGTGGGGCATACAGGAGCCAGCCGATCAATGATTCTGTCTCATCTTGGATGTTTCTATCTCTCCCTTTCCTTTCTGAAATTAATTTAAAAAATGTACTAGGTGGTTGTAAAAAGAACCAAACGGAATTTTATGACATAAAATACAGCAACTGGAAGGCAGGAATGCCATTTTCAGAGGAATTACGAAGGGCACCTCTCTGTATGAAAGAGTGCTCATCTCCCGTGGACATTTGTACAGCTGGCTTTTCCCCGGGTGAAATAGGAAAAGCAGGGAAGCCTATGTAATAGGAAAGGTCCTGACACATTATTTACATTAAGAGACAGAAATAAATGGCAACCCATAGCTGTCCTGTGACTTGGTTTCTATTGTCAGGTAGTCATTCTTTCCTCTTATTGTGTGATCCTTCAAGAGTTTAGGTGGTCACAACTGGGCCTTTTCCTCCCAGATACATATGTTAGCAAGCTGGGCATGCTATGGCGGAAGTGCCCTATCTCTGAAAGGTCCCATGTCTCACCCTCGGAATACAGGCCAGGAGAATAATTTCCTTCACCTAACTTTACCTGACTATATTTTACCTTACTACTGGAAAAGATGTCTATTGTCTTTTGTGGATGTCCCCAAAGCTGCATATTCATAGTCGACAAATATATCTTTTCATCTTTCACCCTGTTGTTATGGTCCTTGTTCTGGTCCCCATCACCCCATTTGTATCTTCAGCTCGTATTTTCTAATTGGCCCAACTCTCTGTAGCTTTGTTTAACTCAAATTCTTCCTATGTAAAAACACTAGGGTGATCTACCTGAAATGCATATCTTACACATTGTACAATTCAGTCCATTCTGGTATCTCCAGTTCAGAGATTCTGAGATGAAATTAAAGGACAACATTAATAACAAAGCACAATAATACAGTACAATAACATAGATACCTGAATTTGATATCCAAACCTTCCACTATTATACATTTCCCAGCAGGAAATTAGAGTCTAGAGATTAAATCTCCTTGCTGGTTGCAGTTCAAATAGACATACGTAGGAATTAATGACTGAAAGTAAGTTCTGTTTTTCTGTGTGAGTTAAAAATTCAAAGATTTTATAATTTCTCCATCCCTCAATTTCTTATTCTGGTGGTTTTAACCAGAGAGTTCTCATTGTCTAGGTTAGTAGTTTGCAAACTTTTGATCTCAGTACACCTTTAAACTGTAAACAATTCTTGAGAACCCCCAAATACTTATCAATGTTTATTATATTAAAAATGAAAACTGAGATATGTAAAAATATTTATCAATTCACTTAAAAATAACTAAACTCATTTCAATTTAATATGGAGAACATATTTATTAAAGCTAAGGTATTTTCCCAAACAAAAATAAAATGAAAAAGAGTGGCCTTTTTTCCCCTACATGTTTGCAAATCTTTTTCACATCTGGTGTAAGAGAAGAGAAGACTTCTGGATACTCATACCC